>NW_024368819.1:40249-640249 GCF_014805655.1 Passer montanus | reverse complement strand
ATGATCATTAGATTTCACAGAACAAGAGGAATACTTTCCCCTAAGAGAATGAGTGTCTTGTTTTTGTGGGATCTAGGAGTTGTAGGAAATCTGCCAAAGAAATAATATCTCTTCTCCATTTTCTCTGCCCCTGCTTCCCCCTGCCCCCTGCAAACTTGAGTGAAGAGTTTGGAGGTTTCCATAGTTACACAGCACCATTAAGCAAGAGGGAAAAATAATACCTTGGGGACTGTGCAAGAAAAAGAAAAAAATGTGTTTATTAATAAGTCCAGTTTCACTGCTCCCTGTTGACTACACCACAATTAAATTAGCTGTGTAGCAGGAGGAGGCTGCTAGTGAAAATCCTGTTCATTTGTGGGTGTCAGACTTTGCCTCAGAGTGTGATGTCTGTGGTACTTCTCTGCCAGCCTGGTGCTGCCAGTGCCTGAGCAGATAACGACCAGTTCTCCCAGATTCCTGCTCAGCAGCACATTAAGTAGTGACAATGGGGACCTCTTGTGGGATCCCATTACAGCTCGTCACCAACAGGCAAAACACCATTCCCCTACCCAGGGAGGGAAGCCTGGCAGCAAATTTACAGTAAATTCTCAGAAGACGAGGCGAGTTTCTCATCCTGCTCTGTTTTCTGTCTAACACTGAGCTTTGCAGGCTGCTTTGTACTAACAAGGCAAAGAGGTTCCAGTCTGTGGCAAACTATTTGTTAGGAAAAGTGGATTGATTCAGGAGTTTTCCATCTCCCTTACAAGCATCATGCACTGGTGGAAGTGAACAAAACAAAGCAAACCTTTTTTAATGACTCTAGGACAAGGCCTAATATTCCAAAATAAGATTTATGCCAATTAACTTCCATTCTCTGGTTACTAAACAACATACAGGAAAGCTGCTAAAAACAATATTCATATTATTATTATTATACTTAGTTCTGTCTTGAGGTTGGGATGTGTTTCCCTTTTAAATTTAGGGAGTGTCCCGTATATCTTTAGGAGCATTGGACATGATGGTGTAATAAAGTACTTAATTTTTTCAATGGATGCCATATGTTATATTAATTGTTAGGAAAAACCAACTCATACCACCATTTATGAACAACACAAGTGAAATGATGGCTTTGATGCTCTGCAGATAAGGTACCTGGAAGAGGATCTGTGCAACAAAGGTCAACCCACAGGGCAGCAGCAGCACAAAGGGTGAAAATACTTGGTACCTATGGACACAGGAGGAGAAACACAGAAGTCCAAAAGAGGAGAGCAAAACGTGGAGAAATCCCAAGATTGCTGTTTGGAGGAGTAGGGTGGAGACAGGAGAGAGAGAAGGGTGTCAAGTCCAGAGCAGATGCTTGGTTTGCAGGAGGACCTGAGGTGCTCAGATGGAAAAGTCTGCCAGGGCCATGCAGTGGCTTCACAGGCAGCATGCCCCATCCTGTCTGGATGTTGATCCCCTCCTGCCATGCTGTCAGCTGGGAGGACACTGGATTGAGATGAATGAAAACCACTCTCATGAGGAAAGCAATATTAGTTAAAATGTCTTCTCATACATTTAGTTAATTACTAAGTGAATTGCTTTAATGCTACACAGAATACACAGCTGTGTTTAATGAGCTGCTGAAAGGCTTTCTGGGCAAACTTTAATAATATCAGTATTCTTACTGAGGAAAATTGCTGCAGGGAAAAATGCAGCTGTTTGCACCTCAAATGTTCCAAGTGACAGCTCGCCAGCTATTATCTTTAGGGCACATGAGAGTCTGTTTCATTAATATGAAATGTTAAATATTTATGCTTATCACCAGTGTGCAGTGCCTGGGCAGGCTGCAAGCCCAGTCCCTCTGGTGACAATTTCCAGGATAGGTTAAATAAAGCCAACCCCTCCTTTTCCTGTCACAGCTCACCTTTCCCAGGTCTCAGACCTGGAACCACCTCACACTTTCCCTGGGACTCTCTCCAGCACGCCTACATCCCCTCCATGAGGAATGGACATAGCTCATACCCAGCTCCCCAGCCCACAGCTGACCTGCTCCAATTAGCAAAGGACCAGCTAATTGATTACTCAATGCAAGGAAGCCTGTGGTACATCCCAGTGCAAGGCACACCGTTGTTGTGATATTTTATGAAAAGTCTTTTACTAAGGTTTTTCTCTTATTTTAGCTGAGAAGCTTCAAAAAAGAAATGTAAATAATTAAATATCTGATAGTTACAGAATGTAGTTTAAACATTGTTTACTAACAAGTGCATCTGTGATTGGTTCATGTAAGTTGTTTCTACTTAATAACCAATCAAAGGTGCAGCTGCGTCAGACTCTGAGCGTCACAAGATTTTGTTATTCATTCTTTTCTTATTTTTTCTAGCCTTCTAATACATTTTTTCTTTCTATTCTTTTAGTATAGTTTTAATATAGCATTTTAATATAATATAATATAATATTATAATATAATAAAATCAGCCTTCTGAAATGTAGAGGTAAGATTCTCATCTCTTCACTCATCCTGGCACCCTCGAACACAACCATAGTGTGCCTTCCCTGGGACAGCACAGTTGTCCCCTGTCTGTGCCTTGGGTCACTTCAGCAGCTCTCCAAGCCAAGCTCCTGCCCAGGAAGAGCCTGCAGTGGGCTGCACCTCATTCATGGCACTGGCTGGCAGGTGGGAAGGGCAGCATGCTGACAGTTTTCTTCTGAGAACTCGCCCCGGGAGTCTTCTGCTGCCTCAGAGTGACTTTGGGTACCACGATGAGTTGAGACAACCTGAGGCACTCAGGGATCTGAGAACACTGCGAGAAGCATTTGTTTATCTTTGCTTGGAAGAAGCACAGTCACTTGGGAAAGATGAATTTCAGCGCTGTTTTTGACATCTGTAAACAAAGTCAAATATTTTGACTGTAGCGATGTAGTGACTGCCTTGCATTACAAATACAGTCAGAAGCACTTTCTGCTGAGCACTTGAGCAGGCTGGTGGGTACTTGGTCTGCCCTCTATTTGTTGCCTCATTCAGAATAAAGTACCAATGTTCTGAATATAATTTGTGAATACATTACTCTATTTTGAGCTCAGGAAACGCTTCAGTCTTTTCCGATTTTCGGAGTACTTGAAGGACCAAGTGCAAACATTCTTGCCTGTATCATTTATTGAGGAAAGAAGCCATTAGCTGCAGCAAAAGCAATATCTTAGCTGTGCAATTATGCTTATAGCTTGTCATCTGCCACTAATGCCTGGGGAAAAGAGAGCTTTTATTGCAGAATTATGCTGAAAAAGAAATAAGCACCTGTGTGCTGGGGAAATCTTGCCTTAACTTGCTCAGCAATAGTGGCCAGGTCTATTTGCTCCTTCTCTTGATGAACATTCTTGCTATGGGGTTGTTCTGCTTGATGGCTCTTTGCTCAGGTTGCTATAGATCATGAGTGAGGGAATGCTGTGGATGCTCCCAGCCCACTCTGTTGTTCCCCTGGGTGCCTCTGCCCCTGCCTTGCAACAGCCCTTGGAATTACAGCCTGCTCAGGGCATAAACGTATTTGTGAATATACATGGGGCCATCAAATCCCACTTTACACTCTGCAGTTTTTAGATCATTGCTTTGAAGGAGGCTCACAAGATATTTAACTGGCTGAGATGCTGGATGGGAAGTGGCTTGTGGATGGAGCTAAGAGCTTTCTGGAGATTTTTTCCAAACCAGGCAATTCTTCTCTGAGCCTCTTTGATCTTCAGTAACAAGACTTCCCAGGAGACTTGCAGCTTTTCCTGGCTTCTGCCAGCCTAAAGAGAACAGTATTTTTCTCTCCCTTTTTTCTCTTATTGAAGCATTTTGCCTTCTGGGCACAGTTTCCCTTCATAATAACCTGATTTTTCTTGTCATGTGGGGTTTTTTTTTTGGTGTTGGGTTTTTTTTTTTGGTGTCGGATTTTTTCTTTTTTTTTTCTTTTTCTTTAAAGGAGACATGGATTGGAGAAAAAAGAATAAACCAGCAAAAAACTGAGGCCAGCCTAATCTTTGTCAGGGCAGATCTAATGTTATGACCTGAAAGGAGATTTAAGAATGAGAATGTGTCCCTAATCAGTCCTATGGAGAGAAGAAGAGCCAAGGACAGGCAGAGGGGCTGTGCACCCCCTCGTGCAGTGTGAGCCAGCAGCACAGTGCAGAGCTCCAAAGTTCACAACAGACACCTTGGAAGTGATGCTGGAGTTCTTCATCTCATCTGGGAGTTCTTCATCTTCTGCTTTCTCCCAGCACTGTTCCTGCAGCAGGTGACAGCACAGAGAAAAACCAAGAGAAGCCTGGATTGTCCCCTGAGCCACCAACCTGTACAAGCCCAGGACCTGGATTTCCATGGCACTCCTGAAGTGACAAAGAGCACATCAGCTCCACAAAGGAACAACACGTTGTTCTCATCCCTCATGCCCAGAGCAGAAGTCTTGTTTTCTTTGCTCTGCCTGTGACTCATAGAAATTTTCCTCCAGGTGTGCAACAGACACCAACAAGGAGAGGACCTGGCTAGTGACAGTCTGTAGCACCACCATTCATACAAATTCCTGCAGCTCAGTTGGATTCATGCACTAATTTAACTGTCTCTGACTCTCTTGGGTTTTTTGTTTTGTCTTTTTTTTTTTTTTTAATAAGAGAAGAGCTGTCTTGTCCAAGTGAGTAAAACATTCCAGGCCTGAAGGGGTTTGCCAAGGGAATTGACAGTTTCCTGTAAGAGAGCACATATGTGGAAGTGCCAGAAGAAGCAGCAGGGCACAAGTCAAGGAATGGCAGATATGCAGCAAGGCAAGAGAGCAGCTGTGCCATCCAGAATGGAGCACAGACCATTCCTGGGAGCTGGCAGCAGGTGGGACTGTGGGCACTGCTGGTGCATGTTGGTGCTGGAACACCAGTGATGTGACTTCTCCCGCTGTTGCTGAAGCCAACTGAGGTCTGGGTTGGGTTGTAAAAGCAACAGTGACACAGTGTCATGGGTGCTATCAGGACACTTGGAATCTGTTTTTTCTGATCTTCTGTGTCCCCACAAGGAACCCTGGACAGCCACGCCTAGATGCTTGTGAGTGCTGAAGAATGGGAGAGCAACAGAAATGTGTCTTTCCAGAAACCAGAAATGGTTTAAAATCAGCTTTGTCTTCTTTTACAGTGCCTCACCATGAGTTTTGCCACAGTCCTGTGAGCTCTCCACTGTCTGTGCCCGTTTAGCCCCTGGGGAGAAATGCTCTTCTGACAGCAGGAGCTGACCAAGGTGCCAGCTCTTGTGTTTGGGATGATCAGTTTGGCCTCTTCCTGGGAGGCTGGCATAGCCAAGCCTGGATCTCCACAGAGATGGGGACTGCCAGCCATGGAGGCTGCCGGGACACAGGCAAAGGCATGATCTGGTGTTGGCACCAGCCCAGCTGTGGTCAGGGGCCATTCTCATGTTAATGAAACCTCCCTCTCAGACCATGCAGGAGCCACTCTGGGGTGTCTCTTGCACCTCCTGAGCTGGGACTGAAGGCCCTTCCCAGCTACACCCCCACACTCAGAGTCAGACCAGGTTTCCTTACCAGCTCGACCTCAAGTGTAAATTCTGTTAATTATATGGGATGGCTACTGCATGACCTTTATTCCTAGAGATACTCTGGACCTCTGCTACTTTGTGCTCTTCTCATTTGTGTAACCACATAAATGCTTAATAGGAGATGACCTGCAGCTTCCTAGGTTACCAATGGCATGAACAGCTGAATCTGGCAGCTGTGAGCTTTGTCTCCAGGGACTTGTGCCTAACAAATGCTGAAAGACTTAAAGACCAACTCACCTGAACAGATAGCTTATTATTCATATATTAGAAAAAAAAAACATTAATGACTGCCTAATAAATAAATGGTAAAGCCATTAAGTGATGCATTCTTTTTATTGTTGGTAGAAAAATCCATGTGGGTGAAAGATGTGCACAGGCATGGCCTAGGATGCTGTGTCCTGAGCAAATGTCAATGGCATGGAGGAGAAAATATCTGTTTGCTCTTGTGTCTCTATCTAAACAAGAGCCCTGGGGCTGACAGCCCTCAGCAAAGCTACTTCCCACCTAGAGGAACGCTGGTGTCATTGTGTTCATTCAAGTCAGAGCAAGAGCACACCAGGAGGCAGAGCTGAGTAGCAGAAAAATGCCCTGGAGACAGCTTGGAAAAAGTAGTTTATTCTCAGCTGCAGGACAAAACTTGTGGTCGAGCCAGCTCCTTCATCTATAAAGCAGACATCTGTGCTTAGAAAGTCAGGTGCTGGAATTGTGTATTTGTTTATATATGTGGATATATACATACATACACATATTCACGTGCAGAAATAAATTGATTCTGTGCAGGACCAGAATCTCAGCTTGTGCTATTCTCCTTCTCAGTTCTCCTTCTCCTTCACTTTCTCCTTCTCCTCCTTTTCCTTCTTCTTTAATGAAATGGAGTGAAAAGGCTTGAAACTGTGAAATGAGTGCCAGGAGGCAGAACAGAAGGCCTCTCTATCTGTGTAAGGATTTAAATAACCCAGCTTTCAGGGGCAAGGCTCAGAAGTTCTGAATGCAGAGGGCTGGTAGATTGCCCTGCCTCTAAAAGCAGTTCTCAGGCTGCTCTTCCTGTGGGTTCTTCCAGCTGACATCTTGCTGTATTAAATCTTGCCAAATTAGGGGGAGATAAATGGTGAGGTGTACAATTTATATGGTGGTATTTATATGGCATTTATACTTCTGCCCTGCATAAGAGATCTTTTGGGCAGGCTTACATCAGTGACCAAAGGAAGGTCACAGTCCTTGGCATCATGATTGGCTCTTCCTCTGATCAAAAAAACATTTCCACATAGGGACAACCTGCAAAATGCCCAGGTGAGGTATTTTCCTTCCCCTCAGCTTGTGAGGGGTTCTCTGCACAGCTGGGCTCAGATCTGCCACAGTGGTTTCACCACAGAGCTCCACCAGTGCTCAAAACCTGTGCTTAGGTCTTTAAGAAGCCTTTGAAGTAGTTTACCCATCTTTTAATCAATACCAAATGTCTTTGAAAGACCTGGAAACAAACCAGAAAACTTCCTGCAGTCACTAAAATCGAAGTGTGTAACAATGGAAGAAGAGAGCAATGGCACCTATCGAGCTGGAAACAGCAGCACTGCACATCCAAGTGTGGGCCTGCCAAAACAAAGAAAACCACAGTGCATGGAGCAAATTCCCAGTTCTGGGGTTCCCAGAGCAGTGTGTTTGGGTTAGAGACCTTCCAATGGCAGAGGAGGCAGTCAGGGGTTAAAGAATCAAACATGTCATCGCCAGCTCTTATTCCAGAGCCCAAGAGAGGAGGAGGCTCTGGGCTCTGTGCCAGGACCCCATCACACAGTAACATTATCCAAAGTTCTAGTTAGAGCTGACTGGGAAGATTTAGACCAGGCAACAAACCCTAAGAACATGCCTTTCTGTCAAAGCTGGAAAAAAACTTGTGAGAACTGTGTGATTCTGACACAGTGAAAATGTTTTGCACTTCATTTTGGAATATTTTATTGCATCTGCTGTTATTTCTTGATTTTGTTTTTAATATTCTGACATCATGGGAGAAAATATGGATTCGGTATTTTTATGGGAAAATGCCATGATTGAAAATCTTTTTTTCTGTGACTCTCCATTTAACAGGGCAATGGATTTTTCACAAAATGTGCTGGAACAGGGACCAGAGTGACTGTGGGATTGCCATCCCTGCAGATACTCACACTCAGCTGAACATGGCCCTGAGCAAACCCTTGTAATTGGACCTGCTCGGAGCAGGGAGTCAGACTCGAACTCCTCCGAGCCAACCTACATTATTCTCTATTCTGTGATGCAAAGGATGGGAAGAGGCTTGCTATGGCACAGGAGAATGAAAGCCTAAGGAAGATTTTTTTCCCCATTTCACTCTCTTCTCCACAGAAAATCATGAAGTGCAAACCATTAAATTTCAAAAACCTAAAAATATTCCACAGCGCTGCCTCCTCTGGCAGAAGGGTGGTGGGGTCATTTGATCTTCCTTTTAACACAGATTTTTCTGCTTTTCAGTTTAACATCAAACAGCTCCAGTGAGAAGTGGGACCTGAAGGATTTGCCCTCCTTGGACCTGGCCTACTCCTGCAGCGCTGTGACGAGGCAATCCAGCCTGGAAGTTCACAGTGCTGGGTGGAAGGCTGACAACAGGGACTGACAGCAGCACCAGCTCCCCTTCCTCGGCATTTCCCAGCTGCTTTTTCCACAGAGCCAAACAGGACTCTTTGCTTTTGCAGATGGATCACCACAAGTCCCCGTTCTTTCATGTTAAAGGCAATTAGTGGATATTTATAGTGCACTCCACCTGGAGGGACTGCTTTGGATTTAAGTGCTTTGGCCCAGTCCAAAGAGAGATTCGTGACTGTGGCTGCCTCTGCTGCCATTCTTTTACTTCAGATTTAGTAACCCTTGAACAGTTTCTATTTCCTCTTTACTCAGTGCTTCAGTACATCCACCTTGACGTCCCCACCTCTCCGAGGCCCCAGTGCTGGTGGTTTGGGAGCACAGCAGCTCCCAGGGTTTGGAGCAGGAGATGGAAGCAGCTGCCAGACCCGTCCTGTGGTGGGCTCTGGATGAAATGTGCATGGAATATCCCTGATGCAGTGCCATGCTCTGGCTACCCCTTGCAGATTCCCTTGCTGAAGGCACTGATTTAAACAGACCCCAGTCTAGAATTAGTCCTCTCTCTCTCTTAATAACACTCTGTACTCCATACTGCACATACTTCTTCCTGTGCTCTGCTACATGCAGAGAAAATTAAGCAGCATGCAAACCTTTGCAGTTCAAGCGTCCCAAATACCATTACACAGCCACTTTCAAATTCTCAGCATTTGCCATCCAGGCTGCTTAGAAGGAATTCACATTAACAATATATTATAGTTAAATATTATGCAGTTAGAAAATCAAATTTGCTCCGTAAGAGAGACATAAGCACTGTAGAAAAAAAAGCAGTTCATGACATTGCAATCAAGCACTCTTGTGGGGTGGGGAGAGTACAATAAAGTTCACACAGGCAGCATTAAATCTGTTACCTGCTAAATCATGGGTACTTGATTTTTACAGTGACAAACATTTTCCTTTAATGCCTTTTCTTGTTATGCATTTTCTTGAGCCACAATTTATCCTGGGCAAAAATCCCCACAGATTCCACCTCCAGTGGTTATTTCCCCTAGGACAGGTTGGGAATGGCTGGAAAGACTGAACTATGGTTTAAAACTTTCATTGTAGCAGGGCACAAGCCTGATGGGCAGGTTGAAGCAGATGTGGATGGAGACTCCACACAGACACTGGGGAGCCAAATTCTGGACCTCAAATCCTGCAAGGGATCCTGTGAGGCTCCTGGGACACCCACTGACTCACCAGCCACTGTCCCACCTGCACTCCAGCTCTGACAGCACCTCCCACTTGTTAAGGCCAAGCAACAGCTTTCTCCTGCAAATCTCTGTGCTAATCTTAGTTGAATTTAAAAAAAACCCCAACACCTTAAAATTCAATTAGCAATGCCAGTTAAGACTTTTGCAGATGTTAAAGCAAGCATCCTCCTGATTTTAATGCGTGCCTGACACCAGGAGCCTCTGAGAGGATGGTGGGATCTGTTCCCTTGTTCATTTGCCTGACCCTGGTACAGGCATGTGCTCAATTTACTGCACTCCATTTAAATTTAGCTGAGCCATCGTGAGAGGAGGAGCCCTGGAAAAGCTGCCACCACCAGGCATCTCCTTGCAAGTCACCAAGCTTCCATGGCCCTGCCCTCTTATCTCTGTTTAAAAGTATCACGGTGACTTCCCACAGGGAAAAGCGTACCTCAGTGAGGTTTAGGAGGAAAGCTTAATTCTTGGCATTCTCTACTCTCAACTTCTCCAGCATTCACAGAGCCTTTCTCTTTTTTGTTCACTTTGACCCTGCTCCAAAACTACTCCTGCCTCTTGATGTGGATTTCAGCACTTCCACTTCTGCCTTCTTTTCAATATCTGCCCAAACATGCACCAGCCCACATGCACAGCCACAGGAGCTCCTTTGCAAGAGAACTTTGGTCCCTGAGAGAAATGAAAACCCCAGTTGCTTATTCAGCCTGCCCAATACAGGGAGACTGTTCCCTGCCTTGCTTTTACTCGGTGTGAGTAATTCAAGTTTGACAATTGCGTGGTCTTTTTGCTTCCTCTGATTACAAATTTGCATTTGTAAAATCTGCATGAACTGGGTGCTTCTTAATGACTGATAATAATTCGGAATCACATTAGAACTTGGGGATGCCCCCTGACCTCCTCCTTATTTTAGCTTGGCCCTCTACTTCTTATTTCGATGAGTTGCTTATGCTGGGCACTTCTGACATTTGAGAGAACACAGTGATACCTTTTGGAACCTTCCTTTTCCTGAGCAGGCACATCACAGCCAAAATCTCAGCTATTTCTTGAACCAGCCCTGCAGAGGCAGCACAAAATGATGGCTGTGAATTACCAATAGTTATAAGTAGTGTTTTACAGAACATTTGCCCCTCTTTGCAATGTGTGTAGATGTGAAGCAAATCAGATCCCTGCTGCCAACAGGCTGGGCAACTAAACCACCTCTGTGGTTATTCTAATGGTCACCATCAGAGCTGCTGTTCTAGAGGGAAGAAAGCAAGTCTGAGAGGAATGATGCTTATCTCAGCAGGATGCCTCTTGGTTTTCTTTCCTTTAATGCTCTTTTCTGTCTCAGGAAGTGATATGTTATTAAGTGTTCTTTGTGTGAGAGTTCAGGGAATGATGGCAGTGATCTGAGTCTCTTTTGCTGGTTGCTAATGCAAACAGCATTTCGGGTTCGGTTATTTAAATGGCACTACTCTAAAATCAGCATTTACCTTAAAAGCACTAAAAACTTCCTTCTGAATAAATGATAGCAATAGATACTGAAAAAGCCCAACATATACTTTTGTTAGGAGCACACAGTGTTGGCCCCTGAGCACTTATGATGAACTTCACTTTCCAAATTGCTTCAAGAAATGCTTTCCACTCAGCTGCAGGACTCATCTCTCTTTATTCTCCCATTGCTTCTGTGCAGAACAGTGCAACTATTGATGTTTATTTCCCTGGCTGTTAAGAAAATGAAACAATTTCCATTGCTATTTTTGTTTTTAACTGAGGTCCCTACGAGTTAAAAATACATTTCACATTGACCAATGAAGTTTAGCTGGAAAATGACTAAAAAATGGAAGTTGACAAGAATATAAATTTGCATTAAAAGTCCAACATAGTGCATTAAAAAAGGCAAGAGTAAGATTTTCTGAGCTGCTGTGAGCAATCTGGTGAAACAGCATAGACTCCATAGGACATTTTGGTGTCAGCTGACTCTGCTTTGCTGCTTTCCCATTTTTGGGAACCAATTACACTTTCTTCACCCCACAGGTTGTGGACTGCTGCTCTGGCCACAGACCCCATGTTGTGGTGAGCAGAATGCAAGTGTCCTGTCCTGGAGAGATGTCTTAACTGCACTGAGCAAAGGCTTGTAATTGTGGATCTGATTCACAAAGCAGACAGGTGTTGGTGGAGCTTTGCCTTCAGCTAAATCCTGCTGCCTGCAACACAATTGAAAATCCTCTTCAGTGTTGATGCTTGGGAGCTTGATATCTGACTGCTTGGAGGAATGCTTAGTCATACTCAAACGTCACATTTGGATTCTGCTTGCATTGTGCTGGGGTGTTGCTCTGTTCCTCAGACAAAGAGTAGGCAATCTCCCAGGTTTTAAAGGGTTTTGCTCCCTGCAGACACACACAGGAGGAATAGATATAGGCTCCTGTAAAAATCATGAGCAACCAGGCCCTTACAATACAGTAGGGTCTAGTGTTTACATCCCAAAAGGGTTTTATAACATGAAGTTAATTGTATCTGATGTATCAACTCCTCTGTTCTGTAGAGCTCGTAATGAGAGTCTGGCAAACAATTTCTTCAGAATAATTTGCTGCATGAATCCAACCCCTTTCCCAGCTGACAGAATCCATGAATACTGTGCAATTCCTTCAAAATATTCAGTGCTGCCCGAATTAATGGAATTATTTTGTTCCCAACTTGCCCTTCTTGGTTGGGAGGTCAGGTGTAAAACCAGCACTGCCAGCTCCTGGCTACTTCACCCAACTTTCCCTTCCTTTGGTGGGGTAGGGCAGCCTGTCTGCTCCCCAGGTGAAGGGGACCAGGATTTCTGTGGTAGCTGCTCTCTGCTGCCTGCCTTTGGAGCAATATGGAGCACCAGCAAGGAGCAGGGGCAGGATCTGGGCAGGAAGGATCCCGACAGAGCAGGCAGGTTCCAGCTGCACTGCCCCCAAGTTCAGCTGCATCCACACTCTCTTAAAATCAGCCTAAAGTCCCAGCCTCAAACCTTGTGTCATCCAATCCAGCATCTGAGCTTTACTTCCTCTTAGGGTAGAAAGAGACCTGGGAATTAATCTGAAGTTTGCTGCAAACAAAACTTGCCAGAACTGCAAAGTCAACCCCAGAAGAGGGTTGTGGTTTAGGTTTTGTTTTGAAACTATGAAAGCTGATATCCAAAATATCTTAATAACAAGCCCTGCTGGAACAGAACAGGTGGGTGGTTTTTCCTCTCTCAGTCCACTCACTTAAGGTCAGTCTTGGATCATAGTTAAGAATTGGATACTCCTTTGCCCTGACTTTTTTTTTTGGGGGGGTGGGTGGGTTTGTTGGTATATTGAGTGGGGTTGTGGTTGGTTTTTATTTTTATTTTTTTTTTAAACTGATCACCCTCCAAATAAAACACTACTGGAGAAGACCTGTGACTTTGTGAAACACTTGGTGAGAGAAGACTGACAGAAGTATCTCCTGACCCCATCAATCCTGATTAAGAGGGCCAGGAGAAATTAGCTGTTGATCTTAGAGTAGTAGATAAAACACTGCTGTTGAAAGCAACTGCTAAACAAAGGGGCAGCTTCTTTCTTGTGGAACTCTGGCACTGTGTCTTTTTGAACAATTACATGGTACATGGTGTTGCTGTGTAAACAGCTCAGTGCCATAGCTTGTCATGTTCTGGTACCTTCCAAAACATGGCATAAAGGCATTAAATTTAACCTTAATGATCCACCAGTATTCAAATAGCAATCTCTTTTTTTTTTTTCCCTTGAGATTTCGAAGCTCTGTTTTACCCCATGGCAGTGTGGTTAAGGGCTAAGTTTGGGAAGACGCAGTCAGCTCCTTTCAACAGGAAGAGAGGCCACATTCTTTCAGGGCAAATGGAGCATTAAAACTCCTCACAGGCCAGTGGAAACAGAATTTCAATTGTTTTGAAATAGGTGGTTTCAAAAGCAAAGACAAAAATAATCAAGATGATTTTTCACCTGCTGCCCCCAGGACTGATAATTCAGTTTGTGACTGTGACTTTGGGTGGAGAACAAAAAAATATTAATTTTTTCCACCTGAGTGAGATTTACAAAATGTGCCCATTGAAGGTGTGAGAATGCCTGAAGGGATGTGATGCTGTTTGCTGTGCAGTATTCATGACTGGTGATTTTATTTCTTCTTTCTGCACAGAGTTCATTCCACTTGGTACATGAATCTCTCAGCACCATTCATCTTCCAACTCACCCATCTCCCTGGGATGCACAGCTGGTAATCTGGTTTCTAAAAATGCTTCAAAGTCCCCAATAATACTTCAAAACAACTAAGAGGGGTGAATAATCTCTTTAATTTAGGCCATCATACTACCTGAACCAATAACTCCTTTAGCTCAGAAAATCCAGTGCTGCCTATTCCCTCTTCCTTCTCTTCTCTGTTTCAAACTGATGGAAGAGACTCACTTGCCACAACTCCCACACTGCTCTGCTCATTTCAGACCTGACCACGCTGCAAACATTTCTCATCACGATTGTTTAATGCTTACTTTTTCCTCATAAAAGGTCATATTAACCCAATTTCTTCACAAAAGAAAAATTATCATTCTTGCAGATGCTTATGAGATGCTAGCTAGGAGCCATGGCAAGGTGTTTGCAGCACACATATTTTTACTGTCTGAAAAGTCTTGAAGAGAAGAGAGAAGAGAAGAGAAGAGAAGAGAAGAGAAGAGAAGAGAAGAGAAGAGAAGAGGATTTCAATTGGAAGGGACCTACAATGATCATTTAGTCCAGCTGCCTCAGTACTTCTGAGGGTTGATAAAAAGAGAAGTTACAATTGGAAATGAGAAAAAAATGTTCCCCATAAAAGCCATGCCATTGTGAGACGCCCTTTCAAAAAAACCCAAAGTCTATAGAGAAGTTCTTGTGTCCGTGTGCCATTTCCAAGAAGTTTAGCTGGCTGATCAAAAGAGGTTCTTTCCTGTCACATGACTTTCCTGTGCGATCACTATCTGTGATAAAGAAGGCTGAAAACAGCATTTAATTGTGATAAAGACCCATCAGCCTCTTTCCTCTCGGTGGAGAAGAGCTTCCCACTGCACTAATTCCAGGGCCCCTCCCCAGCACTGCTCCTGGAAGATCCCTGACATGGGGATGGAGATGCAGCACAAGCAAGAGCAGTGGAGAAGTAGAAAAACATTGGTTTGCTCTTTATGGATTCTGTGCCTGAGTCCTTCAGCCCCCAGAATATGAGTGCCCTCTAGAAAACCCTGAATGTTTTGTTACAACATTAATTATAGTCCTTCTGGACTCGCTCTACTTGGGCAGCACCCTGCTACAGAAGTACCCAAAACGACCCAGTCTCCTTGAGGCAAGGTCCATCTCTGCTGTATCTGGATAGCACCAAGCACAAAGTGGATTTTAGCCCCCAACTATGCATCTTTGGCACAACCATAATAATATCCAAGAAAGAACATTTTTCAGGGATATATTCAAGGGGAGAAGTAGTATCTGAGCTGGGATCCATTGACTTTTCTCCAGGCTTTCTAAATGTGCAGGGATTGCTGAAAGCCTCTTAGCCACAGCCACGTACCTGCCTGATGCAGGATGACTGTACAAAAAATCCAGTTTATTGGGGCTTGCCATCTAAAGTGCATCTCCACCTCCCTGTTCTTGGCTGGACATAAGTGGAACAGCTTTCCTGTGCAAGACTTTGTTAAGATTGAAGAATTGTTGGTGTATGCAGAGATATTTTATGTAGCAGGGCTTGGCTATGACTGATGCTTTATATTAAAACTGATTAGTGTTCACAGCAGAACAGATGTGGAACTCTGATTCCTTCCTCTGTGTTAGTTCTGCTTTTTTGATTGTGATCCCAAACAACTTTCTCCTTCTCTAGAGAGAAGGTCCATGGAACTATCCCAGCAGCACAAGGCTCCTGGGGCACCACGCTGTGGGCAGTGGGAGAGGGGCGCCGAGTATGGGGCAAACTCTGTCCTCAGGGTGCCTTGGGCTGGCCCAGGTCACACAGCACATGCCAGGACAGGACACTGTGCCACCAGCAGGGCTGCACTGCAGGGTGGGAAGCAGAAGAGGAGAACAGGGCTGAAATGCAGTGCTGACTTTAAAAGAGGTTCTCGAGGAAGAGCTGAAATTCAAGCCCAGTATGAGCCCATTTCCCAAGACCCCTCCACTTCCTGGGGGCTCTCCATATTAGATGTAACTACTTCCCTTGGTTCTTGGCAATTTCTGAAAAGAATGGAGCGAAAGAAAAATGTTTCTCGATGTGATTTCAGGCGTGGTGGCATTGCAGGACAAAGCTGGAACCTTTCCTGCAGCAAGCTCCTGGGGACACTCCTGCCAGAACACTCACTGCAACATCAAGTTGAAAACACTCCTGCTTCTTGCAGGGGTTGGACTGAATGGCATTTAAAAGTTCCCTTTGAACTCAAACCCTTCTGTGATTCTGTGATCCCAAGGGTCACAAGCCCCATTCTGCTAGGAAAGCCAAGGAGGAAGGAAGAAAAGCGAGCTCCATCTCCACCTGTGGACAGAGGGATTCCTCCAGGGCAGTTCATTATCACCTGAAAAAATTCTACTCCCATAGAAAATTTTTATTAATGCCACAAACTTATTTTATTATTCTGGCAAAAGCTGAAGTGAGCACTCAGAGCCTTTGCACCCAGTGTGGCAGCTTGGAGAGGCACCTACACCTGGCAAACAAAGCTCATGACTTTTTGTTTTTTATTATTCAGGTAGGTTTTTCAACTCCGTAATATTTTTCTGCATAAGCTTCTGGAAGGCATTGGGCCCCTGAACCCCAAAATTGAAACAGGCTGGGTGTCTGCTGGCTGAGCTGGGGGTGATGAGTCTTTGGTATGAGAGTGGGTTTAGACAGAGAACAAAGACAATGTGCTAAAATAATTACAGCCTGGCTAATGTGATGAGTATCAGTGGTGTTATCAATGCTGATAACAACTTCAGATGAGCAGGAACCTACCAGGAGCTACATACAATTAGGTACACCTATGTATAATAAATGTATAATAGAGTGCCTAATGAAAATGATGGGCCACTTAGTTAACTTGCACAGTAAGTACATCCCATTTAAGGAAGTGCATTTTAATTAGGGATGGACAGACAATATCCACCATGAAGGAAATGCTAATGCTGCAATGCTTAATTTAATTATGAAGCGGAAAGAAAAACAATATTTCAGCATCATTTCTGGAGAATCAATTCCCCCTCCGGCACAAATTCTTTTAACTGCCTTAAAGGCATGGAGGGGCAAAAGTCATGCTGTGGTTTTACCCACTAAATAAAGTAAAGGGGTGTGGATTATGGAATACATCACTCTTTGTGAAGAATATAATTTCTTGTTGTATTTATATTAAATTCAGATTAATCAAAAGACCACATACAACTTTATTTACGTGAAAGGAAAAAGGTGGAGGAAATGGGGTGGGGGGCAGCTGCTTCTTGCTTGAATTCTCAGTTGCACAGGAATGTTCTGTTTTCTCTGGTTCCAGTCTTGGTCTCTGTGCTTTTGATCAGCAAGCATTTTCAGAAGGGAAAAAAAAAAAAGCCTTTTTTTCCAGGTCCCTGTGTTAGTGAGGGACACAGAACCAGGAAGAGTAAATGGGGATTGGATGGGATGCAGTGGTGAAGAGGGGCATTGGCACCCAGCTGTGCCAAGGAGTCTGGCCCTGAGCAGTTTGTGTGCCAGGCCCAGACCTGTGTTTCTTTAAAGGCTGCTGAAAAGCTGGATAAAATCCAGAGGAGGACAATAAAACTTGGCCAGCAGCTGGAGATGATACTTTGTGAGGAAAGAGAGCTTCTTCTGCTTCAGTTATTGAGAGAGAGTGGTGCATGAGCCTTCAGGAAATGCAAATGTTGGAAGGATTTTTCACTGAATAGAGAAAGAAAAGCCCAATGTTTCTGTTTGGGATTGGGCTTGGGGCTTGCTTTACCAGAGAGCAGATTCCTGAGACCAGTGCAAAGGAAATGCAGATGATTTTGTCTGGCTTGAGGCGTGACCACTTGGTGCTGCATGCACCAAGCCATCCTGGCTTTGGCAAAAAAGGGGCAGCATCTGGCTGCAAACGACTCAGAAATGGCTTCTTGATTTTTTAATGTCATTTCTACATCCCTGTGCATTGCACTGCTTCATCTCCTCCAAAGTGGGACGGGGTAAGGCTGAGCCTTCGAAACATAAGTAGATTTAAATGACAGTCCCACTGCTTTTGTTTTAAACCTATTATGTAATGCTTAGATACCTTGACAGAAAGTATGTTATAAATTTAGATAAATACACCAACACCATGTTCTTCTGTTGTGTAAGGTATCCTTGAAAAGCTTGTATTCTTTAGCCTTTCCCTCTGAAGACTGCCACCTTTTCCTTTTTTGCACCACAACTATGTTTTTCTGCCTGTAAACACCAGGCAGCTCTGAAGGATCTGCTAAAAAGAGCAAGTCCGTTCCCAGGAAGCTTAAATGTACCTGCACAGGAAAATATCTAAGGGCCCAGAAGACAAGAAAACTAGATGTCAGCTTAGTTGGCAGCTATGAGTATACAAAGAAGGAAGATCTATTGTAGTCTTTGCAATGGTGTTCAATATTTAAAGTTAAATGCCCATCAATTAACTGGAGAAGAGAGGTCTAAGAACATTTCCCTGAAGTGACTATAAATATAATTTACTGTAATTATGAAGCCCTTTCTGTTGCCATAGTGATTTAAAATGGCTTTAGTCTACCTGAGAATTTGGTTAATAGATTTTGACTTTAGCTCACTGTCGTGGTTTAACCTCAGCCAGCAGACAAGCCCCACACAGCCACTCACTCACTCCCCCACCAGCAGGGCTGGGAGAGAATCAGAAGAGTAAAAGCTGGAAAACTCATGGCTTGAAAGCAAGACAGTTTAATAGGGAAAGCTGTACACCCAAGAAAAGCAGAACAAGGAATGGGCAGGCAGAAGTTCAGCTATCTCCAGGAGAGCAGGGCTCCATCACACATAATGGTGACCTGGGAAGACAAGCCACATCACTCCAAATGTGGTTCCCTTCCTCCTTCTTCATCCCTCTTTATACACTGAGCAGGATGTCACATGGAATATCCCTCTGGTCAGTTGGGGTCACCTAGCCTGGCTGTGTCTCCTCTCAACCTCCCCTGTACCTCCAGCCCCCCCATACCAACAACTCCAGTATGAAAAGCAGAAAAGGCCTTGGCTCTGTACAAGCCCTGCTCAGCAGGAACAAAAACATCTCTGTATTATCAGCCCTGTGTTCAGCACAAATCCAGACACAGCCCTACACCAGCCACCGAGGAGAGGGTTAACTCCCAGACAAAACCAGCACATTCATGTATCCATTTTCAAGGAGCTGATGGATTTTCATAGGTTTTTTTTTGTTATTCCAAGGTAGATAAGGACACTGATGCCTTGTGAAGGCTGACCTAGAACAGAGACTAGACAGAGCTAAAGAATAAAGTAGGGATTTATTAAGTGGCCTCAATAGATCCACCTTGGGCAGCAAAACCCAAAATGGCCACAAAATGCCTGACCAGTCACAGGGTCTCACACTTTTGTAAGTTTTGGTCCATTAGCATATTGGAGCTAATTGTCCAATTACAGCTTTAGCCCATGAAGTCCCAGCCTTGTTTTCTCTCTTCATTCCACTGTTGTTTATGCTCTTGGGCCTGAGATCTGGATCGGCTGTCCTTGGTCCCCAGCTAGAGAAGGAATTGTTTTGCCTACCTTCTCTGTGAAGCGCGCTTGCTGTCCCCTAATATGAAGCCCAGACTTACACACTAACGCAGAACAGAATCTGAAAAATATAAAAGCTAAAACCTGAGGCATCAACCCCATCTGCATTTGGTGCCCTGTGTGAGCACAGAGCACCCCAGGGCAAAAGACCACTCCAGACAGAGCTGGTCCAGACAGAGAGCCGGCACCTTGTTGGACTGTTTGTCCCCCAATGAAACGAATCCCTCTTTGGAATGCAGCTGGGATTAGATGAGGAAGGTAGGAAGGCATTCATGTTTTTAGTGAGGTTGCAGGGAGAATATCCATAGCCCCTGCACACTCTGTTGTGTAACCATGACCTAGATGACAACTTGTGGGCTAAGCTTTTGTCAATGCACTGTTTTGATTTAATAGGGCACAATCTGTTTAGCTGGAGCATTTGGCTCCTAGGTATATGAGCTTGGGAAATATCTGAATGTTAACTTCCACACTCCTGTCTGCTTTCTAAACGTGTCTGAATGCTCAAATACATGCTTGAAGTTGCCTTTATCCCAGATGGCATCTCATTGGAAGCAGTCATGCCCAATGTGTGCAAACAGGCTATGATGTGCAGGAATGTTTACGAGGCAGCCATAGGTCATCCAGCTCCTGCGGCTGCTGCCAAGGGCCCAGCACTTTCTCCCAACCAAAGGGAAAAGCTCAGTTTCTCCCTCCTCAGCTCCAGCAAGGCTCTGGACACCACAGACACCATCAGTGGTGCACGTGGCTGAGGGTGGCCTGATGCAGTCCCCTCCAGGTCACCGTGTGTCGCGGGGGACCGCACATCACAGTGAGGGGCAGGGAGCTGCCTCCCGGGCAAGGCACCTGAAACCTGTCTCAGCAGATTTCCACTGCCAGCCTGCCTTCCATCCAGGAGAGGAGCGAGGCGTATGGAGGCAGGTGAGCACAAAAAAGCCCACCTCGTGCTGGAGGCACCGGGGCTGTGCCTCGTGCGTGTGAGGCTGGCACGCTGGAGCTACCTTGCTTGGAGGATGTGACACAGCCTGTAAAGTTCCACACTGCTGAAGTCTAGGGCAGCTCCTTGGGGACCAAAGATGTGGGAAGCAAATGTAATTGACTTTCCATAGAGTATACATTCCCACGGAATATGCATTCCCAGTCGCTCCAGGAGCATTTGAAAAATATCTGCTCTGAAAGCCCCTGAGCCCTGAGCACAGCCTTCCCTATGCATGGATGCCCCTGTGCATTGTAATTTTTCCTTTGACAGGAGTGACATATCAGGCCATTTAAGAAGGCTGATATAGATTCCCCTTCATGCTGTGAAATTAAGTCTCAGGTAACCTAGGTTCATTCATTTTTTCCATTCTTAGGAAGAACTACAGGAAAGGTATAATAAGAGTGATCAGCCCCAGGTATAATACCTGATATTTCCATGTCTTATCCAGGGTCAGATTTCATCAGATCATTACAGTCTGACCTTGGCACATTCCAAGATTTTTTCCCCCTATTATTGTTATCAGCTTCTCTGCTCTTTAAAAAAATTCTTCATCCACGTTAACGAAGCGTTCCACTAGTTAGAAAAGTTGGACATATTTTAAGAGCTGTGTGGCCAGGGGGTTTTTTCCAAAGTGCTCAGGTATCTGCTAGGAGTGTTCCAGAAATATAGCTGTCAACATGGAAAAATGCTAACAGCAAAATGCTTGGATGAAAATTTAAGATGTACAGAGGGGAAGATATTAAATTTCTGATGCCCTGACGGAGGTCAGGGAATCAGAGGAGTCAGTCTCTCAGCCTGCTCAGTCTCTGTCTCCTGGAAATGCTATTGAGAGAGAAATATTACCAGCTCATCTCATTGTGGGGCTGCTTTGTTCCCCTCCTCCTGGCTCCCTAACATTTCACTCTGTCTTGCAGGCTCACCATCAGTTGGAACTATTTTTCTGTGCATGGGGATGAAGGTACTGATTTTTTTAATTTTCCCAGTGGACTAGCTCCAGGAAGGGCAAGGAGCTGAAACTGTAATTTAAGTGAATTCCATCTCTGATTTGGAAAATTCAACAGCCTTTATTGCTACATCCATTCTCCTTTATGTTTCAGGCCTGGATATTGCACTGGTAAATAGGGGTCCCAGTTCCTTTTTTTTTGGCACAGGAAATAGTCTACCAGTGACAAGTTAATGTCATCATCTAGACATTGATATTTTAATATATGGATATAATTCTGGTATTAATTAGTAATTTGGGCTCTTACAGCATTGAAGACCAAGCAAAACCTAAGAGTCTTGCAAATCACACCTAAATTTTGTAGTAATTTACCAACCACATGTTTAGCAGAGGGCAAAGCTGACATGAAGTGGTAGGGGACTCAAAATTTGTTTACATAACTTTCTTCCAGTGCAGGACCTTCCTTTGCCCTTGCTCCCTCATGTCCTGGTGCATGATGTACAGCCCCCACACACCACACAGAGGGCCCAGCTCTGTGCCACCATCCCTCTGAGCTCAGAGGAGCTGTTGGAGCAGCAAATCCACAGTGGCACAGGCCACATCCCAGCTGCCCGTAGCCAGTGCAGCCCATGTGGTGGCACACGGACACCCAGCCTTGTCCCTGTCACTCCAGTGTCACTGTACACAGCACTGACATCCTCCACCAGTGCAGGCCATGGGCTGCTCTTCTCTGCTGCAGCTTTGATGGGGACAAGCAAGTGGCCTCCAGGGCCGCCTGCAGGTGCACAGCAGGAGCTCATCAGTGATCTGGTCCCCAGCAACATCAGCCAGGCCAAGAGAAGATGCTGTCTGTCCCTACGAAGCCTTGTTCTGCTCACATGATCAAACCACAACAGCTGTACCCCCCAGCCATGACAATTCTTTTTATGCTCACTCTTTTATGGGCCACTCTGATCTCTCAGGTGTAGCTGCCTGCCAGGGCTGGGCCAGCACAGCCTTGTGCATGCCTCAAGGTGGTTCTGGTGCAGGGAAGCACTGGCTTCAGGAGGCTGAGACAATTAACAATTAAAGTGAATCAATTAGAGCAATGCCTGTGTTTTCAAAGCAGCTCCAAATTTAATTCTCATTGATTTTAGTTTTGCCAGTTGATGGCAGAGAGGCAGTGGGGTAGAAGCTTTGGTGGTGAGAAGAAATCAGTGTCCATCAAATAGACAGAGCCATAATAAATGACCAATTAAGATTAGCAAGCTAAAAATGGATGTGATTAACCAGAGGGAGTGCAAATGGGAGCTGTGAAATTGGAGTCACAATAGCAGGGCAACGAATTATTAATGAGATGTGGCAGCAATCAGAATGGCCTTACTGTATTAAAGCACTCTGCCTCTCATGGGTCTGTTAGCTGACCTGTCAGTGGCACACTGGAAAAAAGAAAAGCAAAACAAACAATCAAGCTTCATTTTAGAGGCTGGGGATTGTAACAGATGTGGTGTAAACACAGTTGCTTCAGATGTGACCACAGTTCAAGCTGCTGTTGTGACATAAAGTCAGTCTGTATCAGCCTGTGGAGGGCTGTCACAGAAGCCATCATGTCCTCAAAAAGGCTCAACTTTCACTATTCCAGTGAGATTATTTTCCAAGGCAAACTGCTTTCAACCTCTTTTGTGGCTTGTTCTGGTATCTTGTTCATTTTAACAGAAACTACCATGGGTGCTGCTTCTCTTTAGAGCACCAGAGAAGGGGCAAGAGTGGTGCCAGTGGGAGATCTCTGCTGATGGAGACCCCAGCCCCCTCCACTGGGCCCTGCCTTGGAGCCATTGCTGGATAACCCTGCACATTTCCCCCATCCAGCAGCCCCTCCACTGGCACACCCATGGAACAAAGCCATGAATGGCAGCCAGGCACCCTTTTCCAGCTGCACTCAGAAACATCCCTTGTTAAGCTCTTCTTGGCAGATGGGGAGTGAATTCAACATGGCAAATTTTCAGCTTTTTAACACAGGGAGTTTCACTTTTTCTACTATTTTAAGACTTCTGCAGACAAAGGCAAGTCTGCTCTGCTGGGGACAGCCAAGCATGGCTGCTAATTAGTCCTGTGAGGAAGAGCATTTTTCTTTTATGCCCAGATTGGGATAATGTAATCTATTACAAGAAAAAAAGAGTACATTAAATAATCAAGGTAAGAAACTACTGGAGAGTGGGAGTCTCACATAAGCAGAGCAAGAGTTGCACTAACCCCAGATCTGACTGATGAGAAGCTGTTTAGGCAGTTAAAAAACAGCAATACAGTTTCTGCTTTCTTTTATTTTATTTTTTTCATTTTTTTTCTTTTTTTTTTAAATTGCAGATAAGGGACTGAATGCCTTACAATCATAAAGAGTGTTCAAGAGCTGTGCATTAAAGGGATCCAGAGAAGGCCCTTGCTGTGGAAAGGAAGGAGAGACAATTTAATCTCATCAGCCATGGGATTACTGGGCTGTGCATCTCCCATCAGTCTTACTCCTGCTGATGGGCAAGTGCAGCAGCAGGAATAATCCAGCCTGACTCCCACCAGCAGCTCTGCCAGTCAGCCCCTGAGCCACGTTTTCAAGGAGAAATCACAGTGCTCAGCCAGGAAAAGGGCTCCTGAGAGGAGGGAAGAAAGGGAACATCAGGTGGAGGAGCAGAAATCCTTCTGAAAGGCTGGTGTGCAGGGAGACAAGGAGAGAGACAAATCACAGGGAAGGATGGGCCAGTGGGGGTGCAAGCTCTCTGCCAGGAAGAGGCAAGAGAAAAATGTCTCAAATTGTAACCCAGACCTCAGTCTCCTGTAGATTGGCAGTGACTTTACAGATGCACTTTCAGGTGAATGAGATGTCAAACTCCCACACCTCTCAGCAATTACCAAGACCAGTGCCTCACTAGGGTAATGGTACCCAGTCTTGAGTTTTTAATGTCAGTCAGGAGGATTCAATATTACCAGCCTGGTTGTCAGATAAAGCTAAATCCTAAGAGAAAATCTTCCTGCTGTCTTAAACTCTAGAAAAGTGCACTGTGTATTTTTCTGGGTAATTTCCATTACATGAAAAAGTTACTCTGCCTCCCTGTAAAAGCAGGTGATGGGGATTTGTTGTGTTTTGTGATTATTAACAGGCATAACATGTTATCATGCAGGGCACTCTGAACAGTCACAGAACATAATGAGGGGAAAGTCAATGTAAATGGTGACATTTCAATTGGAAGAGCAGTTCTAGTCTAACTATAGTCTACTTTCAGTAGCAGAGAGCAGGCCAGCTCAGAGGGGTCTTTTATGATTTCTTCCTTTCTTTGATGTGACATAGGTTTACAACTTAATGAATTCCCATTGTGTTTCTAGCTCCTTTCACTAGAAGGTTTTTAAACACAACAAAACCTGAAGGCTAACTCAGTTACTTTAACCAGTTTCTTTGTGCAATGGCCTTGCAAAGTGCTTCAAACTGGCTCAGTGCTGGAGGTTATCATCTTGGGGGTCTGGTTCCCTGAACAGAAGAAAGGAGAGAAAAATTCCAGCAAATGTTCACATTTCCTGCCTGTTACATGAAGATGGAGAAACACAAATGAGCCAATTTCCTAGAAAAAGCTGCAGTGCACAGAGAGATCTTGCAGGCTCACTGTTACTAAATTTGCCATGTCAAAAGATGCCAAAGTCATTATGACATTACTTATTGCTGCAAATCTTACAGATGGAAAGCAAGGATAAGGCTCCCTGAGACTAGATCACAAAGTTCAAAAGTTTTCCTTGTTTAGTAAGATTATTTAGAGTTATTTTGACAGAAATGCATTGTGGGGTGAAGGTGTGGTACTTAGGAACAGTGTGTTACCCTAAGAAAGGAAATGTTACAGCAAAAATTAAACTTACCACAAAATTGCCTTTTCAAAACTCTCTTTTAAATACCCAAGGAATGCATTTCCAGGCTGTTTAAGTCAGAATATAAAGCAAGACAAAGATTAGCCAGTTTTTCACAAATAAGCATGGGTTTGGACTGCCTTGCTGTATATGCTAAAGGACAGAATTCTGATATCCCTTTGAAATCCACAGTTATCTCAACACTAAATCTTGATGTATTTATAAAACTCCCTCCCTCCTGGGAACTGCCAACATCTGCCTTGTGATTTCTGCCCACAAATGAGTCCCACTGCTCTTGGGGTTCTTCTCGAGCAGGTCATGCTTTGTCCTTTCACCTCATTCCTGGGTTAAAACCACATTTTCTCAACCACTTTCCAGACCAGCTTTTCTAATTCTTGGCTGCTTTTCTCAGCTTCCTGGGTGGTTTGGGGTTTTTTTGGTGGTTATTTTTTCCCCCGTTTATTTTCAAGAAAAGAATCTCTTTGTGTGTGTAACTTTGGCTTGACCACTGGGGGAGCATTACTCTCACCATGCAGATTTCCATTTCAGCCTGCCTTATTCTTGTGACAAAAATATTCAGCCACGTTTCAAAGCTTCCCTGAGAGCTTTTTGCAATCCATGGTGCACTCCAAGGAAGTCCTTCAGCTGGTGCACAGGGACTCTCCTGGATAATAGTAAGTTTGAGGGGTTTTTTTTCCAGTTTTTTGGCAACTTGGGGGAGCGCAGTGCAAACATGACTGCAAGAATACTTGTCTGAAGATGATTCCTTTCAGTGCACATGCTGCTGAGCTCCTGAGAAATAAACTAAAATTTGATGCTCCTTTCCCTTCTCAGACATGGAGATTGTTTTGGAAGGGAAATTAGGTTGTCCTGATGGGCCCTTAATTGAGATGTGTCTTTTTTGCCCTTAATTGAGATGTGTCTCTTTTACTCCTCTCCTGACTGGGTTGTCACCTGCAGGACACAAATCCTGTCCTTGGTACAAAATACTACAAAATGGATGAGTACCTTCAGGACAGAGTTGGTGTGCCAGGAGTCTTCTTGGAGAATTCTTGGCATGTTTTCAAAACCGTGGCCTCCTGGTGAGACCTGTCAAACCCTGCCCGGCTCTGCCAAAGGAATCACAGTCCTGTGAAAGGAAGAAAGAGGAGCTTGGTGCTCTCTTTAAGCTCACAACAGCTTTGCCTTGAATACTGAGTGTGTACATAGTGCTGGATTTCACTGGGGCTGGCAGTGACAGAGCAAGGAGCCCAACTCCACATATTTCAAGATGAAGGAAAAGCTCTCCAGGCAAAGCAGACCAGGGAGAAGGAGAGGAGAGAAGCTGAGAGGGCCTGGGGCTGTGGTGGAGGCACTGTTAGCTCCAGTGAACCACAAGTGAAGAGGGACAAGAGGACTAAACAGAGACCATGGGTACAAATGCTCTGCAGCACTCCCCATGGGTATTTCCATCCTGCTCAAAGCCTCACACATCAGCCCTTGCTGTGATCTCGTGCTGGCTGGGAGCTGCACTGCTTGGCCCAGGAGCCAAGCAGTCCCATCCCTTAGGAGGTGGCAGACACCATATGAGGATCATGAGCAGACAGGGCTCATGGGGTCAGTGCCTTCACTGCAACCTCTTTTCAAGGTCCCTTGCAAACCTTTCCTCCCATTTTGCACCTCCTCACCAAGGAGACTGACAGCTCTCCACCCCAGGCCTTGTCACACACCTCAGATTTCTCTCTCCCTTTCCCAGCAGTTGCCTTTCCTTTTTTTCTTAGACCTCCCCCACAGCTGTCTATGAAGACCAGCCCCAGGGTCTGGTGTCAGCACCCTTTACTGTCACCATTGCTGCCAAGGACATTTGCCTCTGTCTGTGATTCAGGGCTTTTTCTTATCTTGCATGGGGACAATTCTGTCTCTTAGAGGACCTTGTACTACTTTAACAACACAACCTGTTACTAATGAGGCACAAAAACTGTGAGGTTTGTGCCATTGTGCTGGAATGGAAGACTCATTTGGGTCTTATATATTTGACACTCCCTCAGAACAGCTGAAGATTTGCAAGTAGGTAAAAAACAGATTTTAACTTTGCTGTGACCAGAGGGGGAAAAAAAAAGAAGGCTAAAAGAGTTAATTTCCACCAGCACTTTTCTATGGCAAGCAGCTTTCACTGTTGGTGTTTATAATTAGAGAATATGCAGATGGCACTGCCACATCTCTGTATGCAGGGGTGAGGGGCTCTATCAGGACATAAAGCTGGGCTCCTATTCCACACTCACCTCCAAGCACTGTGGCATTGTGAAGGAGCCATCCCTTAGGAGGTGGCAGACACCATATGAGGATCATGAGCAGTCAGTGCCTTCACTGCAACCTCTTTTCAAGGTACTGGGCACAGATCTCCCCAGAGCTGGGATGTGTCCCTACATCCCCCTTCTCCTCTATTCCCCATCAGATGGAGGCTGCATCTGTATGGCAGAACACCAGCAGTGCTGTCAGCCAAGAGTTGCTAGGCAAATCTGAGCAGTGGGAGGATTTTCATATCCTGCAGCCACCTGAGCTGCTGCCTGCCACTCTCCTCCAGCTCTCTCCCCTCAGGCTTCTCAATCCCTCTTCTCCACCCTTGTGATGCCCCTTTCCATGCCTTTTCTACTTTTAGGGCAAGCTCCTCTCTAACTCTCTCTTAAGCTTGTTCCTTATCCTTCCCCATGGGACAATCCACATGTGCAGCCAGTGAGGAGCAGCAACTTTCAGTGCTGTGAGAAAAGACTCACTTTCGCTGGGTCAGCCCAGGCAAACACAGATCTCTGTGTCTGTTTTAGGTTGGAAATGCAAGATGTGGCCAGGGGTGTGTATTCTATTCCCATCTGTTGGAGGTGGGGCAGTTTTCTTCTGTTAATGGGGCAGTTTTTCTTTATCTCTTCCACAACCAATTCTCCTTCTGGGGAGACATCTGCTGTTCATGGGCCACTGAGTGTCATTGCATGACTGATAAAATTCCATCATCCCATTGGGAGGTGCTCTGCCCAGGGGGAGGAGCCAAGCATTCCTACCTGGATATAATCTGAGATTTGGAACCCCAGAGCAGCCTTTCCACTGGATTCCCAGGGGAAGATCAGGCCCATCTACACCACCCTGGACCTTCAGAGGAAAACTGCACCCTTCTACAGGATCACTGCTCCAACAGAACCACACCTGGCACTCCAGGAGGACTGCAGCCACCATTCAGTGGGGCTGCTACCAACACCCTGACCCACAGGGTGCCAGGTCATATTCTGACTTTGTCAGTGTTGTATTGTATTACTGCATTTTAATTTTATTTTAATTTTTTCCCTAATAAAGAACTGTTATTCGTACTCCCATATCTTTTCTTTAAAGCACCTTCATTTCAAAATTATAATAATTTGGAGGGAGGGGATTTACACTCTGTTTCAAGGGAGGCTCCTGCCTTCCTTAGCAGACACCTGTCTCTTCAAATCAAGACAGTGACACTGAAGTGATAAAAAGTGGGGGTAAGGTCCCTGAGAGAGACCCAAATATGGCACAAAGCCCACGAGTGGAGCCTTCCTGGGTCTGGTGGTGCCCCATGTGCTCAGCAGGCTGGGGACACAGAAGAGGCACTGACTTCTGGAGGTGCTGGCAGAGGAGTAAAGCCCCTCTGCCAGGAGGTCATCAAATACTGAAGGAGAAAAGCACCCTGCGCTGAAACTGCTGTAACTTCTGGCCTGGGGATAGAAAGCAAAAGGTGACACAGAGCAATTAAAACCCAGCCACTGCAGAATGGCTGAGCAGGGATCACATCCTGTCAATCCTTGCTTGTTTTTCAGTTTATTAGCAAGAAAACTGAAGAGAGTGCTGGGAGATGATGAAAGAACAGCAGTGGGAGCTCATTTGTAGGATGCCAGCCAAAAAAGAAGGAAATTTGTAGGAGGAGCTCAAAGGATGGAAATTAACTTGTTTTTTCAAGCATAGTCTGAAAAAATAGTTCCAGGGCTCAGGGTTATGAGAGGGGTCTGCAGAGCAGAATAACCTGCTTGGCTTTAAATGGACAGGTTTGAAAGAAGGATACCGCCCCCCCCACCAAATGAAGGAAAGACTGAAAGAGTAATACACATTTGCTTTGTGTTGCACTAAAATACTCTTTTTTCCTCTCCATTTTTGTGTTAAGGAGATTTTTTTTCTCCCCACAACCTCCAAAATGTCCTTTGTAAATCACAATATCAAAAGTTTTTGAAGAACTTCCAACTCATCTGGATGAAGCATCAGACTGATGTTGCTGATACCAGAGCTGAGAGCAATGAGATGTTCGATTGGCTGGAGCAGCTCCCTTACTGCATCATTCTGCAAACTGGAAACAGAAATGGGAGAGGGAGAAGGGGGGAGATTCCTACACTCCTTTAGACTAGCCATGCTGGAAGAAATTGTCTGCCCAGCAGTCATTGTACTCTCTGAGTGGAGATGCTGGCTACAATCCCTATATCCAAGAAGTTTCCAGTGCCAGAAAACAGAATAAAACACAATAGAGGCCTCCACAGTAATTTGTGTTTTGCTAGATCTGAGATTATGTTTAGGACTGTGGCTGATGGGTGGAGGGAAGAAAGGAAAAAAAAGACCAAACAGCTTTAATAATAGATTTTGGGGGGCTTTGAATTGTCAGAGCCATTTTCTAGTGACAGTTTGTCTGAATCATACTTGGCACTCGTAATATACCACATCTCCTGTCATTCTTTTAATTAGTTTATAGCCTTTTAAAAGAGCATTTCAAAAAATTAATTAAGAACACCTCTGATTTCAGACTAAGCATGAAAAAATAAAATGTCCCCACTGTTTCATTTTAAGTGGCAGGTTGTGCTGGTGCTGAAGATAAGCTCTCTGAAAAATCTGACATGCCAACACTGGAACAACCCCAAAAGACAACCTAATTTTTTATCCATTTAAGGGCTTGGGAAGTGCAACATTTTTGAGTTTAAGGAGACAAAGGACCTCTGTTAACTAATTATGTTACCAGAAGTCTGCACTAGATGGATTGGTTCCACTCTTCATCAATTAAAGCTTGAAAAGGAACTAAGGTTAGTCTAGAGCTGGTTGTAGCCTGTGGTAGAAACCACTTGCAGATTTATTTTGTGCAAAACCAGAGGATATGAACTCTTTGGAAGACAGTAGAAATATTAGCATTTTAGGAGTCATGTTAGAGTTAAACAAGATGTTTTTGCTTTAACAGCTTATTTGATGGATTTTGATCTCTGCCCAACAGATGTGTCTAACAGCTATATTCATGCAGTTTATTCAGGTGCAGGTCTTGCAGTTTATTCAGGAGCAGATGGAGCAGTGTTACCTGTTCTGCAACACAGCTGTGTTGCTTGGTTAGAAATGGTCAGCTCCATCCTGCAGGGGAAGGTGTGGGAGGGAATCTGGAGGATGTCCTGTCCCAGTATCACTGTGGGTATATGGACAAGTAAAACTGGTTATCTGCTGCAAATGCATTCCTGTGCCCCCAAAAGGGGTGTGTGTGCCACGTGTGTGATGGGAGGTATTCCAGGGCATAATTAGGATCTCAGACAGCAGCACCTGAACCACTGGCCCTGCCTTACTCCATCTCACACAGGATCCAGCAGCAGGACCAATTGCACCAAAGGGGGAGAGGAGAAACCCAGAGGGAATCTCACACGTTCACTGGATTCATGAGCCACCTTTGAGCGTCTGTGCAGCAGGCTGAGCCAACACCAGCGAGGCAGGAGTGTCTCTGCTGTCCTTGTGACATCTCAGGGAGACAGAGACAGCCTGGTCTGGAGCAGTGGGGTTCTGAAAGGCCTGTGTCTGCTCCTGGTTCTGCTGCCCACTCCAGCCCAGGAGGCTTTAATTTATCCATGCCCCAGCTTCTAAGCTAGGCCAACAGTGACGCCTTGGTTTGTAACCACACTGCTGTCAGGTTGTTACCTTTCTTCAGAACAGATTGCCTGGTGTTTAGTGGCAGTAGGTGAGCCAAGGGCCCTTGTCCAGCTGCTCAGAGCAGACTGGGAATACCTAGTTGGCAAGATTGCAGCACCTACATCCAGGCCAGGGATGCTGGCAGTCTCCATGGCTCCTTCCTCCTCCCACTCCAGAGCACTCAGAAGCAGAGCAGACAGAGTTGCCCTCTTCTACAGCTCCTTCAGCCTCATTGCCTTTGTGCAGGGGTACAGTGTGAAAAAAGGTTGGCAGGGAAGGTTGTTCTGAGCTGCAAAAACTTCTCAGAATAAAAAATCCAAATGTCTCCTAGGCTGCCTCCAACACCTGGTGAGAACCACCTGCCCACCAAGAACTCTCTTTGGTCAAAGGCTTCTGTGGGTCAGCTCTTCGGGCTGAACAAATCAAACCAGGCTGCACAAACCTGTTTCAGACTACATGGGATTCATGCAGATGCTAACTGTACTCCCCTCCAGAGCAGTCTCTGATGCCCAGCTGCAGTGCTGAGTTTGCCAGCACAGCACTGGTGACTCTGAGCAGCTGCTGCCTCCTCACAGCTCTTGGGAGCCCACCCCCAGGCACAGGAGAGAGGAAATGAGCAGAAGGCTCCTTCAGTCCTGGCATCCTTGCTGAGAGCATGATAGGTCAGAGCTGCATGATGGCAGGGAGACAGTGTGAAAATTGTTTCCCTCTCCTTTCTGTAAAAAGTAGAAATAATCATAATGAGTAAGACCTGGAGCTCAGGCTTGCCTGTGCTGTCCACTGAGAATGTGGTTGGGACACATCACCCAGTGCATGTAGCACATAATCTGTCATCCTTCCCACGAGGGTGACAACTCTGCCTGAAGGTTCTTTTCTTGTTTTTCTCAGCATAGCATTGATTAAAACCCTGGCCTTTGATATCAGGAATGCTTTTCTCCCAAAGGAGAAAGCCAAAGGGCTGGGTTAAATTTAGGTCTGCCCTCAACTGTTCTGAGCACCAAAAAAGGTCTGTGCATATTCTAGCACTGATGACAACTTAAAGGAAAACAACTGCAGATCAAGCCAATGGCAACTGGTTTTCAAATAACCTTTTTGCAGAGGTAACAGATTAGCTGGATGAAAAGGAGTAGCTCTCTCCCCTCCTCCCTCATCTCATGTGTGGAGCACACTAAGGCTTTCAACAGACAAAATATGTTCAATTCTTGACCAAGAACTGCTCAGTGGATAGGGAGAAGAAAAAAGAGAAAGCAGGGTATCACTTTTCCCTTTCCTGAATGTGAGAATCCACCTGTCTTCTACACCCAATGTGTTCCCTGTCATTTGCACTGCAAAGACCCAGAGAGCAGCCAGGCAGCTCTATCCTGACAGCAGCTAGCCAATCTCCTGAAATTAGCGGGAATAGCTGCCTGTGCTGTATGAGAACGTTTGATGGGAATATGAACTGGTTGCATGTAAAAGGCTGCCTCCACTCAAAGCAGCATATTATTAACCTGGTTGTGCTGGGATACAAGATGTCTTTCTTTCCTGAATTACTTTTGAAGCTGACTCTTCTTTGAGTGAGGCGCTGGACCACAGACCCTCACAAATCCTGTCCTGTACAAACTCTAGAATAAAAGTTTATGTTTTCAACACTAGATTTTCAATCCTGCTGGACTTTTCCTTCAAAATTTCTCTATATTGGCACAGGGTTGGGACACATCACCCAGTGCATGTAGCACATAATCTGTCATCCTTCCCACGAGGGTGACAACTCTGCCTGAAGGTTCTTTTCTTGTTTTTCTCAGCATAGCATTGATTAAAACCCTGGCCTTTGATATCAGGAATGCTTTTCTCCCAAAGGAGAAAGCCAAAGGGCTGGGTTAAATTTAGGTCTGCCCTCAACTGTTCTGAGCACCAAAAAAGGTCTGTGCATATTCTAGCACTGATGACAACTTAAAGGAAAACAACTGCAGATCAAGCCAATGGCAACTGGTTTTCAAATAACCTTTTTGCAGAGGTAACAGATTAGCTGGATGAAAAGGAGTAGCTCTCTCCCCTCCTCCCTCATCTCATGTGTGGAGCACACTAAGGCTTTCAACAGACAAAATATGTTCAATTCTTGACCAAGAACTGCTCAGTGGATAGGGAGAAGAAAAAAGAGAAAGCAGGGTATCACTTTTCCCTTTCTTGAATGTGAGAATCCACCTGTCTTCTACACCCAATGTGTTCCCTGTCATTTGCACTGCAAAGACCCAGAGAGCAGCCAGGCAGCTCTATCCTGACAGCAGCTAGCCAATCTCCTGAAATTAGCGGGAATAGTTGCCTGTGCTGTGTGAGAACATGTTTGATGGGAATATGAACTGGTTGCACGTAAAAGGCTGCCTCCACTCAAAGCAGCATATTCTTAACCTGGTTGTGCTGGGATACAAGATGCCTTTCTTTCCTGAATTACTTTTGAAGCTGACTCTTCTTTGAGTGAGGCGCTGGACCACAGACCCTCACAAATCCTGTCCTGTACAAACTCTAGAATAAAAGTTTATGTTTTCAACACTAGATTTTCAATCCTGCTGGACTTTTCCTTCAAAATTTCTCTATATTGCAGGTATAAACTAAAAGCATTTAAGTTATCTTGCTGAACCCACAATCTTTTCTTCTTTCCCAGCTCCCTTCCCACCCCAGTGCCATTGTTTCATCTTACCAGAAGTCGGTGACATTCACTTACAACAACCTCAGTTCAGAGGTTTCAGAACCATCTGTAAAACATAAATCCATGGTTTTGGTCAGCTTTAAACAGACATGAGTGAGTCAGGGTGATTCACTGCCCTGCTGAGGCACTGTTTTAGCCACAGGTTAGTCCCTGCAGACGTAGTCCTCTTTGCCCTGAATAGCTGTTCTGTGGGCACAATTAATGAGTTTTAATTGTCTTCAGATGCCCCAAACTGCAATTAAACCAGTCTGCTCCTTTAGGCACAGGTCCTTCAATCAAAGGTGCCATTGAAGAAATCTCCTGTCCAGCCACTTCTCTGTTCCAACCTGGAAGTTGTGCCTTGAGCACTGATGGAAAAAGGAAAGCAGATCCCATCAGTGCTGGTACCAAGGCTCCCTGCTTAGGCTTTGTTATGCCCCATGGTCGTGGCCACGTGGAGGAGGATTTCCCAGGCACTTCTCAGACCCAGCTCTTCACAGCTTATGAATAATAAACCCACCCTTCTCTTCAGTTCTCAGTTTTGTGGTAGCACAGCTCACACAGCCCTTGTGTATGGTCTCCCTTTGCAGTCTGTCATCAAAGGCTCATCACAAGCATCACTCATAGCCACCATCACATAACAATGATTTATTAATCTCTGGTTGACAGGAAGGAGCAAGGAAAACAAACAGAATGACTTCAGCTATTTCTCTGGTTTATTCAGCAGATATTTGAGGAGACACACAGCTATAGCCTTGTCATGGAGTTGAAACCCAGTTGTGGTTTCATTTGAGAACTCTACCTGTTCTGCTGCTGGCTGTGCAGTGTTTGTGAAAAAAACATGCAAGGCTTAGCTGATATCACTGCAGCAACACTCTCAGCCAGCTGGGAGGAAATGGGGCAATAATTTACAGAAAGAGCTGACTATTTCTGTTCAAAAGCATCCATGCCATGCTTGTGGCTGCTGCACTCTTACCTGAAGGCTTGATTGTCTGATGCAGTTTGGAGTCATGTCAGTTAACTGTAAAGTTTAACTAATTGCTATTTATAGAGAGTGCTTGAAGGTCTGTCACTGGAAATGTTAATAAAAGCTCAAGATGGAGTCATCTAGTCATCTTGCATGTCTTTTATGCTGGGGTTTTTTGGGTGTTTTTGGTTTGGTTTTTATTGGGTGGGCTGATGCCCTCTGCAAACCTTCCCCTGCATGACCTTGGCTCTCTTAATAAACAAAGTTAAGCCCACAAATGAGAGGGTCTTCAAAATTCACAGACAGAATTGATCTCAGAACCTGTTGGAGTTCTCCTGGTTGTCATAAACCTTCCAGAAACATATTTATTCCCCCACCTCTATGATTGGACCTGAGCCCTGCTGTCTTTCTGCATGCCCAGCTTTCCATCAGAGCTGCAGTGACATGTGTCTGCCTCCTTTGTCTTCAGCACAATGACTGATGTACACAACTTTGATTTCAGTCAAACTGCCCTTGAGTAAAGTCACTGTGCCCTGCCAAAGATCACAGGGCCAAGCACTGAGCTGCAGGTGGAAATATCTTCTGCAAGGAGCAGAGTGACCTGGGCTGGGAGCAACATCCATCTGAGACCTGTGTCTGCTGGGCCCTGGGTAAGCCCCATGGCAATGGGAGTCCGAGCTGCCAGCAAGGTAAGGGAGAGCTCGGAGCCAGCCACACACTCCAGGGAATGATGCCTATAGGAATTAGAAGGAAAGCAGGAAATAACTGGTTGTTATCCCCAGTGTCACACAGGTCCCTGCATTAGTCCCCCTATTGAGGAATTCCGGAAAGCAGGAAATAACTGGTTGTTATCCCCATTGTCACACAGGTCCCCGCATTAGTCCCCCTATTGAGGAATTCACAGAATTCACAGAATGACCAGGTTGGAAGAGAACTTCAAGGTCATCAAGTCCAACCAATGCCCAAACACCTCAACTAAACCATGGCACCCAGTGCCACATCCAGGCTTTTTTTAAACACATCCAGGGATGGTGACTCCACCACCTCCCTGGGCAGGCCATTCCAGAACTTTTTCATTTTTTCTGTGAAAAGCTTTTTCCTAATATCCAGCCTATATTTCCCTTGGTGCAGTTTGAGATTGTGTCCTCTGGTTCTGTCACTTGCTGCCTGGAGAAAGAGACCAACCCCCACCTGGCTACAGCCACATTCCAGGGAGCTGTAGAGAGTGATAAGATCACCCTGAGTCTCCTTTACTCCAGGCTAAACACCCCCAGCTCTCTCAGTTGTTCCTCACAGGGTTTGTGTTCCCAGCCCCTCACCAGCCTCGTTGCCTCCTCTGGATGTGCTCAAGCATTTCAACGTCCTTCCCAAACTTCTGCCACAAGTGGGATGGGGTTTTCCAGTCATGGAGTTTGATCCTATCTCTGTTTCAAGGGCAAAACCACACTCTGGGTGTGGATCCCTTTTCCATCACAGCCTGTTCTGTCCTGGCAAACATTGTTGAAAAGGTTTACGTGTCCTCTGAAGACTGTTCCCATAATAGCACATCTATACATCATTGCACGCTCTGGGATTTCATGCAAATCCTTTTTGGATTGAAACACAGAGACAGTAAATGAATCATGGATACAATTTAGAGATGCTGGTTTTGGCTAGATGAGTTGTTCTGCCTTGCAGTCAGAGAAAAACTTGCCAATTGGATAGACAGGGATAAAGTCAGAGAGTGGAAGATGGGGACAGGTCTCTGTACTGACAATCTGGAGTTAGTGAGGGAGGAGATGATGCCTCTGTCTTCTGACTGTTGCAAAGTCTCTCTCACTGCATGAAATCTTAAGTCTCTGATGAAAGTGCAGCACAGCAGTGCCCTCACCCATCTTAATGCAGATTCACTTTTCATCGATTGGCCATTCAGAACTGCTCTGATTTTGGGTGGATGTCACTTCACTGAGCACTCATGGATGTCAGATTGATTTAGCTACACTGCTTATTTTTAAATTTCTTTGCAGCACAAGTTCAAGTACCTGACAGAGCCTTTAGAGAATCCTCTGTGGATGCTGGATAGATGGCAGGAGTCAGACTGCAAGGTGAGGATCACTGACTGACAGGAAGCTGAGCATCTCCTGTGAGTCACTGCTGAGACACCAGGGATTTCAGTATGGCAGCAGGAAAGGCCAGCCTGCATGTGAGTCACCAATCCTGGTACTGGATTTACACAGGAGCCAGTACCACAAACTCCACTGCAAGTCCAGGCAAAGCTTTTCCCACAGCAAGTTTTACATCCAAGTTTCAGAAAGCTGTGCTTGCTGTCCTTTAGCAGAGCAATACTCAGTACAAGGAATGAAGAAGCAAATATCTACATGGAAAAAAAATAGGTGAAAACAGCTCAACCTGAATATTTTCCTGTCTGGCTGCTTTCCACTCATTCTCAGACTTTGGCTGTTCCTCCACCACTTCTGGTCTTTGCTTTGGCTTTTCTACTTGCCCAAGGGTCCTAGTGGATCTCTTAATAGTTTTGGACCAGGATTCATCAGAAAATCTGCTTGCTACAAAAAATATTCTATAATGGCTGGCTAAACATTAAAAATGCCAGTATAGCTTTATGAGAACTTAAGTTATGACATTAAAAAAAAAAAAAGCAAGCAAACAAGACAATGCATAAAACATCAACAGCCATGAAGAATATGGCACCTCCCTCCCCAGCACTTCTCATTCCAAGAAATATGAATCAGTATTCTTCTAGCTTGAGCACTGCTGTGAAAAAAGCACGGTCTTCATTTACTTTGTTTGTTGGAAAATTGTTTTGCTCGTTCCCGTCTCAATTTAATTTGTGCCATATGGATGTTGTGTATGTACATATGTCACCATCCACTTGAATCTTAGTGGCAAAGCTGAGGATTCCTTGGCCTGCCAGCCACATCTCTCATTTCAGGCTCAGCCACCTCTCCCAGCCCTGGAACTGGTGCTGTGGCTGTGTGTCCATGACAGAGCCAGGCAGGATTGCACCGGGTGCGCTGTTCCCAAGGTGCAGAACTCAACACAACATCCCCCTCCATCTCTGAGAGCCTCTTTGAGGCTGGATTTCTGCCTTGTTTCTCTTAATCTTCCTGAGTCCTGAGTCACAAACTGAAATACCCATCAGTTCTCTGAAAAGCTTATTCAAAATGGAGCAGCTTATTGGACGGACACTGCTCTGAGAGATTTCATCCCACATGGTTGTTTCTTCCATCTTCTCAACCAGCTCTCTCCAGGTGCTTTGCTAGGTATTTTTTAATGCAGGCAGGATTTCCATTTTTTTAGCTGGAAAATTGCTGCTTCAGCCACAATTCCTGCAATGATGAATAACACAACAAGAACAACAAGCCAACAAGGCCTCACATTTACAGCAGTACATTAGAAAAATACCCTTTTTTTTTTTTTTTTTTTGCAAGGTATTACACAAGAGGGAAAAATCCTTTCAGAATCTCTTTGTTGTTAGACACATAGTCTGCTTGGTAAGGTATTTAAAAACCAACACTTTTAAGGTATGTGTCAGCCTCCAAAAATAAATAAATACCTAATCAGATGCTTTTGCACTGGCTTGCAGCAGTGGCCATGCACCTTGCTCAGGCACTCCTGTGTAGGAGAGCTGAGCAGGGAAGGAGCAGAATTCCCCAAGCTTGTGTAACAGCTTCAGTCTGTTATATACATCAACATGTAGGATGTATAGACACATCACTGAGCAACAACTGTGGGAAAAAAAATCAACTTCCCTCCCTTCTTTTGGACAAGGATACAGATTGGCTTGCACTGAGGATTAGCATCAGTTGTAAAACACATCTATCCACAAGTGAATTAGAGATAATTTTTCTTCTTCATTTCAATAAACTGTTGGGACCATTTAGACCTTTTGCATTTTCTTTTGAAAGGTGTTGGTTTTTTTTGGTTGTTGTTTTGTTTGTTTGGTTTTGTTTATTTTTTTCCCCTCTCTTTGCTGATTTAAACTCCTTGTTTCAATAGGCTGCACTGGTCAGAGAGAAAGGAGTGGTGGTGTGGTGGTGGTTTGGCAGAACTTGATGGAAGCCCTGGACTCCTGTGTTTTGAAGTGCTAAGCTGAAAATAAAAATCTGCTGCTGAAATGCTTTTACATTATTTTTCGAAATATATTTTATGTCAAGAGATTCCAAGCAGCCAGCCTTTTTCAGCTGAAACACAAGAAATATTTCTGAAAACAGCTGGAAATTGTCAAGATAATACAAAAGTTAGGACATATTTAAGAATCACTATCTTACAATTAAATAGACCTGTAATTGTTTTTAAAAACCCCAATATTAGCTTAAAAAGACACACAGAGATGGAGTTCTATAGCTAAATCAGCTCTCATATATACCTGTAAAATTCTGAATACTTTATTTCTCAGATGAAAAGTCTGTGACTGGCTTTCTACCAGTCACAGAGCCAGATGGAGCACATTTTTCATGAAATATTTCCATTTTAACTAAAGCAAAAACAATGACAATAATTTGGGAAACAGGCTACCATAAATTCAACCACTTCCTTCCAGAGAAGCCCACTGGAGACTCTTAATCCCTCCTGCAAGTAGTGGACCCATAAACCAAGGACCAGAAGCATAGAAAAGTAATTAATAAATATGCTCCTGCTTCTTTATTGTTTCAGCAGAGGAAAAACAAGGAATGCTGTGAATTTTTATTTTCATGGAATACATAGGAAACTACCCAAACAAACAGTGTGTGGAATATTATGCATTGAATTCAGTAGTAATTAGTCAAAATTTGGGTTTCTGGTCAATTTAAAAACCTTTTTGGGATACCTCATCTCGTCCCTGTGTTTTATGAGCCCAGAGAGATAATTGTCTTTATTTCCTCTTTGATTAGTCACCTTCATCCTTTCTGTGAGGATTGTCACCCAAATCTTCCCTGTAAGAACCCTTCTTGTTTGGGACTCACATTCTAGACTGGTTCCCATCCCAAAACAACAAGACAGCCCCAAATTTTTCCGCCTTTGTGCTCCAGGTCACTTCAGGGAAGTGAGCTTCCTCAAAGAGCTTCCTGCATTCTCCACCCCACACAGGCACCACCCATCCCTTCATTTAATTTAATCAACTCCAAGCTCTGTGATCCAAGCTTGGTATTTCTCCTGCCTATCAAGCTGAAAATAGCAGAGAGTCTTTGATTGATCATGAATTTCTTGAGCAAGAAACCTCCCAGCTGTTGCATTCCATTATGATTTTTCCCGCCCTTTTTCCTCCTCTTCTTCCTGGAACCTTTTCCCTTTCCCATGAGCCTGCACTGAGCTGGATAAGCGGAGTCCTAGCCCTCCCAGCCCTTGGATTCTGCAAGGAGCCAGTGCTGAGAGGAGCTAAGTTTCAGTTAATTCAAGTGCAAAAAATGGCACTGAAGCAGCTGGTTCATAGCAATTACAGATGTGCTGGTGGGGGGAGGCTTCTGCAGGTCTCCACTCTCCAATCTCTTGCTCCAGGTTGGTTGTGCCTTTGCCTTGGAAACCTCTAAGGACAGAGATAACTCACATGACACAAGCCCACATCCAGCTGCTTTACTGCTTGAGGAAAAAAGAGGCCTGGACAAAGCCTTTTGTACAGAAACCACAGTAATACACCACAGAGCAGAAGTCCTTCACTGTTTTGTGTTGTAACAAAACCCTGTGGGGAGAAATCACAGCTGTTTTTATCTTCTGGAAACTTGTGGTTCTCATCTGCTCAGGAACTTACTCATCCTCACCGTGGCTCATCACAGGCAGCGAGGCAGCAGAGCAAGCCCCTCTGTGCCAGCAGCCTCCCAAAGGGCTCCAAAGAGGGTCATTCACGAGCAGAGCATGCAGAGCATCAGGAGAAGGTGGAAATCTGTCTGTAGGAACACAACACTGAAAAGGAAGCAGTCCCTGACAGCCAAGCCCGGTGCTGCCCTCTTTGCTCAAGGCTCAGAACTTGTTGGGAGAGCAGCAGCTTCGTGGTGCAGGGCAGTGACCATGGTGTAATGATCCCTGCCAGCATTTCCAGCTCTCTGTGCTGCCTTCCCACCCAAAGGTGCTGCCAGACAGACAGACAAGCCAAATGCACAGAAGGAATACCCAAAACTTGTGACCCACAATAGCTGGGGTCAGCTACCCTATTTTAATTAATTATGTGTCAGTTCATATAATTAAAAGTGTGCCAAATTAATTGCTAGTGAAGGCTGCAGAAGATTTATGCTAAAACAGGAGTAAGTAGTAATTTGGAGCAGAACAGGGCTGTGTTATCCCACAACTGTTCTTGTCATTACACATGAAACAAAGCTTTTTTCTGACCCTTTGTTTCTTCACTTGGCATTTGAGAAGATCCAATTAGTTGTAAATTACACCAAGCCCCAAGCTCTTCTTTCTTTTTAAGCATAAATTTAAATCTGGGTCTAAGGAATCCAGAAAGCTGGCAGGGTTTCATAGACCAGAAAGTATCAGCCTGTCTTTTTGGAGGAGCTTGATTTCCTGAGGGGGTTTCCCTCCAGCCTCTCCAGTCCAAAGCAGCACATGGGCACACTCATCTGCCCAGCTCCTTTTGAAACCCTCTTGGCTTGCATGAGGACCATTTCAGTCAGAGGCCAGGGTGTTTTCACTTGCCAGTGTTACTTCCAAGTCTCAAGAGCTTCAGGTGGTCTCCCTCGAGCACCCAGGTGTCCAAAACCCGGCCTGCCCACTGACACCTTGCACTGGTTTGGTGTCAGCAAGAGGGCATGTGTGGTAAACACAACCTGAACAAAATGATCAGAGAGAAGAGTAGGAATGTGAGCCAATCACTCCAAAACTCCCTTGTGGGCATGGTGTTCAAGTTTTTCAGAAAAAAAACCAAAACGGGGTGGAAGGGGGTGGGGGTAGATTCCCTACTTCCCAAAATGACACATTTTGGTATATACCACTTCATGGTGTTGTAGATCCAGTATTCTGTTAGGAAAGAGGTGACTCCTTTTTTTCTTTCAACAAGTTATTAAACAACTCACACTGAAATCCTGCAATTTCACATAAAAGACTGGGGAAAACAGCTCTTGTAATATGGAAATAAGCAAAATTCCATTTCAAAGATTTACCCTCATGCTATGCAAATCCTAGAAAGTCCTCTGAAGTGCACCACTTTCAAGCTCAGCTTTAATGTCCCACATGTTGTCATAATTCTGGAAACCAGGCAAGATGAAAACATGACCAGGATTGCACAGAAGGATGAGCAATGGGAGAACAGGGTATTTACTTGCAGTATCTGCAAGCTGCTTGAAATTTCAGGCTTAGCCTTGGCCATCAGCTTGGCCTTTGTGTTTTAGCCTGCTCTTCTTGTTACATCAGAGCAGAGTAAAATATTATTTGCCTTGGCTGGTCACAGTAGCCACCCTCGGTAGGGGGCAAAAAGTAGTGCACTTTATGGGTTTTGAAACTCGGGCACTGCTGCCCCCAAATCCCTCTGTGCAACAGGAAAAAAATTTGGAATGCAGAGGATGGAGTCCCGCTCTGCCCCAGGGAAGTCCTGCTCACAGGGGTGTTTCTGCCCACAGGATTTCTTCTGGGGGTTGTCAGATCCTTTGGCAAATATGGAAGGAGGGAATTCTGTAGCAATAGCCCAATCCTGACTCCAGAGAAACCACCCCTCTTTACAAACATCAGCCCATGACTGCCACTACAGCCCTGCAGCCTTGCCCAGAAACCAGGTGATTAGAAAGATCTTGCTGCATTTTATTCCTTTAAACCATGGGCAAAAGATATCTGTGGATGGAGAAAGACAAAGAGAGAAAGGATGGAGAAAGACATTTATGGTTTCTCCATCTATGGATGGAGAAAGACAATGCTGGAGCTCCTGCATTTCCTTTTCCTTGATTCATGGGCACATCTTTCCTTCTTACTCTAAATCTGAGAGGGTTTGACACCACAAAGCAGTGAATTAGTGCCCTTGATGGGCCCATCTGTGATCTCAAACTGCTCCAGGTCCATGGAATGGCTGGGGTTGGATGGCTCTGGGAATGACAGCATGCATTTCTGGCCCTGCAGAAGGAACTGGTGTTAGGCTTGTCTCAGTTTGTCATTCTCAGACTGTGACCAAGAGAGATCTAAGATTCACTTCACATCCCTTGTTCAGTGCAGCCAAAGATGTTTTCCAGGGATTAATGAGCAAACTGACTGACAGCTCGGGGAGCAGCAGAGACCATTAACCTTGTGGAATGCTAATTTTCTGCTACCCATCAAGGATGTTAGCAACTGGAAATAACTTCCAAACAGCAACTAGATTTGGGGTTGTTTGAATGAGTAATGCTGCTCTGTTCCTTGGGTCATTTGTAGAAAAGCTGGACTTTTTTACTTCAGCTACTACTGATGCCTCAGGTTTTAGCTTTTATATTTTTCAGATTCTGTTCTGCTTTAGTGTGTAAAAGTCTAGGCTTCATATTAGGGGACAGTAACCTCTCTTCACAGAGCAGGTAGGCAAAACATTTCCTTCTCTAGCTGGGGATCCAAGGACAGCTGATCCAGATCTCAGGCCCAAGAGCATAAACAATGGTGGAATGAAGAGAGAAAACAAGGATGGGACTTCATGGGCTAAAGCTGTAATTGGACAATTAGCTCCAATATGCCAATGAACCAAAACTTATAAAAGTGTGAGACCATGTGGTCCATTTTTGTGACCATTTTGGGTTGTGCTGCCCAAGGTGGATCTATTGAGGCCACTTAATAAATCCCTACTTTATTCTTTAGCTCTGTCTAGTCTCTGTTCTAGGTCAGCCTTCACAGGCATCACTACCACCTGTCCTCTGTGCTTGAGACAGCCCAAATTTGCAGCTTCCATCTTGACAGGACAAAGGGTTGACTACCTCAGTGCCCTGCTTGGGTGGCAGGGATGGTGCTTCACCCCACATCGCACATCCCAAGTTTTGAGTTGTGCCTCCATTTTCTTTCCAGAGACTGGGAGCGAGCTGGGAAGGGCATGAGCCTCTGCCAGAACACAACAATTTTGTCATCAATAGCTGTGTTTCCATGGCTGCAAAACACACTGCATTGACCTGGCCTGCACTGCCTTATTCCATCCCACTGGCTCACAGCATCACACACTCTGCTGGGAAGGGACTTTGGGAACATCCAGGGGAAGGCATCCTTCAGATCTGTGGGTGTCTGTACCACCCTGGGGCAGGACTTTTGTTCACTGTCAAATCTGAGCTTCCAGAAACAGCTTCTGTCTGTTGCACCTTGTTATAATATCTATCACAACAACCCTCACTGTAAAATCCTCTCAGGAATCAAGCAGCTGCTCCTAATTTTGGGGTCCATAGGAGCAGAAGGGAATAAGGACAGAGACAATCAAGTGCTTCACCTTACATTGCATAAATACCACCCAGAGAACCTGTAAAATTGCCATGTGGGTACTGAGATGAAGCACAGCAGAAGAAATACACAACGCCAATATTAAAAAAGAAAAAAAAAATGCAAGGCATATTAAAATTGTAAAACCATCCTTATGAAAGTTATAAATTTTCATTTTCTGGTCCTTTTTCAGAATACAAAGTGAAAAAAAATCACATTTTTCAAATGTTCTAGATAATACACCTTTGAGAGTATGAATCATGATTTTCTTATTTTTATTGCTCAGGACTAATGTACTTGTTTAAGGGACTACAAAAAGTTTTGTTGCTTTCCCACTCTTCTAGGTCTGAAGATTTTGGGTTTTTATTCTTTATTATCTTCACAGTCAGAGGCAGAAAGCAACTAAAGTACTTTTTCTTCTTATCTCTATTTTTTTAAATTGCAGATATTGTAAAAGCTTGCAAAGAGAGAGGAAGAAAAGAAAATCCCACCCCAGGATAATCCATCTTCTAACATTCAACATGACTGTGTTAGATGTAGATAACGTTCAAAACCAAAACTGAAAGAGCAACACTCAGTTCAATACCAAACTTCTTTTGGAGCAATTATTTAATAATTTACCTCTTGAAAGGTGGAATCTACAGCCTTTGGTATCAAACCCAGGTAACTCTGAAGTAAACACAAAAGAGCCTCTTCATTACAAATGGGAAGATAGGATTGCTCTGCCTGTTTTTATTGCACATGTGCTGCCAGAAATAAAGCCATGAGCAAAAGCCAGAGCCTGTAATAGCCATCTCTGCAGCAGGCATCCAAGGAACAGCACGAGGCTGGAAGCCAAAATCCAGGCCAGCTTTGCCCAAAGGGATGGACTGGCCTGGCAGAGCCACCCTTGACTAAGCCACTGATTGATACAGGAGTTCAGACCAAGCACAGCAGAATCACATTAATAAATAAGTATTGTCCTCTAATTATCCCATCTTACAAACAATCTCTGCCAGAGCCCCAGGTTGGAGAATAGAACTTTGCCAGCAGAGATGGCAGTGCTTGTGTAGATAAAGCCCTCAGCATCCCAGCCTCTGAGGTCTCAGGGCTGCTAAGCTGGGCTCAGACAGCACTAGAACCTAGACACCCCATCACTGCTGTCACACTTCCCCCAGCAGTGAATAATGCACTCAGATGCTGAGTATTAAGGGCATTTCTCATCTACTGGTGCAGGATCCCCCATTCACTTGTTTTCAGAAGTAACCAGCACAGGGATCAGATGTGAATCCCTTTGCCTACAGAAAAAATGAGGCAGACATCAGCTGGAAACGTGCCCTGGGGGAAAGGTTGGGCAAGCAGACTGTGCTGCTAAGAACAACAGGGGAAAAGGGGGGCAGGAACTGCTCTGACAGTTTGCTGAGCAAAATCCTCACATTTTGGGGAAGAGGAATTCTTGCACAAAACTGCCCCTTTTTCATCACCTTAAAAGAAAAACCAAACCCGGAGACCTTGAGGAAAGACAAGGCACTTTCCTCATATTTAAAATGGACTGATTTTTAAAAGTTTTAATGACACCATTGATGTTTTGCAGGAACAGGGATCTAATGCAAATTATAGTGGAGCTGGACTCTGCTTAACTTCTCTGTGGCCCATGGTTCTGTTCAATTCCCTGCAGAGACATCCAGGTCACCTGCTTTTCTTCTCCCATTTCCCTGCCTTACTACAGCTGCAGACCAGTGCTCCCCTTGTGTGTCATGGATAGCAAAGAGGGCTTTCTCTCAGCAGCGTGGCAGGAGAAGCTGTTCCCACTGCATATAACACTTGCTGCAGGGGTTACAGACTGGCTGGACTTTTCCATTAAGCCCCTTCCAGATGTCAGATCTCTAGCTTTGACCCAGCATTATAGGATGCAGATTTGTGCACTGGTGTTTCTGTTCTTTGCTATGCATTCCCTGCCCTTCTCTATGACAGAAATCACTGTGGTGGGATATGCTTTGTTACACTGGTTAGATGAATGGGCTCAGTTTTCCTATAATTCAATTGCACAGAATCATAGAGTCATAGACTGGCTTGGGTTGGACTTTTAAGATCATCCAGTTCCACCCCCCTGCCATGAGCAGGGACACCTTTCACTAGGTCAGGCTGCTCAGAGCCCCATCCAGCCTGGCCTTGGGCACTTCCAGGGACTGGGAATCCACAGCTTCTCTGGGCACCATGTGCCAGTGCCTCACTACCCTCTGAGCAAAGAATTTCTCCCTATCATCTAATCTAAATCTCTCCTCTAAAAGCCTTTTTGGCTGCTGAAAAAAAAGCCCAACCAGAGAGATAAACATGATGACAAATACAATGAGGTAACATATGGTTTTCAACTCCCTGTGCAGAGGGAATTCTCTTACTGCCCCTGGATCCCAGCTTCCCAGACCCTGAATGTTTTTTGTGTCTTACTAAGCCACAGACTAGGACCTATCACTTTTGAAACCCTTGCCTGCACTGCCTCAATTGACTCACAACAAATATTTACTGTGTGTTAAGAAATAAAGGCAGGATACAGATAATGGAAAATTTAATTTATAAACCATAGTAACTGGGAGACGTTTTGGAAGAGAATTCACAAGGCAGAGGTGTTCTATTCCCTTCCTTTTATTAGTGCAGAAGGGCAGAGAAAATGGAAAAGAAACTGGAAGGGAAGGAAAGAAGGAAGGTAAAAGGAATGCTATTTTGACGATGATTATAATAATAACACTAATACCCCAAAAGTAAAGAGATTAAAAAAATTCCATGGAAATAGTTGACTCATGGAGGTATTAAGGTACTCACAGAAACTCCCTGACAAAGTACACTTTTTGAGAACACAGCCAAATGGAGATCTTCTTGTATGTCCTAAAAGCAGCAGACTAAACAAAATTTCTGCAGGGAAGTCATGCAGTTCTGTGCCATGGCAGTCGCCATCCATGTGCAGAGCTCCTGATCTACTCCTCAGAAATAGTCCTAGAGAATCAGGTCTCCACAAAAAAGAATCTGTCATTGCTGCTGTTGAATATCCAGTGTCACAGCCAACACAGAGTATGTGCTTATGTGAATAGGAACAAATAATTCGACACATATCTAATCTTTGATACAATAATATTATTTCTTTCTGCTTTAAAATGGCAAAACAGAAGTTTTCTTTTTGTGTTTCTTGAAGGCAGTATTAAGTGTGAGTAGAGGGCAGGGACAGGAGCTGTAGGGCACAGCAGATGCTGCCAGAGCCCCACCTCTCCTGGTACCTGTAGGTGGGTTTTCCCTGAGTTCATACTGTCAGGTCCTAGCAGCAAAGTGAGTTTCCAGCCATCAGCTGACTTGCAGGAAAGCTGCCCTGTGTACACCTGCAAACCCACAGGAAATGTGAGCTGACTTCCTTACTTAGCTCTGATATCCAGCCATTTGGCTGTGTGTCTCCCCACACAGGGATAATCCTTAAAATCTACCTTCCCATCGTGGTCCAAACCAGGATCCAACTCCTCTGAATTCCTGGCATGAAGTAGCAGTTATTAATTTTACAGAAAGCTTTTATTTGTAATTTTGTAAAATTGGCCTGAGCTACAGGGTTTGCTTTTCACTTTTTCTCTGTTTGCCAGGAGGTTGGATCTGAATACTGGCATCCCTCTACCTTACAAAATTTATGAAGCATAAAAATGTGGCAGGAATATTATTGCTTTGCAAACATCAGATATTAAAGTATTAATTGCTATTCTCACTCCTCTTCTACTATGCACAGCTCAGAAATCAGAAATAAGGTTTTTCTCTAATTTACACTGATTGAAATAGAGCTCATTCAAATCCCCAAATTTTTTTAGTGCCAAAAGTCAGGTGCATGGAGGGGTTTTAATAACATCAGACCCCTCAGGACCCATCACCTCCCACTGAAGACTAATATCACACAATTTACCTGGGCAATTTCAATCCTGAACCCAACTGACCTCAGTGACAGACCAAAGGACAATGAGCAGCAATGTCCTTTGATCAGCTGGATACTGGAGTGCCAAAAGCAGTCCTGCTCAGTGGGAGAGGAAGGAAGACTGTTAATGCTCTTCAGGAGGTGACTGCAAGATGCGTTGTATGTGTGACTGGACAAAAACCTTAATTGTGCATTTCAGAAGAACGTCCAACTACCACTGAGCCAGAGGAGACACTCATCTTCCTCTTCTCAGCTCTCTGTCATGCAGAAGCCTCAGAAAATGCAGACACAACTGTGCTGCTTTGCCCACCCACCCCTGAAACAGGATCTCAAAACACAGGGGCTGAGGCATTGGCTCAAGGCAGCTCAGACTCTGGGGGGAGCCTGTGTTGAACCAGGAGCTGACATTCTCATGTGCTGTGCCCATAGATTTGTCAGTACACCTTGACCGTGGCTGGAACAAGGGCAACCCAAGACTGTCTAACATCTAATTGTTGCTCCTTTTGGTTTCAAACTGTGCCCATGGCTTCCTGTTCTTTCTCTGTACCTCCAAAAAAGTGTCTGGATGTGTTTCCTCTGTACCCTTCCTGTGCTGAACGAGCTTAGCTCTCTCTGCCTCTCCCAGCACTGAGTCCCCCAGCCCTTACCACCTCAGTGGCCTCTGTTGGACTCTCCTAGACTTGATCCAGTAGCTCATCACAGCATTCACATGTGGACTTGACAGTGCACCAGGGCCCTCACCTCTCCTGCAAAGCTTCTTTCTAATCTCTTTGCCCCAGTTTGTCCTGCTGGTGGTTGGGTTCGAGCTGCAGGACTTAACATTTGCTTTAGTTAAACTCCCTAAAGTTCCTGAATAGAGAATCTTGCTTCCACATTGACATTTTTTTAATGCACTAAGAGGAAAACATAGAAAAGCTGACGTTTTTCTGACAAATCCTTAATCTGTTTTATTTTAGAAACTGGCATTGGAAAAATTGAATCCCCACCTACTCAGTTCTCACTTAGGCTATATTATTATTTTAAGACATTTTAAAATATTCTTGATTCCCAACCATAAACTGTTGGAAAAAAAAAAAAAGATGTCAGAAAAGAGGTTACAGATTTGAGCTTCCCTGCTGTCAATTCTCCCACACATACACCTGTGCCCCACTGCTGATCTGTGAGTTATTGAAAGAGTATCCCAGGGAGACTAAACGTATATCTAAAATAAGCCACAGAGATTTCCATCCATTCAGGCAAACAACTGAAAAAAAAAAAGGAAAAAAATCCATCAGGGAGAAAAAATAAGTAAGGAGAAGTGATTCTCCTAGTGACAAAGTCTGAGAAGCTGCAAGGCAAAAATATCAGTGTGTGTTCTGGCACCTTTTCCTTCACCAGGGTTCAGTTTTAGTGTTTGTTTCCTAATTGCAGTGATGTGTAATGTGTAAAGCTTATCTGGCCAGAACTGCCATGATTTCACCCAGCCATTGTCTCTGCTGGCTGCTGCGGGGCGTGTGTTGTTGTATGAGCCATAGCTCAGAAGGTGCAGCCTGGACAGCCTGGGGATGAGCAGTATGGAAAAGAGCTCAGCCCAGCTCCAAAGGAAAACTGCCTCACCCAGAAACCCATCACTGCTGTCAACCCCCCATTTTTACTGGTTTGATTCACTGTTGAACTGTGGTTTCCAAAATAAAACGTGTTTGGATAATCTGTCTATGGTGGACTTAGCATTTGGGCCTACAGGTGCTGTCAAACATATTTTTTGGCTGTAGGTGTTGAGGGTGACAAAGAACAATCCTTTCCTGCCTTTTTCCAATGTATACCTGAAGGGCAGGGAACAACCACGCAGCCTGATGCTGACATCCATTTTTACTTGACATTTCATAGAATTCATAGAATAACCAGGTTGGAAGAGAACTTAAAGATCATCAAGTCCAACCCATGCCCCAACACCTCAACTAAACCATGGCATCCACTGCCACATCCAGGCTTTTTTAAACACATCCAGGGATGGTGACTCTATGACCTCTCCAGGCAGGCCATTCCGGAACTTTATCACTCTTTCTGTGAAAAGCTTTTTCCTAATATCCAGCCTATATTTCCCCTGACACAGCTTGACACTGTGTCCTCTGGTTCTGTCAGTGCTACCTGAGAAAGAGACCAACCCCCACCTGGCTACAGCCACCTTCCAGGGAGCTGTAGAGAGTGATAAGGTCACCCTGAGTCTCCTTTACTCCAGGCTAAACACCCCCAGCTCCCTCAGTCGTTCCTCACAGGGTTTGTGTTCCCAGCCCCTCACCAGCCTCGTTGCCTCCTCTGGACGGGCTCAAGTGTCTCAATGTCCTTCCCAAACTGAGGGGCCAGAACTGGACACAGCACTCAAGGTTCAGCCTCCCACAGAGCTTTTTCCCTGTCTCTGGGTTGGAAGGGACATCAGGGGGCCTGGAGTTCCAGACCTGCCTTGCCTTTGCAGCAGGACCATTGCCAGCACTGGATCAGGTCTGTGCTGGATCTGTCTAACCAGATCTTGAAACCTTCCTGGACCTGACAACCCAGCACCCCACTGAGTGTGCTGCAGCTTCTCTAAACACCCACCCTAATTTTCATACAGGACTCAAGGATGCTAAAAGTGACTATGCCCTAAACAGGCTGGAAGTGAGAGAACCCTAAACAAATCAATCTACTAGAGCTTGGGATGCACACCAATATATCCAAGGGACTTCCTCCTCAATTTTTCACAGAATGGCCCAAAAGATAAATAGTCCAAGAGTTGGGAAAGCAAAACATTGGGGTTTTATTAATGGACACAAGAGATTTTTTTCAGAAAAGTTCTTCTCTCTGAGAAAAATTAATACATGATTGCAATTGAATCCAATATGTCTGGGAATCTTCCTTGGTTTTCTTTGAAGAAAATATTTTTTAAAAATGAAGAAATTCTTTAGTGGTCGCTAGACTTTTGGAAAGATATATTGGGGGAGAAACAAGAGAGAAAAGAAGAGAAAAACTTTGAAGAATAGCTCCAAAAAATATCACATATCATTGTTACAAGAAAAGAACACATAGAGTCTTAAATATCTTTTTGTAGCATCTCTTTTTCTTGGTGACTCAGACTAGGATGTTTTGCTGTTGAAAACTGAGCACACCTGTCCAATTATTTTACTGATTTGAAGGTCTGCGTGATAAAAAAATATGCTCTGAGTTTAATGTATTTCACTAGAAATAGCATATCCTAAGTACCAGAAAGAGGTTCATGCTGTAAAACAGTAATGTCATGACCAAAAGGTAGGCTGCTTAATTGGCTCATAATTTCTCTCAAAAGCAATGGAAATAATCAGCTGATTGCAGTATGACCATGTCAGTGTTTCCAATAGTTACAAGACAAAAAAAAAAAAAGTTAAGTGGTGAAGGTTTCTAGATGAATGGTTTATTTTTTTAAGAAAAAAATCCTACTGTTTTTTTATTATTATTATTTTTATTTTTATGTAGACAATAGAGAATTTAAGAGGTACACAATCCCTAAAAACAGCCCTCAAAGTAAAGGTGTGAGCCCTCCTGATTCCAGGGCAGACAGAGCCAGGAGGCAGCAGATGATGCTTTGCAGAGGGGATGGATTCCAGCGGGGTTTTCACAAGTGTGAGCACAATGAGCTCCTCCATCCAGGCACATTTCAGTCCCAGGAGCACCCCTGCCTGGCACATTCCTCTGGTTGTGCCAGCCCCTCCAGGGAGCAAAGTCTGCAGCACACAGAGCTTCTCTGCTCTGGGCAGTGGCTGCTTTCCAAGGGCTGGAACATGGCACGTGTTACTCCAGTGGGGTTTTTTTGGCCGTGGCAGGTGTTACCAAAATGAGCTCAGTCTGTTCTGGGAGTGAGGAGATGCTTTCCACTAGAAGATTTGCCATTTCCTCCCACTCCTGAGGCCTCCTGTGTAGAGTGAGCTGTTAGCAACAGGGCATGGGATGAGAAGTTTTCCAGATATCATATACCATCTTCACCCACTCCAGGGATTGGGTTGACATCACAGCTCCCATCTACTCACACTCAGAGATGTGCATCTTCCCTACTTCCTTGACTAACTCACCAAGATAAAATAAAAAAATAGTGTGTTTCAGTTATTTGTTTTAAAACCAGTGCAATCCTTTAATCCAGTGCAATCTCTATCTCCCTGTTGAGAGAGTGATAAACATCTGAGAAAGAAGTGGATGCCCTAAAGCTGACAGAACTCAAATACAGCTTTTTTTGGGTCTGCATTTGTGGCACCGTGGATGAGGTTGTGCAGTACTCCAAATAAATTGACCTTGTTGTTTTGTCAGTGTCCAAGAGCTCTGATTCATCATTCCCTTGTGCCCCATAAGAACATCTGTGAATTTATTCCCAGCAGACCACCCTGCCACAGGGACACCTCCATCAGAGAAGCATTTTGGATAAGGTAGAGCAGTCATCACCTGTGTATTTCAGGTACCCTGAGGGTCAGCAATACAGAAAATTATCACTGTAAGGAAGATTAAAGCAATCAGAGTATTGATCCAGTGAAGCAATTACATTTACACTTTTTTTTTTTTTTTCAAAGCAACTAAACAAAGAGCTTGAGCATTTGGCAAAAGCTGAGCAAAGAAATCATAGTTGAAATCCAATGGAACTCTCGCACAAAGTACATCCTAAAACCCTGTACATTGACTAAAATGTTTGATTTTTAATATTTTTTTATTTTTTCCATGGACTAGAAGAAATATTTCAGAAAGCTGAAATATGGAGACCAGTCTTTCATTTAGCAGGCAGGGCTAAGTGCAGGATAAGATATTGTGGCAAAGCTCCTGCCTAGAACACTCCTGGGAAGATATTTATTTTAAAAATGGAAGAAGAATTTGCAGGAGCCTTTCCCTCAGCTGCTGTAGGACACAGCAGGGGTGATTCCAAAGCCTTTGGAGCTGACACAGGGACAAGTTAACACTAAAGTCAGCACTGTTGAAGTCCCTGAGCTCTCTCCCACAGCAGAGTAGGGCTGTCTGGGCAGCTGAGCACACCCCGCGGCTCCTCACTTGGCAGGACACTCTGGAGCCAACCAACCAGCCAAGGATGAGCAGAGAAGGAAGATTTGTTTCACCCCAAGCAGAAGACCGGTAAATTACCACATGAATCTTATAAATGAGACACAGAGAACACCTGGGTGGGAAGGCCTGATTTAAAATCCATTTCCCAGCCCAATCTGTGCTTGGGCCTTGGCTTTCCAAGTATGAAGGTTTTGTTGCCAGATGAGCCTCATCACAGTCTGTCTCCTGCCATAATTGAGTTTCTGCCTCATCATCCAACAGAGAAATGACTCAGCATCAATTATGGGAGGAAAGTGTTTTTTCTCTCTTCAGTCATTTCCTCCAGCTCCTCTGTCTTGGGGAAAAAACCAAACCAAACCTAACCAAACCAAAAAAAGAATCTCTATTCTTGAGATCACTACACTGTTTTAAAAATCAGTTTTGTTTTAAGTCCGGGAGGTTGTCCAGGGTATATCACATCCTTCTAACCAGAGAAAAGTCATATTGACAGACCCTGTTTGCTGAGAAAATAATGCTATTATTGCTTTATTCTTATTTTCTACCTTTTTTTTTTTTTTTTTGGCAAAACAGAAATATCATGTGGGAAATACTGGCTTTTAAAATTGATTGCAGTTTCCACCGCTCAAGGAAGGCTGAAACATTCCCAACCAGCTCTACTAAGAGTAGAATTTATATTTTTGCACCTTAGTTTTCTATCAAAGCATTGCCCATTTCTAGTAAAAAAACCTTCTTAATATACAAATGTGTGGGCAGTAAAAGGGCTCTAATACCCAAGTGTCATAGAAAAGGAGACAGATTTTAAGCTCTACCAAATAATTTCTGTCTCTTCAAAGCAATATACAGCCCTCTAAAACATAGGGTTTTGCTCTGATATATACACAAGCCCCCTATGACATCTTAATCTCGATTGAAAACCTTTTTTTCCCATCTGCAAAGAAAATATTTCCTCTTCCTTTGGAGGTGGCAGCCACTCAACCCATCAGCACGTGTGGTGTCTGGCCGTTTAGCACATGGCCAGCCCTGGAGTGGCCCTGGCTGTCCCTGCACCAGCCAGCTGTCCCCCAGGCCACCATGGGGAGGGAAGTGCTTGCCTTTGGAACGGAATCCAGTTTTGCAATAGATCTGCTGCTGCCCACATGGAGGGAGGCGAGAGCAGATGGCCCAAAAGCAGGGTCAGCACTCGCTGGTGGAGACCTGGGGGCTGGAGGGGAAATCTGTGATCAGAGAAATGAAACCCACTCTGACAGCAGAGTCCTGGGCTGGACGCTGGGGAAGGAGTGGGGACAGCCAGAAAGGAGGAGCATGGAAATGGGATCCAGATCTCCATGTGCAAGGGCAATGTGGAGCATGGAAATGGGATCCAGATCTCCATGTGCAAGGGCAGTGTCCTTAGTTTTCTATCAAAGCATTGCCCATTTCTAGTAAAAAAACCTTCTTAATATACAAATGTGTGGGCAGTAAAAGGGCTCTAATACCCAAGTGTCATAGAAAAGGAGACAGATTTTAAGCTCTACCAAATAATTTCTGTCTCTTCAAAGCAATATACAGCCCTCTAAAACATAGGGTTTTGCTCTGATATATACACAAGCCCCCTATGACATCTTAATCTCGATTGAAAACCTTTTTTTCCCATCTGCAAAGAAAATATTTCCTCTTCCTTTGGAGGTGGCAGCCACTCAACCCATCAGCACGTGTGGTGTCTGGCCGTTTAGCACATGGCCAGCCCTGGAGTGGCCCTGGCTGTCCCTGCACCAGCCAGCTGTCCCCCAGGCCACCATGGGGAGGGAAGTGCTTGCCTTTGGAACGGAATCCAGTTTTGCAATAGATCTGCTGCTGCCCACATGGAGGGAGGCGAGAGCAGATGGCCCAAAAGCAGGGTCAGCACTCGCTGGTGGAGACCTGGGGGCTGGAGGGGAAATCTGTGATCAGAGAAATGAAACCCACTCTGACAGCAGAGTCCTGGGCTGGATGCTGGGGAAGGAGTGGGGACAGCCAGAAAGGAGGAGCATGGAAATGGGATCCAGATCTCCATGTGCAAGGGCAATGTGGAGCATGGAAATGGGATCCAGATCTCCATGTGCAAGGGCAGTGTGGAGCATGGAAATGGGATCCAGATCACCAAGTGCAAGGGCAGTGTTGCTGGGCTAAATCAGGTCAGTCTCGTGGAGAAAGAATTCCTGGACAGCAAGAAGGGAATGGAGCCCTTAGGATGGAAAGATAACACCTAGGGCATGGCAGATCTGGAGCTCCTTGATCTGGGCTCCAGGCAGTTGGTTACTCCTCCTTGGCACAGGATGTGGGAGAAAAGGAAAACCATCACTACCCACGAACACAGAGCTTGCAGAAGGATGGGCAGCATGAGCAGGCAACACACTCAGCAGAGCAGTGGCATTGTCCAGATATGGCCTTTTCAGGAAGAATTAAATTAAATAGCACCACACGGGCTGTTTGCAGCTATGGAAATGTGTTCTGTTTTTGCAGGGGATAAAGAGATGCATGTTCTTCACTAACAGCTCAGCAGACGTTCTCTGTCATTCTTAGCATTAGCCAGCTATGTTCAAAAGTCTGGGTGAGATGCACCCATCCTTCTAGTCACATGCTGCCAGTCCCTAATGTAAAGCACGTATACAAACTGAATTAATCAAAACTGATCCTGTGCTCGTGCTTTCACAGATATTTCATCCTTCCTCCAACTTGTCCACGCTTCCTTCTCTCCCACTCCCTCCCCCTCCCAACAGAAGTAATCACAAAATCATGAGAAAGAAAAATAAACCAGCACAACACAAGATATAAAACAACAGAGCAATTTAACAGGAGCAGATGGCATCCACAAGAAACTGAAATACAAGCACACATCAATTACTGCAATATTCAGCCCTCGTAAACTTTCAACAAATATGTTCACATAAACAAGATCTTACATTCTGCATGCTAATTAATTTTCACATTTGTATAAAAACATTCCAAGAACAAGGAAAAAAATACTAAAGGAACACTTGCTCAAAGTGTTTTTTTTTTTTTTCTCAAGTAACTGAAAGAAAATTCTAGGTTTTTTCTATTTCAAAATAATACTTGGATCCCCTTCTCAGAATTTCGTAATGATTTTGAAGAAGGGCTGATTTTACTCACAGCTGTGGCTTTTTCTCTGGAAGGGGCTCCTAGACTGTTGTATGGGCATAAAATTTACTTTTGCTTGGTATTTTATGGGAAGTAAGGAAGGAAAAAGGGAACCTGAATGCAACAACAAGCCAAACCACAAAGAAAACACAGGGTTTTTGAATTTTTCAGATAACTGATTCTTTGGCTCAGTAACTGTAATGAGGAGGTGGGAAGTGGGAAGACTTTCAGGATGAAACTTAAAATTCTGCAAATCACAGTGGCTTTGAGGCAGCTTCTTCACTGGTATCACTTCCTGCCCCAGCTGCAGTGGTTGGCACACCAGTCCTGATAACCCACACAGGTCAGGGGCCCACAGTCACCACTGTCAGGGCATCAACTCCATCAGTCACTGCACATACTAATACATGGAAGTCTTAACTGGAGTGAGGATTTCTGCCAAGACAGTGAAATTATTTCTTTCTCAGGTCAACACCTCTTATTTGCTCTTAATGAAAGGTCTCATATCAACTGCACTTTAATTCCAGCACAGTGGTAACATACCCAGGAAATTTCTGCTCTGGAATGTGTTCAGCTACGTTAACCAAATTAGACTCTTAGCAAGGATACAGCAGTGCTGGAGGTATTTTGGCAATCCTTACAGTTAGAGTGTATTCTGTGCATAAATAATCTCTGCTCATTGGACTACCCAACCAGTGTCACAGGCACACAGGAACTGCAGCAATGAACAAGCCAATGGGTGACTTTCCTGAAGGCAAGTCTTGTGCATTTTGGCACAATATCTGTTTACAAGCCTTCCCGTGCACGTGTCTGAAGTGTTCTGCATGGTCACAGCCAGGCACATGGCCCTGGTCCTGACCAGACAGCCCACAGGCTGTAGAAGGTGCCACATCTTTCCTTGTGCTCACTGTCTCAGTGTGTCTATATCCATACCTCTCTACCTTGGATTCCACAGCCCAAACTGTGGCTTCAGCAGCTGGAAGCAACCTTTAGCACGGAGATATATCTGCCTGCCTTCAGGAGGGAGATGAGAGGGACATAGCAGAAGACAGTCCCCTGCAGATGTAGCTTCTCTGTAGCACATAGCCAAAAGCATCCAGTTTGTGACAAAACAAGTGCTGCTTTTAGTAGGCTGTGAATCTCCAGGAAAACAAAGTACTCTGCTTGCTTGGCAAGGGCCTGAGGATGGTATTTTTTCCTAGATTTCTGGTAGGGCTTTTGGGGACACAACTAAAAGTGTGACAGCTAGAGCTGACAGTGCCTTTGTTTCAACTCCCTTCATCCAGGCAGCATGAACCAGAAAGTTCTCTCCAGCCCTCACTTACTTGTCCTTTCAGTACCAAAACTCCAGTAGCACAACACACAGCTGGCATCAGACCACAGGGAGCTCCCAGGTTCATTGGCTTCCAGGCAGAGTTTAATCAAGGTTTAATGTTTATGAATTTGGAACTAAGGGTCCCTAGATTAAATGGGACTTGGGATCAAGGCTTGCAGAAATAAGCTGTAACAAGGACCGGCATTTAGTTGTGAGAAGCTTTTACCTCAGTGCTACTTTTTTCCAGGGCCTGGTAATAATTTGGAAAAGAACACTCATCTGGAGCCAGTCAATGCAATTAGAAATACAGGAAAAGCCTGATTGTTTTTCCATGTATGAAACATTAAGAAAATGAAGTCATTTCTCTTCAGTCCAAGTATTGACTGTAATTATAGATAGCAGGCAGCCTTAGCTGCTATAAAATATTGAAGTGCTTTTATATAGTTACTGCTATAGTTTACTATTTAGGGACAGGAGAAAGGTTGCTTTTTAATGAAGTGCAGTTGCACAGAACAATGGAAAGGAGGCCATTACTACATAATACTGCTGCCCTTTCCATTATTAGTGTGAAAGCACTTGCCAGATGAATAGAAACTGGTTTAAACTTGGTTTATTATTTCTATAATGTTAATTTGCCTGGAGCGGCTCACTCTCTAGGTAATCTCTGCTTGGGAGAGAGATTTCTATCTGACAAAGGAGTATTTAGCATATTTTAGTTTCTCAGAGTTTCAAGTGGCTCTTCTGGTATGGCCAGGGTCAGAGGTGAGGGAAAATGGGTCACCCTGCAAGTGTTTCCTCACAGTCAGGCCTTGTTCCTCAGCTGTTGGCATTTGGCAGTACCTAAGAGTTCAATCACAGCCCAAAATAGCTCTGCCACCTCCTAGTTTTGCAGGTGAAAGCTAGCTTTGGAAGGGCTAGAGGATATGTAACCCCAGCCTGGACAAGCTCCAGGGGCTGGAAACTGGGGTGACCAAGGGCACCTGAGGACATGGACCCGAGAGGTCCCTGCAGCCCAACTTCCCTGGCTGTGAAACAGCACGTCTGGAGTTTGTTACCTGTGAAATAGGGATGAGGCATATTGCTAAAGAACAGGGATTGCTTAGAGGTGAATAATGATGGTCTCATCACAGATTCCTCACAGTGGGAGCAGGTGAAATTGCCCAGCAGGCCTGACAAGTTCTCCTGCATGATACAGCAGGGCATGACCACAGTGCTGCCGATAAAAAAAGCTGCAAACAAACCCTGTTTCACTTCTAGAAGGTGCCACACGTGGTAGAGCCCTTCAGAGCTGCTCAAGAAAACTGAACCACAGTCTGTGGCATTTTCCTGAAGGTGCCAAATGGAGCAGCAGTTCCCTCAGGGAGATGAATGGGAAGTGTTCCTTGCCTCCTTCACACTTGGGGGGCAGCAGAAGATGGGAGAGCACCTCTCCTGCCCCTGTTTTTCTACTTTTCCAGTTTTTCTAGTAGTAGACTACCTACAACACTCCACATTACCATAGCTGCCGTGTACAGAAATGTGAGGAATTTCTGGGCCAGGTAGATGGGCCCAGGACCTCACTGCAGGAACCCCAGGCCCAAGGGGACCCTGTCAAAGGGTCTGCAGAGGGCCTAGCAAAGACCCCTTTGTTTGTTCAGGTTGCACTCTTTCACTGCATAGTGCTACATTGAGTCAGCTGAGTGTTTTACATTTTCTTGGTTTTTTACACTTTAGCTGGCAGCATGATTTTAAATTTAAAAGGGAAGCACTATTAAAATTCCTCAGAAGCAGTACCTGCAATTGTACCTCACTACAGTTTTGTATCCAAACTGCTAGAAAAAGTAAAGATCAGCCTCTGGAATTTAGCACTGTCAAGGCCTATCAGAGAAAGTTGCTTAGGCTAAGGTTAAATCTGAATGTAAATAGTTCCCAGCCTTGGAGGAATAAACCTAGATACTAGAACAAACTAAATTAATATTCAGTTATGAGACACCTTTGCTGACAGATTAGCTTGAAGAGGTAAGACCTAGCTACAGCTGTGGGCTTTGCTCTACCAAAATTATTACAAAGAACCATATGCAAAAGCAGAAGGCATCACTAATATCCTTTGATTAGCAAGATTAAAGAACAGTTCTTACATTCCAGGGCCTTTTTTTTTTTTTGTCTTGTACTCCCAGCCTCTTGCAATAAGTAAAACAGAGGCAAAATGGGATGAGAAGCACCTCATTCATGCCCACACTTACCAGCACTGAGGATATCCAGGGCTCTGTCTTCCACTGCTTCAATATTTCTGCTTCCCTTATTCAGGGAACAGTTTGGACAGACCAAATCCAGCCCACAGCCATCTCACACAAGCATCCTCTTGAAATAACATCCTAATTGTTCAGTCAATAGACATCTCAGTGCAACCAATTAGCACATCTCAAGTATTTATTTCCTTGCTATCCAGTTAACAAAACCTAAAGCCTCTTTCTCTGTCAGAAGAAAATTGCTGTTTCCTTGGTGCTAAGTCAATTAAAAAAAATAAATAGGTGGTCACAGTCCCGGGGTGCAGTTTCTCCCGGCTGTTTGAAGAGCCAGGTGATCTTTATCAGGTCAACAACCCAGAGCATGGCCAGGTCTGAGCTATTTATAGCTGAGCAGCCCAGTTTATTTAAGAGGGTAAGATTAGTTGAACTAAGCTTGGACTGGGGAAGCTATATATTATAAATTCTATTTTATAATGTATATTGCAAAGAAAGATCAAGAAGTTTCAATACATTTCTGACGTATCAATGCAATCAATGGTTTCAGCAAAATTCGTGGGTTTAGAGAGTGGGATTTACAGTCAGTGGCCTCACAAGAGCTGCACAGGGAAGTCCTGATGAGAAAAAGAGTGAGGGACATAAAAGTCTGAGGAGGTCCAGGTCAGAGATTCAGTTTTGTGAGCAGTTTTGTGCCCCAACCCTGCACCTTCCTCACCAGGATTTTCTCTTTTCTGCTGTTTATGATATTGGTACCTCCAGATTTTGAAGGATCCAGGTACATTTTTTTGGAAGTTAGATAAAGCTTTTGCTGTGCTCTTCTTGGAAAGCTTGTCTGGTGGACCAACAGCTCTGTACAGTTTCTTTCAAGAAGAAATACCGGGAGCATCTAGAGGAGTAAACAGAGTTGACTTACAAGGATGTAGCCCCAAAAGTGGAGGGAGAGAATTATTTCTTGACTATTATCCTATGGATGGAAAGCAGTTGCCAGAGCAACTAGGTTTACCATAGAAAGTGCTGTTAACTTCCAGAGTAATCATCTTTTCTGTAAAGAAGCAGATCTTTTGTAGCTATCATGAAAAAAAAAAAAATCCCACCCTCTGAAATACCAAAACATTAATAAAATAATTTCCACACTCCATTAGTGGTGTAGCCATGGCAAATGATTAGTTTATTTTGTTTTCTTCTACTGGAAAACCGCCTTTTAAATTTTAATCACTTTTCTAAAGCAGCTGCCAGAGTTCTTCTTTTTATATAATGCATTTATATACTGTATATTAATTTAACTGCCAGTTTTGATGCATAAAAATGGCTTTGCATTAAAAATATAAATAAGGCACAATGGAATGCCTGCTGGAAGACAAAGTAGAGCAATGTTTTCATCAGTATATGAAAGGAGATTGCAGAGTGCTCTCCTTCCTTGCAAGCATTTCTCCTGAGAAACCAAGGCAGATTTAGTCAGAGCTGAGCATGAGGAAAATGCTTCTGTGCTGGACTTCAAATACATTGTGAAACACATTGAACAGAATTTTCTGCCCTAAAAAATATCTCATATTGTGCTTTGGTGAAGAAAAGACACAGCTGATGTGCACAGATGTTGAAACCCTGCATGAAAGGTGATGAGACCCATCTGCTCCATAATTGATGTTCTGATTTGGTTGCCTTTATCAAGCACATCCCAAAAGTGACTTGACATTTCTCTGGGTAGCTGGTAAATCCACCCATGAGCATGTCCTCAGGCTAGTCAGGCACTGGCACCACCAGAACTCAGGTCACTGATGGCTTTTTTATTGTTAAATAAACAAAGAATCTGACCTGTGAGGATGGAGACACAGAAGTGCTTGAAGAAACTTTTCAAAATGCAGCCATCAGTGCCCATCCCTGCCTGCCACCCCATGGACAGCAGATCAGCAGTAGCTGCTGCCCAGAGACAGAGATAAAACATACTGATAGTGGAGATAAAACATACTGAAGGCAGAGTTTGGATGTGGAACAGGAAGGTCTGCAGAGACATGTGGCTTAATTAAAAATTGCTCCTTTTCCCTAGATTGCTTTTGGCAGTTTCCATATGCAAAGGAAGAGACTGTTAAGCTAAAAAAAAAATGATGCACCATATCTGCCCTGAAAGAGTCTTCACAACTTGAGGTGGCTGAGCATCCAAATTCAAAGGCAGAAATAGGTTAATAGGTTGCCTCTACAAACATGCCTGTGTTGGATGGGATTTGGGAGTTTTGGGGCACCTTCCCAGATTTGAGGCCAGCATGTTTGCCCTGTTGTTGGTGTCTGTGTGCCATGCTTTGGCTGCCAGACTTTGCAGGACCACCTGTGACAGGTGAGAGTGTTTTCTCCTCCAGCATGAGTTCCTTGAGTGGGTCACTGCTCCTGAGTTCTGTCACACAGATGTGCCTTCCTTGTGGGCTTCCCAACGTGAAGGATTTACACGCTGCAGGATGAACCTTTCCCAGACTGATCTGAAAACCTCATGGGGCTCTACAAGAAATGGCAAACAGGCTACAGCTTCCCCAAGAAAATGGCAAAGAACACCCCACCCCAATGTTTCAAGTACTGGAAGACTAAATACGCTGTTTTTAAAAGATAATACTGGGAAATCTTGCAGTGTTGCCAAGGATTAGCTGAGAAATGTCTCTCCACTGGAGACCAGCTCCTAATAATGATAGCACAATTGCATCTGATAGCCATACCCAACACTCTAAAAGGCCTCTGCTTATTCCAAATGGTGACAGGCTGCATTAGGGATCAAAGGGAAGTCAGGGCCACCAGGGCACCCAGATAAGCAACTGCCCTCAGGAAAAGTGGAACAGCAGCACATGGAAAATTTCCGTACTGGAGAGGGTGCAAGTGATGCTTGTCTAAACAGACAAGGACAAGGAAAAGGGACAATGGAAGACTTCAAGGAAGCTTAAAAGTGAGTGGGAAAAGAGTGGGGGTGAGGGAGAAAGCAGCTGCACACAGTTTTCCATAGAATACCTTCTGTTCCATAGCATCTAGAAGTTCAGACAAGAGTCCTCCATTTCTGACAGACAACAAAGTATGACTGTGTGAGATTTATAGAAGAAATTGTCACAGTAAAAACAGTCAGTGTTGCTCTGACCAAGGGCAAGACAAGAGCAGAAAACAGAGGCAAGTTTCACAGCTGAGGCACCCAGTTCAGGGATTCTTGGACGACATCTGGAGGAGATGCCAGTTTATGTCCTTCTGTCTTTCCTTACTTTCCTGACTCTTCAGGCATAGGCCAGCTTTGCTCTCACTCCCATGCTCTGCCCAGGGGATATTAAGCAGGTCTTGGAAAAGATCCAAAAAACCCAAAATCTCGGCCTAACATCACCAGCTAAGTGGAGAGCTGGGGTTTCCACTTCTGCCCAAGGTCAGGATAGGGGTTTCTGTCAGCACATCCCACCTTTTTTCACCAGCAGGGAGTCTCATTCACTTTAACACCCCAAGGGCAGGAACAAAATCCCATAAATACTTTCCTCTGATAAGTCTGATAGATAAAACTCACACAAGCACCACTTCAAGAAACTCAGATTATCTCCACTCCAACCTCTCACTGTAAGCAGGATGATCACAAGAATTGGGCCAGAGCAACCTCAGCTCTGAAGGGAGTCATGATGGAAGGAGCTGTCCCAGATGAGGAGGAACTCTCCTTCCAAATTACCTTTTAAGCAAATAGTCTGTCTTATCTGTGTTTGTCTCCTGGATTGATTTCCTACATTAATACCCTCCCAGAGAATCTCTCTGCTGCTTGGCAGTCTTTGCATTCCTTACTTTCCCTAATTCAGGGCTTGTCTGTTCCCAGTTTCTCCAGACACAGTGTCCCAGTAGTCCCAGTGGATTTGCATCAGGCACTAACCCTGTTCTGTCTCACATCCTCTCTCTTCCTCAGTCACTTTCACTCTCTAAATGATTCTCCTTCTCCTACAGACATTATCACAAACACAAAATCAAGAGTGGAACACATTCTCAGTTATAAAATAAACTTCCTTAAAAATCAAATTGCCTGACTGGGATCAAAAGATCAAGACAGATTTAAGAAAAAGGGTAGAGTTCTAAATATATTTTTAGGAAGGGGAAACACAGCTCAGGTGGATTTGGATTGTTCAGCATAAGGGTGAACTATTTATAGATGGGCAGACCCAGAATTTCTGATTTCTATGTATTTATCTATCAAAAAATAGGAAAGGTGATGGAGTACTGGGACCTGGCGTGATGTAAATAGTATGGAATAAGAGGTGAATACCTCCTGGAATATCCTAGAATCAGCAGTAGCAGGTACAGTGCTGTGTTTTGGATTTAGAATGAGAATAATGCTGGTAACATCCTGATGTTTTAGTTGTTGCTAAGTAGTGCTTACCCTGAGTCAAGGATTTTTCGGTGTTCCCTGCTCTGCCAGTGAGGATCTGAGCCAGAATCCATGAGTTAGCACAGCTGGGACATTCCAAAGGGATATTCCACACCATGCCCAGTATATAAACTGGTTGGCTGGGAGCTGCTGATCACTGCTCAGGGATGGTTTGGGCATCAGCCAGTGAGAGCTGAGCAATTGTATTGTGCATCACTTGCTTCTCCTGGGGTTTGTTCCTCTCTCTTTCCCCCTCCTTTTCATTATGATGATTATTATTGTTACTACTACTACTGGCACTGTCTTTTATCTTGTTTCAGTTACTGAACTGTTTTTATCTCAGCCCACAAGGTTTACCTTTTTTTGTTTTTTTACAATTCTCCTCCCCACCTGGGGCAGGTGTGGGGAGTTTTGGTAGGGGAGTGAGTGAGTGAGTGAGTGGCTAGAAGGTGAGAATTAAGGCCATATTCTCTCAAAGGACATCTCAGGAGCTTGCTGGAGAAGGACTGAGAATATATTGTAATATTTTAAGGTTTGCCACATGCCTTATTTTGCCCACCTATCCCACATGTTTTTTTTGTCTGTCAAGGAAAAGATCAAAGTCTTTGTCTTGCTCTGAGGCACAAGGAGACCAAATATATTTCACCTGCTCCAGGTTCACTGGTCTTCCAATGGCCACTGGCTGTGATAAATGACATTAACCGCAGTGAGCTCTACATTAAGCCCCCTTGAGCTTTTAACAACCACCTTCTCCACCAGAGACAGGACCAAAAGCACTGCTCAGTAAAAGGGTGGGGAGAGGAGCAAAGAAGGCATGGCAGAAACAGAAGAACAGGCTAGAATAGAACAGGACAATATAGAATAGAATAGAAAATTTCAGTAGAAGGGACCTGCAATGATGTCCTGGTTTTGGTTGGGATAGAATTAATTTCATTTCAGTAGCTGGTACAGAGCTGTGTTTTGGATTCAGTATGAGAATAAAGAATTGATAACATACTGATGTTTTGGGTTTTGCTAAATCATGTTTAGCCTGGGTCAAGGATCTTTCTTTTTTTTTCCCTTTTTTTTCTTTTTGGCATCTCATGCTCTGTCAGTGAGGAGGTATGCAAAAGTAAAGCTGGGAGGGAGCATAACCAAAAAAAGGTGACCCAGAGGGATATTCCACACCTGAGAACATCATGCCCAGTATATAATATGGGGGAGTCACCCAGAAGGGGCCAATTTGGTTTGAAGGATGGGGTCTGTCATCAGTCAGCATATGGGGAGCCATTGTACTGAGCATCACAATCATTGATCATCATCATCATCATCATCATCATCATCATCATCATCATCATCATGTATTATGATATTCCAATTAGCCTTAAATTATTAAACTGTTCTTATCCCAACCCACAAGTTTTACTTCTGATTCTTGTCACCCACCAGACAGATGACCTTATTTTAGAAGGACAAGTATATACTACCAAATATGTATTTCACTGTGCGTGTTGTCCTTTCAACGAAGGAACAACAGCAATTAAAAACAAAACAACCAATCAAAAAGACCAACCTCACCCCCAACAGCAGTATGTTCACCCTTCTTAAAGTTATTCTTTATTTTGGTACCAAAGACAAACACAATATGGGTCTGAAAGAAAAATGCTTCTTCTTTCCTCTGAGGAAACAAACAGAGCTAGAAGTTCTCCCTGCAAAACTCTCACATTTTTGGTTTTGATTTGGTTTGGTTTTTTTGCGTTTTGTTGTTGTTGTTGCTTTGTGGGTTGGTTTTCTTTTTTTTTTTTTAGAGTTTTTTGGCATATTCATTTCTGGGTTAAAAGAAACTGAAAAATCAATAGCTAAAATAAAACTCCAGTAATATGGTCTCCTGTAGATGCACTAGTTTCAACTCTTCTCTTAAATGCGATTTCTCTTGAGAGGACTGTAGTACCACACAGCAGAAAAAAGATTACCAAGGTGGTGAGTTGCAGCATTTCTCAGAAGAAAATCATGAGCTTTCATAGTAAAGATGAATAACAGCAGCAGGAAGTGGCAAAATACTGCATCTCACTGTCCTAGTTAATACCAGAACTGACACATCAACAGGGTGATTAAAGTGTGTTTTCACATCATTCTGCAGCTGCTCAGGATTTTAGGTAGCTTAATATTTTCACACAGACTATGCCAAGAGTTCAGTTGGTCTGTCCAGCCATGAACTGTGTAATTACCCTAATTTACAATTGCCACTAATTTGTTTGGTGAGGTTTCTCTAAAAGCTTTTGCATTCTGTAGCCCATAATAAGATGGGTTATTTGCAATGCTAAAATGTCCATGAGGAGGAGAGAAGAGTTGTATCCAGCTGAGGAAGTGTGAAAGATCTCATCTCAACCAAGAACTGAGTGGCAAAGACTTAGGAGCCAAATTTAACCAGGCAAGGGGGAACACAGAGCTCCATCGTGCTGATCTCTAACCAGTCCAGAGAAGCAGTTCCAAATCCAGAGAATTTAGAGCCTGTGAGGTTATAGGGATGTCCTGCATATTCCTCTCTATTTGGGAAACGTAGGAAGCAGCAGCACATTGCAGAATAAGCTGTACTAAGCTGATATTTGTCCTGTGGATGGTCATCAGCCACCACTAGCTGATGGTCTGGCAGCTCCCTGAAGCATACACCCCAGTTCTCTGAAATGCATTTACTGACTGCCTTCATGGTGTGTTTGGCTTGTAACTCCACCCTACCCCTCTCTGCTTTGGGCTCACATGTACACCTTTAGAATTTTTAGGGTTAAAGCAGCCTACAGACAGCATTTTTATTCATACATTGTGTGTGATTCAGAGAGCCCAAGCAGCCTCAGAGAAGTTGCTGAACCTCATCTCAAGTCTCTCAACACTCACTAAATGGTTCATTAGTACCTGGCATGGAGCAAAACACACAGAGTCCTGCAAACTGTTGATTTCTTCTTCAACAGGGGCAAGCAAAAAAACCATGGACCAAAGTAATTTTTATTTTTTAAGAGGTATACAGGAGAGGTCTAGATGGATCTTCACCAACAGACTCAGACAGAAGTGCAACAGGGAGAGTAAAAGAGAAGCAGTTAAAGGACATGGGAAAGAAGAAACAGAAGTATTCTCCATACTGGATACCAAAGGAGCAATGAGAGCAGAATGACAAGCAGCAGGGCAGCAAGCAAGGAAACCAAGAGTTCTAAGGGCATCTTAGAAGATGATCTTATCTTTTATCACACAAAGAGCAAAGAATTGAGGTACATGGGAGACAGCACCTGAAGAGAGAGCAGCACATGGGATGTGCTCAGACAGTGCCAAGGTACTTCCCTGCAGCAGAAGGTTGCCAGAAGCTTTGGGATTTCTCTCTCCTTCACAACAAATGCTTTACAAAACATCACTCTTTTTGTTTTTTTTCTGAGTGACAAGAGCTGTCATCCAGGCTACCAATGGTTATATGAATTTTTAGGGAGATATTAGCTTCCTCTGCAAGCATTCCACCTCCAAATAGATGAGCTATGAGCAGGCTAACCCAAGAGAATTAGTAAGCAGTGGATAATTACTGCTATCCTCTGTGCAAAATAAGGAATAAGCCTTATTGCTGCACTGCCACTGTGTGAAATCAGAAAGTGTCCTGCACCCCTGACAGCACAATCTTAGCCCTATTTTGAGATCAACACCTCACTCCTAAACACTGCATGTAATTCTCCCTATCAAAAATGTAGACTGGTTGAAGGAGTCAGCCCGAGTTCACTGCTTTGATTCACCAATATAAATTTAGTAATCCAAAGAAATAGCTCTGAGCCACAGAAGGGTCACTTGGAAATCATCCAGCTCACACACACAAAAAAGTGTCCTGCCTTACACAGCATGTTCTCCTCTCCCAGCCCACCCCAAGAAAGAAAGAGCAGGAAAGCAACAATTACAACTTCCAAATTATGTTCCAGTGCTCTGGTAGAAAACCACAGTCATTCAGAGCTGTTTTGTTTAAAAATCAGTCTAAGCATTATGAGCCTTATGCAAAAATAGCCTTAAGAGCAAGCATAGAGTGATGATTACCTGGGGACAAATGCGTTTAGAAACCCCAGTCAATAGTCATACACCACACCCACATACTCTGGCAGCAATAGGCCCCAAGTGATTGATGTCTTAGAGAGACATTTAATACTCCCCTCCCCTCAATTTCTTGAAATGGCATTTCATTTAATCCCCCAAAGCACAAGCACCCCTGCTGGGAGGGTGAATAATCAGCAGTGCTTTGGGGTTTGCAATTCAAATGGAGTATGTGTGTAACAGACCCCAAACAAGCACTTACACTCATCCCTGCAAGCTCTCAGGACTCAGACTGGTTCAAATCATCAGACAGAATTCAAATATTTTTGACAGCTTTCCAGTAAGTTCCATCATGTCCCATATCATGTACATTGCACAGCAACCTTCATCAAAATTGCAATACTAATGGGCCTCACTACCTGTGGTTTTCAATGCAGGAAGATGCTCTCTCCTGGTTTGCTTTCCTTGTTACCTGCTGCAAAGTTTTGTGCCTGCAGGATGCACAGCAGCACTGCAATATGCACACTCACACCATAACTATCCCCTGGGCAGAAAGGAGGACAACATCTGAAGGGTGAATCTTGCAGTTCAATACTTCCAGTGTGGCTGCAGCTCTTTGTTTGTTCCTTCTGTCTCCCAAGGAAGTGGATGGAAGATTTTAGTACTCTCTAGATTCAATTTTAAAAGATGGTTATTCATGGTAGATGCTAACAGGCCTATTTTAATATTGTTCATAAAAGCAGAGATGAAACTTTCATGAAAATATTAGAAGGAAAGTACTAAAAGGGAAGAGACTAATGCTAATTAACGCTAAAGCTTTTTTACTTGCAAACAAAACTTGAAGAAAAAGTCTCATTTACGCACAGGATTTAATTTCAGCACAGACCAGGAGATCATCAAGTTTGCCCTTTTCTATAACCAACCCCAGGTCATCACCCAACTCTGCCTGTGCTAAAATAACTTGCCAGAAGGAAGCTATACAGCTGTAATAATTTAAAGGCATCAAGAGCTGAAGGAGCTTGGAGGAGGCTTTCCTACAACACTTACTCAGTACAGAAGATATGTGTTCAGCACCCAACCTGAATTTGCATAGCTTTGATGTTAGTCTTGCCTACTAATTTGAAGTATCATAATTTCTCTGCATTTTCTGCCTGTAATACATATCCAATACAATAACCAAATTTTAACAATGTTTGGTCAGAAAAAGAGCTGACTTACTCAGCTCTTGATATTTCTTCATGAAACACCCAAGACATCACCAAATCAGAACACAAATGTTGATGTACTCCATCAACACTGATACTCTGGGATGAGAGGCTAAGATTGAAGTTCCTAGAAGCTGTCCAGGAGATTTTAGACACAGGTCTAATTAAAGCAGGAGAGATACTTCTTTTCTCTCCCTAGTCTTCTAACTTGGAGGATTGACAGATTCTCACAATTAATATTAATAGTCACAGAGTAGCTTGGGGTAACTCTCAACTAGTCTTCCTTCAAAGATAGTTTTGAAACAGATTTATTTAAAAAAAATCCAAAGGTCCATTGGTGACTTAAATTTTTAATTCAAAACCTGATCATGTTTTAGGCATGAGTCATCCTTCTACCCTACTGTGGCCAAAGGCTGGCAAAATCCTGATGCATCCCACAACAACAAAGCAACAGAAGTGACCAGGGTTTGCACAGCTCCTGCATAATTTTGCATTTCCAGCCACAAACCTCCCATTTGCTGTGTGGCTTTTCATTCTATGGTCACCCAGACACATCTCCATAAGCCCCTCTGTGTATTCCAAAAAGGAACCCCCAGAAAAGGGGGGAGGTGTCTTCTCTGGAGCTTGTAGTGACCCTGTGGCCACTTAAACCACGTGGATCCAAGCTCTGTCTCACTGCTGATGATCAGTGCCTGGCAGATTCTCACAGACATCCCTTTTCAGCCTCCTCACACGTGTGTTGTTTCACCTTTGCCCTAGCAGGTCTTCACCGATTTTGAGAGGTGCCAAACCACCTCTTCAGATCCTTCTCCCAGGGAATGCTCCCCAGCACCAGTTCCCTTTTAGCAAAATTTGGATGTGCTGTGAAACAAGGACAGCCACAACGAGAGAGAGCACAGGGTCACTCTGCTGTAAGTCACAGTTTCTGTTGTGTTTGTATCATCTCTGGTGGCACTGGACATGTCAAGAGAGGACAAGTCCCACAAGACAGAGGGTGACTACACTCTTCCACATAGGACTAGAAAGTACTTGGACAATGAACAGGAAAGGTGCACATTTTTGTAGGGAATTCTCCTCCCCGTTCTGGTTCCTTAACAAGCCAGTTTGCCAATTAGTGGAATTTCTCCCAGCATGTTTGTACTCTTGAACTTTTTCTGTTCTACTTTTCCCCACTGCAATACTCACAAATTCTCTCTATGTTTCACAAGATATTTGCTGCTAATCTCTCCTTTCAGCTTGCCTTGATGCTTATTTGGGTCAGATGCAAGCTGAGGCACCAAACTTCTGAGTCAGTCAGGACTGTTCCTTTGACCAACAATTTTCCCAGTATTTGCAGAAAATTCAATAACTCTGGGAACACCGCTCATTCAATAGATTGATCAAGTTTGTCAGCCAGGGTCAGGAATTACTGGGAGTGGAAGAAAAATCAGACAGAGGTAATGATCGTGCAAACCTTATTCCAATAGGAAACTACAGTACTGCTAAAGCTGGGGAGCTCTGCTAATTAATGTTATCCCATTAAACCTCGAAGTCCCTCTGCACCACTGCAGGAAAATACAAGGCTTGCTTCTAGCAATGTGCTGGCAGGGGTACCCTGGGTGCCTGATTCAGCAGTCCTGCTGCAGAGAGCCAGCTCCAGCAGGCTCAGTGCATTCACTCAGGCTGGGAGAGCAGCGAAGGACTCGCTCACACCTCTCCTCACCATCCATCCCATCACCCTGCCAAGCACGCTCCAAGTGACAGCTGTGCAGGCATGACACAAAACAAGAACTGCTGTGTCATTCTTAGCTTCCAGAGGCAGATCTAAAACATGGAGAAAAACCTAAGGTGGAGCTGTAGAGAGGTTACCAAGCACCCTCTCCAACAGGTCTGCCTTGGGTTGCCTCCTGAGAGGACAAACACTCCATGAGAGACACACACCCCTGGCTATTGGGGTGACCCTGCCCCGCTGCTCTGCCCTGGTGAGATCCCACCTGGAATGCTGCATCCAGCTCTGGAAGCCCCAGCACAAAAAAAGGCACAGAGCTGCTCAAGCGGATCCTGGGAAAGCTTCAGAAACCTACATGTACAATCTACTGTGGTGAATAATAACAATGCAATTAAAATAAAAACCTAGTCATTCCTTCATCAGAAGCTTCAGGCCATTTTACAGAGTTATCCTGTTTTTTTGTTAAATTGCCCTTTCACATTTCATAAGAAGTTTATTTACCCATTTTAACTGTCACAATGTGACAGGGTACTTGGGTCCTGGCTGAAGACCTTATTTTTCATCTTCAACTATTTCATGCAATTGCAGCATATTTGAGAAAGGGGCCAAGCCTTGCTAACACTTATGCACAAATTCAACAGGATCCATTTCTTCTTCTGCTTCATTATTTACAGAATTAGATTGCAAATCCCACTGTTTTCACTTTCATAACCCTTCCAGTTTGCAAAACATTTTCCATCCCATCCAAAAAATTGGGAGATTGTTACAGCAGTAGCTTAATTTCCTAATTCAGCAAAGGACAAGATTTGATCTACTTCCAGCACTTGATCTTGCAATAAGTGTTATGTTTTTATTAATCAAGGATATATTTTAAAAAATATTAAATCCTTAGTATTCCTTATCACGATAGTGTCCAGTGGCTGGAATGGTTATTACATGTTCTGCTACAATCTAGGCTCACACAGTGCACTGCAAAGCACCAAAATTCTCCTTGAGAAATTATCTGGATCCTGGAAGACTGCCCAGAAGGATAGTTTTGTATGAAGAATACGCAACTGCCTAACATTAGTACCTTTGGGGTTTTTTAAAACTCTGCTCATACTAAATCACTCCGGAAACAGAACGTGCAACTGCTCCACTTGCCAAAAAACTGACTCAAGAAAGGAGCAGCCAGAAATGGAAACCAAATTACAACACAGATTTTGCGCCACATTCTGATCAGAAGTACCACACCACAACACCAAATCCTTCCCAGACGAAACACCTGCACAGAAGTCAGCAGAGAGCTGAGACAGGGACAAGCATTCCTCAGAGAAGAAGTCTTGGCTGCTCCTAAATTTCACAACATGATTTCGAAGCCTCTAACTGAAGACCTGGACCTAGCCCATATTGTCTTCTTCTCCCTGCTCTGCTACCACCAAAAATATTCATATTTGTTTTCTAAAACCTGAAGGAATGCCCCTGTGGAAGGGACCCTCACTGTAGGATGACCATAGCCCATGGGAAGGACTCCTGTTGGAGAAACTGGTGGAGGACTGTCTCTCATGGGAGTGACCCCATGCTGCAGCAGGGGAAGGACACCTCTCCCTGAGGAGGAAGCAGTGGCAGAAACATTTCATGAACTGACTGTTCATTCCCCATCTTCCTGTGCTGCTGGCAGGGAGGAGGCAGAGAGTCAGAAATTAAGTTAAGCCTGGGAAGAGGGAGGGTTGGGAGGATGATATTTTTAGGATTTGTTTTACTTCTCATTATCTGACTCTGATTTTGATTGGTAGTAAATTAAACTAATTTCCCCAAGTTGAGACTGTTTTGCCCATGACAGTAACTGGTGAATTATCTCTCCCTGCCCTTATCTCAACTCATGAGCCTTCCATTGTCTTTTCTCTCCCCTGTTCAGCTGAGGAAGGGAGGGATAGAGTGGCTTTGGTGGGCACATGGCATAGAGCCCATATCAAACCACCACAATCAGATAAGAGTCATACAAAAATACCTGCTCCACACTCAAAATCCCCCCAAATGACCTGACTTCTTGAGAGCTCTGGGGTTGTTTTCCACAGAACTGATGAGCTGGCAATGAAGATTATAGATAGGAGGGGGTTTTAGTCTCAGGCCTTCAACAGGATAAATCAGAAGAAAAAAACTACCGAGCAACTGTGCTGAATCAGCTCTGCCTGGGTAGAAGGTAATTCTTGCAGGGGAAAAGCAGATGCCTGCTTTCCCAGCCCTAAAATGGCATGATCTTCTCAACACCAGTCCCAGTCAAAGAGGTCCTGATGATTCAAACTGCTTGCTTTCCTCCTCTCACCCGCTCCCTCCCCCCATTAAGGGCTAGGCACTGTTACTGCTCACACTTAGTTATCAATAATTAGGATAAAGTGCATAAAGGCACCCACCATATCACAGAGCTACATAATTTGTCAGCAGGGCAATGAACAAATTAAATCAGGCTGAAACATCCTTCAATTAACATCAAAACATTTGCAGCTTTCCCTGCTCAAACACGACTTGTGCTTTTAAAAGTCTCTTAGGACACTAAAAATCGCTGTCCCCCTTTTCTTCCAGAGCTAATTCTGCCAGTGTGAGCTTTCTGAAGAGGGAACTAACAGGACCAGCTCATTAGTCCAGCTGAGCAGCCAGAGCTCCCCATGCACCACTGCCCTGCCTTGCCTGCAGCCTGCCCTGGCTGCTCCTGTGCTCATTCCACAGCAGCAGCTCTGCACAGCTTTTGCCTTGATCCACACATTTTGTCTTGCACCTTGGCCATTCCTGAACCTGTTTACTGAGTGGTTCTCAAAAAGCATGTTCTCAGTAAAATGTGTGTCTCTGCCAGCAAACATCTGGGCACCAGATGAATCTCAGCGATGCGAGGAAAAAAAAAACCAAACCAAAACAACCCCAAAACCAAGCCAACAAAAGTAAAACAACAACAAAACAAGGAGCATGGGGAATGTCAGGTTTTGGCTTTTCTGCCTGTAGAAGCAGCTGATCAGCCACACTCTTTGGTGGATCAGTTCTGGGTAATTTGCAGTTTCCTAGATGTCCCAAAGCCCTGTCACTGGCCTGTCCTTCCCACAGCTCTACATTGCTCTGTTTCCTAGAGGTCAGGGCAAGGGCTGTCCAGGTCCTGCTGGCAGAAAGCCCTGCAGCTCTCTGGGACACCCAGGCACTGCCAAGGGACAGGAATTTCCCTCTCCATCTTTGTGCTGCCAATATGACAGGACCAATTTTTTACCCATCCTCCCTCTTCCCCAAAATGAAAAAAATTGTTGAGACTGAAGAATTCCATCGGTGGACTTCAAGGGGGGAAAAAGGGATTTCTAGATCTTCTCAAGGACATGTCCCGAAGCAAGGAACAAGTCCAAATTTACTTTTATTTATGCCCATCTGGGGGCAGGCAGAGAAGAGACATTTTAGTGAGGCCTGGCTGGGTGATACACAACGAGTTTTTGGAAAGACTGTGGATCTGACTTTCCTCACCAGCACAAGGTAACAAACCTGTCACACACATGGGAGTACATTGTTGACAGCACTCTCTCTACAGTGTGATCAGGCTCATGAAAGATCTTCCAACTTGTTTCTAGTCAGCTACAAGTAGATTTAGCAGGTGCCTGCGTTCTGCCTTCCTGCAAATTATAGCACACATCAGAGGGTGCAAAATCAGGCAAAGCCTGCAATATTTCAGTGTTAGGCTTCACGCCGCTATATTTCAAGCTGTGGCAGAATTGCCTTCCCTCAGCATCCTTATTCTGGGTCTGAACTAATAATATCTTGGTCATTCCTGCAAACCCATGGAGCAGGAAGCATCAAAGCAAGTCGTCAATGAGAGCATTTTTGGAAAAAAACAGGGATAATTAAGTCATTCATTCTACCTTGAGTGGCATATTCCACACTAGCCCAAGCAGGACACTTCCAATTTAAACATTTCTGACTCCTTATCCTTTAAAACATTTACAGAAATACAAGACACACTGACTAATTCTGACCACTTTCCTTAACTGGTCTGCAGTATTTTACATGTAATCAACAACCTATCTTTAAAATCCTTACAGAACCCCTGGAGACTCTCTGAAGATGTGTCTATAACACTTTTACTTGGAAAAATCTACACATTAGCATTCAATGCACATTTCTATATTTAGTTTTCAGGAAATATGACATTCATTCCACAGGAAGATCGGTAAAAAATATAACAGCGACCTATTTCTTTATAATAAACGTGTTGCCAAGGTATTTCCATTGGTTTTTCTCTGCACAATATCTTTCTAAAGCACTGTAGGAGTAAATTTAGGATCCAAATAAAGAAGAAATAGTTTCTCAAACAAACCTGAGTTTGGCCCATCAGTCATTATGAAATAAAACAAGGAAAATAAAGTGCCCCCACAGTCTGTCCTTGTGTGTTGTCCACAAAAATAAGATTCACTACCTGGTGTGCAATAAGCCAATTATTACACACTTGAGAGAGACATAGATTATTTATTTCAGAGTTGTGCAGGCCTGGATGCTCTGTGGTATTCCACAAATCAAGCACACCAGCTATCAAAATTTCTTACTATTTATACATTTTAGCAAACAGAGGGGATAGGCTACAAGTTACAAGTTCTCTTGTTAATTAGTGTTCTGTCTTTGCTTAATGACTCTCTTGTTTCTCATGCTAATTAGTCCCCATGCTCAGGCTTTCTCTTGCTCTGAGCTGGGTTTCTCAGGTCAGTGAGCTGGTGCTTGTGATCTGCCCCTGCAAGAAATACCTCCTACCCAGGCAGAGCTGATTCAGCACAGTTGCTTTATTGGTTTCTTCCTTATCTTGGGAGTTCTGCTCAGTGTCCTTGGGAACCATAAATTCTGCATTCTTTGTGTCCACTATCAGTGGTGCATCCTTCTCCCCAAGCCTGGTTAACCTCCCCCTGGGTCTGAGATCATTGAAGCAAGTCCAGCCCTAAACCTTAACGAGGCAATTCTACTCACAAGTAATTTGTTTTTCTAACACATGAACATCTCTCAGAGCTTGTTAGCTGCTATCTGTTTCACTGATTAAATCTCCTTGTTGATTAGGCTTGAGAGCATGCAAAGATCAAACATCAAAGAACATCCTTTCTTAAAAAATTCAGTGGCTCTATCAAAAAGGTTTACCTACAGCCTGTTTCCAAATCTGAATGTATGAAAAAAGGTGAAATTTTTGCATCTATCCCGTGTAATTTTTGATTAAATCCCATCCACTGTTTCAAACATTGAAATTCAGCCTATCTTAATTTTACTTAGTGATTAATTGAACGTATTACAAGATAACAGATACAGCCTCATTAGTACTGTTTACAGTGCCCATCCATAACATGACAGAAGGGAGCTAGGAAATAATTTAATCTCATGTAAATGAGCAAAAATAACCACATCTGAAAGTTCAGCATAAAATCCTGACCTATGAAGCAAGCCTGTTTAGAAATCACCATAACAGAAGGTGACCATTTGACAAATTGCATAAAGTTCAGTTTTCTTAATAGACAATATTATTCCAACAGCTTTGCTTCTCCCCAGATGGGTTACACAAACAGCTTCCCTCATCTTCTCTATCTGGGGCAGTGGTTTTCCATCCAATCCCAAGGATCCATGGGTTTCTGAGGGATTGCAAGTGGTAACTAATAAAGAACTTACAAAGTGTATACATGATTCCCAATATTCCTGAGTGGTCTGGCCCTCTTCTGAGACACATTTAGCATTCCAGCAATTTGGATTATTTGAAAAATCACCTGTCTAAAGGGAAAACTATTAGGAGCAATGACTATAGTTTACACTGAAAATGTACCACATGGCATTTTATTGACTGTAAAGCAACAGAACAGAAGCAAACATGAATAATGTTGCTGGACTGGCAAGACCTGGTTGGAAATCATACATATAGTTTCTTTGCTGATTTCCATTTTAAATAAACAGTCCCACATTCAGATGCCCAGTCCAAATTCAGCATTTAGCAGTTTACCAGACCAAGTAAGCAAAAACTGCCACCCTTTCCCACAGAACTTTTATGCTGACAGCATCCTTCCATTCCCCTGAAAGTCAGAGTGGGAATAGCTGTCTGTTGATATTACCTGGATTGTCAAAACTGTATCAAAGCAAGAAAAGGTGTGGTGGGGGCCAGATGCTGTGGCTTCCTTGACTGTCCAAAGGGGCTGGTTTCCAGTAAAACGCTCCATCTTGGACCTAGTGGTCCCAGTCCCAGCAGAGCCAGACCAGCCTAGCATGAGCCTTACTAAGCCACTGATTCCAGAGCTTGTTTCAACTATTCACCTATTCTCAGTTGCCTGGAGGCTGCACCCTCACCTTCAACTCATGAAAATCTAATATATATCTCCTAGCTTTAAAGCACCTCATTAAGTCCTGGATCTCCTTTTAACTACACTCCTGTAAATCAACAGGCTCTCTGCTGCAGTCAATAAACCACATGAGCAGGGGTTAGTTCTTAGCATCTGGCTCAAATCCACCTCGATTTCGCCTAATTGATACATCTAAGTGAATAACTGTGTAGAAATGACCTTTGGTGGGAAGAGACTTAAATCTCAGAAAAGTGTTCTTGATTTTACTAACCCAGGCTGCTGTCTTCCCAGAAAAGCCAGTCTCTTGTTCCCAGCATGACTAAGAGCAGAGGTATCTTTCAACAACACTATTTTCTGGTTCCCTCTTTTCTATCAAAGCCTATTGCCTGCCAAAAAAAGGCTGGATGAAGTTAAACAGATTTTTTCTTTGAACAAATCTTAGCAAGCATCAGGCCTGAAACTCAGCAGCATCCTAGAGATGACCTTGAAAGGAAATAGTTTTGCTTTGCCCAGCTTTGATAGAAGCAATTAAAGCTGCCTACACACACTGTACAAAAGCTTATTAGCAGGCACAACAGAGCTGAGCCCCTCAAATGCCATGTTTTTGGCTTGCTGCAGACATCCACCAACACCACAGCACTGCACGAACACGTGACAGCCTGCAGCATGTGGATTGTCAGGACAGGTGACTGGAAAGTTTCTTTAGGCCTTAGGCCCTGTGATTGAGAAAAGCTTCTTCCAAAAAGCAGGCAGTCATAAATCAAGGGGCAGCTTTCTGACTCAGCAAAGACAGCATCACCTTAAGTGACACTGATAAACGAGGCTGAGAGGTTTGCTTTGCTACGCTACCTTCTGTTTAGCTTGCTCTGAAATTTAAATGCATAAAATAACGTTAATATAAAGAGGAAGCCAGGTGTGAAATGAAACAATTCAGATGCAGTGCTTCATCACGGAGTTGTTGGTATAAAGTGGAGAATAACAGAATATTCCAAGTTGGAAGGGACCCACAAGGATCATTCAGTCCAAGCCTGAAGTGAATGCCTGTACAGGGATCAAACCTGTGACCTTGGTGTTGTTAGCACCACGCTCTGACCAGCTGAGTCTAAAAAGTCATATCAGTTGGGGAATAAGTAGGTGTGATTTATTTATAGATCAGTTTGTTCTGAGCCACACCACCTCCCCTGCAGAGAACAATTTACTTGTATTAATTGTCATGAAACACTTGGGAAATCTTCTGTGCTGAAAGTCCAGCCCAGGCCCTGATCTCAGCAGAACTGAGTGATGGCCACTGGTGCTCACCTTTGCTGTCCCTCAGCTGGGAGCCACCTGGAAACAGCCAGACCCCTAGGGAGGGGTCAGTGGGATTCCATTCTGGCTCCTGGCAGCTTCCTGCGGTCACTCTGGGGAATCACAGGGAAAAATAAGTCACTGTTCAACTCTGGGGTTCAGTGGAAGAGAAGGAAGAGATGGAAATTGTGACTGAAATACAAGGAGAGTATTCATTAGCACTACTGCTAATAAATGCTGGAATTCTTTGTAGGTTTGAGATAAGCAGGTGAATAACCATGTCTCATTTTAAGACTACTCTGTCTTAATGAAAGTAAAAAAGATTATATGAAAGATTTTACCAAAATGCTTAATTTTAGGGATAAAAACTAAGTAGTGAGTTGTGTTGTAAAGGTGTCTTGGCTTTTGAGTTAGAGAGATATAAATTTGGGGAAGAACAAACAAAAAAAAGGAAAACAAAAATCTGTATTGAAAACGGGGAAATGAACTCAACTCAGAAAGCTTAAATGTAATTTACTTACACTAGAAGTAAAGGTTACACAAAGATTTAGAGAAAAAAAAAAGTCTTCAAAACATACATGAGCTTCTGATAATATCCCAAACATCTTGTAGTGGCAGCAAGCTGGGATCTCTGCCCAAATTCTATCTTTACTCCTTCTTTCTTCCATCTTCCTGACTCTTCTCTGGTAGCAGTAATGCCTGGCCATTATATCTTATCTTTGTGAAAGCAAAAATTCAACCCTACTTGCCTTACTGTGTTAGACCCTTCATCCAAGTCATTGATGAATAAGTTAAACAATACTGGGCCCAGTGCAGAGCCCTGGGGACACCACTAATGATAACTGGCCCCTGTGCCACTGATAATGACCCTCCAGGATCTGCTGTTCGGCCAGTTCTTAATCCATCCACTCATCCAGACAGGAATTCCTGAGCTTGCCTGTATAGGAGTGCCAAAAGCACATCTGAAGTAGAGTTAAACAATACCCACTGCTCTCCCCTCATCCATCCAGATGGGCTTTCATTGTAGAAAGCAACCATGTTGGTCAAGCCTAAGATAACTTTAGTGAATCCACGCTGACTACACTGATCTTGTCCTCCTCTATGTGGATAGAGATGGCCTCAAAATGAGATGTTCCATCACTTTTCCAGGGATTGAGGTGAGACTGACTGGCTGATGATTCCCTAGGTTGTCCTTCTTGTCCATTTTGAAGGCTGGGGTGACATTTGCTTCCTGCCAGTCCTCAGGCACCTCTCCTGATCACCACAGCCTCTCCAAGATCCCATCAACGCCCATGGATTTGCCTGTGTGATCTCTAACCCAATCCTCCTTGGCCAAGGGGAAGTATTCCTTCCACCAATCCTTTACCCTGGTCTCCTGGATCAGAGATCCGCAAGGGCTGATTTTGTCAGGGAAGACTGATGCAAAGAAGGTGTTCAGTAACTGCCTTCTCTGCATTCCATTTGCCTCTTACTTGTTAATTCAACAGCGTGACTGCAGAGGAAAGCTACAGGCCCATTGCTGGAATTACATCAATTTGTGAGTTCAGTGGTGTCTATTTGGAGGGAGCAAGCAACTATTTTAAGACTGCTGGCATTCTCAGAAACAATTTCTGGAGAGAATTTCTATTTACATTAGTGTTACTACTCTGCATGATTACTTCCCACAAGAAATATGGACTGTTTAACAATAAACCAGTCACCATTTTTCCACCAAAGGAGTGCTATGCAGTCATTCGAGGCTGATTCCTTTGGACCCATTTATTTTCTGGGTTCCTTGTTTTGTACCAGAGTTTCATTTTTCTTCCAGTTGAGCTCTGTGTTCCTTCTTGGCACTTTTAAAGATCCTTATAAAGTATTTTTGTACTGCACAAATTAAATCAGTTTTTAGAACAAAGACATGGAAAAATCAACTGTGGCTGGTTTTGTCCAACAAAGGTCCATGACAGTCTCCAGCTGCCTCTTCTACAATTTAGAGCTTCTTGAGATGAGGGTAGGGTGGTGGTTTTTTGTTGGCTGATCTACTTCTTCCCCCTCCAAACTCTTCTCTGTTCTGTGCCTGGTCTCTGGGTTCTCAGGCTGGACTGGGCAAATGAAGAAACCTGTGGAACAGACCAAGGAACGGTGGTGGAACAATGTTGAAAGAACAAACACCACTGTGGCTGGTGTTTTGGCTGTGTCAGGAGAACCCTGGGACACAGAACCCTGCCTGGCAGCACAGATCAAAGGGACAGTGACACTTGGGAAGCCATTGGCAGCATGCAGCCATCCTCCCTTGCCTGTGCAGGCCAAGCAGGTTACGGTTTATAACTTGTAAAATTATTAATTGGGGTATTCCTCTGTCCCCCTTTCATACAAACACACTCCAAACTCCAGGCTAAGCAAATCAAACCCTCCTGAAAACAAGGAGCAAGATGGGAGAGCAGAAAAAGGAGCCCATCAGAGCAGTTCAGCAGGCTGTTTGTGGTTATAAAATCCTGACAGTACAGGCTAGAAGCACCTTGCTTTCATTCTGTGGCCTATCTTTAATTCCCCCTTATACAACACAATAGTCCAGCCCCAGCAGAGAAAATTGCTGCACAGACAGTGAACTCCCACAAACAATAAAATGCAGCTCAGTCCTGCTTATTCATCATATCCCCATGACCTTGAGATATTTTAAAAGACAATGAAAACACCTGAGACCTTCAAGTCTGAAAAGCTCTATGCACATAGGAATCACTTCTTTTTCAAGAGGGGCTTTGTTCAAAATTAACGAAGTGTCTACTAGGCATACTAAAAAGTGAGAGCAACAGATAAGTAGCAAAGAACATTTCTTATCATCACAAAGTAGGTCACATCTAGAGTATTTTTCTTCCCTATCTTGAGATGCTTCTGTTCTCCTCCCTTTCTTCTCCAGATCTTTCCCTAAATAAACTTCTTGAGAAAACAAAAATCTCCTTTTCCTTCTCTAAATGAGGGAAATACTTTTCCCAGGTCACTCTTTCTCTGCAGATTGTTTAAATCCTCTACTGTTTGCAATGTATTTGACAAGAAAGACAGCATGCAGCAGCAAAGGTGATATAAATCATATTGCATGAGGTTGGAAAGAACAACACCCATCATTGCTGCCAGGGAATTTCATGGCAATCCACTCTTGCCCATCCTCACCTTCAGCTCTGCCAACAGGGATCTCCATGGCTAAAGAGGGATGCCCTTAAAGGTGGTGACATGAGTAAGGCTCTGGCAGAGAGGGTTCTGTTCATGCATGTTTTGTCCTTTCTGAAAACGTAAAGACATGAAAATGGTTTTGATTTTGAGCAAAGGCTGGTTTGTGTTACATGGCATGTGGGAGCACCTGAATCACTGGATTGGCTCCTGGGGACTGCTGCAGTGAAGCAGCAATGGATAGTTTCTATCTAGGGACTGACAGGAATGGAAAAGCCTGTCATTTAGGAGGGTGTGCTAATTTATGTCTACTGGATTTCTTCAGGGACCAATAATATTGATTTAGGACTTTGTTCTGACGACAGCTGAAAGGTGTGAGCTGGGAAAATTTCCGTGCCTTGCCAACTACTTCCCCTAATTACTTACTACCTGCAATAGCAGCCTGGAGTCCTTGCTCCTTTTTCACCTTGACTCTTAAGACAGGATGCTGCCAGGGACTGAGCCATCCCTCTTGGTATCGTGCACCAGGACCTCACTATAGGTCTTGACATGTTCTGAAAGTTAAAGTGGAGCTGCTTTCAGTGTAGAACTGAATACAAACTTAGCATCTGGGTTTTGCACAGCCTAGAGTACAATGTAGATGCTAATTGGTGGGCTGTGGGGGAAACCACAAAGAAACACACCAAAAAAAGAAAACCAAAACCAAAACCAAAACCAAACCAAAACCAAAACCAAACCAAAACCAAAACCAAAACCAAACCAAACCAAACCAAACCAAACAAAAAACCCAGCCCAAACCAAACAAAAAAACCAAAAAACCAAACCAAACGAACTAAACAAAAAACCCAACAAAAAACCCAACCCAAAACAAACCAAGCAAAAAAACCCCAAAAAACAAAACCAAAACCAAAACCAAACCAAACCAAAAACAACAAAAAACCCAGCCCAAACCAAACCAAAAACAACAAAAAACCCAGCCCAAACCAAACAAAAAAACCAAAAACCCAAACCAAACGAACTAAACAAAAAACCCAACAAAAAACCCAACCCAAAACAAACCAAGCAAAAAACACCAAAAACAAAACCAAAACCAACAACAACAAAAAACCACCCCAAAAAACAAACCAATCAATCAAATAAAAAACCCACCAAAAACCCCCAAATCAAAAACAAACAAACAAACACAACCCCAAACCCACCAAAATAAAAAGCCCTGAACCTCGTATTTCTCCTTTGGGCACAGAGAACTCATCCAATGGGTAGAAATAGCCAGAGACACTACCTTTCAGCACATTAGGTTGAGTTATGTCTGTTTGTGCCATATACAACCACACAAATTCCCTCTCTCCTTGCAGTTAAATGGGTTGATAGCTGTTCCCCTGCTCCTCTGAAACTTGTGGGCATTTTTAGTTCCCACCTGTGGTAAGACAGCACTGCCCTGGCTCCCCTCTACAGCCAGTCCAGATATTAATTGGTCCAAGGAAGGTGTCCCACTGAGAAGTCACCTGTGATAGAGCCTGAAATACAAAAGATGCCTTTCTTTCATTGTTTTGTTCTTTTGAGTTGTTTTGTATGTGAGAGCACAGTGTCATCCCCTTATGTTCCATTTTAATTATTCTTTTGTCCTGTGAAATTCTTGCAGCAGGAGCATTGGACACAGCACACCAATTTTCTCTTAGAAAATGAATAATCAAAGTTCCTAAGTTTCATCCTTTGTATTTGTAGGCAGAACTGAAGTGCATGGAACAGACACACCCACATTTTCCTGATGCTTTGCAGTGGTCCACCTTGCAAAGCACCCCTGAACCACAGGAGGCTGATCTTACAGCTTAGGAGGCATTGTCTGAGCAGAAGCAGCTACTGCTTATTTTGAGGATGGGATGGGGATGAGGCTTGATATTATAAACCTTCTCCTTAGGAATTTTTCAGATTTGTAGTATATTTTTTCCTTCTGAAATGAGAATAGCACAAAAAGAAGGCATCAGATCCTCTGCTAATATGTTTGATGTTTTCTGCTGCTCTTCCTGAAACTTTAACTCTTTGGAAATGGGAACTGTGCAACCCTATTGCATAAGAAGCACATCTTGCAGACATTGAAATAAGTGTAACTGGTGCAGTGCTACTTGGTTGATTCTGAAGAAAACCAGAAGCAGTGGCTTGCAGACAATAAATGCTCCCCTTTCATCTCTACTCAGAGATCTAAAGCTGATCTCTTTAATGCCACAATTGCTGACTGCTTTCTTCCCAAAGAAACCACCTCAGGGAGGAGAAAAATAAAATTTCCTTACACAGTGTGCTGCCCACAGAGGTACAGACACTTCTGATCACACTTTTTAAACCTCCCTAGTTGGTTGTGGGCAGCTCCTCTGATTTTAACAACAACAACAACAACAACGCTTTTGCCTTACACCATATAATCTTTTTAAAGACAGAGATGAACAAAAATTGGCTTTTTTCTTATTCTGTACAGTTTTGGATGGAATCAGCAGGATCCTAACTCTCAGATCTTCCTCATCAAACCTTCCTCATCCAAGATTCACTGATGATTACTCAACCACCTGCATTAGCTGGTGGAAGCTGTCTTTGCTCTAGAAACCCTCCAGAGCTGTACTGAGATACTGAGAAGGTGACTGGATTGTGATTGTACTGCCTAAAGGGGACATCATGGAGAACTTTCATGACCAAAGAGACAGCAGGGCTTTGTCTTGCAGGGCTCATGAGGCATCGCACTGACCATCAGCTGAGGAGCTGAAAAAGACAAGCTTCAGTTTTCCTTTGCTGTTGTGCAGAAGGTTGTAGAGTTTTATTGCAAGGCTCCCTTCTTGTTCCTGTCAACTCTGAAAAGTCATGAAGAGAAAAGGTGCTCAATGAGTGGAGAAAAGCCAATGTTATTTCCATCCTCAAACAGAGCAAGAAGAAGGACATAGGAGATTACTGGCCAGTCAGCCTCACCTCCATCCTTGGAAAGGTGATGGAGCAGATCATTCTGGATGTCATCAACCAGCATGGTTTTGAGAGTCCCTGTTTTGGCTCCATAGGGAGTTAGGGCTGCCCTATGAAGCAGAATTTCCTCCTGTGAAAAAGCGGAGTGTCACCAAAGCTTGAGAAGCAGTATGCTTGGGTTTATCTGGACCAAAGCAAATAAAGAGATTAGAAAACAATCCTAGATTTTCTCACTTTTCCCACGGTACTCTTTCATCATCACAGCATCTGGAGTACACTTCAACTCTTGAAGCCTTTCAGATTGCTCCATTGCTCTGATGTTTCACCATCACTCTTAGAAGTGATCTTGGTAGTGGGTCTTTGGTATAAAAGGCATTTAAGGGTCCATTTGAAGCTGTGGACCTCAGGATTTCACTGTAGAGCAGCAGAGGCAGGATGGCCCATGCCAACCTAGACTCTAAATCAGTGTGAGTGTTAAATCACCCCCCTAGGGGGGCCAATTTCCAAGGTATCAGGGGCACGTCTCAGGCAGGGTCAGGCACTTTGCTGGTGGGAACAATACTGCAGCCTTTCAATCCTGCACTCCATTACTGTGCTCAAAATCCAGCCTGAGCTCCCTTCTGCATTCTGCTAGGAAAGCAGCTCAGAGTCACTGCAAAATTGAAACTGTGCAACTACAAAGCTAGGAAATTAATATCTGGAATATCCCTTTAGGCTACTGGGTGCCTTTGCTTAGCTCTGCAGTAAATGCAGGGGAAAAAGAGAGGGTGAAACTCACTTCACTTACTTGAAAAAGTTCTGAGTAATTTATTTAGTTGAATGTTGCGTTTTGATGAATAATGTGCCTGTCTTGGTGAGAGAAGCACAATCACAGTCTGTGAGGGGAAGCCATGGAGCAGAATTCAATCATTACACGGGGTGCCAGCAGGGAAATTAACTACAAAGAACGGATTTTTTTTCAGCGACCCCGGTAAATCTGCCTGTACCTTTCAGTCTGTAACCACCCCTGGGTAGCCAGCCCAAGAGCATGGTGTGCCAGTAAACAGGGAACAATGGCAGCCTAAAAAGATAAATATTGCACAGTTCAGGACCTGCTGGGCATGCAGGTCCTGCCAGCCATGTCCTCATTCCAGGAGCAGCTCCCCATCCCACCTGCAGCCAGTCCTCCCTGGCAGCAGGGAACTTTGTGAGATGTACCTGCTCAAAGGGAGAACTCACACTGGGCCCATCCTGATGGGAATATTTACAGAGTGAAGTAATTGGCTGCTAATCAACAGCACAGACAAGAGAGATGTGTCTTCATTTTGCACCTTTGCTCCCCTCTCTGCTAGCCAGGAGCTCTCCAGGTTGCAGGGCATGAGGCCTATTGTTCCTTAGCCAGCCTAAACCAAAGCCCAGCCTGGGACAAAGCAGGGGCTTCTGTCACATCACCCCAGCCATCCAAAGGAGCTGTGCATTGCCCACATAGGCACAACAGGGACACAAAGGGTTTTTCATGCTCATGCCTAGCAATGAGCATTTTTCAAGAGCAGTCTGCAATGCCCTAAACTCTCCTCTGACTGACAGGGGGCAGAAGGTCTATCAAAGGCATGGCTGGAGCACACTGGAGCCCCACAGAAGGAATAGGGGTGGCATGTGGGGGCTTTTTCTCCTCGGTGTCATATCTTGATTTACAGCCAGACCTGCAAGACAATCCAGTTGATCACTACCTGACAAGTGTCAGCAGTTCTTGTCTGTGACCATTATCCCTTTAATACAAAACAGTGGGGACATTAAATAACCTGAAAATGCAGCCAGGCTTTGCTAGGTCTTGGAACAGCCCTTATGATGTCCTGGCCAGCTCTGCTTTATTCCATTTCCTCCACTGGCAGACAGCACAGTTCATTGTGCATGCAAGCATGTTCAAAAGTGTGACATAAATGAAATGCACTCATCTTGATGGAAAATATAAGAGCCCAGATGTGTCAGGGCCTTCAGATGTTTTACAAGGTCCAAAGCAGAGGGAGGAGGTGCCAGTCAAACCCTTTGGTTTCTTCTGTCTCTGTCTCTCTCATTTGCTCTCTTTTTTAGAGGTTTCTTGGGAAATGAGGTAAGGGAAACACTGAAATTCCCCCTTGGATCAGCTCAAACTCTGCAAAACCCCAGAGATCCTCCTGCTGACAGTTTCTCTCCCTGCAGATGCTTCTCTTCTGAAGCCTGCCCTGCAGAGCTGTGCTCTGCTCTGCTCTGCTTTGCCTGGCACAATCCCTGAACCCCCCGGGCGCCTCGGCGCTGGCACGGGGTCATCCAGCAGGACTCCCAGAGCCAGTCCCTGGCTTTCTGAGGAATAATCTGGCACGTGTCAGCATTCACTCAGCTGATCTGCTCCTCGTACACAACCTCACAGACCTACTCTGGATTGCCATGGCCTGCCAAACACCCACAGGGATGGATGAAGGTCACCTGCCAGTCAGTCCAGACTGGAGATGAGGAACAAAGGGAGGTTAGCTGCCACAATGATCCAGATGGAAAATGTTTCAGCTAATGTATGTTACCAAGGCGTCATACTTCTAAGGGTTTATTTCTTTTTAGCAATCATCTGATCACTTCAGGGCCTCGCTGCAGCACAGGTTTGGTAACAGGCATCTGTAGCTCTGAAAATGGTGTGACCTAAATATAGCAAGCAGAGAGAAAGAGGAGCAGGAAGCTGCTAGAGAGAACTGGACAATGTTTTGTTCACATTAACAACTACAAACAAAGTCTCATAACTCCTAGCCAGGCTCCTCATCCATGGGGGCTATTCACACTGCGCATCAGTAATATTTTAATTCAGACTTTTTTTATTTTTTAAATTTTAAAAGCAGGATCTTATCTAAAGTAACTTCATTTGTGTGTCATTTTTTTCAGAGAATCACAAATCCACCAGGTTTGTTGCTTGTTGCTGGGAAGAGAGGACCTATATGTCATATACCAGGGAAGTGCAATGTTACTGGAATGTAGAGTGTTTGAAAGTACAGACAGTTTCAGTTCTTGCTAACTCTGTTAGATACATTTTCCCTGTGATCATATGAATAAGATTTTCAGCTTGGAAGCTGTCACAAAGACAAGGGCCTGTAAATGAGAATATCTGCTAATGGAGCACATTTTTCTACCTCTCCAGCCCGCACTTGAGGATGCAGTTGCCTCTTTTGTCTTTCCTCAGCCTAACTGCTTCTCCAGTAATAAATCAACATCTTCTGCTATCTATCTATTTTTGCCTCTAGGATCTTGGTGTTGTGAGCAGGAAGGAGTGTATAGCTTTGTGAGCCCAGGTATAGGAATCATAAAGGAATAGGATAGAAAGTTCCTGCTGAAGTTAAAACTAAGTACAGATGGACCCACACGCCAGTTTGTCATCGTGAACAAAACCAGCATCAAGAGTGAGCTCTCTTCCTTTGGTTCCAGCTGACTCAGGAATTTCCTGAGGGAAAAACCCTCAAACATCATAACTTAGCTCTTGGAATTCATTGGATATTCAGGAATTAAAATGAGAGGTGTTGTGGTTTAGGAATGGTACTCCCCAGCTGATGTTCTCTTTTGTGGTGGGTTGACCTTGTCTGGACACCAGGTGCCCACCTAACCACGTTACCACTCCCCTTCCCAGCTTGGACAGAGCAGGGAAAATAAGGTGGAAAAATACTTATAGGTTGAGATAAGGCAGTTTAATAAAGCAAAAGCAAAGGTTTGCACATACATAAGCAAGGAGAAAAAAAACAGTTTATTCTCTACTTGCCATCAGCGAGCAATGTTCAGACACTTCCCAGGAAACAGAGCTTCAGCCCCTGTAGTGGCTGCTCTGGAAGGCAAACATTGTAAATAACAAATGGCCCTCCCTTCCTCCTCTTTCCTTGGCTTTTGTGTCTGAGCTAATGCCATATGGTACAGAACATCCCTTGGTTCACTTGGGTCAGCTGGCCTGGCTGTGTCCCTCCCCAGGATCCTGCTGACCCCCTGCCTGCTGAGGAGGGGAATGTTGGAAAGGCAGAGCGGGGTGCTGTGCCAGCACTGCCCAGCAGCAGCCAAAACACGGGGATGATATCAGAACCTTCCTTGCTGCCAGTGCAGAGCACAGCACTGGGAAGGCTGCTGTGGGAAATGAGCTCCAGCTCAGCCAGACCCAAAACTCCACTGAAACAACCCAAACCAACTCACTCACTCCCTCTCCCACTCCCACCCTTCCCCCCATGGGCTGGAGAGGAGAAGTGGATGCACAAAAGGTAAAGGTCAGGGGCTGAGATCAGAACAATCTGCTGGAAACAGCAGTGAAATAAGAAACAAATGCAAACAGCAGCAATATTAATAACAGTGTACAAGAGAGGCACATGATCCTCGAGTGCTCACCCCACAGAACATGATGTTACCCCAGCTTCTCACTGCCCACTACCCCACCAGACTGGACTCCTTCCTCCTCCAGCTGGGCATGATGTGAGGTGGTTCAGAATGGTTCAGGCCATGCTCCTCCTGGCTACTGCAAAAATTAACCCTTGTCCTGGCTGGAACCAGAACGAGATGTTGTATCTTGTATCATTGTGGCACTTCCCAGAACAGCTACCACATTGTAGGGTTTGTCACATGAATTAGCACCAGACAGATCAAATCAGGTAGACATCAAATAGCTCTTTTTCCCTCTTCATATGTTTCCATATGAACAGTCACACAGAGGAGTATTTATTATGGACATATATTTGTATGTGTAGTTTGCTCTATACATCTCTTTTTAAAGCCTCCTGAAATATTTGGAAACCTTACTTTTAAAAAGTATCCTTTTGCACCTCCCCATTAGAAAGAAAAGAAGATAAATTGCACAAATGTTTGTCATAAATAAACAAAAATTTCAAATTTTTTCCATGAATATATTACTTAGTTGGCTAAATAGAGACTGTCTCTTTCACCAGTTGTCCTTGAAATAGTTTTCAATGATCTGTCCAAAGTTTTCTTCAGTCTCTGTTTCTCCTTGCTGTCCCTCCAGCCTGCTTGTCAGCGGTATTTTTGCACTTTACTGGTTACAGTACAAAATTGCTGTGAAGTACAGCAAAATTTTATGTGTCAATCAAAGCTGTGACATTTTTGGTGTGGTAAGCTGGAGGGGATAGCAGTATTAGTTCTGGTCTACTCCCTGTTCTCCTAACTCCTGCATTTCTTCTGACATTTTGGTTTCACTCACTTCTTTCCAATGCTTTTCTCTGCGGAAAAAATTATTTTTTAGTGAAACATCTCCAACCTAAGCCTGTCTGTGTAGAATGGCTCATGGAAACTTCAGCGAGAACTTCAGCACAGTTATTTCTTGTGACTATTCCCCTTTTTGGGGCTCTCCCAGGCACCCATCAGACAGGAGGACACATCACTTCACCCTGGAGCCTTGTCTGCAGAATGAACCTATGAAGGTATCCAGACTGGAAAACCAATGAGTCACAGAGGTTGTGTTTTCAAATATTTCCATTTTCAAAGCAGTTGGGTTTTGCAAAAATCACCCCAGAATGTATCTTGTAAAAGCACATTTTCCCTTCTATTCAGTCCTGCAAAGTCCAGATGATGAGGTGTTTCAATCTGCATGAATTGAGTGTCCAAAGGAATGCTCTCCAAACCCATGCAAAATGGGACTTCCTGTGTTGCCCCCACTGGCAGAACTGAGAGAGAAAAGTGGATTAGGACTCATCTCAGGAGTATGTTTTACAGAATGTAGCAACTGTAAGATGTAAAACATACCCTAAATCATTATTTTAGCATTAACTGGCATCGGATGAAACTACAGGACATGAGTATTGCTGCATTTTAGTCACATAATCAACCAGAGAAGTGAGAACAGCAGTTAGATCATCTATATTGTAATAAGAAACAAAACAAAACCAACAACAAAACAACAACAATAACAACAAAAACCTAGAGAAAAAACTGGGAAGCAGAGTTGGTTTTCTAAAATGAGTTCCTACAAGGAGCATTTAGCTTATAAAGAGAGATAAATTATAGGTGTGTGCTGAGTGTGTGTTTATGGCTTAGCCCCCAGGAGACAGAAGGAAGAAAAATGGTCTCTGCTTTTTTCCATCTTTTCATCTAAGCTGCAGTAGAATGAGCAGTTGGGGCTGGTCCATAATTCACTGGGAAGTGGCTGTACAGAAAACCTTCTCAACATCTGCAAAGCTGCCAGGGGAAGGAAAACACCAGGATCCCTGTGGTGGAGTCACTGCCTGAGCGAGAGGCAGCGGGACGGGGACGACCCACAGCCAATAAAGGAATGCCTAAAGCCTTCTCACAACAAAGCCCTTGGATTTGTCCCGGTCTGACAGAAATTCCAGAGGTACTCCATCCCTGTTGTGGGTGTCTGGCTGGTGTGGTTGGCCTGCACAGCCCAGAGGAGCAGCACTTTGCTGTGGCCAGCTGCAGGGCTGGTGCTGTAGCTGCACACAACGGAGCCCGTGGTCCTGTTCCCCTGGGGCTGTTCCCACCTGGGCTCTGGAGCTGCCCCAGGATAACCAAAGGGCTTGTTCTGTTTGTCAGGTCTGGACCTGGGGGAGGAAGATTGGTCACTGCTGGTGAGAACAGGCACCTAATGACACTTTCAGGGGTAGCACATGCTGCTGACTAAAGAAATAGAAATAGATATGGGGAAGGCACAGCCTAGCGACGTGTCACAAATGACGTGGTTCCCAAAGACTTTTCCCTTCTGAAGATGCCTGCCCTGGCTAGCAGCATGCCTGGGGTGAGGCCTGTGTCTCCCCTGATGTCTCTCAGGGCCTGACCTTCTGGTGCCATGGTAAAGACTGGTCATTCCCTGCCCAAGCTGTTTCACAAATTCTGAGATGCACAGAGGCATCTGTCATGGTAAAGACTGGTCATTCCCTGCCCAAGCCGTTTCACAAAATTCCAAGATGCACGGAGGCCACTGTCGAATTTGGGTAAGACGGGTCAAGAGAGTTGAGTGCCTGACAGGCAGCAGGATCCCACGTGCCAAAGCCAAGGCTCCAAAATGGATAGATGGCAGCAGGAGCAATCCAGATATTCCTGGAGCAACACTCTTGCTGTACTTCAGGATGCACCAAGGAGAAAATGAAGGTTTTTCAGTCTGATGCTGCAAAGAGGATTTACTCCAAGCCAAGGGGATGTGCATGTGGCTGCAGGCTCTTGGAAATATGTGAGCAGATACTGGTTTTAGGAACATTCTGTAAGGATTCTTCTGTAAGGGGTTTTGAGCTGTTGAAGCTGAGGGTCAGGTATGGACACAAACAGGGGTAATTTAACTTACTGCTGATTACATAATCACACAAATACAGCAGTTCTACAGCTACATGTATAAATTGAGCCACTGCACTCAGCCAAGGACCACGGATATATATAAATATCTATCTTTACACAGATAGATTGTATCTTGCTCACTGGCATCTTCCTAGAAGCGAAGGTTTGCATAAAAAAAGATGGAAAGTAAGTAGGGGGATCTAGGGTGAAATCATTGTGAGGCAGCAGGAAGTCAATTTTCATGCTGCAGATGGAAAATCTGATGTATAAATGTATCTTAATGAACATGTTAGGCTTATTGCCAGAGTGGTATAGCAAATTCCAAATTCTGACTTCCAAATGTATTAAGGTCTGAGAAGTTTTAAAGCAGAAAGACAGAGACAAGTTGCTTGTTCTAGAATATAGCAACATTAAAATGGAGTTCTGTCAACTCAAAAAATATAACCAATGTATTTTAACCCAAAACATGAAGGAGAGAGATGGTGGAGGATAGTAAAAATATTCCAGATATTTCTCATTTCTAGAGAATTCTATCCTACATCTCTTTTCCTGCAGTGCAGAATATGAATGTAATGAGAGCTGTGTGCCTAACCCCTTTCAGCTGCTCTTATATCCCTGTTCAAATACCTTAACCACTAATATTTTCCCAGGCCCACTGATCTGACTTGGAACTTAAAACCTGAGTGAAGACAACAAGATAGAATCCAAATCTAGTTACGTTGTTGTGACACTAATATAATTCCTTAGGGGGGAGGGGATTAGAGTCTTTTAATACCCTGATTTTATAGGTTTGTGCAAAACACAGCATCAGTTTAGCTGGAGACATCTGGGCTCTCACTCTTAAATGAATAAAGGCTTTTTTTTTTTAATGCAGTGGATGCTCAGAGAAAATAAGTTCACTGCTCAGTGAATAAAACATGGAATAAATTTAAAATGCTCATGAGGGAAAGAAAAGCACTGCATAAAATAAATAAAAAAGATGTGAAGTTCTTGATAAAAGAATAAATAACAGAATATAACATGTGAAAGGCTAGGCAGCCATGAGTAATGACAAAAGGTGATATTAAACATTGCAGAACCCTGATTAGTTTTGTAATAGTGTATAAATCTGTGAATGTGCAACTTCAAAAAGAAGATTTAAATGTTCTTCTCTAAGCTGCTTACTAGAGCTCCATTTTTAAAATCTTCATTATTGTTTCTTGCTAATTTTTTTATTCCAGATTCTCCTGCTACCTCCTGTGCACTCTGATTATGAAGCGTTAAAAGGATTAGGAGGCCATGGATTTCAAGAGCAGTTTTCTACACATTCTATCCCAGGAAACAAAAGCTTTGTTGCTAACTCAAAACTGTCTAACACAGGTTATCCTTTCAAAAAGTTGGGGAGAAGATGCAGGCAAGCAGCTTTCTCTGCTGCTGCCGACTTTACTCCAGGGTGGATAAAGAAGAAATCAGAGGTATGGCAGATTCACCACTTCAGCAAAAATGCTGCCCTCATTTCAGGATTACTGTGAGATCAGGATGCCCACCAGCACTAGTCGGTTGCTTGACAAGGAATATCAGAAAGCAAAATAATTTCATTCTGGAAAAGCAAAATTTAAATCCCAGTTGCCTTTATTATAAAGCCTGATGCCACTTGCACAGCTTCCAGTTCTGCTCTGCCCAGGTTTTATATCTGAGCTCACAGCAAGGAATGCTGTTTCCCACAGCACAATGACTCCCTTGGCACACATGTGGGTTGAAGGACTGCTCCACATCTGCTGTGGACCTTGGAAATTTTCTGCTGGTTACTGAACCTGCAAAATCAGGTTTTTGCAAATGTGGTAATTAGTTTATGACATACACCACCTCCACAGTCACATCAGACCCCAGACTGCCAGTCCATTTGTGTCCTACCAAAATGATCCAGGCCTGGAATACATGAAATACAAGGATCAGTGCAGGGCAGTGGACAGGATTAATCTGGAAAAGCAGGAGCCAAAGGGACATGTAGCTTGAGTGGACAGCTGCAGTTTGGGTGGAAGTACCAAAACAACAAAGCCAAGTTGTGCTTGGCAGGTCCAGGTGGTGGAACAAAGGCAAAGGCCACAGATGCAGTTTGGGATGTTCATGTTGGGCTTTGGAAAAACTTCTTCCCAGGACGGTGGTGCATGCACAGACACTTGTAAGATGAGGTATCATCCTCCTGGAGTGTTTCAAAACTCACATTAGTAAAACCAAGGCTGCCCTGTGAGAATCCTGCTCCAAGCCCATCCCCTCTGACCAGCATCTCTGTGAGTCTGTGAATAGCTGTTTCTTTTTCCGTGGTGGAGCAGATATCCACCTGCAGCCCACAGAGTATGCCCTGATGGAGGAGGCTGTGAGCCCATGGGAAGCCCAGGCTGGAGCAGGCCCCTGGCAGGACCTGTGACCCACACTGCAGATTCTGGAGGACTGTGCTCTGTGGAAATAACCCACACTGCAGCAGTCTAGGAAGAGCTGCCGTCATTGGGAAAAATGCACATAAGAGAATGTTGTGAAGGATTCCATCTCATGTGTAACACTCTGGAACAGGGGATGTCCTGCTGGAGCAGGGGGAAAGCAGGAGAAGCTGAGGAAGCAGCAGAGACAAAGTATTACAAACAGGCCATAACTCCCATTCCCCATCCCACTGCGGGGTTTGGGGGGAGGAGATGAGAAACTGAGAGTGAAACTGAGCCCAGGAAGAAGGGAGGAGTTGGGAGAAGATATGCTTATATTTATTCTTATTTCTCATTATCTTATTCTGCTTAATTGGCAATAAATTAAATCAATTTTGCCCAAGCTGAACCTGTTTAGCCTTTTAAGATCCTTGGTAAATGATCTCTCTCTGTCCTTATCTTGACCCATGTCATCCCTGTGCTATATTGTCCCCCTGTCCTGCTGAAGAGGTGAGTGATAGAATGGCTTGGTGGCAGCTTTGCTTTCAGTTCTGAAGAAGAGCTTGCACACCGCAAATGGAGTATGTTTCCTCTGAGAACACTTGCTAGTCTGATAGGACATATTTGTTTCCATGTAAAATTTTTATTCACTCTTGTGTTGGCTTTGCAGGGCCTGGTTTTTTGGTAGCTTGGGGAGGACAGAGGTGGCTTCTGTGAGAAGCTTCTGAAAGCTTCCCCCACGTCCAGGAGAGCCAATCCCTGATGGCTCTGAAGATGGATATGCCTCTGGCCAAGGCTGGGCCAAATAGAGATGATGGCAATGCCTCTGCGATGACATGTTTACGAAGAAAATCAAAACAAGGTTAATTCCAGCCAGAGAAGAGGAAGAGGTGAGAACGTGTGAGGAAAACAACCTGGAGACACCAAGGTCAGTGGAGGAGAAGGGGCAGGAGGTGCTCCAGGGGCCAGAGCCAGGATTCCTCTGTAGGCTGTGGTGATGCCCATGGTGAAGCAGCTGTGCCCTTGCAGCCTCTGGGGATCCACGGGAATGCAGAGATCCACCCACAGCCTATGGAGATACACAGGGGGATGCAGAGATCCACCCACAGCCCATGGAGGAGGTGCCCTGCAGCCTCTGGGGATCCACGGGAATGCAGAGATCCACTCACAGCCCATGGAGGAGGTGTCCATGCCAGGGCAGGCAGGTGCCTGGAGGAGGCTGTGATCCAGTGGAAGATCCAGTGGAGGGAGAGGGCCCTGCTTCCAGGGTGGAGCAGCCTGTCCTTGAAGGACTGCACCCCATGGGAGGGATTCATGATGCAGCAGTTTTGGGAGGACTACTGCTCGTGGGATTGGAACCATGCTGCAGAAATTCACAGAGAACTGTCTCACATGGGAGGGACCCCACCATGCAGCAGGGGAAGGACTCATATTCCAAGTGGAAGAAAACCTTGGGTGATGAACTGACCCCCAGACTCCCAAGCTCTGTCTCCCTGCACTGTTGGTGGGAAGGAGGGAGGGGCTGGGGAAGAAAGGTGTTTTTAAGAGCTTATTTCCCATCTCATTATCCTGCTCTGATTTTGTTAGTAATAAATTCCCTTTGTGTCTCTAAGTTGAGCTTGTTTTGCCCTTGGAGTGTTTTTCTCCCCATCCTTCTCTCAACTTATCAACCTTTCATTAAATTTCTCTCTCCTGTGTCCAGCTGTGGCAGGGGAGGGTGAGTGAGCAGCTTTTCAGGATGCCTGGAGTTTGGCCAGTGTTAAACCATGACAGCTTTTGGTGGAGATACTGGTGAGTCATGAGGACTTTGAGATAAGGTATTAATTGGGAGAAATACAGGCAAAACAAGTATTAAACCATGTTACCAAGTGGGATGATAGTAGAGAATTTGTGCTGTAATTGTAGTGATGAGTCCAGCAGCAGATTTTGTGTAAATTGTCCATTTTTGTCCTGTATTGTGATTATGTTATTCTTGGATTTGGTGTGGGCACCTTTTCTTCTGTTTAGTTCGGTTGTTTTTTGGTTGTTCTAAGTGAAGATTGTATGCTGAATGTTGATTTTAATGATAATTCTTAAATATGTGATTCACAGCAGCGAGGAGTGGAATGGCTCTGGTGGCTTATAAACTCCTGGGTAAAGAAACATGGCCTTGAGTAGATATATCACATTCTCTGTCATCCACAGGCCTCTGGGAGGACTGAAAGATATAATGGGCTGCTGAAAGCTATGTTAAGGGCATCAGGTAATGGGACATGGAAACATTGGGATGCAAACTTAGCAGAAGCCTCTTAGCTGGCCAACACTACAGGATCTGGTGAGAGCCCTGGGAGTACTTAATGTATATTTGGTGTAGAGAGGGATTAAGAGTGTATTTTTAGCTGTGTGGATAAGAAAGGATTCCAGTAATGAAAAATAAATACAATGGAAGAGTTGGAAGGTACATGGATGATGTGGGTTCCACACCATTTGTGGGATCACACAAGAGTTGGAAGGTACATGGATGATGTGGGATCTGAGTATGACACAAATGGTGTGGAATAAGGGGTGGAGCTTGCCTTGGGCCTGACTGAGGCATGGTCCACAGCCCTCCCAGGGCTCTTCTTTGCGTTGGTAGCTGGAATGGTGTTGATAACAGACCAGTTTTTGGCTAGTGGCCTGACTGAGGCATGGTCCACAGCCCTCCCAGGGCTCTTCTTTGTGTTGGTAGCTGGAAGGGTGTTGATAACAGACCAGTTTCTGGCTGAGCAGTGCTGTCCCTCTGACATTCCTTCCCCATCAAGGGGCTGGGAGTGGGCAGGATCCTGGGAGGGGGCACAACCAGGCCAGCTGATCCAAATGAACCAAAGACATATTCTGTCCTGTAGTGACACTGTACTGTTTCTGGTAATGCTTGAGCATGTTCAGAGGAGGGCAACGAGGCTGATGAGCGACTGGGAACACAAACCCTGTGAGGAACGACTGAGGGAGCTGGGGGTGTTTAGCCTGGGGAAAAGGAGACTCAGGGTGACCTTATCACTCTCTACAGCTCCCTGGAAGGTGGTGGTAGCCAGGTGGGGGTTGGTCTCTTTCTCCAGGCAGGGCTGACAGAACCAGAGGACACTATCTCAAACTGCACCAAGGGAAATATAGGCTGGATATTAGGAAAAAGCTTTTCACAGAAAAGATGAAAAAGTTCTGGAATGGCCTGCCCAGGGAAGTGATGGAGTCACCATCCCTGGATGTGTTTAAAAAAAGCCTGGATGTGGCACTGGGTGCCATGGTTTAGTTGAGGTGTTGGGGCATGGGTTGGACTCCATGATGGTGGTTTTGATCATGACACCCCCTTCAATGATCTTGAAGGTCTCTTCCAACCTAGTCATTCTGTAAATTCTGTGAATTCTGTGAATTCTGTGAATATGGCATCAGCTCAGATATATAAGCTAAGAGAGTGAGGAGGAAGGGGGGACATTTGTGATTCTTCAATGTTTTTCTTCCAGAGGAACATTGGAAGAGGAACATTACACCTGCTGAGGCCCTGCTTCCCAGGAATTGTGCGAATATCGCTGCTGATGGGAAGCAGAGCTTGACTTTTCCCCTCACTTATGGATGCCCAAACTCTCACTTGTTCCTTTCTTTCACTGTAATAAAACTGCCCTATCTCATCCTGCTAGTTGTTCTCCATCTTATTCTCTCTCCTGTTCCACTGGGAAAGGGAGGGATGGAGCAGCTTGGTGGTATCTTAGGCTGGAAATGGGTGCGTGTATTCTATTCTTATCTGTGGAGCAGTTATCTTCTGTTAATTGGGCAGATTTATTTATCTCTTCCACAACCAATCCTCCCTCCAAGAGATATCTTCTGTTACTGGGCCACTGAGTGTCACTGCATGGCTGATAAAATTACATCCTCCCATTGGGAGATGCTCCACCCAGAGGGAGGAGCCAATCATTCCTACCTGGATATAATCAGAGATTTGGAACACCACAGGCAGCTTTTTCCCACTGTGTTCCCAGAGGAGCAGCTTTCTTCTCCACTGTATTCCCAGGGGAAGATCAGGCCCATCGATCCCACCACTGGACATTCAGGGGAAAACTGCACCTTTCTACAGGATCACTGCTCCAACAGAGCCACACCTGGCACTGCAGGAGGGCTGCAGCCACTGCTGCTGGATAGGACTGTCACCAACACTCTGACACACAGGGTGTCAGGTTGTATTCTGACTCTGTCAGTGTTTGTTTTTTTTGTTTTTTTTTTTTGGTGGTTTTTTGTTGTTGTTGTTGTTGTTGTTTGTACTATTGCATTTGTATTTTTAGTTTTCCTAGTAAAGAACTGTTATTCCTAGTCTCATCTCTTTGCCTGAGAGCCTTTTAATTACAAAATTATAATAATTTGGAGAGAGGGGGTTTACATTTTCCATTTCAGGGGAGGCTCCTGCTTTCCTTAGCAGACACCTGTCTTGTCAAACCAAGGTGGGCACCTGGCACCCAGCCAGGGTCAACCCAGTACAACTCTTCAGCAATCACTTCCTGAGACTCTAAAGGCTCATCCACGCTGGAATATCTTCAACATGTTAACCTCACAGGGGTGTTGTTCAGAGACAAAAAAAAAAGTGTGGAGTTGCAATGACCTTCCAGGCTGATCAAAGAATAAGCAGAATAGTTTTTTTCTTCCATCTAAAGGCTGTATGATTGAATCTGACAACTTCATACTGAATTGAAGCATGTCACTTCAGAAAAGGTCAGATCCAAGATTTCAAGTGGTACAGATCTTCCGCTTTGCCTAAGAAGGTCAATGCAATGTCTTGTTATCCACCTCAAAATCAAAAAATGCTCATTTCTTGCACTCTCCCCTGTGAGTTGAGCAGACTCATACTGCCAGATACTTCCCACATCTGTAAATTTATACAGACCCATTTTTAAAAGTGAAAGAAAACCCAATTTTTCATTAGGTAAACTGAAGTCTGTCAACTGTTGTTTTTTTGAACCTCATGTAGCCATGTGGCTGGGACTTTCCACATCAGACACTTCCCTTGTCTGCTGAGATCAATGCACAGATAACAAAAGAGGTGTGAAAGGAATCTGAAAGGTCCTTTTTCTGAGTGACTTCTGGAGACAAATCCTGGCAGCCTTTAGAACAGCTGGGAGCTGCAGAAAGAGCTGCTTTTGTCATGACTACACTGGGTGGCATAATCAGAATTTAATAAGAATTAACTCAGTTATTAATTAGCATATAAATCCCTTAAAAGTTTTATTTCATCAATAATTCATCCAGTTTTCATAAACTCTGATTCTCTGTCTCACTGAGGGATTGCAGACTCTTTTCTTCTCTCTCCCCAACTCTTCATTCATTTATTTCTTCCCTCCTTTTTTTTCTTTCCTTCTCCTGTCCGTCTCCTTGAATTTTATTTCTCATGGTTGGCTCTGTTGCTCTCCATAAACAGTCAGGAAGTATCACTGACTGTTAGTCAGAAGGATGACAATTGAGCTTGATTTCTGAAATTTGTTTGGAGGCACTTCATCTCACTCATGCACATTTAGGCAGAGACAGAGAGAGAACAACAGCACAGCAACTTGAGTAGAGCACATAAAAATGCAGCAGGATGGTTAAAATATTGATTGGGGTGGAACAAAGGGGATTCAGAGGGAAAGACAGAGAACTACAAGACCCATAAATAATCTCTGCCAAAATAGCTTTAATTTGCCAAGCAGAGGAAGACTTGCACAGCCAAAAGGAGCTTTTTAATGGATGAACGGGACTGAAAGAAGAAATACTGGAAACAAAGAGGTCTGGGCCAAATAAGACTTGCAGAGCTACAGTTTGCAAAGAGACTGGAAAAAGATGGAAATGGTATCATCTGCTTTGGAAAACCCTTCAGCAATGCCACAGGGTAGGAATGAGCCTTCATTCCAAAGGGAAATTGAGCATTTGTTTTAAGTGAGTTGGTAGCAAACAATACTTTGGGAAGATAGACTTAGTGAGATTACTGGGAAATGGTGGGAAATGATAGGGGGGCAGGGTCATGTCAAACATTTGAGGCAGATGAGCTTTCAGTAGGTTCCAATTCAAAGCCTAGGGGGCCTTAACCAGAGTTTGGAGCTCTGGAAAGAATCTCTTTGCTCTTTGATTATGTTGGTGTCCTTTTCCTCTAGAAGTCATAGGAGTAGACAAATAGGCTGTCCTCACTGTCTCCTGACCCTGCTGAACTTGCACAGATTTGTCCAAAAGGGAAACAATCTGCTTATTCCAAGGGAAGGAATTTTGGAAAGGTATAAATTCTGGGCTGAGAATAAACTTGCCATGGCAATTTACATATCTGGGTGTGTGCAGGGAGCTTAGCAAACCCTGGGCAGGCCGTGACACAAGGAATGGTAGCAAGGATGTCAGCAGTGTCCAGTGGGAAAGCTGGGCTTGGCTCACATCCTGCACCAGCCACTCAGGAGCAACACTTGCACACCCAAGGGCTGTGGGATGCCAGATTAAAAGAGACACCAAGATGCCAAAATAAAAACCCCTGATAGTGTGGCAGGGAGGTTTAAACTTGCCTGCCAGCTTGAGCTTCACAGACACTGCTCATATCTGTGCAGCTCTACACACCACAGGTAGGCAAATGTTATCCCTGCTTGGCCAGGTTGCATCCCCCACGGGCACAGAAAAAACTCATGGTTCTCTGCACTAGTCTGAGCAGCTCCTGCACCTCAGGGAGGGGCCTGCCCTATTTCCAGCTCTGGGACTTCTCAGCTGACAGCCCAAAGGTGCTGTCCTGCCTAGCCAAGCCCTGTCATCTGTATCAAACAGAGCGTGGCATTTCACCCAGGCTGCTCAGTGCAGAGAGGGGCTGACCCCTCCCCAGGGAGCACACAGGCTGGGACCCAGCCAAGTGAAACTCCAGTGTCTTTGCAAAGGATATCTGCCCTGGCTCTGAGGGAGTGGCTCTTCCAGGGGCCACACTCAGCTGGTGCAGAGCCCCAGCTCCAAGGATTCACTCCCAGCACAGCTTTTCCCTGCCTCCTGCTCAGGGTTAACCGGAGCAGAGCATGAAGCCTGCTCAGGGTGGCTTTGGGAGCACAACACACTGTGAAGAAAGGGCACCCAGGATGGAAAAACCCTGACTATAGCTGAGAGGATCCATCCCTACTTTTTCCCTGATTTTTGGCCGGCTGCAGGCAGGAAATTTCTTGTTTAAATTCTGACCTGACAAAATCACTTTGGGAGTTGTTTATCAAAAGGGATTTTTTCTCAGGAGGAATTTATTTTGCAGTGACAGGAAGATGCCATTGCATGCCCAGCCAAGTTTATTTGGAAAGGTTCATTTGCTATGAATCAAAGCATCTTTTTCTCTTACCATAGGCAGAAAAGTCTGTTCCAGAAGCAAACTGAAGCTTTTTTTCTCTTTTGCACTACAGCTACTCTCCTGACATCCATGCCTAAGCTCATTAGACAGGCATTATGAATTTCAGGGCAGAAAGAAAAGCCAGAAGTCTGAATTGCAGCACAGTGAAGTCCACATTTGTAGGGCTGACAAATCAAAGATCAAAATTCAGCTCATAAATTCAGGAGAGATAGATGTGTGAATTTGCCTTCCTGTCCTGCAGAACATCGTTTTGTCACTCTTAGAGGAAGGATAAGATTTAGTAGATCTAGATATGTCTGTGTGTGTGTGCTGTTATCAACTGCTGTCCTCCAAAAGACTGAGCAAGGACCAGTACAAGGCTCCAGACAGGCTTCACAAGAAAGACATGTCCTCTGAGCCTTTCTTTGAATAAGAAAAGTGAGTTTTAGAGAAAAACCTGCTCATCAACAGCATGCATGTGCACCTCTAAACATGTGTTCAAGACAGAGAGGGATGTGTACCTAATGTCAATACACAGGACTGCCTCTGTTGTCTAAAAGTTCCAGCATCACCTTCACAACTTTGGGAATATGGCTGCTGCCTGAGATTTTTGGGAGGTAAGTGCTTGCTTGATACAGAACACAGCTACAATTAATAGAAGTTGAATGTATTTTTGTGGAGGAAGAAATGGTCTGGGAGTTTTATGTGTCCCAGGAGGGGCAGGTGAGGATGTGCTGGAGCCACTGGCACTGCGTGGCTCACTTTGGACAGTGCTGAGCCCAGAGTACTGACAGCAGCTTTGTACTGTTGAATTATTCAGGAGTCCTTCACAGATGGCTGCAAGCAAGGGAGATCTGGGAGAAAGTTTAGAAGAAAATTCTCAGTATTCAAGGAAAAAGTTGAGGATAAACCAGATTTTCAAAGGACTTTGGGCCAGTAAAGGGTGGAAGACTCTTGATGGGTACATGGGCTGTACAGGGAAGGCAACTTTTCCTGGTTACTGAAAGTCATTGCAAGTGAAACTTTGTGAAAATGAAAAACCTTATCCATAAATTAACCAAAGCAAATAAGGTGGACGAGACCAAGTTAAACATTGGTGAGATCAGAGCAAGGCCACATGTTGTAATATAGCATTTATGTGGCACCTGGGATAGTGTTATGGGGCTGTTCAGACATCTCTGAAGAGGTGACATTTATTTATCAGTATAGCAGAGCTTCTACACAGGTTGCAGATTAGACACATCCCTTCCTTCAGACACATAAATTTTCCTTTCAGATGTGTGAAAGAAGCAATAGCAATGTACCAAAGTTACACTCAGCCTGCTGCTCGGACAAAGGCTTAGAACTGAATGTCCCCTGGAACTTTCCAGAGGTGTTTCCCAAGAGAAAGCAAGCTTTTAAGTCCTAAAAACTCTCAGAGCTGCTAGGACAGAGTTTGTGTACAAACAGTGAAAACACAGTGCTGGGACCTCAAAAAAAAGACACCTTTCCCAGAAGCAGCTCATCATCATCATCTTCCTCCTCAGGAGGTACCAAGACAGGCAGCAGTGCAGAGCACGGAGTGGCCCACAGCTAACACAACCCCATCAATGCCACCAAAGCTCCTCAGGGACACAGTCCAGTGGGCCAGGGATGCCTCAGCAGGGTGTTCTTGTCCCCTCAGAAATCCAGAGGCCCCTCCAAGGACAGGTGGCAGGAATTTAATGGTAAGTCAAGTGTCAGAGATAACCTAGGAGTGAAGCACACAATGGTTGAGGGTTATCCCATCTGTTTATCAGGATATCTGCTCTCTGCCAGGAGAGATTGGGAAATCTGTTTGGTTCTTTTTTCACTATTGTTCTTCTCTATTATCCTACTTGGAGCTTTTGCTTCTCCTTTTTTTTCCATCTCTGCTGCTCTCAGGAGTGAAAAAGCTTAAGAAAATCTGGCTTTAGGGCTAGATCTGGTCATCAGGACAGGGAGCTGATGTTGGAGAAGGCAAAGCATTTGTTACATTTTCTCTGAGGCCTTCAGGAAAGCAGCAGCTCTGTGTTGCCAGTGCCAGAATTATAACCTGACAGTACAGATGCCAGTAAAGTCTGGCAGGGAGCTGAAAGCTCCAACAGCCTGAGCTGGTCTGGGATGTGCAGGGCATATTCATCTTTGAGAAAGAGCCACTGAAACATGTTCACACCAAATTCGGTCTTGATGAACAATGGATTTGCAGGCAGCAAGCACAGCATCCAGAAGTTCTCAAGCAGCACTAATTGTAATAAGCTTTCTTTTCTTTAGTCACCTGGTGTTTTTCAGACAGAGCATTAAGGAAACTTACCCTGTGACAGTGTTCCTGCTGTGACTATAAATGTCCTCATTATCCAAATGACAAGAAGGGTAAGAAATTGTGCTGCACCTCAGTATGCCACAGGATGCGTTTATGCCTAATTTTATTTTATTTTATTTTAGTTCTCAAATTCAAGTAAGCCAACACCCTCCTGGATTTTCTTGTGTCTTGAATATGCAGACTGAGAAGACACATCTGAAAAGTGTCTTCTTTGTTAACCAGCTCAAGAAGCAGGGCTGACTTTAAGAAACAGCTCAAGCAACTTCAACAGGGACTACATCATGTTTAGAGATTCCCAAGCCAAGGTCAAATCTTGGTGCTGTGCAATAAAACACAGCAAGCTGGCTTCAATTGCCTGAGAGATGTGAGGCTGCTGCAGCTCCACACCCTCAGCTCCAAACTGCAGCAAGGCTAAAAACATTTTTTGCAGTAGGCACATGCCCACAGACCACGTTTCTGTATCACAAAATCACAGAATTTCTGAGCTGAAAGGGACCCCCAAGGATCTCAGAGTCCAGCTCTTCAGTGACCCCTGGTCCCACAGCTCCCTGTCCTTGCTCCTGGGGACACAGAGGTGCTGTCACAGCCAGAGCTGACCCCGGGGACACACACACACACACACAAACCCCTTGCTCCCAGTCCGTGTGCCCAGCTCCCAGCCTGTTTTGGCTGGATCTGAGCTCAGTATCACCCACACTCACTGCAGTCACAGCCTGAGCCATGGCCAGCTCCAGCTGCTGCACTCACACCCTCACATGTGCAAGTGCCCACAGGAACATTCTCCTGCCTAGGGAAGGGCTAGAAAGCCATTTACCAGGGGTAGAGGCAGGCTGTGCTGGCTGGGTGCAGAGCACACCCAGAGCAGTGCACTGAGCAACAAACTGTTTCCATGATTGCCCCTTTTATTCCCTTTTATACCCCTCTACTCCCCCATTCCTGCTCCTCCTTAAATCCCGTAACCACCACCCTGCTCCTGCCTCTTCCTCCCTTTGGATGCCACCAAAGCATCCCACAAGCCTTGTGCAATTCCAAAACCCTTCTTGCTTTGCATCCCATAGTGTGGCTGCCTTCTTGGAGTGGGAGGTGATCTGGAGAGCTGCTGGGTTCCACCTCTGGACACTGGGACTGATGGCAAACACCCTTCAGGCCTTGGAGGCTTCCTGGCATCCTGCAATGCATTTGGGACCAACCATATGTTTCGAACAGTGCATCTCTGGTGCTCCCCAGGCTTTTCCCTTGTGCTGCAATGGGAAAAGGTTCCACAGCCTTGCTGCCTCTCTCCCCACAGCCCCTCATCCATCTCCAGCTTGCACAGCAGGGCCCCCAGCAGCACTGCCAGCATTAGCCCATCTCTCCTGGCCAATGAATTTGGTGAAGCTGGCATCAAATTTGATGCTGAATTTGATGCTATTTAGGATAATGTGGAAGATGGATGTGTTAGTCCTGCTTGGAGCCAGGTGTTGGAAAAACCAGACTCAAGCAGCTTTTTAGCAATGCCATCTCCCTACAGCCTAAATTGTGAGTGCCACTGGATGTGGCTGCACTGCTCCCCTCTGCAGAGCCACCCAGGCAGCTCCCCTGCTTGTTAAGCAGCCATATCCTAGTCCATGCTGGTTTTACCCCAGGGACTTGGGGTGCTCCTGCCTTGCCTGCAGGAAGGAGACCCACCAGTGGGGTTTCTGTGGCACCCACGTTGGTATTTCTCTGGCTGCAGAATAATAAAGGTTCTTTTCAGGCACTGAGTGCTTCAGTGCCCTTTTGGGACACAATACTAAAGAGCAATGTTGCAGCCACAGGGGACAGAGCAAAGCTGATTAGATGGCCTAAAAGCCAGAAATGTGCAGGCTTTGTTTTCAAAGTGTGGCTGTTCCATCCCTGCTATTCCTTATTCTTAGTTTTGATGTCAAGATTTAATGTCCAGGGTTTGTTTTGGTTTTTTTTTGTTTTTTTTTTTTTTTTTTTTTTTTTTTTTGTTTTTTTGTTTTTTTTCTTTCCCTCAACAAAAGCTCTGCAGAAAATACTAATCTTGCTCTTACCCTCTTACTAAATTTTATTGGAGATAAAACTTAGCTCCTCTGCGGAGTTTGCTTCTCTGGCACAGAATTTTTTTGTGTTTGTTTTCTAAAAGAACTGAGCAAGGATTTTGTTGGATTAACTGGCTTTATCACAATAAAAGCCTTGAGTAGCTCTAATTGTATACTTGGCTTTGTTTACAACAATTATATCAGCTTCTCTTTTCTCTGTAATTTATTTTCAGTGTTGTTATCCAGCACACGTTTATGTGATTTTTTTTCTCTAAATGGGCTGAATGTTTCCCAAATGCCTGAAGTTGTTGCTGTGCTAATTCCTTGGCTCATTTTTCTGTGTCCTGTGCTGCTGTCCTTCTCACATCCCTCAGTAAAAAGGTGGAGAAGCAGAGCCCTACCTGTCTGTAGAGCTCTGAGTGGCAGGTTGGAAGCAGCACAAAGAATGCAGAGGATGGATTTCCCAGATTTTGTGGTAGCAATAGCCCATTCTTTTTTCTGTTGAAATGAAAACTTTCCTCAGACTCTAACAGAGGGCTTCCAGGAGTGGAAACCTCTGGATACAACTTTGTGTTTTTGTTGAAAGACCAACATTGTGGCATTGCTTTAAGCCTAGAAATATGTCTGGAATTACGAAGACAGCACAGGTCTCTTTATTGTGGCATTTCCCTTATCTCATATACTCATGTGGGTGGATTAAGCTTAAATATCTGGGTGCTATTTGAGTGTGTAGTGAAATGTATGATAGTGTCTATATATAGAGGGACATCTGTAGGTACAGATGCATAAATATATTTTTTTTTTTGAGTGGGGAGGAATGAGAATGAAGACATTTGACTTTCCTGTTCCACTCATAAAAACCCACAAGGCCATATTTTAGGCCTGGTGGTCTGGATAGTGTCAGTTTTACGAGCAGAATTCAATTTGATGTGTTTATTTCTGTCCCAAAGATCAAGACCCTAAGAACACTGCAGGTCTGAGCTCTGAGTCAGCTCCTCACACAGGAGATGTCTTAGCAGTACAAATAGCTGATAAAGACTGAGACAGGAGTAGGAGGAAAAAAATCTCCTTGGCAGAGAACAATTAATGGCCCTTCCATGGGAAAAGAGAAGCTGTTGCACGAGTGTAAGGCTCTTACCAATCCTCTCCAGTCTTTTCTTTTTGAAACTGTGCCCTCCCTGTTGAATTCTTGCACAGATCTCTAAATTCTCTAAGACGTTAAATGAAAATAGCACCTAGATACTTCCCCACAATTTCACTGAGTGCTCCTCACCAATTTCCAGTTCTGTACTAAATGCAAGAGGTCTCTGGAAGAAAGTGTTTCTCCTTGTGTTTATTCCATGCCCTGTAATCCCCATTTCAGGGTTCCTATCCATCTAACAGAGCCTAAACACTCCAGATCCTGACTGAAGGATCTCCTTTCCTGGATACAACTACCACTTTTAGTCTCAGACTCAAACAGGCCTTGTGGAGTTGGAAATGAGAAGAATGGGATGAAAATCACTCCAGATGGTTGGGAACACACAAAACAGACAATCCTTAAGCAGTCAGATGTCCTCTAAGGATGTTGTTTAAACAGCTAATGCTCTTCTAGGGCATTGAGTCCTCTTCCAAAGCTGGTTTTCCCTGTGGCACAGATCTTCTCTTCCCCCTCCAGCAGCACATCTTTTTACCGGATGAATTCCAGGATCCTCTTCCACAAAGCCATGGAGAACGTGAGCTGCCACAAAACTTTAAAATAGAGATAAGTGCTGGGGAAAGCTCAGGGGAAGATCCCTGTGACTCCTGCCCTTTTGAGGTGACAACCTTGTGTGTTTAAACACTCCCAGACCTCCTACCTAATTACTCCATTTTCTCATGCAGACACGTAGACAGGATTTTGGGTGACGCACAGGCACAGAGTAAATCAGAGGGCAAGACAGACTCAAGGCTCCATTTGTAGAGCTGGATGAAAATCCAAGCCTGGAAGATGGATGAAGGACACTGCACTGCCTTTCCCTCCTCAGCCTGGAAGTATCAGGCTCATCTCTGTCTATGAATCAAAGTAATCAGTACATGAAAAAGCCCCAGGATTGTAGCAGAGCAAGTAAATATTGCTGTGAAGGTTGCTTACACTTAGAGATGGTCCCAGGAAATGTCAATTCCAGTGTGAACTCTTATAGTAGTAAAAAAAAAAAAAGCATAAATAATCACTCATTTTCTGGAGAAAATGATAGGCAATAAAAATATTCCCAAAGCTCACGGCACACTGTAAAAACTGACAGATAAGAAAATGGGTGCATTAATCTGTCAAGCAACTCATGTTAACAGCAGGGAGAAAACATCAGGCACAGGAGCAACTACCTCAGTACTTTGGGAGAAACAGCAAACACATGCAGTAGGAACTTCAATTACCCTGCAGCTTCCATGAAATCTGTTCAGCTTGGTGAACCACGCTAAACACAGGAAAGGACTGAATGAATAAAGCTGGACAGAGCGATTGCAGCTAAATTCAAGAAGTGCCTGAGCCTGAAAATATTTATGCAGGTTTACCTCTTTGCCTACAAAACTCCTGTGAATGTTATCCAGTAGTATTTCCTGCTTTTAGCTTTTCTGGCAAGGCTGCAATCATAATAGAAGTTTCCATGTCAGAAGGAAACAGAATAGTAGTGAAATATGCAAACAGGGAGAAAGAACAATAATTCACAAGTTCATTTTTAAGTTCATAAGTTCATCCTTACCTGTTTTTTTTGGTAACAATTTTAACTATTTCCAGTTTATCTGATCTCAAAACTCATTTGGCAGCACAAATACTATAATCTCAGAGGGGGAAGAAAGCAAAAAATGAATGGTTTTAAAGGAAGAACTGTTCAAGTACTGTGTTCTGTCAGCCTGGCCACAGTTGCATTGTTACCTGGGGAGGGGAGCTAGGATGTGTGTGACTTCTTTCTTCCCCAGCCAAGTTGAGAGGGGATCAGAAGAGAAACTTTCAGAGCAGTCAGGGTTCCCCCATGCAAACATTCAGAGCTCTGAGCTCAGATCTCAAGGGAGAACCCCCAATGACAGATTGCAGAACAGCAGAGCAATTCAAGAGTTGGTTCCTCTAATTAGCAAACACATATTTCCCTGTAGGGCAGAGGGCCCAGGGGCTCTGCTGGTTTGCACAGACATGCTGGCTGTTCTCATTTGGGAACCCACTTGTCAGGTAAGCCCCAGTCTGGCTGATCTGAATTTCAGCCCTGTACCTCAAAACTCCTGCACTCAAAGGATTTACTTCCAGTGTGGGGCTGCAAAGCACTTGTTTGGCTGTTCAGGGCTGAGCTCTCTGAGGAGGGAGAAATGGAACCAAAGAGAAGATTGTGAAGGACACAAGCTCACCCCTCAGCTGCAAAAGAAGCCACTTCAGCCTCTGCAGAGCCCATGAGGCAGAGGTTTTCATCCTTCATTGCTGGAAACTCCCTTTACTCGCTGCCATCTGTGCTTTACCTGCATTGTCTGTAACTCTTCCTCCACAGCAAACTGGATGACGCCGCCATTTCACTGCACTGCCAGTTTCTGTTGTGTTATTTATCTCTCACAGATGATGCATTCGTGTGACCAAGGCAAACAGAGCAGCACAAACCTCCTCTTTCTGCGTGGTGCCTGTGCCTGGCTGCGGATGGCCACACGTTGTACTGAGCTGTGACAATGCTGAACAGCAAGAGCCGCTGTCTCTGCCTCACACACTCCAACAGAGAGGATCAAAAGAATGGCAACTAAATGGAGTTTGTCCTTTTCCAGTCAAAATGACTGCTTGTAGGACTCTGCCTCACTTTTGTATTTCACCTTTCACTCGACCACAAAAGCCACTTGACTTCTGTGGTGCAAAAGTTGGCGCCATGAAGGCACTGCAGTGAGGAGCCCTTTTTTTGTACAAGCTCTGGAAAAATCACTCACCTCTTCAGTCAACAGATGAGAACCAGGCATCCAGCCCCCAGAAACCTGCTACATGCAATTCTATCCATGCATCCTGAAAGCCAAGGAGGGTGGAGAAATGCTGGGGAGGAGCAAGCACCAAGACCACCAAGAGTGATCCAACCTGAGCGCTATGTGGATGGCTGCTCTGCTGTTATCAGTGACTCTTGCACAGCACGTGCTTCCTGTGGTGTCTAAATGCTCTTGACAGCCCACCTTGTCAAGATGTGATGCTGTTTAACGTTGCCCTGACAGCTCCTGGCTTTGCCTTCTCTCTATTTTCATTTTTGAGCATGTTCTCACTAATAACAGCGGCTGAGATATGTGTTCTCATTATGAATGAAAAACTGCTCTCCAAAAAACTAATCAAGCAATGCATTCTTGCCCGAAGCAGCATTTTAATGGAAGAAAAGCTTTATGTGCTTGTTACTAAATACCATCTCTGTACAGTCGCATACTGCTTCCATTAATAGACTTCCCTAACACCCAGCCATGCTGATAAATGTCATTTTTTCAGTATAATGAGAACACAGGGACAATTTGGAGAGGTGTTGGTCTGTTTCAAATGCCTATAAAATACATTGAAAAACAAAAAAAAAGGAAATCCCTTCTATTCCTTATCACTGTACCCTGGTCCTTCCACCACAGAACACAGGATTTTCCAGACTCATATCCTCACATTCACAAACCTGCTTCCTAATTAACACTCAGAGAAATGTTAAGTGATATGGTGATGCTGTCTGCAGAGAAGCTCATCATCTAGGGGAACTGAGGCTTGTTTCCAGCTGTGAATAGAAATGCATCAATCTTCTTCCTAACACCAGCCAAAGCTACTTGCTGGCAGGATAGTTTTATTTATAGCCATTTTGTTACTTGGAATGTGCTGGAAGATAGTAAAAGTGTAAGAGTGAAATACTTGAGTCCCTCTAGTGAAGCCCTGATTTTGTTGTGCTCCTTCCAGTGAGGAATGGGAGAATTCACTCACCCTGCCACATGCACCAAACTACACTTCTTTCTAATTCTGGGCACGGTTCCCTCCCTCTTCCACACAAGGAGAGAAGTGGTCCTTGGCCCTGGCACTGAACAGGAGTGTGTGTTATGGCCCACAGCATCCCCTCCTCTCCCCCAGCCCTTGGCTCTCTCCCAGCTACAGACAGAGACCAGAGCTACCCCAGGAGGCACTGACAGGGCTAAATTTAGAGCAGCAACATGCAGCGAGGTACAGTGGTGCTCCTGGTGCCCCAGACCTTGGCTTGGCAGCTGCAAATGGCACTGCTGCATCTCCTGTTCCCAGACATGGAGCTGTAGCTCTCCCAGCTCCAAGGAGGGGCAACCTCTCCTCTGCAGCCAGCCCTGTGGCCCCTTGTTCCTGCACAGGACACTGTCATGGACTGGCACAGGAGCTGCACCAAGGGGTCCCTCCTCCTCCCCTCTGTGCTCAGCAGAGAGACTTCAGTTCTGTGAAAAAAGAGAATCAGCAGCTCCCAAGCAGTGAATGTGATGCCTTGTGAAGGCTGACCTAGAACAGGGACTAGATAGAGCTAAAGAATAAAGCAGGGATTTATTAGAAGACCTCAATGGATACACCTTGTGCAGTACAAGAGCCCAGCCAGGGCTACACAGCAGACAAACCCAAAATGGTCACAAAATGCCTGACCAGTCATGGGATCTCACACTTTTATAAGTTTTGGTCCATTAGCATATTGGAGCTAATTGTCCAATTACAGCTTTAGCCCATGAGGTCCCACCCTTGTTTTCTCTCTTCATTCCACCATTGTTTATGCTCTTGGGCCTGAGATCTGGATCAGCTGTCCTTGGTCCCCAGCTAGAGAAGGAATTGTTTTGCCTACCTGCTCTGTGAAGAGAGCTTACTGTCCCCTAATATTAAGCCCAGACTCACACATTAAAGCAGCACAGAATCTGAAAAACAGAAAAGCCAAAACCTGAGGCATCAAATGCCTTTTTCTTCCGGCACCAGTGGCCTCAAATGAAATATTTCAGCTGTCAGTGCCATGTGGGATGGCAAATTGCAATAATGCTTTCTAGGATATCCACCTTGCAGACTTGTTTGTGGCACACAGCTCCACTACAACTTAGCCAACTTGTAAATTAGAAATTATGGTTTTACTCTTACTGATGACACTCTCCCATCTTGTGATGGATGTGTCTTTCTTTGCACTAGCAAAACACAAGCTACAAATGAAACGCTCAAAAATCAAATTTTTTCAATCCTTATCAAATTCTTGATAAGGATTTAAAAATTGGTTTAGCTTTTTAAAAACAATCTGTATATTAAAGCAAATAGACCTTGACTAAGGGGAACAGCTGAGGAAGCTACATATGCAAACTAACAAAGCTCAGGAACTCAATGAATGAGAGGGTACCACATGGTCATGGCATTTACATATCTGATGGCCAAAACTGGCCAAATCAGACAAGTCTTCACATACTGAGCTCTGAGCTACTCTGTGTTTGCTGTTGTGGGATTTAAAAAAATTGTAAAACTGGAAATACAGAATGGGGAAAGGAACTTCAGTGCATTTTCTCAATTTCTTAATTCTCACAGTCTGGTGCTGCTTAGCCTTGGCAGATGGCATAAAGCAGGATGCATCACAAGGAGGAACTCGCACACTGGGGATCAGTTGTGCAAAGGCACACCTGACTTTAAAAATATCCTAACCTGCTAAGTGCTTAAATCCATTTTAAACTTCACTCTGAGGCACAAAAGGAGGTGTTTGATTGTGTTGTAGTGAAACTCATCACCCCTCCCACAGCCTGTCTACAGCTAATCACTGCACACTCTGATTTTTCATGGCATGATAAAGGAAACCTGCTGGAGGTTCTGTCTGAAGGGGAGTGTTTCAGCACTTGTGGAAACTATTTTCTCAGACAAGACCACTTGCTAAATTCAACTCACAAACATTTTCCAGCTGCCTGAAGTCCCTTTCCTTTTGACCAGTTTACCACTGATCAAAGTTTCTCTGCTCAGGTAACCCAAACTGCCCCTCAGGCAGCAGAAAGAAGGAAGGAGCTGGAGTTCAAACCTGTCTCTGCAAATTCTCTCTGGAGGGAGGGAAACTGGCAATCGGTGTTGGACCTGCCAGAAAGCTACCTGAAAAAAACAGAGCTAGAAAGACAAGTGGAGTAAGAGCTGGCTCTGGGGAACAGTTTGATCTTTTCCAAGAATTTTTGCCATATTGCCAGCAGGAGGAATGAGAAACAAATACAGCAGGATGTTTCAGTGAAGAGAGGGACAGTGATGGCAGCCTGAAAGTCTGTTGGTCCTTCTTTTACATTTCCTAAACAAAATATTACTGATTTCTATCCAAATATATTTTTTAATAGTACAGGTGAGTTTTTCTCTCCAAAAAAAACTGGAAGGAAAGGACATTAAAACATAAACTATTATCTTGACTTCACATTGTAAAGTAGATTTCTATTTTCTATGCAAAACTGCAGCCAGACAGGAAGGTAAATCTTGTATGAGATTGTTCATAACAAAATTTGCCCCAGTCCTCAAGCAGAACAAAATCAGCAAAGAATTCAATGGAAATGGGGACTGATACAGGTGAATTCAAAGTCAAGTCTTTATTGCACCACTCCTCAGCCAGGCCAGGAATATGTTGGGAAGAAAAACTTCCAGCACAACTGACACTAATGTAATTTCTGTCTCTCTCCTAACCCTTCTGGGTGACAGCAGCCTGGGCCGATTGTGGGCTGACACCAGTATGTCCATCCATAACTCTTCCCTGTGCCCAGGATTTCCAATGCTGTTCCCTGTGTTTTGCAGCCCAGCTTTTCCAGGACTGGGGAAGAGCCAGCAGGATCTGCAAGTCAGGACAGAGAGGCAGAACTCCTGAGCCCCTGGGATGTGCAAACACAGTGTGCCCAGCAGGAGCAGCACACACAGAGCATTTTGAACCTGTCATCCAGGGCCAGCTCTAGCACCACAGCTGTCTCCTTGGAGATAGGACCTAAAAGCTGTCATGACTCCATGCTCTTGATTCCCTGGTGCACAAAAAAGCAGAGATCCCCAGTTCTTTCTGCATGTTCTGGTCGTGTTCTTTCTCACGTCTTTGTGGAAAAAACAAAAGAATTCAATTCAAAAATTTCAAAAAGCAGGACTCAGAGTGAGAAGCCCTCTGGAGACCTCAGCACACAGTGTCAGCAGGCCTGGCACAACCTCTGGCTTCTTCCAGGAGTATCTGATTTTCTAATTTCCAAAAAAACCTAATCCTGCATCCCTAGCTGAGACTGCTCATGAGATGAGACAGTCTAGATTTTGGATTGTTTTGCCTCACACGTGAAATGCAGTGAGACAAGACAATGAGGAAGCAGCAGCCACTGTAAAATCTCTTTCCCTGGTGTTCACCATCTCTGAGGCTTCACTTCATGGCCACTGGATAGAAGATGAATTACCAAGCAGACTAAAAACTACAAACTCTGTCTGTAACATTCTTTTGTCAGCCATAGACATTTATCTCAAACATAAATAGGTGCTACAAATGCAAGGAAATGTCAGGAACAACATGATTAAATCATCTGGAAAAAAACCAGAGCTGCTGCTGAATTTGGTGTATAATAAAAACCAAGACAAACACTTTTCAAGGGAGCTGAGGTATCTACTGCAAATTAAATGTGAGAGACAAGGGGAAAAGAACCAGAAAGAAATTAGTACAGGCAATAACCAACTCCTTCCAAAGACCAAGAAACAAAACCCAACAAATTTCTGAGAAAGATTTACAGAAGAACTATTTAAAAATGTTTGAAAACCTAACTAAAATATACACAAATCAAGACATCATACTGCAAATGTATTCATTTCATATTTCAGTGCAGCTAATTTCCTGTCTTTTAAAGGAAAGAGTCTGTCTGAGAAAATCAGTGGTTCTGGGAGCAGAGACATGAAAGGAGTCTTTACATGCATTCCCTGATGTCTAATAAAGGATGAATCTGTTCTCCAGTCTCCAGGAGGAACATTAGCAGGATTTTACCTTTCCACTTAGCCATCTATTTCTATCAGGTATGTAGGGCTATGTTATTTCTTCACCTGCTGCTCCAGAATCAAATTTCACTGAGATGGGTCAAGTATCAAAGTTTTGGCCTTTCTTACTTAGGAAAAAATCTGCAAGATTTCCCTAAAAAGCCTTTGGGAGGGCTGAAATTATCAGCCTTTCAAAATTATCATTAAGATGTCAAATGGTAGTATAATAACTGTCCCCTTCTTTTCAGTGACTTACTGGCAGTCTTTCAACCAAGACATTTTTTGACTGTACAAATAACCAAGGGCCACAGCACAAAGAAATCCCAATGCTTGGTCATTTGTATGTTTTTTAAAAATGAAATGGATAGCAGGCATGTGCTCCCAAACTTAGTATATTAATAGTGCTGGATAAGATATCCTGCAGTAGAAAGTGGGCTGCTGCCAAAAACAACCAAGAGGAAAGCCAAGACATCAATTAAACCATTGGTTACTCCTGGTAGGATTGTTCTGATTTAAAGCAATCCTGTCAGAATGCATCCACTATCATAACCAAGGCAAAGCAGATAAAGAAACACAGCTCAAAGTCAGGCTCCCCTTTCAGTTTGCTGCTTCAAGTGTCATTGGAAAGAGCTTGAGACCAAAGAGAAAGCTGAAGTCCATATAATCAAGTGTAGAGTTTATCTACTGCAGGAAAAAATGACCCATTTTGCTGATTTCCTTCAAGTATGAAAGCAGGTTTGACTTTGCATTGTTATTGGCAAATGACCTTTAAAAATAAAACACAAGTGACTTTTCCAAGTCATTTGCAGTCTCTATAAAGTGGAAAGATTTGAGATGAATGGCTGCTAACAGGAGATTGGTTTGGGCACTAAGTAAACATAAGTGGATGGAAAAAACCCCAGCAAAATGAAAAGAAAAATGGATTATCAGGCTGCCTGACAGGAATAAGGCAATGCCAAGAAAACAAATGAAATGTAATAATGAAATCAAATTTTGTCTGTGATATTTCAGTCTATACCGAAACAAGGTTTATTGTGCTTGGCAGTGGACTGCCAGAGAGAGGAAGTGTAGCAGTTTCTTTTTCCTCTGGTCTGGCCTTCATCAGAGCACGAGGAAGAAGATGTATTTCCTGGAAGTGTCTTATCTCCTAGCCAAAGACAAACACTGGAGGTCTTCAAACTTGCTCCTGATGAAAGTTCATCCCAAGTGCTCCCCCATTCCCTCAGCAGCATCGTGACAGCCTTGCAGGAGGTTGGTCTTGGCCATGAGGGGTGGGTGGTGGCTTAGTTGGCATGTGCACCCTGGTAGATCCCAAAATCTCCATCCACCAGCAGCAAAACCAGGAGAGTCACTCTCTGAGCACCACAACGGTCAGTGCCACCACAAGAAATATCCTGCTATTCCAAAAATCCAGGCACTGCCCTGATGGGCCAAAGCCATCAGGCAGAAGCCAACCTGTTACCTGTTAGTTGGCTTCAGCTGGTTTGAGTCCATTTTTTGCCTGGAGACACAAAAGGGACAGACAAGTTTGAGCACAGCAGCCTGCAAGGACTCCCCAGAGTGAAGTACCCAGGAAAGGCTGGCCTTACAAGGAGCTGTGCCATAGATTTTCCTGGATGAGAGACAGAGCTGCAGCAGAGACAGATGAGAGCAGCCACAGGGCACAGGCTGGAGATAAGGGATGTATTTTAAGTGCTGCACTGAAAATACATGACCTTGCCATTGCCAGGAAGGAAAGGCTTGATCCCACCCCCCTCCAAGTCAAGGGAGCAATCTCAGACCTTGCTGGATCATCAAAATGAAGAAAGCAAAAAGGTTCAGCTGTATCCTTTCCTCTGCCACTTCAAGTGCAGGGATGCTGTGACAAGACACCCACTCTCAGAGGATTTTAATCCTCCTATTTATTCTATCTATGATTGCTTATATAATTATGTATAATATATATAGTTGTCTAATCCTTAGAGGACATGTCAAGTCTATCTAAAACAGGCAGAGCAGTCACACTGTCTTTCAGGGATCACTTTTTTTTTTCCTTTAAAGAGCAATCTATTGCTTTAGCAGAACAAATGTAGAAATCTGCATATGTCTAAATTTGTTCAAAGGGATACTTTAGGTTTTTTGGGTTTTTTTCTTTTGTCTTTTCAAAATTCACATTGAAATATTTTCAGTGAGCACTGAGGCATTTGTCTTGAGTAAGTCAAACTTCCATATTTTAAAATTTTTTGTTGTGTATTTATAAGGCAAACTGTTATAAATCTTTCAGTCAATACTATGTTTATCAGCACAGAAGGGAATCCCCCAGCTCTGTGAAATTTTTGTTCTAAAGCAAATCTGAGTGACAACACTGAAACATGTCTTTCTTTCCTCTCTTGAGGTGAGATGGACGCCCTGAACTGAGAGCTTCCCAGTTCTGCTAAAGGTCCCAAAATGGTGATTCAGGCTGGCAAGAGATTTTTTACCCCTCTCAGTGCTCTGCATCATGCAAAGCTCATGTGCTTCTTGATTCTTACCAAGGCTGGGATTGTGACAGTGGCTGGCACTGGTTGGCAATTCCAGCTGTTTACAGCACAAATGGGATTTAGCTTTGCCATTGGAAACAACTCAGCTGGGACATCAGTTGTTCTGCAGTCAGGCTGAAGAGAGATAATGCACTCCTCATTACATACACAGGGAGAGCTCTCACACCACCCTTCTACATTTGCCAGAATTATGTGGTTTTGACCTAATGTGTTACAATTAGACACTAATAACACTTCAGGGACTGACACAGTTAGTTAGACTCATTTAACCTCTATTACAGCTGTACTCTTCCCTTTCATCCCAAAGGCACTCCTTAGACAACCAAGTGTACTTATTTGTGCAATTGGTTTACAAAATAAGACTGAAAAAGTACATATTTCAAACATGATTCTGCTCAGAGAAAGGAGGATGCTTTGTTTGTCTTTGTAATAAAACAAGACAAATTATTTTGTGCTTGCTGGACCCCACAAGCAAAAGCTAAGAAGATGAAGACACTTCAGGAACTTCAAGAAAAGCTTGAAATTACCAAAGTTCAGCAGATATTTGCAATAGTTTCATTGAAAGAGAGAGAGTTCTGACATTATTCAGGAAAATGGAATCTAACTAAATTTTTTTTTCCCATCTTTGCACAAACCTACCTGGTTGTCAGCTGATTTTGTGAAGACAGGCGCGAAAACTTGTGATTTGAAAAACTACATTCTTTGTTCTTATCCACGACTTTCAATACATCCCTAGCTATTAGATTACACTCTGCAGTGGAAAACAAAACACAACATGTGTTCTGAAGCCCATGATAATGGGCACCAGAAATGGAACTGCTCATGGTTTAGCTTTGCTGGCTTCTTTCTTGCTACATCATGTACTCTAACTCAGGACTCAATGTTTTGCCTAACTCCAAGACATGGTATTTATAAACATATCCTACTGGCATGAAGCTCTCTGAAGATCTTGGACTTGACCACAAGCAAATTTCATGCATATTTTGCAGCAATTTGCAAAATAAATTTAAAATTAAATTCAAGAAAGACTCTGGGGTTTGGGTGTGAACCACATGAAGCATCTGAACATCCAGTGGATGAGTTAGGGTATGTGATGTGCCCATGAACAGACATCAGATGTGGCTATGAGTGCCTCACACAGAGGAAAAATCTTTAGACAAAAAAAAAATCACATCAATTGCAACACAGTGCAAGGCAAGGGATTTGCCATCCAACCCTTTAAAAGAAGCAGTCATGTTCTATGTAATTAGTTTTAAATTTCACTGCAATTATGACACACTAAATCACAGCAGTACTGATGTAAGTCTTCATCTAGATTTTGGTTAACTAAGAATACTCTATAATCCTCCAGAGAACCTGTATTTTGCTGATCTATAATGAAAGGCAACTTTTGTAACACCTGCTGCAGGTCACTCACAAGTGCAACTTGCATTTTAGAGAAGCTGAGAGGAGGGTAAAAAAGTGACAACATCCTTGCAAAGTGTGCATTTAATATATTTTCTGCAGCAGGAACACTAAGTGAAAACATTAAGTTAGGTTCTGATTCGTGATCAAAGGATTATGGAATTTAAACTATGTTACATCAAATCTCCTGTAGAGAGAGGAAGGGGATAAAGACACAAGTAATCACTTCTGATTGCACATGCTTCTCTTCCCTTTTGGCTTGGTTCCTTACATCCATGATGTTTAAGAGATTACATTGTTCATGTATCTTTCAATCCTCCACTAATAAATATTAACTCACTAATCAACCCCAGTGAGCAGCTGATGCTTCCAGGATTTTATATCCCTACAGTTTTTGTGAAAACTGGCATCTGGCTAGAGGAATGCAGTCCAGAAAATGTTCCTGCTCTCTGCTACAACTGTGCTTGGCAGCAGCTGGCAGCCTGTCAGCTGGCTGGCTAAGGAGCAGGGATGTCATTTGTCACTACCTACAGGCATCATCCGTGACAGAACAGAAACTGTCCGTAAAGGAAACAGAACAGGAACCGGATTTATGGAGGAAACGAGTTTTAATTAGTTCTGCTGCTTATTCAACACCTTGTTCTATAGGACATTGACATCCTTGTGGTGTGTCCTGCCTCCTCAGGCAGCAGCAGTCAGAAAAAAAAGGAACAAGCAAAATGGTAAGAGAGAGGGAGTGTAAATGTGAATTTGTGATGCCCAGCTCTACTGGCCAGGTCCTGAAGGGTGGGAGTTGGCCCATTGCTGAGGAAATAAGGACAGAGCTAACACCTGTTTGTTTTCCAAAGCACTGGTTTTCCTTGAAAGAATTAAAGTGTATCATGTGAATGAGGACTGTACAGAGAACAGGTTTTATTTGCTTGGGTTTTTTTTTCCTTTGAGTGATGTGATTAGGATGTGACTTTTTAATAGCTTATTTATTGTCATGAGAGCCCTGATGACCAGACATTTTCATGGGCAGGAATTTTGATGCTTGCCTGGAATGGAACAGATTGGAGGAGTCTCAGAGCAGCATAATTGCCCTTACAGGGCAGGCATTTCACAATTCATTTGTCCATAGTCTCAGTGGCAAAACTGGGAAAAAAAAACCATAATAAGTAATCAACCTATAAATGTGCCAGCTATGGGTCAAAATGGGGGCTAGAGTAAATTCACAGGAGGGATTCAATAACATGTGAAATACTCAGCAGTGAATTTTTTTTTCTGTGCAAGCAGAGATCATATTAAAAGTATTTTTGACTCAGAGAAATGCTTTCTAACAAAAGCTTTGGTGTGAGTGATCAGAAAAACTAGCTGTGTTTAGTTAGGATCACTCCCCCATTTGATTTAAAAGGATGCCATGTGCCTTATGTCCCTTCTCTCTTTAAAGCATCCTCAGCCAGAGATTTCCTCCCGTGTGATCCCGTGCTGTATCTCAGGAAGCAAATGGACAAAGTTACTCCTCAGCCTGTGAATCAGATGTGCCTTGGCCCTGGAGCATGGTGGAAGCTCTTGCATTCTGATCATGAAATAGTTTTCCCCTCAATAGGATGGCTGAATCCAAACTGACTTCTGGGGTAGCAGGGAACCCTTTACCAGTATGTGTCACTGTGTCATAACCCAGGACAGGAATTCTTCTAGTGAGGATCTCTTTATAAATTCAGGAGGCCATCAGAGCGAGCAAGCACCAATCACAACTCCACCACTTATTCCACACAGCATCAAACAAAAAAAAGTTGTGTTTGTCTTTTCTTTTTCTCCTCTGTGGAAATCCAAAATGTGTAGGTCCAGTGTGGGAGGGACGCACTCATTATCTGTTTCTTTTCATGGATGAGCCAGAAGATATTATATCTTTAAGTAATTGAAAATAACCTCCCTTGCTTCACTTGCCTATTGTTTTGTGGTTTTTTCCCCTGTGTGTGCCAGAACATTCATTTTGCCCATGGTAAGTAATACCACCTTGGTCCCTCTTAGGAAGAAAGGTGTATCTACTGTCACACAGAGAAGCTTTTGACCTTTGCCCATGCAGGTCCAGCAAGCAAATAATGGTTTAATAAACCACAGTGCCCCACAACCATTGCTGAGGAACAAACACTACTGCCCTGACAACCAGGTAGGGCTGATGCCCAAGCAGATTACAAGGCCAACAGACAAAGGAGTGGAATGAAACTCCTGAGGATCTGGGGGAAGGCTCCAGTTAGAAGGATTATCCCATGCAGTCCTGGCTGTGCCATGCAGAATCAGGCACTGCTGGAAGGCAGAGCAGTCTCTGACAGGCACAGCACAGCAAGGATTCCCAAAGCAGCGCAACCAAGCAGCCCCTCGGCAGCAGAGCCACCTGGGCACCTCACCAAGCCTTGGGTGCACAACTGCTTGGAACCTTTGGAATGGAAATGCAAATGCCAGCCATCTGTCAGCAGCTCCTTCAGTGAGGCACGGCAGGGGGGCTCATTAAATCACAAAGGCATTAAAAAAAATAACTCACCAACAGCCTAATACTGCACCAGGTCAAAAGAGATGGTGAACTCAAAACACACAGGGAAGATTCATGAGCTGCACACAAACCAGGGAGGAGGCAGGGAGCCAGAAAGGAGGCAGAGGAGATGGATGCCAGCTGGGTGCCAGAGCCACGGTGTGAGCAGAGCTCTCGGTGGAGTGCAGAGGGCTCAGGGGTGCAGCCCAGCGATCCACAGGGAGGATGTGAAGGGACCTGGACAGCCTCTGGAAAACCTGAACAGCCCAGTGATCCACAAGGAAGATGTGAAGGAAACTGGACAGTGTCTGGCTTTGGCACATGACAAAGAACCCAGAGAACTGCAGAAGGAACCTGCAGCCAGAGACAAGGAGATGCTGGTACACAAGGAGATCCTGGGGGATGATGCTGAACAGCCCAAAGGTTTACTCACATCCCTGCTCCACGTAGCTGTGGGGCAGTAGCAGGCACAGCTCTTGCTCCAGGTATTGAGAAGGCAGCTCCTTCCACCTTAGCAGGCATGAAAGGTGCTCTGCTCTGGCCAGGGCACAGCGAAGAGACATCCAAAGTCCTTCATCCCAGCTCCTTCTGGAAGCAGCAATTTCCCCAAATTTCCCAACTTCCCCAGGCAAGCCATGTCTTTGTCTGCAGCATCCTGGGAGCTGCCAAGGTGGAGCATCCTTAGGCCTCTGGTCACCTCTTCCAGCAGAGCAGGGGAGAATGAGATTGCCCCAGGGTCTTTCTAAGGCTAAAGCCCCAGTGTCCTGAAACTGGCTCTGCACATTTTGGAGGAGATGGCAGGGGGGGTTGTGAATTCTGATGCACGTTTGAAGGGATAGGCACTTTTAGTTACGGATTTACAGCTCCGCACTTGAAAATCTTCCCAGGCCTGCTAAGCACTGTGCTGAGCTGGCACCCACATGCAATATTCGAGTTTGCAAACTGTGAGGGGAAACTGGAACTCTGAAACCAAACCAAGTTATATTTGGGAGCATTTTGGTTAAGTGCAGTAATGGTCTGGAGGGACAGTTGAGACACCAGCCTCCATAAGGGGCAGTGTGGAAAATCATCTCACCCTGTTTCAGCTTAATTCTTACTGTGTCTTCCTTTTGGTTGCTGAAGTCTGAGTCCACTCACTGCCAAGGGGGTTTGGATTCACCCCTTGTGTGAATGAGCACAGTTACAGGAAAGCCATTTATGTAAGGCTTATTCATAATAGCCACATTAAAAATCCAAAGTATTACTAATATTTATTTGAATAGAATTTGCCAGTGTAACAAAGTGCCAACAAATTCTTCTGGTCCAAGATGTCACAAACTGGGAGAACTGGCAGGAGGAAGAGAGGAAGATTTTAGGAGAGTGAAAAACACAGTGGCAAAGGTCAGCCCTACCACGCTGAACAGTGCTGTTCAGCTTTCCTCTCTGCTCTCACAGATTTTCCAAAGGTCAAAAACTACCTGATCATGACCAAAAACCAACAGAGGGAGATGGAAATACTGTGTCTGCAAATAATAATAAAGATAAGGCAACAGGACATAATGAATGTAATAAATCAAGGCAATAGGAAAAACGCTTTGAATTTTATATTAAAGAGCACTTCTCTTTGCATTGAAAGACAGGCTATGAGCTGGCTTAAGCAGACAGTACCCTGACTGTGATTCACACCAGCCCTGGGGTTAGGGAATCAGCCCGGTTAGGGTTTTTAGCACCTCACCGAAGGCTCAAACAAAGCTGCCTTAGGCAGAAAAGAGGCCCATGGCACCCAGTCCCTCAGAGGAGTCCCTGGAACCCACTATTTAATCCCAAAAAGCCAAGCCTGGGAGCACCCAACGTGACTGTCAGGGGCAGCCTAACCTTGGCCCTCCCTTCTCACCTGGAGAGCAGGGAAAGTGAAACAAGCTGTGAGGTGACATTCCCCTTTTGTCATTTCCTTGGGCCTGCACCCAGCCCAGTGAGACCCAGGTTTGTGCCTGAGATCTCCAAGCACACTGCAATGTAAATAATGGATTAACATAACAATGCAGATTGCAGACAGTGCTTTTGGCTCCAGGCAGCTAATATAGCAAATGTGAATTTTTCATAAGAATATAACAATCCCAGCAGTCTATAATATCCTTTCCTCACTTTTTTTTTATGAAAAGGTACGAATATCTACACATCATTTTCAATCATCATCACTTTCTGAAGGATTTTTTATTACCTCTAGCCATGACTCATAAGAGTGGGAAACAAATTACTCCTGCTCCAAGTATAAACAGTGACGATTCAAAATGCCTTCAGTTTCTGTCTCCTGAACTGTCTGCCTCTCAATCAATTGGAGAATATCAGAACATATTTACTCTGAAGAGTAACAGATGTTTTCATCTTAAGTTAAATTTAAACTCAGCATCAATCTCCCAGAGAGAAATGAGATAACACAGGATCCCTTCAGACTTTTAGATATGCTGAATAAAACCCTGCATAAAACAGCTCAGAGCTGGGACTTGGCTATACCTTGCCAATTTAACTAAATCAGTATCACTCTTGTTCAGGAAGTTTTCCTGTCTGACCATGCAGGACCACTCCTCTCACCACCCCAGAATTCCACTGCTGGGACCAAAGCTGATCTGGGATTTGCTCTGTATTTAAGGAAGATGTCCCTGAGTCTGAGAATAGTCTGATTTTATATTCCTAAAATATTGCAGTAGGGAATTTTGCACCAAGAGTTATAAGAGCAAAACTATCTGAGCCCTGAAACTGCACAGGAAAAGTTTACTTTCTTGCTTCTTGTCTAGCAGTTTTCTACTTCACAGCATTTTTTGAAAGCATCCTATAGTATCCCAGGGCAACAGGAACATAAACTGCCAAAGCTGACCTGGACAAGACTTGCTGCTCTAGGATAAATTTTGCATTCCTGGCACAGCACAAACAGAAGCAGCACCAGAGTGGAGGGTGGAGAAGATGTGGAAGCAGAGGGCAAAGCTCCCCATACTGCATCCCCTGAGCCAGCTGAGGAAGCAGCAACTTTGGTGTTAAAAGTCAGACTTTGGAGAGCTATTCTCCAGGCTTTGCTCAGCACTTGGGCCCCATGGATTCCTCACTTTTCCTCCAGTTCACCTCTGTTCAGCCTGCAGTGTCCTCAGACCTTCTCTCCTGAAGACCCCTACAAGCTAACCCAGTGCTCCTCCACTGAGGAAAAACCTGCTCCTCTTCCCATGTGGACAAACCTCCTGCTTGGACAAACCTTGGCTCAGCAAGTCCTGACTAACCCAAGAGGCTTTGTCAAAGGAACAGAACTGAGAAGGTGTGTTGGGACACTCAGGCACTGAATTTATCCCAAAATCACATTGTGTTTACCTCAATCTTCACGGTAATGGGGGGAGACTTTGGAAGAAACAGGTGAGCTCAGGATATCAATATTTGATTCTGGGACTGGTGAGTCTGCCAAAACTGTGAGCTTTTGAATCATGGAAGAGCCTTGGAGACACGAGGTGTGCTGAGGCCTGACAGGATTAGCCTGAACTGATGGGAAAGAAACATTAGGGGCATAAGCTGGGGGTCTTGATCGAGAGAGCTTGAAACTAGAATCCACGAGGGAAGGGAATGCCAACAGCAGGCAAACCAAGAGCTGGCATGGCATTACCTGAGAAGGGAAATGGCAGTGGGCACATTTGCACTGCTCACAGGAGCACAGCTTTCTCTGGGGTGTGAAATTCTGGTACCTCAACACATACAGTGTGATCAAAACCAGGGTGGACTGAAGGCATTGGTCAGTTCCCAGAGTAAATATGGTGTTATTCCTCAGAGTATGGTTGCTGTTAGTGAGACTGGGTGGGATGAGTGCCACAGCTGGAGTGCTGGGTGCAGGGCTAAGGGCTGTTCAGCAGGGACAGGCAGGGCAGGCAAGCTGGAGGCAGCACTGTGTAAGGGAGAGGTTTCATTGCACAGCTCTTAAAATCAGTGATGATGTGATAAAGAAGATTAGGGGGGTGTGAAAACAAAGGAGATGTAGTGGGTGTCTACCACCAATACCCCAGCCAAGACAGGTACTTTATAACTCACTGATGAGTTATTCCACAGGCAATTAGGAGAAATTCCTGGATCAGTAGCTTTCAGCTTGCCAGGCACCAACTGGGAATACCATGCTGCTGTGATGAACAGGTCTTGGAAAGCCTTGGAGTTTGTAGAGGATAATTTCTTGTCACAAGCACTCAGTGATCCAGCTAGGAAAGATGACCCCTGGACTTGCTTCTTGTGAATAGAGAAGGACTCATGGGGGATGTGATGGCAGGTGGCTGGCTTGGCCATAATGATCAAGAAATTATTAAGCTGAAAATTCTCACTGTGATGAGAAAAAAGAAAAGCCATTGGAGTTGCTACCCTGGATTTCAGGAGATCAAACTTCAATGCATAAATAAAGACATGAACTGTAATACTTGCTCCTGCATGACTTTTATGGATAAGAATACTTGGTCTGAGCTCACATAAGCCACGTGGTATCCTGTGGACCACGATAAATATCTGTGTGCCTAGCAGGAGCTCCTGACTTCTGGTCAGAGTTGTTTACCTGTGACACACCTCTCTGCTTATCCTCTTTGCCACCCTCCAGGCAATAAGCAAGGATAATGTCACACATCTCAGGTAACCAACAGCCAGGATTCAAGCTGCTGCCTGAACACCCACTCACAAGTGACTTATCCAGATAATTTAGCAAATAAATTAGTCCAGCAAACAAACAAGGCAGATTCACTCCTGCAGAAGGAATCTGTCTGCTCTGGAAGGGACTAATTGGCCAGCAACATTATTTCTGAAGCCCACCACTCTGAAACCTACAGATAAATGCACAGTCTGCTCCTGGTTCAAGGCAGGTTGAATATTTTATTCCTACTGTGGTGTCAACATTGCGTGTGCTTCCAAAGCATTGCAAAAAAAAAAGCTGAAAGATATGGCTGGGAGTCATTGTGTCTCAGTTCATCTGGTTTTTGCAAGTGTTTTCTGTGCTAACACCATTAAGAGCAGCTACTGAGGCCACATGGAGGTCCTGAATTCACAGCACCCATCACAGAGCAGGAAATTCAGCCTTTCACTGTTTGGGTGACACATCCACACTTCTTCCTAGCAGGGAACAAAACCTAAGCCCACCACCTCTCCAAAGCAAGCACACAGAGCTTTGGGCAGCTGGCAACCCTCAATCACAGGGCTTTGCAAGAGCTACTTCAATTTTTATTTCAGAAATGCTGTGAGCAAGAGGCCAATTTGTGATCTATTCTTCCTTTCATTTCACAAATAATTCCTATTGCTATTCTGTGCACCAATCTTGTCTGCCTTTTCCACTCTGAAACCTCTTGCAGTGTTTGCCTTCAGCTGGAATTGCTCTCACAGACACACAATTTAGGCTGGGGATGGTCTCCATCACTAAAGCAAATCTCCCTGTTGCCAGCATTTCTTCCTGACTGTGCCAGGCTGTTTTTAGGAAGGGGATGGACAAAATTTGGACACAAAACCTCAGAGCAAAGTGGTCAAGTCTCTCATCTCCTGTGAGCTCACAGCTGGTTTGGCTCCACACTCCTGTGGTCCCGGTGGGCTGGGGAAATAACCAGCTCTGCATTCCAGGTGGAGAGAGCCAGGGAGGGGAGGGAGCACAGCTCCTGCTGCCATATGCTGACTGCAGCAGGGCATTTGCTCTCATCAGCCACAGCCTGGGTCTCTGTCACTGCAAACTCCTCAAAACATCTCCAGGTCAGAGCAGAGACACTGGGTGCTCACATCACCTTCAGTGGCTTGGAAAATTTCTGGGGCCCTACGTGTGGTACGAGGATTTACAAGGAATTTGGGGATTGACGTGCTCCTGAAAATCTTGTCAGTTCCACTGAGGGATTGGTTACATAATTCAGATAAATGCCAAGCTCCCTTCTCTGCATTTTCAGGATTAAATGTGTCTGTTCAGTCACAACAATTTTTTCTCTATTTTTCCTTCAAGCTAATTGTTTCAAGTAAAGAAATCACTTGCTATCAAAGCAAAAAACTTTTTATTTTACCGATGAAAGAATAATTCCAATTTTCTATTTTCCAATTTTCCTCCTTTTATGGATTTAAAATCTTCCATTTTGGGGGGGAAAAATCATTTCACACAGCACTAGAAGGAACGCTGGTGATTTCCTAACTGCACTTAACCTTGCTAGGGTAAGATGAAAATTTTCATCACAAAAATTGCACTGCTTGTGAGGTAGGCTGGAGTTACTCTGTTTTAGATTAAGTATCTGGGAAGACAATAAATAAATAACTGGTAAAGCTTTATTGCAGCCACTGTGCTGCTGCAGAAAGTATCACAGCTCCTTTTGCAATGCCAGAGTGCAAAGATGTCTGCGAATGGCACATTCTGGGCTGCTTTCAGCATGAAAAGCTGACATTTCTGGTTTGCAGAGCCTCCCTGGAGACTCTGTGATGGAAGGGCCCTTCCCAGATGGCATTCCCAAATGCCCTGGACATGCAGTGATGGCTCTCAGCCCCAGGACAATGGAAAAGCTTGCTGCTCTGCAGCTGGGTGAACCTGCCCTTACCTAAGAGAATTCTCATGGCAACATGAGTTCTGTTGGAGAGTAGGTGATGAATGGAGTTGTTCTCCTGCAAGGAAATTGTGTTACAGCTCCAATGGCCGAGCTAATGGGAGCTCTCTGTGGATGGGGTCTGCCTGACACGCTGTGCCCTCGTCAGAGACCAGCTCAGTGCCACACAGGTGGGGGCTCCCAGTGCCTGAAGGGACACAGCATCCCCTCCTTTACAGTTAAAAATGTAAATTATACCTCAATTACACCCAAGTGCCTTTCTGACTGGGGTCATAATGAATGCACCTCCTGGAGCATAGCAACGTGCACATTCCTTGTGGGCACATCAGGATGCTGCAGTCCTGGCTGGCTGCAAGCTCAGCCCTGAGACCTCACCAAGAAACCAACTCTTCTCCTGGAGAGATTGTCTTCTACCTCCATGCCTTCCATGCTCTGGCACTGCAAAATCCAAATTAATAGATAAAAATAATGCATTAAAAAAAAAAAAAGTATGACTAATGTTTTCAGATTTTTTTTTTAAGTATCTCTGGAAACCAAGAGAAAGTTGCCTTGGCAACATTGTTTTCTGTTCCTCCTGTGCTCAATGTTTTCTTGTGTGCCTGTTTCTCTAGCTCACATTTCTCACAGTACACACAATAAATGCAGCTCTGGGAAGGAAATCAGCATTCAGCCAAAAAAAGGCCTTTCTTCCTTCTCACATCACCAGGGTGGAACAGTCCCATCTATGATTAAGAGCAGTCAATTACAAAAGCTAATTTAGAAATTTTCAATGCTGAAAAGAATTTATATTCATTAAAAAAATGTTCTGAATAGCTTCTGTAGGACAGACAACTCAGATTAAGTGGGAGGGGTAAGCACTGCTCTGAGCCTTTTTTTGACTGAGTATGAGCCCAAAAGGAGCTATTACCTCTATGTAAATGCCAATTTTCATTAAGCAAACAGAAAGTAGTGTAGCAGCTATGAGGTAACTGGGATATAATTCAAGCTGACAGCTTTGAAATCTCTTCCCTTTGGTCAGATCTCATTGAATTTGGCAAATGGATTCAAGAGCTGTGAACTTGCAGGTGAACAGGAAGAAAAAAGTCATTATGTCCTCTTGCTTCCACCCACCAAAAGCTGTACTAAAAATGTTAGATAGTATTTAGAAAGACCAATCATCCCCATTTGAGTTTCTTGAACTTTCTGTATGTCATGAAAAAAAAAAATTGTTTAATAATATATAAAAGTAAAAACTATAACTTAAATGTGACTAGAGTACTTCTCAAAATCTATTCTCTGCACAGTGCTGTCTTCTCCATCACACCTCATGGAGTGCATTGACTTCCAGCTAATTCAAAATTAATATTCGAGACCACAGCGCTGTATTTTTACCACATTTATGCAGATGTTTTAGTTAAAAGGTCCACTCTGTCTTCTCTCATCTGTAAGTTTGCAACCCACTCACCCTGCCAGGAGAGGTGCAGAGGAGCTTCAAGAGGACAGATCTCGGTGTCACAAATGTTGTGTCCCTTCCAAGACTTTGGCCAAACCACCTGAGCTTCACAATATGGGGACAAGCCATTTGCACAAAGCTTAGAGCTGCTCCAAGGCTCTGCTAATGTGTGACCTGGCAGCTGAAATGCCTTCCAGGTTCATGTCTTTCCAAGACAGGAGATGGATTGCCTTTAACAACTTCAGTGCTTCATCCTTCTCCCCTTCATGTAGCCCACGTTTCAGAGTTCAAAAACATTTATTGCTCTCTGTAATTACTTACCAAGAGGCAACTGACAGCGTGTTGACATAATTTTGCCAGAATTAAAACCTTTAGATTTTCTGAGAAAACACTTAAAACTTTAGACTGCCAAATATCCCAGGGTTTCATATATCTAAAACTCTATTTTATACAAAGTTTAAGGTGTTGAGTTTCTTTGCCTTGAAATTTTCCAATACCTTCATGTGACCTTGCCTCAGGGAAAGAAAAAGAAACAGAAAGTTAATTCAAAACAGCCTCAGTCAGCAGAGATATGTTCATTTCCCTGCTTCCTTTAGCATTGACAGGTCTGGCAAAGTTCTCCATCAGAGCAAACAGAGTCATCACAGGATCTCGTTTGTGATGTATGGCTCCAGCCTTGCTGCAGTAGCTGTTAGGAGCAGATCATCTGAGTGTTTCTGTCTGTAGCGAGAGAGATTTGCTTCTCCTGTGGTGGACTTTGCTATCACAGCAGCAAGGTGCAGCCCGAGGTGAGGACGGACGGATGGATGTAGGTCTGCAGCCCAGCTCCCACCTGAGACCAGCAATTCTCTTCTGCATTACTTGGGTCCCATCACTGGATGGGAAATTCCCCTCAGAGATAAGCACAGGCCTTTAGGTTAAACTCTAAAAACACTCAGGCCAAGGGAAGAGCAATTTGCCTTCAAGAAAGGCAGGATTTTCCACATCACGGGGCATATCAAGGACAGATCAAACTAGCAAGACAGGACCTTAGTCATAGCAGTAACAAGAAAGACCACAGAGATGCACATGTAGATGGACAAGAGCAGATCCAAAACATGATGGAGGGGAAAAGTGCTGCTGGGCTGGAAAAACTCATGGAGCCTGATGCCTGGTTTCACATTCACCTTGCTGTGCCTCACTCTCTGACAACCCCTGGGGGACAGCTTTAACAGAGGACCTACAACCACAAGTCACCCTCATCTTCCAGACAATGCACATGATGATGAGCCTGAGAAAAGCCTGTGGATCAAAGCACCCTCCCTGCTCTCATTGCTCCTCTGGGGTGTGGATGCTCCATTCCCCAGTGCCATTAAGCTGCTGAGTTACCAGCTTTGTGAACACTCAAGATTTGGGAACACTCAAGATTTCTATCTCACCCCCCCCAATGCTCAGATCAATTGGCACTTTTAGAGTTGTTTGCCACGGGAGTTTTGCCCTCCCTGCTTCTCCCTTAGCACTGCCTTCCTTACACTTCCAAGTTACAGCTCAAAAATCTTCCTCAAAAATGATATGAACACGTCTTGAGGAACAGAGGTGGTTCAGCTTTCAACTAACATTCCTCACTACCCCAAAGCTGGCAGGGAGTCTGCAGAAAGCCTTTGGTCTTTGGAATGAGTCCGTGTGTTTTATTTGCAAAGTATCTGTGGATGCTTCTGGTTGGATTTGCAGAGCTCAGGGAGTAGATGTGGATGACTCAGAAAATATTCATCCCTCTGAGGAACCCCGTGGGTCACAAATGAAAGAGGCAGAGTGGGACATCAGAAGTGCCTGCCTTGGCACAGTCAAGCATTAATTGATTTGCACTGAAAAATTGGGGTTTCAGTTAAGGAGTGTTTTTTTTTAAAAAAAATCTGGTTTTCAGCTAAACGCATTGAGTTTTCAACCAAAGCCAAAGTCTAATTTCTGAAAGCTAAATGGGAGCCAAAAGTTGGTAATAAAACATTGAGGCTTGTTTTGGACAGATTGTACTATGACTTCATTTTAAACCAAGACCTCCTGAATCCCAAGAGGAAGGCAATTTGAGTGGCTTATCCACTCAGAGTATTACAAATTGGGATGTTTTATACCTCCCTCAGCAGGTTTTTCTGCTTGAACAGGGCTTCCAGTTCCAGCTGTACCCACTCAGGAACCTTATGTGAGAAAGCATTGATGGGGTTTTTCACATATTCAAAGGCATCCACATGATCTACCCTGCACTGCTTTCCACCTGCTTCCTCTGAAGGTACAGACACCCAGTCATCATGAAGGCTCATCTTTTCCTCATGAGAAAATCAGCTTTAGCAACAGCCTTGTGGAGATCCCTTCTCCTTGAGCTTTTACCTCAGGATCTTTGGTGACTGCGATGGCAGCACTCCCAAAGTTTCAAGAAGAGCTCACTGACATCATCTGCAAGACTGGCAAACCTGTGTGTCCACAAGCAGAGCCTGAGGAGAGGTGAGGATCCATCACACTACCGTGGATGTTTCCAGAATTAACATCCTGGCTGTTGGAGCCTTTCCCATAGATGTTTCTGATCCTGTTCACCTTCAGGACTCATTAATTCTATTCCTTTAGGAATTAAATTACAACAGTACCCAAAAGCACTGAAAATGAATGTGTATAAAGAACTTTTTCCCCCCCTATTTCTCCACTGATCCCAGAAGCAAAATATTAAACAGAGGCTATGAAAATGAGATTGGGCTGCTCACTCAAGGAACCAAAAGCCATAGTCATCTGAAGGCTGCCCTGTACAAATTAGAAGTTGTCATTATGTGTCTCAGTCAGCTCAGATCTCCTTTCCCTGAAGTGTGAACACCCATTCCAATTAATTTCCCAGCTTGTGCAGCAGATGAAAACCCTAAATCAAGGCAAATTACTCTTAGCTCTTTGTATTGGATGTCTTTGCGACTTGATGGACCATAGCAGGAACTGGAGTGACTGCAAAATACATCTAGAACAAAAAATAAGCTTTCATGTGGTGGGATTTATTACTTAATTTAGGTTGAAAAATTATTTCTTAGTTATGCAGTCATTTAGTCACAGCCCTTAGGAACTGAGATAATTTTGAGCATCTTAGGAGTCACAATTACCCTTTGTAAGTGCAATTTTACGTGCTCCAATATCAGTGCTGATCTCTGTGCTATAAGAGGACATTTTTGTTGTCCTGCTGCTCCTCCTGGAAAAAAATCCTGGGTCATTACAGAGTAACAAAACCCCAGGATGGGCCAGGCTGGAAGGGACCACCATGGGTCATCTGCTCCAACCTCCCTGCTCAGGCAGGGCCATCCCAGAGCACATGGCACATGAGGGTGTCCAGATGGTTCTTGAATATCCCCAGTGAAGGAGATTCCACCACCTCTCTGGGCAATCTGTCCCAGTGCTCGGGCACTGCACAGGGAAAAAGTTCTTCCTGGAACTATCATTGAGGCAAAAGTTCCCATTGCACAGCACCACAGCTGCTGTAGATTGCTGCTTCCAGGACCACATTTTCAACCTTTCTGGCAAAGCAGTTCAAACTTTGTACTTTCAAGTGCTTACACCTCATTCTGTGAGAACAAGGCAAAAAGGGAGGGGAGGCCTGAATCGATCAAAAAAGGTTTTGTTTTTGAAACGTATCCATTTAAACAAAAATCCAGGATTGAGAAGTAAGTTTCCTGTGTGTTTTGCACCAACATGAATGAAACCACTAATATTTTTCATTCACTGCTACAGAATTCACTCCAAATTTCACCAAGGAACAACATCTTGTCTCGAGCATCAGATCCTAAAACTGCACAGAGTGTTTGGTTACATGACTGGGGACTTTGAGCTAAACCTTACTTCACTCCAAATTTCACCAAGGAACAACATCTTGTCTCGAGCATCAGACCCTAAAACTGCACAGAATGTTTGGTTACATAACGGGACTTTGAGCTAAACCTTATTGCCAGTTTTTGGGGCTGACCTTTCTCAAAACAAGTGTGAAATTAAACAGCTGCAGAAAAATAATAAAACTTCCTGGGGAAGGCAACACTCACAACCCCCTCCATCGTGGTGGCCAAGCAGAAAAACATTGCAAGCTGCATTTTAGCAATCAGGAAAGAGACAGAGGAGACTACTACATCCTGAATACCATGAGGAAATCAGAGATGGCAAACTCAAGATAAACCTACTTAATTCAAAATGACACTATAGGAAAAAAAAACCACATTAGTTCAAAGATTAGAGAGGCCTCTTGGGAATTGGGAACGAGTTTGCAAAATTATTTTAAACAATGAGATTTTGTGCTTCTTAAAGGCTTCTCTAAAAGAAGTCGATGCTTTGTTTAATTGGAAATAGGAAACCTACAAAGCTCACCCTTAAATATATTTAAAAGCTTTGTAAATGGATTATCTGAGCGCAGCAGGCATCATGCTTTTGGTAAGTGCAAGATGATATAAGCCTTAGGGAACTTTTGAAGATAGTTCATTCAATAATTCATTCACTTCCCTCTAACACTGTGTTGAAGAAACATTAAACACTGACTCTGCTTTAATAAGTGAATGATCACTCAAAATGTGGTTTCCTCACAGGATTAATTCAATTTGCCACCTTTTCCAAAGTAACCCTTTGCAAGGCAGCATCAGGAGCAAGGCTCAGGAGCAAAGGACCGTGCAGGCACCACCAGATAACTTATTGCCATACCAGCACCAGTTCTTTCTGGGTACAGATACTGAGTTTGAAGTGCAGATATTGCAGATGGTGACACATTTTCATGTCTTGGCACAACATCTGAGGCTCTCTTCTAGACCTGATGACTTGATGCAGGCAGCCTCTGGCATAGGAGGGAAGGCTTTCAAACATCCTTCAAGATTTTTATTTTAGGAACCGCTTGAGTGATCCTAGGCAAAATTCAAGGGAATTATATCGTCTGCAGGAAACCAGAAATTTGAGGACAGGACACACCATTGTGTTAAGTTTTCAAGTCCCAGCAGAACCCCTTGAAGAAGACAGCATAGGAAGGGCAGGAAAGCATCCCATATTCCTACTCTGGGAAAAGGTGTACTTCACAGATGGAAAAGATTATGTGTAAAATGCCATTAAAAAGGCAAGACTGACACTTAGTAGGTAAAGTGTTTCCGAATACTTCTCAAGTGTGAAAAAAAAAATCCAGTTCAAGTCCCAGCAGAACCCCTTGAAGAAGACAGCATAGGAAGGGCAGGAAAGCATCCCATATTCCTACTCTGGGAAAAGGTGTACTTCAGAGATGGAAAAGGGTATGTGTGAATGCTCTGCAAAATGCCATTAAAAAAGCAAGCCTGACACTTAGTAGGTAAAGTGTTTCTGAATACTTCTCAAGTGTGAAAAAAAAAAAAAAATCCGCAACCCTAGCCTACTTTGAGCCTTTGAAATTATAAGAGGAATTAAATAAACCAATTCAGATTATTCAGTAAATTGAAAGTGTCTTTTTCTTTATGAGGAACAAGCCCAAATTTTCAAGAAAATTAAGAAGTGCTCCATTTCATAGAAAAAGTCTTAAAATCTGACTTCATTTGGGATTAACTGTTTCGGAAAAGTTGTTCTTTTGTTCATTTAGAGACTTCTCTTCAACTTCCTGAAATGAGCAGCGAAGCAACACAGGAAAATTGGGGTGGCTGGTATTCAGTGGAGGAAACAAAGTGTGAAGGTTTTGAGGACGTGGCAGGAGGAATTGTTCCCTAATGTTTGGAGGCTGCTGCTTTCTCACTCTCTGCATAGCCTGGTGGCCTTGGCATGGTTCTTCTTTCACTTCCACATCCCAAACAGAGCATTTCCAGCCTTGCACAGCTGACCAGGCCATACCTCTATTAGTCACCCAGACGTCACACTTTGACTGGGCTGGAGCTGTTTGAAAAACATGACCCACCCCAAAGGCACCAGAGGCCTTTCCTGAGCACATTCAGAAAGAACTGCTGGAGTTCCTGGGTATGCTTTGCCTTAAAATGAATTTACACATCTTGATTATTAAACTGGTATAAATATATTCTTAGGCCTGAAAATTTATTCAGCCAGGCTGTGTTCATGCCTTTGCCCTCTACCTCCAAATGCTCTTCTGAGGGGCAAGTGGCCTCTTACACTTTCTGCACAGCCCTGTGGATAGTCAATAATCACTGCTTCAAATCCTTGGAGCACATCCTTTGTCTTTTGGTGCCATGTGGCCCTTTGAAAATTGCATTGTATTTAGAGATCATAATCTTATATCTTCCCTGTAAAAATATTATAAAATATCCTAAGAAGTAAATTAGACAAGCAAAGGTGCTCCAGTGTGCTGAAGAGCTATCATACCTGCTTGGGTAAATCCATCAAAGTTCCTGAAGAGATCAGTGCCACCAAAAAACTACAATTTAGCTCAGACTTTCCTTCCTGTAGACAGTCTTCAAAACAGTGTGGGCTTTGGGAGGATTTAGAAAGAAAAAGACTGAAAGAATTGTAAAGGCACATGTTGTATGGCCCATATTCCCTGAGATCTTCTCCCAGGCATTTTACAGATTCCCTGTACAACCTCCAACTGATATTAAGAATCATTAACATGTATTGTGGGCTGCTCACAAAGGAGCACTTTTGATGCCCAAGTCAAACTTCATGTGGATGTTTATGGGTACATTTCATTTCCAATGCCAGAAATTCCAAAAGTTACTTTTTTCTTAGGGCCTACTTTAGCTTAGCTTTGACAACTCCATTATCAATGTAGTTCTGATGATATCAGGTTAATAAGGTTTGCTGTTCAGGTTGGGCTGCTCTTTATTTGCAAGGTCTGTGGATCATTTGGAAGCAGGAGCACTGCTGTCTTCATGCCAACTATGGATCCTGCACAGCTTTGACCCAGCCTGGGAAGTAATTTATGAAAATTTGCAGAATCATTGAGTAACTCAACCTCAAGAGTACCAAGTCCAGCTCTCTGCTCAAAGCAGGGAAACTTCAAACTAGATTGATGGATCATGTCCTTGTCCAGTTAAATTTTGAAAAGATCCAATGCTTACTGTTCTCTACTGCTTTTCCCCCTTGTTTTCTTTGAATGCAGGAATTTCTCAGGCGATTTCTCACTAATGTGGTGTAACTAAGCATAACAGGCAGCTCAATCCCAGCCTGTAAATCACTGACCCTGTAAAATGTGCTGATTCATTTGTAATTAGTCATATAATGCTCCCATTTCTCAATTTCTAGGATTATTTACGATAATCAAAATGGATATTAAGGGAAAAGTGTCCAATTCAGTTTTCAGTAAGTAATGGCAATATTCCAAGATGATTCTATATGTGTCAGGTGAGTTTCCAACACTGGAAGAAAAACAGGGGGTTAAAGAAATTCCACATTAATTATTGCAATGCCACAGCTTTTACTGTGCACTAAGGAAAGTTCCAGGAATTCTCACTGCCAGGCTACAACTCAACACTTTGGTGAAAAAACATCATTTTCCTATTTGTTGTGTCTGTCCTTTCTAACACCTGAACTCAGAGGGGTGATCCAAGGACAACAGATTCCAGCACAGTTTGCTTTGCTGAGCTTGGCACAACATTAATGAGAAACATCAGCATTCAAATCAAATCAATTATTAGAGCTGTTCACACAACAGCAAGAAATCTGATCATTAAGGCCGCATTCACCTGACTCAGTTTCCAGTGACAAATCCCAAATACACTGGTCCTACAGCGACTTTCCATTTTTATCCTTTTTATCCTTTTTATCCTTTTTATTGTGGTCTGAATCAAAAGGAAGTGCAGCTTTATAGAAGCACAAAACCATACAATGCTTTGAGTTGGAAATTACCTTAAAGATGATCAGGCTCCAACCCTTCTGCTGTGGGCAGGGGCATCTTGTCTAGACCTGCTTGCTCAAAGCTCTCCAGGAACACCTCCAGGGATGGGGCATCCACAGCTGCTCTGGGCAAGCTGTGCCAGTGCCTCACCACCCTCACAGTGAAGAATTCTCTTCCTATCATTTAATCTGAACCTGTCCCCTTCCAGCTAAAGCCATTCCCCCTTGCCCTACAGTCCTTTGCCTTCAGCACAAGTGGGTACTTTTAGCATTAGTCCCTGCTCGGGAATTTGGCCGTACTCTGGTGGTCACTGATCAGCTGTAATCACAGAAAAGGAAACTGGGGACACAGTGAGTGATGAATCAGCCCTTGCAGCTCCTGGAAACCTGGATGCCCCAGGGAAGACAAGCTGTGAAAGTGGTCCCCAGCCTCACTGGTTAGAGGTGTGACTCTCACCAGAAGACAGTGGGTATTAATGTGCTCTTTCTTCCACTGGGAAATGGAAACAGAAGTGAAATGGAAAATAGAAACAGAAACTGATGCTGTCTTTTTGGGGTTTGGGTTTTCTTTTTTCCCCACCCCAGCAGATGGTAATGTCAGAGTAACAGATAACTCTACAGTGCCTGGCATCTTCAAAACTACCTGGTATGTCTTGCTGGAGTCACACAGAGCTGTTGCGAGGCCAGTATTTGGTAAAAGGCTAGATTTTGGTGGCCTACATTGCATTGCTTTTTTTTCTGATGTACACAGGAGTTTCTTGAGAATTTAGAATTTTAAAAAATGCTATTTCCTGAGTACACCTCTGTCTCCTCTATCACTGACCCGTGCTAGCTCAAATCCTGAAGCACTGCAGCTCCACACACATGAGGAGATGGAAATCAGATAAAATCTTTGTTCTGTCATTTGGATAAAATTGTTATAATCATCCATACTAGCAAGAGAAATCTAGCAAGTTTACCAAAAGGCATAGATCTGGGAAATACTCCAGCTAGCTCACGGAAGATGCATGCTTGTGCTCAGAGACAGCAGCATGACAAAGCATCAGGTTAAACGTGGTATTTGAGAGAGAAAAACCTTACAGTGACACGACAAAGGAAATACAGCCATTAAACCATCCCCCTGCGCTGCCAGGGACAGGCCACAGCATCTCTCACCTCCCACTGAACCTTTCACCCGTCAGTGGAAGGAAAACCTCCCTGGCTGGAGAAAGAGCATGGCTTCTGTCTTCCACGGGCAGCCTAAGGGATGTCACCCACCGAGCATCCCTCCAGCAGAGGGGAGTGCAGCCTGTACTGCACGAGCTGTCAGGAGCTCCAGGAGAAGGGAAGAGCGTGGCATTTCCACCAAGCCTGGAGCGATGACTTCATCTTGCGCAAATAGCAGCAAAAAGCACCGTGTTCCTCCTTCTCGTGTAACTCAGAGCTGCAGGAAGAGCAGGCTGAGGTTAGCCTGCTTTCAGAAGTAGTCAGGTTTGGAAGGAAGCTGGTGATAAATGAGAATATTGCTACAGACCAGTTCCCTGAGCACAAGGATTTTCAAACAACCGGTAACATATTTTGGTTACAGTGCCAAGTGAATGCTGAAGTGCATTTCTAAACTTGTTTGCTGGGTCAGACCCACAGTTCAAGCTGATTCTGCCCATTTTACTTTTCCATCAAGTATCTGCTCTCTACTCTTGCACTTGGACACATTTTTAGTGAGTTTTTATGTGTGAGCTGTAATGGATTCACATTTTCCTCTTCAATACTGCTAAGCGTGTTCCAGAATATTTTCTCTTCCTCTAAAAAGATACTATGCAGCAAAATATACCTTAACTTCCAGCCTTTTGGTATAAGCAGGTAAGCTCATTTGTCACAGCACAGCCTTCTGAGGGAGTAATAATCCACATCAATGTGGTTGAGGTCACTGCTAAAAGTTTTGCAGGACAAAAGCCAGACAAGTCTGAGAGAGTCAAGCACACACTTGCATGATTTTTCTTGCAATTTTGATCTCAAAAATTGATTTTCAAAATGCATTTGCTGCAGTATTGAGCTATATTGTCTCGTTATTGCTGTTTCAAGATCACATTTGTCCGTATCAATCACCATAATTGCTGTACTGTAAAGGAAGTCTATTAGAATTATGTCTGCAAAGATTTCACAATTCAGTGCTAGGAAGAGCCTGGACTATTAACAAAGTGTAAGAGTGGTCTAAAATCCAAATGTGTCTTGGAGTGATTGTCTTTGCCCTTGGGCACATTTCACCTGCTACCTCCAAAGGGGAAGTGAAGAATCCTTTCCCTCGTGCCAGTGAGATTGTGCTCTTATTTAAAGCCTTTTTTTCTACTTACCACACAGCATCATGCTTTGGTCCTGCCCTGCCCATTTCCTGGCCTGGGCTCACCTCTCTGCTTCACTTGCTCAGTAGGGACTGAGTAAATCAGTTTGTTCCCAAGGGAATGCAGCGTCAGCAGATTCAGACACCAGCTGTGGTAACTTTAGTTTCATTTTGCTCTGGAGAACTGGCATCTGATCCAGTGCATAAATATGTTTGCCAGACTTCTTCACTGATGAGGGTAAGAGGAATTGATAGCTCTCATAAGAAATACATGTCAGAAAGGCAAGGATGTTATTAATATGGAAAAAGTAGTAAAAGTAAGAAGCCATATGGAAGAGTTACCAGGCAGAAATCAGTCCATCAAAAGAAAAGCAGAAACAACACAATTTGTTCTTCTGTCTTCAGGCACAGTTAGTAAATTACTGTACCATGAAGATAAGAGGTATTTAGATATTCTAAAGTGTTTAACCTTTCTTACATCTAGAGCATCTTTTAAGATAAATTTCTAACACATCTTGTGGAAACAGGTCCTTGGTGTCTCCCCCTGTTCAACGTACACATAAAAAGGCCCCAGAAATGAATTTGCAAGTCTGTCTATCACTAATTCACCACCTCCTTTGTGTATTACTTTTCTTTTTTTTAATTAAACATTTATTTTGCACATGAATACACATGTTTTCACCACACCACTGAGGTGATACTATTCCCAAATTATCAAATGAAAGCTGTAATAGGCATTTGGCTCCAGACAATGAAACAGGGATTAGGGATTTCCTCTCAGGCTAACAGAGAAAAAACACATTTGAAGTGGCATGGGCTCACATGCCTTGTCTCCTCTTATTTGATCTCTGTCTGTGATACTTTGATTCATTCTCTTTTCTCAAACCATGCTAACCTCCCTCCCAACTAGCTGGGGTATGCCAGTCTCCTCCTCTACCCATACACCCTTTTCCCAGCTCTCTCTCCTCACCTTCACCTCAAAGCCAGACCCTTCCTTTGCTTCCCACCAAAATCCTCTTCCCATCCATTCCCAGCCTATCCTCTCATCTCCACCATCCACCTTTGGTAAAACAGTCTCCCTTTCCCTGGGGGTCTGCAGGGAATTTGTTTTCCCCACCTCCCATACCCACACTCATGACCAGTGGAAGGATGTGCTACCTGCCCCCTCAGCTGGCTTGTACCCAGAAACACAACCTTTCAAAAATCTGGTGAATATGTTAAGGCAAAGGGATAAAATAAAGAATGCAAAGTTTTTTCCCCTTTCCACCAAATGGGCAAACAGCAAACAAGTTTGCTTTGCAAGTGAAGCAGATCATAAAACAGATCAAAGCACTCCCCAAATCTCAGCAATAGTACGGATCATTTCTGAGTAACACATCCCATGGAGAGAGCTCTTTGCAGGGGCTGCACCAGCCAAAACAGGATTAGCAAGTGGTAGAAATAAAAAGAAATTTTCACACTTTCACTCTAGCAGTGAAAGCAGTCACTGCTAGAGTAACTCAAAATGTGCAAAGTGCTTTCACTATAAAAGATACCAAGACTGAGGAAAAAAAATATATGGGATGGGATCCCATGCCACCAAAATGCTACCACTTCTGAGAACAAGCATTGAAACTGTTAAAACACGTTTCACATTCTTGTTCCAAGTCATTCAGGGGCACGTGGAAAATGCTGACTGCAAGGCACCTTGTACTTGGGCTCTGGAGATTATGTAGAACAGAATAGATTTATAGTCTCAAATATACTGCAGAATCTGACTGTCACCTGTCCTTGTACTCTACACTGTTGTTATCCTTTGGAGGAATCCAATCCAAACAGGGTTCCCCATACTTATTGCTGTATTTATTATTCATAAAGTAGCACAGCCTGAAAACTCAGTGGCAGGGAGGAAAATACACAGGGCAAAAAGTTATTATTCCAGCAGATGCATAGACCAGACACAGTTATTATATCTCTGTCTCACCTTGTGTGGTCACATGCTGGGGACAAATTCTAGGGGAGACACACAAACACCTCTCCTTGCCATATTTGCCCAGCATATTGGTCAGAGTGCAGGCCATAGGAGTTATTATCCTGTTAGACAGCCTTTGACAGATCATCTCTGGAAGAGTTTTCTAATTATTTTCTTAAGCTTTCTCTCATTTATAGCTTTAGCTTGTGCAGCACTCTCTGGCAGGGAGCACCAAAGCTTCACTATGCAACACAGGATTCATGGAAGAGGGTCTTCTCTTCAGTCTCTATATATCTCTTTAAAAAATCTTTGAAGGTTTTTCATTGATGAAAAGCAGCAGCTGCTGTTTCTCTGCTCTCACCCTTGTTCATGGACCTGATCACAGCCCTTTCAGTTGTTTTCTTTCCACTTATATTTAAACTCTTCTTAAAGAGCGTTCACCCATACCTTGGTTATGAGACTGCTTCTTCCTGTCTCTCCACTGCTTCCAAGGAATTCTCTGAGTGCACAAAGCTTCATGCCATGTGCAAGTCTGAGGCACATGTGGGGTTTATGCAGCAGGATAACCATGTCATCTGGTTTTCCCTGGATATCTTTCCTAACAGTTTCTCACATCCCATTTTCAATTTTGACCATGCTGAGCTGCAAATTGACATTTTCACAGTGATTTACAGAGTCTCACAAATCATCAGATCCTCTTTGTAATTGGTACATGATAATTTAGAGACAAACAGCATATATGCATATTGAAAGCTCCCCCGCATGCACAGATACAATTTTGCAGTTTAACAAAATGAATTTTATTGGCAAGTTCATTTTTTCTGAAGCTCCTAAGTTAGTTTAGAGAATCCAGAACAGGTCTGTATCAGCAGCAAGCTTGGCCATAATCTCCTGAATCCCATGTAGGAAATTCCACAGGCAAGTTCTCTCCATGGAGAAAACAAGCATTAATTCCTCCTTTACCTTTTGAACCTTTTGTTAATATGCCTTCCTACACAGCTCCATTTCTTATTTCTATGTCCTCTCTAATTCTTTTCTTTCTCATTATTTCTTATGACTCTGCTTGGCAGATCTAACCCCCTGCACCACCATCAAGTTTGCAGAACATTTCTGAGGACTCTGCAGCCTTTGGAGATTTCTTCACCAGCCTAATGTAGCTCCATCTAATTTTTCTCCCTCTTTACCATGCAGCATGGATGCCAATTTAACAACCTGACAATCATTAAGATCTTTCATAGCACTGCTCAAGTTACCAGTTATTGAAGTTTTCTTTTTAGGTAGGACATGAAAGATCTCATCAGTTTCATCAATGAAAGCTTCTGTCACGCAGCATCTGCCCTTCCTTGCCCCCCACAGGGAAGGGGAAATTTTAAAAACCCTCAAAAAAAAAAAAAAAGCTGAAATTCTTAATTTAGGCAGAGATGGGGGGAAGGAAATCATACCATAAAAGTTTATGAGGGAAGAGCAAATGAAGGGGCTGCTCTGGAGAACATATGTTCCTTCTGCAGAGACACCCCAGCTGACGCCAACAGAGCACCGGCTGCTCCCAGGCTTATCTTAGCTCCTGTTGACTCAGTTCCAGGCAGAGAGGGAACCTTAGCACGATCACACTGCAGTTTCACTCTGCAGTGGGCTTGGAATTATTAAGAATCTCTCACTGCTTTCAGATACACTGGAAGCACAGGCTTAAAAATGCTTGGATATTCTAAAAGCAGAATGCTTGCACTTCTGGCAACCTCAAGAGCTTAGACCATTAAGAATAACTGTATGGGCTTGAAAAGAACAAGTTTAATCTAGAAGACATAGCTAGAGTTTAAGTTAAGGCTAGAGTTAAGTAAAACCATAATCTTGTTGCAAAAATATCCTGTTGGGGTTTATGCGAATTTTACAATTGTATTACTAAATCCACATCACAAGGTACCACATCTCCTACTGTGGACAGACAAACCTGCTGCTGTAGGAAAAAACATGTTATGTGGTCACTCAGGTCTCCAGGAGGATTATCCCATGGCCATAAACCTGCAGGATTGTTGACCAGGGCTGATTGTGGGGAGTGGACAGGCAGGAAAGGTGGGCCATTTCCAAACCTAGGGCTACCTTTTATAAAGAGGTTTCGTTAACTAACATCACTTTCATTAGTGGAAACAACATACCCAGGGAAAGGGAGGCCAGGACACTTACACAAGAACTCACTGATGCGAAAGTCTCAGTTAAAAGGTTTTTCAAGTGCTATGAACAGGGCATGGGTACCCATGGCCTACACTAAAACAGAAACACTGCTGGTATCAGGGAGGCCCAGGCATTTTTCTGAAAATTTTACACTGAGATATCCCAGTTCCCTGCCCTCTCCCAGTCATGGGGGTGATGCCTGGGCAATGGAGAACACCAAAATTGAGAACAGGCATTGCATGTGCAGGAATGGGATAGTCTGGGGCTGTACCAAACTATTTCCCATGTGACTCCTTGGAGTTCATGCTTGATGCAATATTTTTCATGTGCTTGTAAATGTGCCACTTCTGGCTGCGGCTGGAAGAAAATCCATCTCTTTGGAGAAAAGAAGAACTTTCCTGCCACTTTGCAAAGGTTATCCCACTGTCCTTGCCATAGGAGGGAGGGTAAAATAATGCCTCTTATTGCCCTTCCTCCCAAAATACAGCTGTCTAAAACCCTCCTCGGGCAGAGGCACAGCACAGAAAATTTTAGCCCCAGAGATGAATGTCGCGGAAGGTTATGGGGAAATGAAAACAAACGGGATTGAATGGAATCTGACTTGTGACCTCAGTGCCAGTGGTTGCTACTAGAGCCCAGAGCAGGGATTGCTTGTGACAGGCTGAAAGCAATCTTCCTCACACCACTCACACAGATTAATCAAAGACCTTGGAAACTTTGATTTATAGATCATATATTCCTAACAAGGATGTATTTATTATTATACATCAGAAAGCATCCATACAAATGAGACATGGCTAAACTAGAGCTGTCAGATATTTATTTTTGCAGTCAATAGAAGTAATGTTATTAAACTATCCAAAGGCAGCCTTCAAAAGGAAGAAAAATAAATTCCAAATTGGTTTTAATGAATGAATTCATAGTAATCACAGCTGAAATATCAAGTGATCAATCTCTGTCTCCACTGCCTTCCAGTTCTGAATATTTGATAAGCAGAAGATTAAACACAGTGTGAAGGTTAGGGTGTCTGATGGGGAGGTAAATCTGGAGCCAGCCCACACCCATGAAAGAAGCACCTGGCTCTCTGCTCTGGGCCTCCTTCTGGGTAAACAGCAGTGATCAGTGCCAGAAAAGTTCCTCTGTTGAACTTCTGGATCTTGGAAATACAGGGAATTAAAGGATAATCAAGGTGGGAAGGGACTGTGGCCAGGCTCAGATGAGGTTGCTCAGGACCATGTCTGGCTGAGGTTTGAGGGTTCCAAGCAGGGACATCCTACAGCCTCTCTGGGCTTCCATGCCCATGTTTGAACACCACAGAGAAAGAAGATTTCCTGGCAAATCTTGCTATCTTCCTCTGGCTGCTGACATGTCCCCTTTTCTATGCCTCAAGAAGAATGGGGATGTTTCTCACAGTACAAAAGGAAGCAGCAGGCAGAATCAGCTCCCTCCTTCTTCTTTCTGCCCTCCAACTACCCCCAAACAGGGGGCGGATTTAGATCAGGTATAAGGAAGACATTTTAGAGGGAAGTTGTGGATATACCATCCCTGGAAGTGTTCAAGGACAGGTTGGATGGAGCTTTGAGCAAGGTGGTCTAGTGGAGGTGTCATACTCACAGCAGAGGATTTGGAACTGGATGATCTTTAAGATCCCTTCTAACCCAAATCGTTCTTGTGCTTCTGTGATTCTATTATTCCAGGCAGATAATCTTGAGGAAGGGATAAAAAATGAGGACACTTAATCAATGATGGGACATGCCGTGCAGGATTGTTGCTCTGCCAGCCTGGAGCTCGCTTTCAGACCCCTGAGAACATGCAGGAAATTATTAATGATTACCTAGTAATTATTTTAATTGCATATTAAATCTGTCCTGCATTGTCTGAAATGCATTAACAGCATTAAGTAGCAGCTTGTGAAGTATAAGCAGCAATAGCCAGCAGTAAGAAATTTTGCTTTCTCCTCTGCTTTCCTCTCTCTTTCCAGGGAGGTGGTAAAGAAGGAAGCTACTCATGGAGGCTGAAGGTAGGAAAAGAGAATTTTGGGTTGCTCCAGAGCTGTGCACTTGCAGCTTTATGATGCCAGCACTGGCAGTGTAAGTAATTTCATGCTTTTTGAAGGGAAGTGATACTTTTAGTCTTTGTATTTCTGTTTTATAGGCCAGACTTTCTGAAATGTTTCATCCTTGACAGGTTTATGGACCTGATATCTTTCTTTCATATTTAATCATGTTCATGCACAAATTACCTAATTCCAGTCACACCAACACTGACATTACACCCTTGCTTTGCTCTCTGGGTTCGAATATTTATCTACTCCATTTTATACTGTTGCAACAGGGAGGTGCAAAGAACTGCCTTTCTCCAGCCCCCACGGGAGAAGCTGCTGCTCTCAAGAAGGCTTCAACATATCCAGGAGAGTCTGGAGACAACCCCTTCCACAGGGAGACCAATAAGGGACATCAACATTGTCACCCCTGGACCCCTCTCCCGACCCAGCAGGTCCCTGAGAGCCCTGGAACATCTATGGACCACACAAAGCTCACAGCACCAGGGAGAAAATCTGAATCTCTTCAGCAGGGCAACAAGATCTGGAATGAGGGTCCTACAGCAAGACATGGGCAGCTTGCAGTTTCTCCAGCACAGGCATGGGCCAGGTTTTCTGCTTCTGCACTGCCTTCCAGGAGCCAAAGGTGTGAGAGAGTCTGGCCAGAGGACAGCATAGGAGGGACAGCCCTGGCACACTGAGGAAAGTTCCACTGATGGAAAAGGTGAGAGATGAGGACCATCTCTGCTGGGGCTCCACAGAGGGGCCAGCCCCTCTGACTGTGAACATCCCTGGCTTTCTCAAGCTAGCATGGAGCTAGTGGATAATGGTGGCTTTGGATCAAAATGCATTTTCCCAGTGAAAGCGATTTTGCTGAATTTAGACTCTTTAATTTCAGCAATACTCATCAGAGGCTCTTCATCCTGATTACAATGTTCATCTCCAAAAGCACTATTTCCACAGAAGTGCTGATTAATGTTATCATACCAACAAGGTTTCAGAAATGAAAACACTCTGGAGAAAAGTTGTCAAAATCCCATCACCTCAACATGACTGCAGATGCAAGGGAACCCCTGAGCTACAGGATGGGAACTCCTCCCTAATCCCAGAGGGCTAGAAATTATCTCTGTGATTCCCTGGATGACAGATACCTTCAGGCAAAATTCTGTGACCAAGCTTTCTTCAGATAAAGCACCACTTTTATCCTGGCAGCTCCAGTGGCCTGGGTGAATCTGTTCATGGTTTCAGAGCAGGGGAAGAAATCAGAATATGGGATCTCCTTTCTATTCAGGACAAAGGAGTATCAGGCCATAAGCAAACTTAAAGATGAGAAATTTCTGAAATCCACAATATCCAACCATTCAGGGCTCCAAAATCCCCTCTGGCTGCAAGGACAATTGGCAGAGCTATGCTAGTGACGTTCAGTTGTGGCTGAACCAGACCTTCCTCTGGGTGGTTTGCTGTGATTAGAAGTGTGAATCTCTATTCTGCCTGCCTTTCTCTTGCCTTCATCCATCATAAGAGTGTGAACATTTTGAAACCTTCGACTGTTGTGTTACTACGCTTCTGTCATGTTTGCTTCTGTTTTCTGGGACAGGTGCCGTTTCTTTTTTGCCATAGCAGTTTTGCCATGTGCATCACTAGTGAGAAAAAGAACTGCTTTCCCTCACTGTGTTATAGTTGTACCCAGAACCCAGCAGAATCAGACACTTCTATCATAAGTGCCTCCATACCTCCACTGACAGACAGAAATTGTCCCATCAATCCAAAGAGACACAACCGCAGAAAACAAACTCACATTTCTGCTTTGCCCAGGAATGAACAAGAACAGAACAAGATCAAATCCAGTTTCTGCTTGCAGGCTGAGGTTCCAGATGCTAATGCACCAGGCAGCTGTGCAGATATGAGGTGATTTCCATAGGAAAGTCTTTCCCTGCACTGTCCTTGTGTGCTGGCTGTATAAACAACTGGACTGCAGGATCAGCCAAGGCCTGAGGCTATGAGCTGGACAGGGTTTGTAGGCAGAGGCCGTGAGTTGGGCCAAGCCAACAATTCAGCAGGAAAGCCATGCAGAGCAGAACCTTGATCTTTCCACTTTTTGCAGGTTGAGAATGATTTTCATTAATTACCCAGACTCATGCAAATTAGACATATTAGAGAGATGGGCAATTGCAAACCATGTGAAGTTGAGTAAGGGCAAGTGATGGATTTTGCACCTGGGGTGGTGCAGCCCTGGATGTACAGACTGGGGAATGAGAGGCTGGAGAGCAGTGCCATGGAAAGGGACCTGGGGATCCTGGTCCATGGCAAGTTGAACCTGAGCCAGCAGTGCCCTGGCAGCCAGGAGGGACAACCTGTCCTGGGGGGCATCAGGGACAGCATCCCCAGCCAGGCAAGAGAGGTGATTGTCCTGCTCTGCTCTGCACTGGGGCAGCCTCACCTCCAGTGCTGGGGGCAGCTTTGGGTGCCGTGATATAAAAAATATATAAAGCTGTTAGAGAGTGTCCAAAAGAGGCCACAAGAATGGTCAAGGAAGCTGTGTGAGGAGTGGCTGAGATCACTTGGTCTGTTCATCCTGGAGAAGAGGAGACTGAGTGGAAACCTCAGTGGGGTCTTCAACATCCTCACTGGAGCAAGTGGAGGGACAGGTACCAATTTCTTCTCTCTGGTGACTGGTGACAGGACTTGAGGAAAAGGCATGCAGCTGAGTCGGGGGAGTTTTGTGTTGGATATCAGGAAAAGTTCCTTCACCTGGAGGGTGGTTGGGCACTGGAACAGGCTCTTGCAGGGCAATGCTCACAGCACCAAGCCTGACAGAGTTCAAGAAGCATTTGGACAACAATCTCAGGCACAGGATGTGACTCCTGGAGTGTCCTGCACAGGGCCAGGAGCTGGACTCAATGACCCTCATGGGTCCCTTCCAACTCCACATATTCTATGACTCCGTGGTTCTAGGAATTTAAGAGAACAGGGTGGTGTTTGGGCAGCACACAGGAGCATCAGAGAGGAGAAAGGTGAAGAAGTGACTTAGACCACAGTGGTGGTTAGGGCAGAATATAAAAGTGTGGTGCTTCTCCCCAGGTCCCTCAGGGGCATCTGGACAAAATTCCTGTGCACCCTACAACAAGCAACTCCTGTTTGCCAAGACCCACTGCAGGTATGAATTTTTGCTCCTAGGCTCATCTTTTGATGTCATGTTTGCAGATCTCCCTTGATGATCACGATGAGAAAATGAGAAACAAAGGGACTGTTTAATGCAGAATGTTCCCTCGCTGGTAACCAAGTGTGCTGCCCTTTACAGACTGTTTGTCTCTGTTTGTGCTATTGTACCAGGGTTTCTTGGCTTGCCTCGCATAGTTTCCGTGGTGCGTTGGGCTCTTTTGAAGCAGATTGTGTTACATAAAGCAGCTCGGTTCAATGGCGTATGAATGGTGCCACCGTCCCCTGCCCTGTGCTCAGCTATGTGATATGGAGAGAGATGATGCGCCTGTCACCGGCAGCTCCCTGCAGCCTCAGAGGGCTTTTATCAGGCAGAGCATGGGGCTATCAGCACCTGATCAGGTGTAAATGGTTGCAACCCCTCATGACAGGCTGTTCTAGGCAAACAGATTAAAAATAAAATTGCAATAAAAATAAAGGAAAAAGACAGGAGGATTTTTTTCTCCTTGCTTGGCAACCAGCAGTTCATTTTTTTTCCAGCTGTGGTTTTCGAGCTTCAGATGACAACCCAAATATTTTTGCTGAAACAAAACTCTCAGGGAAACCCTCTGTCTCCTTTACTTTTTTTTCCAAAGGCAAAACTTTCAACAAAATTGTTGAGCACATTCAGTGTTAAAACATTGTCTGGATCCTCTGCTTGCTTCTGCTGGCTGGGATTCTGGCCTGTTGAGACCTGAGGTTTCTAACAGAGAATTTCAAAATTGTCATTTCTCTGATGTTTTAAATAAATGTAGGCAGCTGTCTGAGCCATACATCTCCCCTAGCCAAAATATTGCTCATTCCAAGTGGATTTGCTCCATTATAAGTTGCCTACAAATAATTTTTAAAAGTGACAGTGTTTCTTAAATTATCTTAGCTCTTTAAATATTGAAATGCATCAAATATTAATGCTTAGCAATTCAGAGTATCCTAAGTCCTGGTTCCTGCAATATTCTGATCAGCATTCGAGCCAGGCTCTGCCAGCTCTGGGATGTGAAGAGGTGGTCCTACCCAATGGAAGGGTCATGCCCACCACCCTCAGGAGCTGCCCAGCCCCAGGGGTGTTCTTTGGAAGAGGGAAATGGGGAAGGCCAAAGATCTGGGCTGGTTTCAGCAGGACTGAAGCCAAGGAGTGAGCAGGCACAAGCAGAGCCAGGAGCAAACATAGACTGGTGCAGGCACCATCCAAACATGCTGCTGGTGGCATGTCTGGTCCCCAAGGCCAGCAGTGCGGGTCTGGAGTGAGCTGGTACCACCAGAGCCATGCTCGTGGGCTTTTCAGTCCTTGTTTGGCCATAGAGCTCCCAAAGTTACATGCAAATTGAAGCCCACGTGGCTGTCTCTGAATTCACGAGCACCACAGCACTGTGATCCTCATCTCTCCCCCTGCAGAGGCAGCTCTGTCAGAAGGCAAGGCAGTGTGAGATATAAAAAAGCACTGCACACATGATTTGGCATGTCACAGTTGGAAAAGCTGCACCTGCAGAAGCCTGAGTTCAAATGAACACAGATACTATCAGAGCAGCTCGTCCTTTTCTCCCAGCAGAAACCCCTGAACAATATTCACGTTTTCTTTTTTATAAGCTGAGGAGAAGGTCTGACTCAGCTGCCTGAAGTATCTCATCTGGGAATGCTGATATGCCATTCTGCTTGCACGTTCCCAGGCTGGTGTCCAGTGGAAGGGAGCTGGGGAGATGAGACTGACTCCCTGACTTCTGTATTTACAACTCCCATCCAGGAAACGGGAATTTTCACAACTTGTTCATCAGCACGTTTTCTGCATGGCAGATTGCCCCAAACTCTGATCCTTAGCAGTGCCACAAGGCTGGCAGCCAAGCAGATGAATTGTCAGGGAATCAGCAAGAGGCTTTTGATGGATTCCCTCTTTCCTTACTCCCACCCCACCTCAGCTCACCCCGTGGCATTTGAGGCTCAGCAAAATCAACATGTTCTTCTGGAACATTTCAACTTTGACTAATCAGGAGAGTTTCTGACAGAAAAATGTTCCACTGGAAAATTTTTGACCAGCACTAATTAGCATTTTTTCTATTAGCTTTGTCCTGAAGGCACAGTAATTTATGCCTTGGTGAAATAAACAATCACTAAGAATTGGACACTCCCCAGGTTCAAGGCATATTTGCTTACCCTAAACAGAAAAAGTCTTATTGGCTTGCAAAACTTTACATACTTAACACAAGGAAAGAATGACTGCCTGACTTTCTTGTGCTTTACCTGGGCACAGGCCCAACTGCATTTTAATCACTTTGCTTTAAAAAAAAAAAAAAAAAAAAAAAAAAAAAAAAAAAAAAAGGGAAGTAGTGGATTTTCACTTGCAGAGCAGTAAGGTTCAAGCAACACTGGAGACAAGCCATGGATGTGGAACAAGAGCTGAACCACACTCAGAGAACTTGAAGGTAGCCACAAGAAACAAGAGGAAGACAGAAAATGTCACAGGTGCCTTAGGAGTTCAGGTTTCCTTGCTATTCCTCTACCTTTTGGTTATATCCTAAACTGAATTTCTCACTGAACCCCAGGATACTTAAGGTTGTGAGGGACCTCTGGAGGTCCAGCCCCTGCTCAGAGCTGGGCTGGCTTCCACGTTAGATCAGGTTGCTCAGAGCTGTGTCCAGCTTTCCCAGTGCATAATGCTACATAAATGCACCTGAGCTACACATCTGAATGTGCTGAATCCTGCCCATCCATCCTTTTTCCCCAGAAAGCCTTCATTTTGGAACCCTGTGCAAGCCAAATGCAGAGTGACAAGTCCCTGGCGGTCTTTGTGAAGCGGTTGCGAATGCTGGGCAGATGGTGCAGCTTTTGCTGCAGTGAGAATACAGCTACAGGGTCTCCCAGGAAAGCAGGCAGCTATATTTAAACCACTCTTACGAAATCCACATTGATATTCATAAAAGACACTTCAACACCTCTTTGGTGGCTCGAAACTGCAGCACACAGCATGGGGAAGAGCACACGTGTTTCTGGAGACCAAGGCCTGGTTCCATTTTGTGGCTGCAGTGTTGATAGCAGCAGGCAGAGAGGACAAATAGCACAAAAAAGCTCAGCCTCCTGGAGCACAATCCTGGAGAATTGGCATCTAAATGCCGTGGGAGAGCCTGGGGAGGATTTTCCCCAGGAAGGTGTATGGCTTTGGGATGGGACTCGGATGTTGGGGAGATCTCCAGGGGGGCCAGGCTTCAGCAGATGAAGCCCCACCACCCTCCCCTGGCACAGACACGGGTCCTGAGCCAGCCCTGCATCCACCAGTACTCCTGCAAGTCCAGCTGGTGCCAAGCCTGGCAGAGCTGCTGATGTCCCCTGCATGTCTCACTACCAAAGGTGGACTTTATCCTCCTGCTCTGCTTGTTTCGGGGAGGAGGAGAGAAGTCAGTGGGCACAAAGGTCAAAGGTGCTTTATTTCCATCTCCCTGAGGCCCTCTCGGTGCTTGGCAACACTGCTGTCTGCTCTTTCTTTTGCTTTAGGAAAATGCCTTTCACCTTATCACCGCCCTGATACAAACCTCACCTCTCCCAGCAGGGAAGAATGGAAAAACCTCTCGACGGAAAATCTGAGAAGCTCTTTGGCCACTCTCTGTGGGGAGCAGGGTTTAAAGGGGGTGGTGTCACCCATCTAGAGGGTGACACGGCCACTGTGCCAAAAGGCAGATCAAAGCCAGAAAACAGCCTACTCCCTTGTTCTTGTAGCGACTGAAATTCTGAGTGCAGCTTTGTCATGTTATTCTCAAAGCCACCTAGGTTTTTCTTTGGCACTGAAAACCACAGACACCGATGGCTTTCAACATTTCCCTCATGGAAAGGAGGACACATGCAATGAACTGGGGTTTTTCTCATCTTAGCCCATTTTTACTGGCCCTTAGACCTCCTCAGAGCAATACCTAAAGTTAAGACATTTGTGAGATGCAAATACACTCATGTGTGAGCGCCAAATCTTGTTTATTTTTTGTGCTGCTTCATGGCAGCTTCATGTCCATATGTGGGCAACATAGCAAAGCATAGAATGAAAATCACATGAATAACCCCAGAGGAATCAGATGCATTATTCAATATTTAAAATTAAGCAGGAATTTAAACACTTTGCTGAATCATGTTCTCATTTGCATTAGAGCATAGACCTCCTGAGTCACCAGGCGTGTCTAACATGCAATGGTGATATTCCTGCTCAAGCACCTTCCTAGGATGAGCTTGGCTCCTGCTCTTGAAAGGCTGGAGAAACTCTAGGGCAAATTTCCAGAAGGATTTTTTCTCATCCCATTCTCATTCTCATCCCTGCACAACCCCAAACAACAGGGGACTGTACACAATACAGCCACTTGGAAAATGTACTGAAAACTAGAGGGTCCCCTTTGTAACTACTTATCTTTCCCAAAATACTCCTTTTGCTGCCTCTTGCATGCTTCCATAGGCCTTCAGCTTGCTCTGGGATGTGCTCCCAGGGAGGCTGCCTGCTCTGGATGCTGGAGATCTCCCCAGATCCCCATTCATGCACACACTCCCATGCACATTCCCTCCGGTCTCTTAGACAGCAAACAGCAGGAGTCAAATGTGCCACTTGAAGAGGCATTTCTAATTGGGCAATTTGTTAACGTAGAAAATGTAGTTTATCGTTAATTGTAAAGGTGGAGCTGGTGAGCTCTTTTGAAAACTTTTCTTCTGCCTGGTGTTCAACAGATGTTTAGGAAAAATCTCAGACAGTCAAGGTCATTGGTGTGTGGGAATATACAAGGAATTTCTATCTTCTGCAACAAATCAAAGCCACCATATTTGAGGATGCCATTTTCCATGCAAGTGCCTGAATAGGCACACTTACATTCAGCCTTAGATATCTTAAGTCTGTCTGAGTATGACTTTTACCAGTTTTCTTTCATTCAGAGAGCCCAGTATGAAGCAATTGATTAGCTCACTAATATCTCTTCTACTCCCAGCTGCCACTATAACAAACAATAATAAAGACATCTATTTAGTGTTTCCCTTTCACTGGAGCCCTTAATGTTTCCATTTGCACAGCAAAGATTACAAAGGACAGAGTTAAGGGTAATAATTATATGACTTCTTTCCTGACCTGTACCACAAGGCTCCCTCCCATTTTTGTTCTTTATCAGCCTTTTCTGAAACTGAAATCGAGGAAGCAGAAAAGTACCTAGAAAGATAGGGAAAAGAGCAAGGAGTGATTTATTCATAAATAGACCTGCAGGAAGCTTCCAAACTGCAGCTTCTCTCTTCAGAGTTTCAGGCATGTCCCACGGTGGCTACTGTAATATCAGAGGAATGCTTACTCCTGCTACTGCTGCTAATCTGGGAGCAGTCACGTGGCTCAGCTGTATTCTCTCTCTCCAAAAATTTGACTTTTAACCTTCCTTTGCTACAGACATGATGTATATTGCTTTGACATGATTCCAAGTAGCAAACATGCAAAACTATGACCTATAAGCAAAGCAAATGGAAAAAAAAAAAAAGATATTTATGAGAATAAAATTATGTGAGCCTGCGGGAAGGGGAGAGAAAAATCTGCCTGGGTCATTTCTGTTTGCTTTCCCCTAGGAATAACTTTGGGAAAAATAGCAAAATGTTAATCTAGGGAAAAGGAAAAAAAGAAAAGGTGTCCTGAGGTGCAAATAAAAAAAAAAGGAGAGACAGCAGAAAACGTAATTATTTATTCGCGCTCATTTACTTGTCAGATGAAGCTGAAAGCTGCCAGATAGCTTCTTTTCGACAGCTTGGAGTTACTGTTGGGAACAGATCCATGTATGGAAGCGAAAGCAGAAAAGCATAGATAAGCTGAGATCCAGCTATGCAAACCATCTTTAGAGACACTTAAAGGACAAGCACCCCGGCTCCTTTCTTTCTGGTAAATATAGAGACACTATCATATGAGGGCTTTTTTCCATTCTGCATGACCCACAACTGCTGAGCCTTGGCTGGGGTAAGTGAAGAACGACTCAGGCATTTCTTGGGAACACCTGGGGATTCGGTTGGACTGACATCCTGGGAAAAGCCGTAAATCAGGGGCAATGGGATGGCTCCAAGAGCTGGATAATGGTTAAGCTCTCTGAGTAGGAAACTTGACATAAAACAGCTTTGCCGCTGGAGCGACAGGAACTTTCCAAGTGTCTGAAGGAGGAAAGAGAAAAAATGTTGGAAAACAAGAGTTTTATCACTCAAGAAGTGGATTCACAGACTGGGTGATGAGAGAGCTTCAGTGGGCAGGAAGGATCAGTGGTGGTTGCCAGTGTCAGAGTCTCTCTGTGTTTCTATTCAGAAAAATTCATTTCAAATGTCAAGGGCTTTTTCTTCCCTGCACTACTTTCGTTTTGAGAAACATGTTTCACTTGGGTTGAGCTGACTGGACATTAGGAAGAGCTCGTTGTAAACGACTGTTGTTTTTCTTGGCACTTAAAGGCAGTTTCCCAATGTTTCTCTGTGGATTTGAGGTTGATTACATCCTGTGCAAGGATTTTTGGTACAGTTTTAACTGCCATTACAGTGTTGTGAAAGTCAGCTCCAGCGAAAACAGCTGTGTGCTGTTGTGAATATTTCCAAAGTACTGAAGTAATAGGTCTCCTTCAAACTAGCAGAGAAATGTGTCAGCTCTGGGAATTGGGCACTGTCACAAAAACAGAGTATAGCCTTGGCAGAGAGGCTTTCTTCACCAAGTGTTTTGTTAAAAAGAACACAAAAAAGCTTTTTATAGCCTTGGCTTAAAATCTGGTTGCTATATGGTGGTACAGTTAAATGTGAGGTTTTTCTTTAAATGCTACTGAGTGGCTTTGGGTTAACGTTTCATGTGTTTCCAGGTGTTATAATATTGTATTCATAGTCCCACTGCAAAGTTCTAGTTAAAGCATTGTCATTTTTCAGGTGGTTAATAGACTGGGAAAAAACCATCAGAGCAGGTGAAGTGAAATTATACAGAAAGAACTGAAAATAATATCAGGAGTATGATTGAAATTGTAGAAGATTTCCAGAAATATGAAGGATGATCGCAAAGGGAAATCACTCGACCACAAATGTCATAAACATTTCCATTCATGAATGAAAATGCCTTCCCTTGTCCTTACATAAGAAGAACATAATGGAAGTGTTTGCTTGTAACCCCATAGTAGAGTTTGCAGTTGAAAGGGCCAATGCCCTCATCTTCCCTTATTTGGCCAGCATCTCCACAGATATTCCCACTTTTCTCAGCTTTCACCCTCACTGAAATACACATCTTGTCTTTTTCTGGTTTCCTTTGTCTGTGTTAGGCAAACTTTGATTCTTTTGAGAGGTACCTTTTAAGCACATGCCACCTGCCTACAGGAATGCTAACACAGAAATCAATCTTTAAATAATTGGGGTCAATAGATAGCTTTTAAATTGCTAGTGAGTCACTAACCAATAAACCTTTTAGCTGCTAATGTTATGAAATAACATTTCTGCATTTCACTCTTACTCAGATTGCTTCCATTTCCAACTGAATATGGTTCTGGTTCATAGCTTGTTGTGAACCTGCTGATATATAAAAATTCTTCCTCCATTTTTCCTTCTTCTCCCCACCCTCCCCTTCCCCAGGTTGTGAGCTTTCCTTTCCCCAAGAGACACAAAGACCAGCGGATTGGTGTGTGTCCCCTGAGCAGGGCGTTACCCACAGCTGTGCTGGGCAGGCCAGGAAGAGGATGGCAGGATGGAGCTGGAAAAGCTGGGACTTATTTGATTTGCTCTTTCCATTTGGTCCAGGGCCCGGGGCAGTGAGGCCTGATAGACAAAGCCCTGGTGGCGTGAGTCATCTCTTGGTTGCTAGCCCCAAGGCAGGCTGCCCTTTGTGCCCCCCTCCTCTATCAGGAGCATTTTCAGGCATTAGCGTTATCACTAATATTTATGGCTACTATCAGTGTGCTGGCTGTTGTTAATATTTACTATTGATAGCCACGGGGCCCGCTGGGATTTGTTCAGCCCCTCGTGTGCAGAGGATGGGATCTGGCTGAGAGACCCCAGCCGTGAATACAAAGAGCCCCACGAAGCATCAGTGATAGTATCACTAACATCTTTTATAAGTGACTAGTCATTATGAGCGCTGCAGTCTCCGAGCATCCGCCGCGAGGTCCTCCCACGCTCCATTCTCTGCCAGAGTGCAGGCAGGAGAGGGGGAAGGGGGAGCTCTGCTCTTTCTCACCACCAGCCTCAGCAAGGCTGCCGAGCTCACTCGGGGCAGCACACACACCAGGAGTGAAGGATGAAGGGCAAAGCTGAGCTCTGTGCCTATTCCTGCCGGCCTCTGGCAAGGGTAAAGCTGTCCTCGCCCCGGTGGCAGCTGGAGGGAGCAGAAATATGTCCTGTGCCTCATGAAAGGAGCCAAAGCACACAGGATTTCTAGATGCACTGGTGGCTTGTGCTCCCGAACCTTAGTGACTTTAAAAAAAAAAAGCCAAACACACCTGGGTGTCAGACAACACATCTGGAGAAAGTCTTTGCACCAGGCATCCACAGTTAGTCCCTGAATTCAGACTTTCGTGTGAGAAGGCAAAATCACCTTTGTGGTTTACAGTGTGCCCAAGAAGAGAGCATCCCCAAAAAGAAATCAGCAAGGAGAGCTACTCCCTGAATTCACTCAGTAAGGACTTTACAAACTGGCTCTGACTCAAAGTAAGCCCACTGCACATTCTCCTCTTCCAGTCACCTCAATGTTTTTATGGAAGGATGGTGTTTGGACACCATCTCTGTCTTTTCTCTAGGAAGATTGGAGCACATTCTGAGGACACGCTGACAGACTGATCCACTTCTCTGGCCAGATACACATTACTGCCCATGTCCTAGCAAAATGGGCTTTGTGCAATGGCTCTGCCTGCTCCCAGCCTAGAAACCTGCAGATCCATTTGCCAATTGAAATCTGATTTGGCCCAGGATTTGAGGCCTCTTAAAAAAAATATCTGAAAATGTCCAGCCCTCTTCTTTGGTTTTCTTGTAAAAACATAATCTTCCTATTCTTACAGGAAGAGGAAACAACATGACAGCTTTAAGTAGTGGTGGTGTTTTCTGACAATTTACAAGTAAAGCAGGGAATTTATGAGTGGACATTCATTCTGGAGTTGATCCTTTGGGGAACTCACTATTATCCTGGCAGCATACAGGGGAAAAACAGCAACAATGCAGTAAACCTGGAGGTCTTCAAAACTCAGTTTATTCCTATTTAGGGCTCCAGCCATCACTGTTATCTAATCATAAATGTATTCTTATTGCATGGGGTCACTGCAGGGCAAAGCTTAAGTTATTTTGATTTCCATTCTTCAATATATTTGGATTTCTCTTATATTTAATGCTGAACTTCCTCCTGAGTTTGGGATGTTTGTTTTTAGGATCTTTCTCAAATCCTTGGAATGTTGAACTCTGACTTTGCTATCATAAAATGCAGGTTTCCATTTGTAATGTCTCTTGCTGAGTCTTTTCCAGAGACGAGGGAGAGGGAGAGGGAGAAGAGAAGAGAAGAGAAGAGAAGAGATTTCACTCTGGAGGATTCCACATCAGTTTATTTATGAAGAAAGGTGGGCATAGGAGAAGGAAAGTGCTAACATAATTGGTATTCTGCAAAATGTATTTGGTAAAGGTACAATGGGAAGACCAGTTTGGATTCCACTCAGCTTAACAATGATTAATGGCTTATCTCTAAATAACCAAAAAGGGCGAATGCTCAGGAACAACTTCTGCTACAGGGAGCTGTTAAGGTACAGATTTTCCTCTGCCAGGCAGGAGATTCAGCACTTGGGTTGCTCTACTCCCCATGGGAATAAAGTGCACTGAATGGTATATAAAATCATTTTCTTGCCATCAGTCCCCCAGGGCTCTCAAGCTCTGCTTAAGATGAGTTTTACCAGAAGTTTTGTCCTTGTGGTATTTCCCAGGTTATCCCACAGACCACAGTGTGCCCTGGAGGTTGCAGACTAATCCTGCATGACACCACCACACAAAATTTCCTGCTCTTCCAGAGAAATGTTCCTTCTTTCACTGGAACGTCAATTTGGAGTTTTTTACCTTCTTATATAAGAAAAGCGGGAAAACAGAGGAAAATGTAAAAATAACAAAACATGGAAAGTGCAGGAAGGGGCCTGCAAAACTATTGCTGCCTTTCTATGTAGGCAAGGTTTAAAAATAACAAAACATGGAAAGTGCAGGAACGGGGCCTTTCTATGTCCCCCCAGGCAAAGGTTTCCTTGAGTCCCTCTTGGAAACGGCACAGGAAATGCTCCCTTGTTGTGGTTTAGGAATGGTATTCCCCAGTTTAATACAGCCATTAAAATCACTCTGTGCTGCTCCCTCTCCCCTCCAACTGGAGGCACGGGTTGGCAAAGATCACGGGTCAAGATAAGAACAATTTACTGGAAACAGCAGTGGGATAAGAAAATTAACAGTAACAGCAATAATACTGAATGTCAGAGGAGATAAAGAAAATAAACAATTCACACAGAACTACTCCCTTGATAACATTAGTATCTGATGGCTCCCCCAGCCACATTTTCTCCATCAGGAGGAACCCCTTCTGCCCCAGACAGTTTCCCTTCCCCCTGCTCCTGGCAGTGATGTGAGGGGGTACCAACCATGTCCCCTTCTGGCTACTACACCCCTGCAGGTACCAAGGTCTCCCAGGCCACAGGGAGATCTCCTGTCTCAACAAGCCTTAGGAAGCAAGGGCCAGCACATGAGCTCAGTGGAGGTATGAAGGCCCACAGTGACTTGGGCATGGTTTCAGCCTCAGGCAGAGAAGCCTGAGGAGTCATGAAGCAGCTGATGGGTTGTGCATGTCCACCTAAGGCATCCCTCACCACCCTCAGGGCTTCTGCAGGGGCCTAGGGTTTTGTGGACGAAGGCATCTCTTGCCCTACACCCCCTTTGCCCTTCCAAATCCGCTTGGTTTGACACCTGTTTCCAAAAGAGGCAACCATACATCCAGGCTTTAGTGTGGGAACAGGGATCCCCTCTCCTTGAAAGAGCCCCTCCCAGCACCAGCGTTTGCCACATCCGCACACTGGAGCAAGGAAGCAAATCCAAGGTGACAACTGCTTTCCCAGCCTCTAATTCCCAGCTTGCTGCTTTGCTGCAGCCTGGCAAGCAGGATAGGAGAATGATCCCATGTTATTTTTTGGCTTACGGAAAAGGCTCCAAGCAGAGATCTTATGCTTCTGCCCCAGACACAGCAATAAACTTCTGGATTTGCTGCTGGTGTGCTGAGACTGCCAACATGTACACAATAAAAGTAAAGCCTTCCTGTGGCCACAGACCACAACATGCTAGTGATCCATGGTATTATCCTGTTATTTAGTGAGTCATCCTTGCTGCTGAAAAATACACACAGCCCAGAAAGTTGTTAACAATAATACTGGATGTGAGAGACTGGTGTTTGTTTTACTCCAGTGTAACTTATTCCATATGGTCCTTTAAAGCATGCTAAACGTTACATCGCTTTGGGCTGCCAACTATTATTTCAAGATGAACTCACAGATCTAGAACATAGCTACTTGAAACAAGGCTCTGAAAGCATTCTCTGTCCAGGAAAAACGCCCAGTGCAGCAGCAAGACAGATGGTGTGGATTGCCCTGTCTTTATCTGGATAAGCAGGTCCCCACTTTTATGGAGTGGCCACAATAGTGATGTTTACTGCTGCTCTGATGCCTGCTATGACAACTTTCAGATGTAAGCCACATGCACAGAGCAGAAACTGTATCCTGACCAAGGAGATAAGTTTAACTTCTAGCATTTACCTCTTATGCATGTTTTTCCAAGTTACTGATGAACCAATTATTTGTGGAATCCTGGTATGTTTTCCAAATCTCCTTGGTAGCCTTAATTCATGAGAAAAATACTGCAAAAAGAGAGACATGCAGCTGCGAGAGGTGTCCTCGCTTTGCTCTCTGGCTACATTTAACACAAAGGTTTAACACAACAAGGTCCAGCATCACAGCGTCCTTGTGTTCCTGCCGTGTTCTCTCCTGGACTTAGCCCACAGCACTGCTTGGAAAGCAAACACATTAAAAAGTTTCTCTTGTCACTAGGGGTGTTCCCCAGGCCTCAGTATCAGGATGAGTCCTGTTTATTTACTTAGGAAATGGTGGAATCACCATTCCAGAAGGTGAAAAGACGTGTAGACGTGGCAGCTGAGGGACATGGTTTAGTGGTGGACTTTGGTGTGTTAGGTTAACAACTGGACTTATGATCCTAGAAGCCTTTTCAACCTTAAACATTTTGTGATCCTACTTTCTTAGCCACTGGTTGAAGAAAAAGGGTGTTCCACAAAGCATCTTTCTTGATAACTTGCCCTTTGGCTTGAGTTGATGTTATCAGAAATGAAGTTTTGAGAGCAAGAGTAACCGACACTTAGAGGTTTTTAGAGCCTTGCTGATAACCTCACCCTTCGCCTGAAGTGTGACATGTGTCCAAATTAATCTTGACAAAATAGTTAATATTGAAGGTTCTCTGCTGTGAGTGTGTACGAGGACCATGGATATATATATGGGGATCATGTGAAGGAGAATGGTGTGTGCAGGACGTGAACCTTTCATTGTCAGAGAAGAGAAATCTTTGTGCTGCTTGGCACTGAAAATCTGCTTAGTGGGCAATGGTTTGTCTGTTAAGTTATCAGTCATTAATTAAGATTCAAGACAAATAATGACTATTTTAGAAAAATTACTCAGACCCTTTCTAGATTCTTAAAACCTCCAAAATAAATCACCAAAGACCCACCTGAGGATCCATAATTTGGTGAGAGTCATTGCATTTTTAGAGGCCAGGACAAGTCTGTCTATATGTGCACCATCTTCAAGTGTACCTGGAAACGGCCTTAAGGAGTTAAAATGCCTGAAGATGTACCTCTACAATAACAAACTAAAAAAGTATTTGGCCTTTTACCCTTAATTTCAATGTTCTTACCTTAAAACTAACCAGGCAGACTATTTTGAGCATGCCTTGAGGCACAGACTTAGAAGATTGCTACAAAACAAGACAAGTTTGTAGGCATTACAAGCTGTGCCACTACCAATGTTTTCTAGACATTTTCTGTCCCTGTTGATAAGAACACGGCAATTTTAACATCCTTCTCTTTGAAAAACATTCTGGTTATCTTGAAACGTGCCTTGATGTACGCAGATTACAGAAAATCACACAGCAAGACAAGTTTGAAGGCTCTAACCTTAATAAAGTTGAAGTTTTGCCAGCACAGGCTCCCTGCCTCCATCCCGAGTTGTAAATTCATGTTTTGCCTTTGGCGTGGATGTCATTCAATGCATGTCCCTTCTTTTGTGGCAGTGTCTGGTGCAGACACTTCAGCAGGGTCTTGGCCATCTGCAGGAAAGCCCTGTGCTGAGTCAGGCTCTTTGAGGAGCTGGGGATGTGCTGGATGTGGCAGATGTTCGTGACCTGGCTGACTTCAGGTACAGCCTCACACCTACATTGCTGTGTTGGTTTTGTATAGGAGGTATTTATGGAAGTGATGTAAAATTTTTGTGGTTTTTGTGTTTGAACTACTAAAAACTTGTATATGCTTTTGTGAAAAATATATGTTAAAGATGGAAGAAACCTGTTACTGTTTTTTTTGGTGTTTTTTTGGGGTTTTTTTGTGGTTTTTTTTTTTTGTTTTGTTTGTTTGTTTGGTTTTTTTCCCTGGACGGTAAAGCGGTAACATGGGTGGCCCAGCCCTTGTTTTGGTTAGGTTAGGCTGGGCAGCCCCTGCTGTTTTTTTTTTTCTTTTTTTTTCCTTTTTTTTTTTTTTTTTTTTTCTGGATGGTAAAGAAGTAACATGGCTGGCCCAGCCCTCGTTTTGGTTAGGTTAGGCTGGGCATCCCCTGCTGCGGGCACTTGCTGGATTTTTCTTATTAGTCGCTGAGTAAAGGGAGAGGAGAAGTCATTAGTTTCTTTCCTTAGTGTGTTACTGCTGAGTTTTAGTTTAGTTACTAAGATCTTTTTTACTTTTCTTTCGTTGTAACTTTGATCTGTAAGGTACTGAGCCTGGCTAGGGTTAAGTGACTATTTGTAAGCCCTGGGTAAGACATTAAATTTTTTCATGCTTCAATCTTGTTTTGAGTGAGAGAAAATAATAGAATCTAGGCATGTAGAAGAACAACATAAAAACACTAAAGTCAGTAAAGAAGAAGTCCCAGATAAGAAGGATGAAGAAATGCCTTTAGTTTTAAGTTAAAATCCTCTTGTAAAAAATAGGAAGAAGACTCTTTTTCCCTATAATGCATGAAGTTATAAGGAAATAAAAGTGTTCAAATTATAGATATCAAACAAATGCCTTCAAGCTAAAGAAAGCAAATATTAAACTAAATGTAACTAAATGTAATCCTATGAGAAGTTTGAACAAAGAAAGAGAGAAGAGTAATGAAGGTCCTGTAACCCCAAGAAAGAGAAGAAGGAATCTCTGTTCCTAAAGATTAAAATTATTTCAGAGATAGATAATGAGAAGTTTTACATTTAAACACTAAACAATACCCCATACGTTGACACAGCCCCACAGCTGTAAGAAAAACTTATAGAAAATGGGAGGGATTTCACTATTACAAATCTTCCTGGGTGGCTGCTATTCATGAAAGTTAAAAGCCACAAAAAAACTGTTTTATTGTGGAAGAGTCTCCATAACATTAACAAAAGAGACTTCTGTCCCTAAGCAAACTGAAGAAAGATTATTCTAAAAGTAGTAAACGAACTGAAATTTTAGGCATCATTTCTTTACATTGTCATTAGCAAAAAAAAAAAAAAAAAAAAAAAAAAAAAAAGTTGTAAGGAGAAGAAAAGTGTCCTAAAAGTTTTGTTCTAATTCTTATTACTCTTTCTCTTAGTAACTAGTAATAAATTTTTCTTTTTACCCTTTTAAAAATTTAAACCTTTTACCTTTCTCCCAGTCCTATCCCACAATAAGAAGTGAGTAAGTACATTCTAGTAAGTGCAGTAGCGATCGGCAAACACTAAACCCACCACATTTTCTCATTTGTCACATTGCCATAATTAAGCACGCAGCTGACCAAAGGCCCCAGATCAGTCCTGGCTGTGTCACTTCCTTTACCTCATATTTTGGTTTTGCCTCTTTTTTTCTTCCTGGGCTCTGCTCCTTTATCCAGTCCCTCTCCCCCAGACAAGCCAGTGATTAAGCTGGTTCCCTGCCTTTGTTATCAGCAATGTTTCTCTTTCCTGCCATTTTTCCTGCTGCTGTCTAGTCAGCGCAGCTACTGATCAGACACGATCAGCTGCATGCACATCACCCCTCTTCTTACAATCTGCAGGTTCTGGTGGCTTCTCATACCTTTATTTCACGTTGTTAGACAGCCAAAAGTAAGGGTTAACCAAAGATACTACTTTCATAGAATCATAGAATCACAGCACGGTTTGGGTTAGAAGGGAGTTTAAAGATCATCCAGTTCCAGCCCCCCTGCTATAGGTAGGGACACCTTCCACAAGACCAGCTGGCTCCAAGCCCCATCCAACATGGCCAGGAACACTTCCAAGGATGGGGCATTCACAGCTTCTGTGGGCAGCCTGTGCCAGTGCCTCATTGTCCTCACAGTAAAGATTTTCTTATTAACACCTAATCTAAATATCTTCTCTTTTAGTTTAAAACAACTAGCATTGTTCTATCACTATCTCCCTGTGCAAAAAATGGCTCTCTCATGAACATATTGGCATGTGAATCACTCTCTCTCTTTTGTACACTTTTAAAATGAATACTGTTGCTGTTACTGTTAATTTTGTTATCTCTCTGGTGTTTCCAGTAAATTGTTCTCATCTCAGCCCATGATCCTTGCCATTTGTGCCTTCAATTGGAGTAGGAGCAGCACATGGCTTTAGTGGGAGTATTAAATTGGGGAATACCATTACTAAACCACTACAGCCTGGAACAAACCTTGGCAGGACAAAACACAAGTGGGATATACCATGGGCTTCAGAGCAGCAATCAGCTCTCTTCCCTGGTGCCCTATGAGCTAAGTGGCTCATCCACCCAGGCAATTGGCTGCCAGCCTGGAATGAAGGTTGGTCTGCTCCCAGGTTGTGTGAAATTGGATAGTATTGCCACCTAGACTTTGCTATGCTCTCCCAGCATGTCCTAATTTCCAAAGTTCTGACTCTTCAACAACACCAAATTTTTGTCCAAAGCCTAAAGGCATGTCTTCTTTCCTTTCAGCCTAATCACAACCTCGGTTTTGTCTTTGTGATGTGCTCACTGTCTTCTGATTATTCATCTCTCAGATTTTTCTGGTGAAATGATGTTGAGAACTAGGTCATCTACACCTGATCTGAGGTTTGCTCTTCCTGATCTTAAACCTTTCAGTGATAAATACACACTTCTCCCTCTTTGCAGACAACTCAGCTGCCTACACCATTCCTCTCATGGCTATAGAAAGTTCTTCCTTGTGCCAAACTTCGGTGTCCCTGCCTACAGTTTAACCCCCTGACTTCTTATCATGTCAACAGGAAGAATGGAAAGCATCCACTCTTTCAGATGTGCAAGGATATACGTCTCCTCTTGACTTGTCAGTTTGCATTCCTGCAATGTTTCCTCTTGAATCATGTCTTCGAGACCTCTCACCCCTCTTATTTCTTTCTCAGCTGTTGCCTGCTTCCCTGATGCCACTGGTCATACAAATACAGCTGTTAATTCTGGAATCCACTGATGGCAAATAAAATCCAGGTACTGTTAGCAGTCCTGGCACAATTACCAAAATACCACATTGGTATCTTGAGGTGCAGGGGGCAGAAAGTTTCTGAGCAACTGAGGTGCAGTGGAAGGGAGCTGAATGAAAAGGGAAAGCCTGTGTTTCCATCAGGCCTGTAAGATACTGCCCTACCAAACACACAGCTGCCTGCACACCAGCAAACTGCTTCGGCAGCCTCAGAACCAAAACAGATTTCAGAGAAGCTGGGTACAGCTTCCCATAAGAGCAGATTTCCTTAAGGGACTTGGGGATTTCTAACTATGAGGCAGGTGGAAAAGAAGCATCTTCAATCATTTCAAAGAATCATCACAACCCAGAAAGACATGATAAAAACATTCAGCTCAGGACAGCTTTTAAACAGGCCATGTTTGAAATTTCAAGGATGGAAACAGATTAGCATGTGAGAGCATGGAAATTTGAAGGGAGAATCCAGTCTTACGTATGGTGGAGTTTCATATCTCCAAAGTGTCCAGCAAAACCCCCAACCCCATAACCACTAAGCAATCAGGAAGTTACATCTGGTTCTCTTGTTTCTTGTTTCTTTTCCCTTTTTTTTTTTTTATTTTGGTAAATTCTCTTTACATGCAGGGCTTCAATTCCTAGATTTAGGGCATGCAGCAGTGGTTTCTGCCTCAGTACTGCTCAAGCAGGCAGCACAGAGAGGATAAGCATTTTTGGTTTATACATCTTCAGACAAAAACAGAAGAACTGGAGCAGTCTGTGCCCAAACAGCAAGACCTGTGTGTGCACCAGTGTGAGTCCCTGGCCAGCAGACCAATCTGTGGGGAAGGAAACTGGGAAAAGAACCCTGCTGCTGTCTCTGCTGTCCCAGGGGGGAAGTCAGCCAGGAGCAAGGACACAGGATTTCTGCAAGGTGCCTTGGGAAGGCCAAGGAGCATAGAAATTCCAGACACATGGCTCCTTGTGGCCTAGAACTGACTGATAACAGCAGACAACATGTTCCTCTGTCCCCAGGACTCGAGGACTCATCTCTGGCAGAGCTCTTCTGTGCTGGAGGGACACCTCGCCAGGCAAGGCCACTTGGAGGTGAAACAAAGCAGAACTTGGTAAAGTCAAAGCAGCAAGAAGTCAGGGAACATTTCTGACCACCCTCAAGGACAGCAGCTTAAAGCCCCCTACAGAGAAGAAAATTTTTCTTTAGGAGAAATCATTGCACAACCTCTCACCTAATGGGCCTGGCTTTTGCAAGGTGTTCCACCAGCTTTCTTGATCTGGAAGACATAAATAAAATATAAATATGGTGCTTTGTGCAGCTGAGGCCAGTCACATCTCACTTTTAATGAAAAAGGCCATTTTCTCTGGAATACCCAGCCTTGCTGAAGGCTGGCAAACAGATGATACAGAGGAGGCCAAATTACTTTCACAACCAGGGGCCACAGCCAGAACCATGCACTACATCTGATTTGCTTTGTGCTCCCACTGGTAACTATGGGAACCCTGCTCATGGATCAAAGGAGGAATAGGGCCAGATCTGTTGGGGAAGCCTCACAATCCCCAGTTTGCAGGACACGGCTCTCAGACAGTGCCACATGGTACTTGCACTTCTGTTTTTCTGGAAGTCCCAGCTCCTGGAGTCATGTGATTACTCTTTCAACACTCTTATGGTTTTTTAACTTGCTTCTGGTTGCCAAGTAAATTGGAAAGCACCAAACTCTAGGGCTCAAGAGCAGAAGACAAATCCAGAGAACATGTTATTTTTTACTTTATAATTCTGTACTTATGGGAGATTTTTTTTTTTTTCAAACAAAATTTTTCCAGGCCTTGGAATGGTGGTGAAGGGGGCTGGAGTGTCAGCTGGAGAGTGCTAATGCCTATCTGATGGCAGTGCTGCCCCAGGGCTGGCACACTGCCCTTCCACGGCCCTTTGCAGGGAAGCAGCAGAGTCACTGGGCCATGGCTTTCACTGGGAAACAAATTTCAGTCAACCTTGCATCTGCATTTTGAGTCCCTGCCTTGTGAACTCTTGTAACAGCAAAACAAAGCTTCATTGGTGTCATGGTTTTGCTAGGGAAAGATGCTAAGGGACAGCCAGTTCAGCAGGGGACATCTGGTCCTTCATTTTCCAGTGACTCCAGCTAGGAGCTGGTTTTTGCCTGCAAAGTGTAAGTGAGATGCTGGTATTAGCATGCACTGCTGGTGAGACAACTGACAGCTGCCAGAAGGCTTCTTTGTTTGCACCCCTTTGAGAAGAGTGAGGAGACAGTTTGCACCTTGTACATCTCTCACAATAAGCCCAGCTGCTGAAGTCATTCTGTGCACATATTGAAGTTTTCCTGTACATTCCTGGTGACCAGAAAACGAGTATTTTCCACAAAGAAAAGCACAACTATGAAGCAGGATTTGAAGAGAAGAACATGCCGCTTGTTTTTCAGCTTAGATGTTTGCAAAATATGTGCAACTCTCCCAATTTCCAAGCTTCCTAAATTCAAGTCCAGCCCCTCTAACTACTTTCAGTCCCCATGCAGCAGGTGGTTTCCAGTGCAAATATAGTTTTGTGTTTGCTACACATAACCAGTGCTCTGCAAAATTTGGCCAGTCAATACTTCTTCCAGGAAAGCTCTCTCCCAAGCTGTTAAATGCTATGCTCACAAATTAGTGTTCTGGATTTATTGTTTAAACATGCATAAAACACAGCACAGAGCAAATATCCAGGGGGAAGCTCTAAAGTGGCACAAACTTGGTTTCTCCATTTACATCTGCAGTCTCTCAAAGCAGGGGAGTGACAGCAAATCACACACTACCCATTTTTCACAGGTGTGCCAAAACATTCCATCAAACACTGCCTCCTCCCCAGGGTGCACTCTGTACTCTCAGTTTTCCAGGGGAGAAGATACCTTTCACATCCAAGCCCCCCGGCTGGCTGATGGACAACTGTGATGCAATCAGACCTCCACGGGATCATCGGGATTGAGACTGCACCAGGTACTTGGAAACAGCTACAGAGGCACTGCCTAGAGAGCTCAAAGAGAAATATATTGATGTCCAGCACACAAAATTGGCCTTCCTACTCACTGCTGTGTCCCACTCCATCTGCCACATTTCTAAATGCCTGATTTATCCTCCTAACAGCAAAGGCTGGTTTGAAGGTGTCAGTGAAAGGAAGTGCTCAAATTGCTGGAAATGATGTTTCTAAGCATCTTTTTTAGAAACACCACTCTCCAGAGATCTCCAGGTCTCTGCCAAGAACATGCATTGGAGAGCCAGAGAATGTTCAGGGAGCGCATGCTCAAGTCTGCTGCAGCAAGGAGCAAAGACAGATGGATGGCAAGCAGAGGTGACAACCCATCTGCTTCTGCAGGACCTCTCTGGCATCTCCTGAGGGACTCGAGGAAAACCGTGACTAGAGATAACCAGACAAAACAGACTCACTGGTTATCCCCCAGCACCATCTGAGAGCAAAGCATTCCATGGAGGAGATGTTCCAAAGAGAGACAAGAAAGGGTGGTAGGACAGCTCCTCGGAGATGAACATGCTTTGGCTGGGCTGAGCATCGTCCTGACCTCTTGTCTCTTACAGGGAATACAAGGCAGAAATTTTTCAAGCAAAAAGTGCCTGAGGCTTTGTGTCCCCCTCCTCTAAACTGTGCAGCAGTTCAGATGTCTGTTTTTCACAAGGCACAGTGCAGAGAACTGGCCTGCACCATTCTGTCCTGTGCTCAGGGCTCCACAGCCCACTAACCCCATTCTTTGCCAGGAGGAATTGCCTTTGTGCTCTGCACATGCAGACAATACCCAGAAACCTCCTCCAGCAACTGCAGAGAGATGCAGGCTGCTGTCGGAGAGAGCTGTGGGTGGGCATGAATGAATGAGGGAATGAATGAGCCATTCGCTACTACTGGCATGAGAATCTCCATGATTTGGAGAGGAGTATTCGGAGGTTGTAAGCATGGCTGCAGTGCTAGGTGTTCTCTTGCATGGCTGCAAAGAGTGACAGGTAAGTAGAGATAGGTGGAGCAAAGAGCTGCCTCTCCCAGCATGGTCCAGGCTGCAGTCTGGGATGCTGAAGCATGGATGTGCCCACACGGTGACAGAACTTGCTGTGTCAGGACATGAGCAGTCTGGTTGGGTTTTTGCCTAGAGCATCGGGTTTTTGCCTAGAGCATCAGGCAGAGCGCAGGAGCGTTTGCTCAGCTCGCCCAGCAGATTTCACAGCCCATGCAGAGCTCCATTCTGTCACAGCCCCCACTTCAGCTAGCTTGGCTGAGAAAAAGCAAGGGGAGCCATGGCCACTGCAGTGGGGAGCAGTCCTGGAACACAGCATCTTCTCTCAGCAACTGGACTCACTGTCTCTCCCACTCCCTGACGTCCACCCTTTCCTTCAGAGCCCATCTCCGCCTTTCCCTTGGAGACTGTAAGAAATCAAGGTCTAAATGTGCCTGGAAAGGGGTGTGTGAGGGACAAGGGAGTGGGGCACATCTTCTCCAAGACTTCCAGCCTCATATTCTTCCTAATCAGTCTGTTTTGAAGCAGCCAGAACAAAGCTGCTCCCATGTCCAGATGGGTTAGTGCTGCTGCACTTTTCTGTCCCAGTGCCATTAGGGCTGGGTGGGTACAAAGGGTTCATGCACTAATGAGCATCACCACAAACACTGACAAACTCTTTGTTTTCTTCAGCTCCCCTGGAATGTCACACAAATCCCGCAGCTGAAGCAGCCTCTCTGAGGGTCTCAGCAGGAGGCACTGGGAGACAGGAACACCACTGCAAGCTGCAGAGAGAGGTGAGTTTGGAGGAGCCGTGGCTGTGCCTGGCTCTTCAGAGGGCAGCTCACCAGTGGATGCCCATCAGCACAGTCTTGGTGATCCAGAGGAGCTGGGTACTGCATTCACTGAAAGAGCTGGGAAGTAGGTCAGCAACATTACTGAGGGAATTAGGGAGTTTTAGGGAGAACTCCATGACTAAAATTTGAGTTCCACTGCTTACTGGTGCAGTGATTGGATTTCGGTGTGCAGGGTGAAAAGCACCAGCAGGGATTGTGTTTGCTGTGGCCATGCCAATTTCTCCTGCTCACACCATTTCTCCTTTTGCCATGCCAGCTTGTGCAGTGCCTTGCATCCTGCAGCCACTGCCAAACCAAATGCCTCTGACACACATCCACTGCTCTGCTCAGCTCCTGAGCCCAGCACAGCACTGGGCATGCTGTACACATTTAGCTGTGCTCATTTTATATCAATGGCCCTGCTGGGAGAATTGAGTACCATCAAAGCAGCACACATGGCCAGATGCAAACTTATCCCTCCTCTAAAGAGTTTTAAATCAAAAGAGGTGAGGCAGAAAATCTGAGTTAGCTATTGGACACAAAATCCTGTTTTTTTCTAAGCCAAATTCTTATATGGAAATTCCTTTCATTCCATATATAGGCAATAAGCTCTTAAAGTGAGACCAAAACGAAATAACACCCATAACTGCTGCAACACTAATTGTAAGTAGCTGGTTTGTTGGTTGGCCAGCTCATCACAAAGTGCTCCACAAAGGAGTTTTGTGACAGTGTCCATGTCTAACCCCTCATGTTGAACAGAGAAATTTAGTTTTCCAACTCTGCTGAAAGACACGGTGGCGCAAAATTCTTCCAAACTTTTTTTTTTTTTTTTTTTTGAAAGCAAGTAAGAAAAGCACAAATGAAATTCACAGGTAAAATTCTGGGTTGCTGTCTTGCCAGTGGTGACCAAAATTCCAGGCTGACACGGTGTAAGAGGGTGCAAGAGCTAAAACAGTGTTTCTGCTTCCCCACAGTTCTTGTTGCACCTGAGGATCTGGGCACAGAAGGTTCATCAAGGTCGCTGGGTACTTGCACACCAGTGTGTGAGTTATTAGCTCTGGTACTATTTTAAGTTCCCAAAGTCACAGAGTTTTGCCTGGAGGGTGGGACAATGGGTTCATCTGCTCCTTGCTGGAGCCAGTGAAGGGTGGAGGAGTCATTCAGGCATGGTGAAAGGGGAATTGCCCACAGGAAGGACACTTTGGTCAGCCTGAGGTGCAGCAAGTCCTTCTGCGCCAGGCTGTGCCTTCCTGCAGGGAGCGCGAGGACCCTCCAGTGGGGACAGGAGACTGTGGGTTCAGGGGCTGACCCAGCTGCCAGATGTGAGACCAGCTCCCAGGAGGGTCCCAGCTGATCCATATGCTCCTTGCCTGCCACCCTATGTCCCCTGCTGACCCTGGCCACATTCTCTGAGGATGTGAGAGGGGGGTGAACATCAACCCAGGGCCCCCTGGGATGCTCCTGACCTCCTGCCTCCCTTCAGCTGCCATGGGCAACGCTGTGGGGCACGGGGACAGACACAGCAAGGCACTCCTTGTGGCCACATTCTCTGAGGATGTGAGAGGGGGGTGAACATCAACCCAGGGCCCCCTGGGATGCTCCTGACCTGCCTCCCTTCAGCTGCCATGGGCAACACTGTGGGGCAGGGGGACAGACAGCAAGGCACTCCTTGTACACACACACACAGAGACACACACACACGGACACGGACACGGACACGGACACGGACACGGACACGGACACACACACGGACACACACACGTTTCCTTTCTCTCCACCTTCCCCAGGGCTCTCTCCCTCCTGAAGGGTGCAAATGGGTTCAGGATCGCCCTGGCAGGCTGCAGGTCGGCCGGGGGGATGTGGGCAGGAGCTGACCGACCAGGGTGGGGTGGGCTGTGCTGGAGACAGGCAGGGCATGCATAGGGACTGTCCCGGGCAGGACGGGCAGGGCTAGGGGCAGGCAGGGCAGGACTGGGGACTGCCCCAAGCAGGGAGGGCAGGGCTGCTGGGGGTGGGTCCGCAACCAGCCCTGCCTTTCAAAGTCCCTCGATCCGAGGAGGAATTCGGGAAATATTTCCAGCAGCGAGAGGACGAGGAGGAGGGCTGGAGCTGCTCCCCGGGAGGAGGGACGGCGGCTCTCTCATCCCACCGCGGCGGAGGGATGCGGAGGGAGGGCAGGCTGCCTGCGGGGCGGGCCGGCTGAGCGCATCCCCGGGGCGCGCCCGTGTGTGTGTGTGTGCGCGCGCGCTCCCTCCATCCATCCCTCCATCCCTCCCTTCCTTCCTCCCTCCCTCCCGCCCCGGCGCTCCGCCGCCCGCCCCGCCGCGATGCCCCGCCGCTGCTGAGCCGGCCCCGGCGACGCCCGCTCCTGCAGCCCGCCAGGTAGGACCGCCACGACCCGCCCCGAGCCTGCCCAGCCTCTCGCTGCTTCCCGCACCGCCGTCCGAGCGCCGGGGGAGGCTGCCGGGGGGGCGGCACGGGGCTCCCGGAGCCGGGCGGGAGCCGATGGCCGGGCGGCGGTAGGATGCTCGCACTGGCAGCACACGCCCGGAGCGCTTCCTACAGCCCAGCCGCCGCACCTCTAGGCGGGCGAGGGGGCTCGCCGCCCTCCCCCGGCGGCCAATCGCGACATGTCGCGACGGGGGGCGCGGCTGCGGCGGGGGTCGCTCCCCCGCTAGCCCGAGAGGCGGGCATTGCCGGGCAGGTGGGGTCGGGCAGGGGGCTGAGGCACATCTCCTTGCCGGGGGGCTCGGGGCGCATCCCCCCGTGCGCGGCGGGGTGCGGTGCCTCCGCCTGGCGGGGCTGTGCGTGCCTCCAGGCAGGGCTGCTTCCCCTGCCGCGAAACGCTTCCCGAGGTGAGTGGTCGGAGGCACCTGCAGCCACGCCGAAATTCCCATTTTTGTCTCGAGCAGCGTGCGTTATTAAGGGCTGGCATTAAGCAGCGCTCATCACGTAGGCTTTGTCTAGGTGAAAGCATGGCTGGGGCTCTTCCGTCATCTTGAGTTTAATTCTTTATTCACAGCCTTGTTGCTTCCCTCCCCGCCGAGCCATGCAAAACAACTCCACGCTCTGCTCTGTCTCCGAGGCGAGAGCAAACTGCCAAAATGTTGCAGAAATGCAGCAAGCACTAGGGAGGACTGGAGTCTGAAAATGAAAGCTGTAGTAAAATCACAAGGTCACGGGTGTGAGGGTGCGAGCGTGTGCTTTCAGGGCTCCTTTTCGCTTGCGCTTTGCAGGAACCTGTTCATTCCTCCAGTCCCAGATGTTGCGAATTCGCAAGTCAGGCGATTGAAATGAAGGCTGAGAGAGGCTGGGGTTCTCTGTGTGCTCCCCTGGCACCTGCCTGGGAATTCACGTGCTGTTGTCACCATCGCAAAGAGAAGGGGTGTGCTTTTGTGTAAAAAAGGGAAGCTGAGACACTTGCATATTGATGTGATGGTGGCATCCAGGAAAAAAAGAGCTGGGACATATGGCTTTGGTCAGGGACGTGGCTATCATCAAAGAAAGGCATTTGTGATCCTTCAGGAGTGTCTATAAGCTGTTCCTTTCTCCCCTTTTCCTTCTGATTTGTTCTTCAATAGAAGCTTTGCCCCTTGTCCAGCACAGACATTTAAGGCCAAATAGGGAAATAATGTAACATTTCTAGGACCATCACCTGCCAGCCAAGCCATGAACCCCCACCACCAACTCCTAGGAAAGCTGTCTGACTCCTCTTACGCCCCCACCAGCTCTGTTGACATGGACAATTCCTAAGTCAGTGCTGAGGAGCCACGTTGGTCAAACCTTCTCCACCAGGCTTTGCATTCAAGATTCCTGAGGAGGTTGGCGTGCTCTCTGTGTCCAGCACCCCTGAGTGTCAGCAGCAGCACAATTCTAACCTGATGAAAGTTCTCTTGCTTCTTCTTCCCTCACTTTCTCTAAGGCTTCTGTAATCTATTGGCTGTGAATGGCTCCTGAAATTGAAATGTTCACTGTCCTGTACCTGCCCAGGCTGTGCCTTGTCTTCTCTCCTGGCACTGCTGCACATGACATGGCACAAACTTTGGTTTATGTCCTTGCTCTTGGGAGTCTCTACAGCACCTTAAAGGATGCTGTATAGGCACAGCCACTTCTCTCCCTTTTGTAGAGTCCTGATACTCTCAGGGCTTTCAGGGTTGCGATTTTTTCTGGCGTTGCATCTGGGACAGAATTTGGGGTTTTGCTGTGGCTTTGAGGGGATACAGTCTTGATTGCTCCCTGGGGAAAAAAAAAAAGCCCCTTTTCTCCAGCATCCTAATGAAACTTAGATCCTGTAATAAAGCCCAGTGCCCTGCAAGATACAACATCACTGGAAGATCAACCAGCAGATTGGTCATAGACAACACAAGTGACAATGGCTGTCCTTGTGACTGGCACGGGAAACAAGCTGGAGCTCTGTCCAAGCTCAGAGTGCTGGGATCTGCACGTGCTCCCAGCTCCTGGACATCGGTGCACACAGCTGTGCAAATCCTGGCTGCACCTGGGGCTGCTGCAGGCTGCTGTGCTCTGGATACTCTGGCATCCACTGTGGGCTGAGCTCCCTGACTGAGCTTTCCCTTGCCAAGGGTGTGAGTGGTATCTCTCCAGCTGCTTTCAGGAACCTTGGAGGAACTTGGCTTTTGCTGTTATCTCTATCCCTCTGGTGATTTCAACTGAAATTGGAAAGAGGGGGGAGCGATGTGAACAGACAGACAGACATGGAAACTGTGATTTCATGTGCCTGGCTTCCTAAGGAAACCTGGCTACAAATAGAAGTGAGATTTGGTGCTGCAAAGAGCTCCTGAGGAGACCGAGAAGGAGGGGGAGTCTGAGGAGAAGGAAGGGGTGGCTAACCTTGGGTGTGAGATTGATAATGAAGACCTGGCACACACCTGGGCTTAGAATCCCTTGCCTGAGGTCTGGGGGTCTAAAAGCTGGCTCGGCACTAGCATCCAGCTCCCTCTAGAGTCAGCTGTGCCCGAGCTGTGTCTCTGGACGTGGCTCTGCTGGGAGGTGCTACCACCCTTCCCCAGCCAGGAGCAGTCACACAGATGGATGGAGCATGCCAGGGTGAGCCCCCAGCCCAGCCCAACTTGCCCAGTTCTTGCCTAGTACCATGCCTGAGTTGTTCAGGTCAACAACCTGCATTTCCATCCATCTTCCCCCACATCCATCCCGTGGACATCTCCACCTCTTTATCCCTGGATGGTCGCAGGGATCTGGGGATGGAGATTCATCTCCTCTCCCTTGAAGCTTTCTGTTCCTGCAGGGCCCAGGGGAGCATCCTGCTGCACAGAAGACCCACACACAGCTACAAACCCAGTGCAAAAACAGTCCCAGAGGGGAAGAGAGGACACAGGCACAGGGGAAAGCAATAGGCCTGTTAATTCCTCCTTCTTGGCCCCTTTGGGCCACCTCTGGGCAGATACTTCCTCCCCAGGCTTCCCAAGAGCCTCAGGCTTATTAGCAGTGTTTTATTCTCCCAGCACTCACAGGAGATGCTCTACCCATTTTACACAGGGACATGGAGCACAGGGAGAGGCTGGGCTGCCCCGAGATCACACAGGGAGTCTGCCAGCCAGGCAGGGCCAGCTCGTGGAGAGCAGGCAGACTCTGCTTAAATCAGCAAGGGAGATGCACAGGCACAGAGGAAGGCATCAGCAACCCAACAGGAATCACAGGAAAGAGCCTGATGCTGCTTGATAAAGAGGAAACCAAAGGCAGGTGGAAAGGGTAAAGAAATGGTCGGAAGACAACAGCAAGTAGGAAGACAGTTGTTTGAGAAGCAGACAAACAAACAAAAAAACCCCAGTCCCAGAGAAATGTGGCATTTCCCCCTTGCTTCTTACTTCCTGGCACATTCCTTGCTGAGATCTTGAGTCGTGGGAGAAAGGGACAACTTGACACTTGGTCTCCATGTGTGAAAAGCAAGACTGTAGTCTCCCTGGCAAATGATTCCAAGCTCACTTTCTGCAAGCTGCCCCCAAATTCATCCAATGCGGTTGAAATTTTATATCAGGGATGTTTTATTTTCTCTATTTGTCCGTTTATTTTGGAGAGTTGCTGGGGAAATTGTGGAAGGAGATTGGATGTTTCATTGAAGAGATAGGATGCTTGGAAAAATCAGTTGCAGACTGATAATTATTCTTACTTTTTAATGTCCATTACAGAAACCAGGGTGGCCTGATATGTGTTTTACTTGATCAGCTTCATGGAGGGCTTGTGCCTCTGACTATATTTGGAAAGGTTTTGATGTTTTTTTGTACTGATGCAATCAGAATGCTGATGGCCTGGAAATCATTTTCCTGATGTGGAGATCTAGAGGGTCATGGCTAGGGGATGCCAACAGGCTGTGCCTGTTTTGGAGTGGCAGAGCTGGGTGCAAGGGAGCAGGAGCCAGGCAGAGCCAGAGCAGGGAAGCGAGCCAAGGGTTTTCCAAGCAGTGTTTAAAGTGCCGTCACGCTATGCAGCCCTGAGTGGCAACACAGTCTTTGGACTTAGCAGCTCTCCTGCACGGTTTGGATGTACAGCCAGTGCAGCAGAAGGGTCCTTTTCCTGCCCTGACAGGTCAATCTCACAGCTGTCCGGAGCTCTGTTTTACCAGAGCCGTGCCACGGGGTCAGCACCAAGATCAGAAGCGAAGCCAGCGGAGCCTGTGTCTGCCCAGACACATCTCCAAGCACCCTGTGCCTCCTTGCAGGGCTGCTGGCATCTGTTTTGTGTCCCTTGGCTGCAAGAAGCTGGACCTGCGATGGTCAGAGACCAGATGGCTTGTTTGGATTTTTTTTTCCCTACAGCCATATCTTTTCCCAGACCAGGCTTTGCCCAAGCTGTCTGCTGGAGAGCAGGCTGCTGATTTCAGTGAGGCACAGGTGTAAAGGCATGAGCACAGCCAGGCAGGGTCAGCAGCAGAGGAGAAGTTCACTATTCCTCCAGAGATGGGGCCACGGCTGTAAGTGCCATGCATGGAGGCAAGGCAAGCAGTGCTTCTTCCCAGGAGGATTGCAGTAGATTCTTCTTCTCCTGCAAGAGAAACTACGGGACAGCTGCTGTAACTTGGGGACTTGAGGTTTGACCGTGGGGTAGGAGAGAGTCTGCCTTTTTGGGGCTTACTGTCTTTTCCCCCTGGGACAGGGTGGGGAGCAGCTGAGTTGCTTTGAGCCTCTGTTTCTCTATGATGCAGGCTGGCTGTTCCTTGCTGTGATCACCAGCTGCTTCTTCGTCAGTTTTTGGCCCCTGTGGTTCAAGGGACACTGTCTTTCTCCAGCCTGTGACACCAGAAAAGCGTGGCTTGCGCTGCCTTCCCTGTCTCTCCCTAGTGCACTCTTGCTAGGAAAAGGTCTTCTTTTGTCTGGCTCTGACTGTAGGATGGGAAAAGACTCTTTGGGAATCCCTGTGGTGTTGCAACACGCTCCTGGTTGTGCTGCCACATCGAGCTGAGAAGCAGCCACACTCATGTGAAGAGCAAACTTTAACTGGTCCCCAGCAAGCATCCAGGCACCCTGTAGGGAGAGGGTGCTGCTCCAGCCTCCTGCACGGTGGTGACACAGCTGTGGGGACACCTCCCATCCAAGCTGGCAGTAAATTGGCAGGAATGATGTTCATGATGAAGATTATGGTGTCGCAGCGGGGTGGGCACTGCTGGGTAGCACCGGCGGTGGCTGTAATGGTGTGAACACTGCTGTGTGACAGCTGCTCTGTACACATTTTCTGTGGGATGCTGGGAAAAAATTTCCATGTGGAAAGCCTCTCAGTCTTTCTTTGTGTGGCCACTCGTTCCTCCTGAGCCCAGGCCGTTTCCTTCCTTACCCAGTCCTTCTGTAATTAAAGTGTCTGGACCAGCAGTGGTTTTTTAGTGCTCTTAAAAATAATGGTGCTTCTAGTGGGTTGCAAATGGTCATAGATCCGTGTGTGCTACAAAGCTTTAGGAAAATAACAGGGAGGGTCTTACAGTGGATATTTCAAAGCTGAAGTGCCCTGATGGAGATGGGACTTTTGGGAGGCTGCTGCAAAGAAAAAGCTGTGCTTTGTTTAAATGCAGAGCAGCTTTCAGGCTCGCTTTGCATGCAGCAACCAGCCAGCCTGAAGGATCGATGCTGCCAGGGAAAGATCAGAGCAGAGTCTAAAAGGCTGTTTCCTCCCCATCTGGCAGCTCCTCAGCTGGGGGGCAGGAGCATGAGCTGGCAGCAGGAGCTCTCTCCTACGAATCTGTAAAACCTAGAGCTCCCATGTCCAGCAAGGAGGCAAATATCTCTACAACCCTCCCAGCCCTGCTGTGGGCAACAGCTGCCCTCCTGGTGTTTCACAGCACCAAGGGGTGGAAGAAAGGCTGGATTGACAACCTTTGTCCAGAGCTCCACCTAAACTGAGCTTGTTATGGAGCCTCTCACAGGCTTTCCTCCCTGAGTGAGCAGAAACACCTCCTGGCACCTCTGTGGAGCTTGCCTGGAAAGGGAAAGGGGCTCAGGAGAACCCAGGTTGGGCTCTGTCTCTCCTGGTTAGTTTTAGCTCTCCCTGGAGCTCTCCAGCAGCACCAGGACAGTTCCCCTCCTGCAGTGGTAGAAAGGGCTCAGGGTGGTGTCCCTGGGCATCAGGTAGTGCTTGTGGGCAGGGCACTGCTGGGATTTTTCGCCACACGTGGCCAGCACCGAGCCTGAGAGCAGCCTGTGCCCCTGCCTGTGCTGCCCTGATCCCTCTGTCCCCAGAGGCACCGGGGCAGTGCCACCAAGGCCACGAGCACTGGGGCAGGCAGGGTTTGCCAGGGCTGCCAGCCCGACACTGCATCAGCTGCTGCACACGCTTCTATTGCTGATGGCCAGGATGGGAAATGCAATTGAGACCTTAATGAAAAGCTAACAAAGTTCGTTTGGAGGGAGGGCTGCTCTTCAGGTAGCCTTGCTTCCCCTTCCAGCATGTTGGAAATTATTTCTCTGGGAATATTCCTACACTATGCCACAGTGCTGAATGTGAGCTGAGACTGTAGGCAAATGCAGAGCAAGAGGGTCTCTGGGGACCAAGCTGTTTATTTTGGATTGTACAAATAAAGAAATGCTGATGATTTAATAGCAGGTGCTTCTCAGAGATATTTTGAGTGTCAGGCTCTGGCTGCATGTATGCAACTAGCATGTTGTGGCCAAGCATTTTCTAGCCCTTCATAATTCCTGAGCCTCACTGTGAATTGGTTTAAGTAGGAAAGCTGGTCATGATGTGCAAACCTTGCTTGATGACCACACCACAAAATGCTGGAGGAAGTACAGCAGAGTTGGGGGACGCTGCTGCTGCCCAAAGGATGAACATTGGCATGGCTGGTGGATATCTCTTCCAAAGCTCCAGCCATTTCTTATCCCTCTCCAGAAAAGCTCCACATTTCTTACCTCCTGACATCTGAGGGAAAGATGTTATTTGTACATGGAGTGCTGGTTGGGAATGCCAGAAATATGGATTGCTCAGATGCAAGCCTCTAGGCCTTTTTTCCTCCTGTTTAAAGTAGTATGGGACTTGATTTCAAACAAACAAAATAAACAAACCAAAGCAAAACCCAACTTATATTAGAATGTTTGAAAGGGGAAACACATGGTAAATAAAGTTCAAATTATTTATTAATTTGATTTTGTGGCTGTCTTTTTTTTTTCTGAATGAGACTTCCAGTATCCAAATCCTTTTAAGGCTGGAGAGTTGGTCCAAAGTGTGATGGGACTCTCCTATTCTTCATGACCTAAATCAGTGACCCAAAGCATAATATTTTTTCTAGAACCATCTGTTTTCTCTTCTTGCCAAGGGGATTTCACAATGCCTGATTGCTCTGAATAATTGTACATGTGCAGGGATATGACTTGCCACAGGGAGAAAAATTAACTAAACAAGGACAGGTGAATGTTCTTGAGTTTTCTGAAGAAACTGCTACCCTTTAGAAGGAGACAGTGAAGAATCATGCAACTGAGTAATATTTTATGCCCACCATGAATTTTTTTAAGCCTACATATTTTAAAAGGAAACAAAACTATGCTTAGGAGCTATCTGGGATTAGCAGAGTAGGTACCAAGTCAGCCTGTGTTCTGACAGCCCCTTTATCAAATGTCTCAGTGACTTGGTTTGGAGCAGTGTGAAACACAGGAGTACAGATGTTGGGTGACTAATTCATGCTTCGGCTATATTTCAGTGACCATGAATGCACATCTGTTTCAGCTCAGCCATCCACTGAAGGGTGTGCAACAAGGTGCTCCTCTTTGCAAACATCATGCTTGTATTTTTTTCACTCTGGGCTTGTAAGCGGTGGCTACAGCTCACATTTGGGGAAGCAGAAGGTACCCAGGCACTACAATGAGGGGGGCAATGAGTCTGGTAGTAAGAGCTTTTTTGTAACATTAGCAGGATTCCCAGTGCAAACAACTTTCTTTAAAATCTGTCTTCCTACAAGAGACTTGCTTTTTCCTGTGTAGTTTATCTGTTCTTATCACCCAGCTCTCTGATTTGCTCACATCCTCCACTATGTATCTTTTTATTTTCTTAATTGCAGTACCAGGGAGTGGGGGGTTGGAAGCAGACCAACAGTTCCTGGTGAGAAAATGCCATTTGTATGAAACCGTCTCAATAAATTCTCAGAATTACCCTCCCAGACCAATAACAGTGCTACAGCATCCATAAATAAAAGCAAATGGAGGAGAGGGCTTTGATCCACCATTACAGTGTCTCTTTGCGGAACAGATCCCATAATATGGGTGTGGGATGGCACCCATTTATTCCTCCAGCCAGCTATTCCCTTGCACACAGCTCTATCCCTGCATGATCTGCCCCTGCCCTAACTAGGAGTTAAAACCTTTCATGGCAGAGCTTTGTTGGCTTTTTCTTTCAGGGATGTGGGGTTTTTCTGAGGGAAATCAGCTCAGTTTTTTGTATTTCCCAGTGAAGTCGAGGTATTGACGTGCTCATTTTCCTCTCTTCATAGAAACATTTTTAAGTACCATCTGATTAAATTAACTTGGATTAGAGAAGCGTGGTATAGCAAAGGCTCTCCTTGAGGAGAAAATACAGCTTTAATAACTAGGGATCTAGCTTTTATTGGCTAGTAAATTTGAGAATATGACACTGAGCATGCTCAGGGTTTTGGTTTTTTTTTTCACTAAGCATCTCTTTGTACTTAAAGGCATCTGTTCTGTCGGTTTATGCACTGTTAACTAACTGCAAACCTCTTTAACAGCTCCTCTACATTGCTGGAAAATCCTGAGGCAGGACAAGGGCAAGAACGGCTGTCATGCCTGATGACTGATGTTGTAAATGGAGTGAGAAAGGCCCTTGAAGGGGAAGCCGTCAAAGCTGACCTAGTGGGAAAAGAGCGCAGGGACACGTTTCGTCTAGAAGCATGCCAAGAGAGCCAGGCTTCGATGCATATGCGGCTCTTTCCAGTTTTGGGAAGGTGCAAAGTGATGCACTGTGGAAGGAATGGCTCCAAAATCATTAATTACAGGCTGCCCTTCTGGTGCACCTTATGACCAAGTTACTGTTAAGAGTAAGGTTTTTCCAGGGCTCCAACTCACTTTGCGCAGATTTCCGATGTGGAGTAGATGTTGGGAGGACCGTGAGCAAGAAAGGACTGTGAAATACATAGCTTACAATGATTTAGAAGTAGAAAAATATTTTTTAAACATGATGAGGGGATAGTAGATTTCCCTGTCCTCTCCTGCTCTTACCCTGAATTCCAGTGAGTGAGTGAGTGCACTGTAATTTTGAAATGGGAAACAGTTCTGCCAGCTGTGAAGCAGAATGATGGGCTTTAATTAGATTAGAGGAACAAGAAAATGCAATTGAACAAATAGGTTTTCAACAAAGAGAAAGAAACATCATGGTAGCTAAAGGGGGTAGGTGCTAGCTCACTGGTACCATCTGAATCCATCCTGCTTCAGATGACTGAGCTAGAGGATGGAAAATATCACTAATCATAACAAAATGGGCTCATCAGCTGCATCTTCTTGAGTAACAGGATAACTTGACCATATCTTTGGAGGGGAAAATCTGTTATCTCTGGTTGGCCTCACTTAATTTTTCCTTTTTGCCTCTTCAGGTTGAGGATGTTTGGGACCCGTCTGGTGGAAGTGGCCATGTCGCGAGTAACTCACTCACACGCCTTCCCAGTGAGCTTCCCTCTCCTGAGCCTTGTCCTGGTGCTGCTCTTCCATGCAGAGGGCACACATGCGGAGAGCCCCAGTGAACTGCCCACCAACGACACCGAGGAGTGCGCTGGCTCCTACATCTGCAAAAAGGGGGTGATTTTACCAATATGGGAACCCCAGGACCCCTCGTTTGGGGACAAAATCGCTCGGGCAACAGTGTATTTTGTAGCAATGGTGTACATGTTCCTGGGAGTGTCCATCATCGCCGACCGCTTCATGTCCTCCATCGAAGTCATTACATCCCAAGAGCGGGAAATAACCATCAAGAAGCCCAACGGCGAGACCAGCAAAACCACCGTGAGGATCTGGAACGAGACTGTTTCCAACCTCACGCTGATGGCCCTGGGCTCGTCTGCTCCGGAGATCCTCCTGTCTGTTATCGAGGTGTGCGGCCATGGCTTCACGGCGGGGGACTTGGGGCCGAGCACCATTGTGGGGAGTGCTGCCTTCAACATGTTTGTCATCATTGCAATCTGTGTGTACGTGGTGCCAGATGGAGAGATAAGGAAGATCAAGCACTTGCGAGTGTTTTTTGTTACAGCGGCCTGGAGCATCTTTGCCTACACTTGGCTTTACATTATTTTATCTGTGTCTTCTCCTGGGATTGTGGAAGTTTGGGAAGGCTTGCTCACCTTCTTCTTCTTCCCCATCTGTGTGGTGTTTGCCTGGATAGCTGACAGGAGGCTTTTATTTTACAAGTACGTCTACAAGAAATACCGAGCTGGCAAGCAGAGAGGCATGATCATTGAGCATGAGGGTGACCGGCCCTCCTCCAAGGCTGACATCGAGATGGACGGGAAAGTTGCTAATTCTCATGTAGAGAACTTTTTGGATGGGACACTGGTGTTGGAGGTGGATGAAAAAGACCAGGATGACGAGGAAGCCAGGAGGGAAATGGCTCGGATCCTGAAGGAGCTGAAACAAAAGCACCCAGACAAGGAAATTGAGCAGCTCATAGAGTTGGCCAACTACCAGGTCCTGAGCCAGCAGCAGAAGAGCAGGGCCTTCTACCGCATCCAGGCCACTCGGCTCATGACCGGCGCTGGCAACATCCTGAAGAGACACGCTGCAGACCAGGCCCGCAAAGCCGTCAGCATGCACGAGGTCAACAGCGAGGTGACTGAAAACGATCCCGTCAGCAAGCTCTACTTTGAGCAGGGCACCTACCAGTGCTTGGAGAACTGTGGCACCGTGGCCCTGACCATCGTCCGCCGGGGAGGAGACCTGACCAACACTGTGTACGTCGACTTCCGGACAGAGGACGGCACGGCCAACGCCGGCTCTGACTACGAGTTCACTGAAGGGACAGTGGTCTTCAAGCCTGGAGAGACCCAGAAGGAAATCCGTGTTGGCATAATTGACGACGACATATTTGAGGAGGATGAGAACTTCCTGGTCCATCTCAGCAACGTCCGTGTGAGCACCGAGGCCTCAGATGAGGGCGTTCTTGAGGCCAGCCGTGTCTCAACACTTGCCTGCTTGGGATCGCCATCTACTGCCACCGTCACCATTTTTGACGATGACCACGCCGGCATCTTCACCTTCGAGGAGCCAGTAACACACATCAGTGAAAGCGTAGGAACCATGGAAGTGAAAGTGTTGCGAACCTCTGGAGCACGAGGAAATGTTATTGTGCCCTACAAAACCATTGAAGGCACGGCCAAAGGTGGAGGAGAGGACTTTGAAGACACCTGTGGGGAACTGGAGTTCCAGAATGATGAGATAGTGTAAGTCAAGGTTTTATTTGTTTCTTACAGTCTCTGTTTCTCCTGAAATGAAATGCACTTTGATCCCAGAGCTGCACTGGAGGTGTTTGGGTGCCAGTGCATTGCAATAAGCCATGAATGGCCTTAGGTGCTGTGGGGAGCCTGAAACACTGTCTTTACAGAAGACTGGAGTCTGTGTCCCTGCCTTGCCAGCAGACTGGAGAGTGATGCCTGGTCAGGGGCACTCCAGCCTTCCAGCAGCAAGGAGGTGGAGCTGATCTGGGAGCTGTACCCATGTGCTGAGCAGATCTCTACAGCCTCAGCTCTGCAGCAGAGCAGAGAACAAAACTGAGGTGGCTGTGAAACAAAACCAAAACCCAGGCACGAGGGCCTGTCCTGCAAAGGGCTTAAACTGAGTGTGTGAATTGTGGTACCTGCTTCCTGTTTCCTGTTGAGGCTCAGATCATCCAGTACTGGGTCACAGCTGTCCTACTGATGCTCTGCTCAGGGCTTTGGTGAAGGTTGCTTCACCTTTTCGTGTTCTAGAGGGTGCAGGTCTGGGTCACTGTCCAATACACATGTTGAAAAAGTGTTGTTAAGCAGGGAAGCTTCATGGTTGGGATGTAACTGCAGTTACATTCAGCTGCTTGCAAGTAAAAAAAAGGAGGCTGAAAGCTGTTGGAGGCTAGTCCTGAGTGTTGCTATTTGGATGGTGCAGAAATTATTAGTGCTGTAGCCTTATTACATTATGTGGAGAACATAAATTTGCTCAGTAAATCATGGCAGAAAACATCTATCCTTGGGTATGTCATGAAGACATTTCCTTGCCCAGCTGGTGATCTGGAAGGAGTAAGGGTTGGGAGCTGTGTTTTTCCAGCCTGAGTCTCTTCCTACAGTGAATTCTGTGTTTGCAGCCACAGGGACTAAGTTCTGTAGCACAAAAACACTGCATTAGAACTGAAAGAAGTAACTGGTAAAGGGCACTGCTGGGTAAAGGGAGAGCGAAATTTTGGCTTGGGTGTTATTTATTGTGCTGCTGGTCTCCCAGGAGCTGAGACAAACTATGATGAGTGCCCAGAGAGGTCCTTCTCTCTGTCACCGGTATCTGCTGCATCTGCACCTGGGTAAAGGGAGAGCGAAATTTTGGCTTGGGTGTTATTTATTGTGCTGCTGGTCTCCCAGGAGCTGATACAAACTATGGTGAGTGCCCAGAGAGGTCCTTGTGTTCTGTCTGTCACCTGTATCTGCTGCATCTGCATAGGGAGAATGAAACTTCTTCATAAAGCTTCTTGAAGTAGATGGCAGGGGGGGAAAAGGTGATTTATAGCTCTCAGGCAGTATTTATACCAGTTGGGATTTTGACTTCCCAGGAAAAACTGAGCAAAAAGTTCACAGATCTATGATGTTGTAGCTCTGGAGGCTACAGCAGAAGTGTTGCTCAAACAAGGGTCAAGAGCACATAGCTTCTGACTGCTGAATGATAAATGTAGTAGAGAGGAATGCAGTTATTTGAATTTTTTTTAACATTTTGGGAGATGCAGGAAATTGTCTGCAGAGATGCAATGAACTAGGCTGTAAGGATATCTCCCAAAAGCTCTTTTCTTTTTATCCAGGTCACTCAACACTATCAAAACTGGGCTAGTGGCAGTTAGACTTTGACATTTGTTCCCAGCTCCCATGGGATGTGACATGTTTACATGGCAGGCCAAACATATGGCCACAGCCTATGTAACATTGCTCAGAGGGGCTTGGACTGTGCCTTCCCATGGATCCACCACTGTGGCCAGGATCTCTGTGCTGTCCTTCATCCAAGACCTGTGTCTGTGCTGCCTCTTGGTGCTGGGGCTGTGATGAGGCAAGGTGTGCCTCCCTGGCACTGCTGTGCCTGCTTGCCTCTTGTGGTGACCTTCCCTCCTCTGAGCTGTTCACTGCTGACTTTTGCCAACAGCCCAGTAACCAAGGGGTGTGCTGGAAGTGGGCTGACCACATCCTGTGGGATCTGTGCTGGTGTGCCCTCACCAGGGCTGCAACCCTCCTCCTTCCTCTTCTTACCAGCTGCCAGAATGTGCACAGCAAGCAAGAAACAGGGGAAAGCAGCTTTCTTAGAAACCTTTTCTGTGCAGATGCCATTGTATCTCTATTGTCTTTAAACTGTCTCTCCCAGGAATCACAGGGAGTGATGGTACCTCAGAAGTGTCCACAGCCTGGGGCCTGGGTGTAAGAGAAAGATGTTGACCAAGGGGCTCTCTCCATTTAGGTGGGAGAGGACCTTGACAGAATGAAACCAGTGGTACATATTCCAATCTATCTGTGTGCCTGAAAGGCAGTAGGTATTAGTCTAAAACTCAGATGCTGCAGTCCATGTTCAGGTGCTGCGTGGTACAATCTGACTGGCAGGTTTCCTGCAGGTCCATGTTTTACCTGGACACAAGTTTAGGACAACACAGAGGCAGAGTGTTCCTGATGCTGAGCTGCTGCTTACAGGCATGCTCCCTTGGAAGAATTTGCTCCAATAAAGAAGATATACTAGCACAATATGTGGATTATGGAGCTAAAGACTTTTCGCTCTGTCGTTGCTTGACAGCACTGTACTTCAGTTCAGGTGCAATTCCCTAGCACACTGGATTCAATAAAGTTCTAAAATTCCAGTTTTTTTCATGCTCTGATGGCCAAGAGATGTCTTTGCTGCCCTTTCTAAAGGTCTTTAGTGCCTCTTCAGTTCTGCCATTCAAGTCTGAATGAATCAGTTTGATAAAAGTGAGTAAGATGTGTTTTTCTGGGGCAGTAATAACAAAGGTAGGGCAGTACAGGGAGACATGAAGATGAAAGAAAAGTATGCACAAGCCTCTATTATTAGAGGGCTGGCTTGCTGGTAAGTCCCAGTAAAATTAGAAAGCGCTGGGAGGGCCCTGATCTTCTGGAGACCTTCCCCTGGTTCCCAAAAGGCCTAATTACGTAACATGTTGTTTGTTTGCTGTGTCCAGAGAGACTTTCCCATTTTGCAATCTGTTGATGTCCCCCCTTCCCAGAATACACAAAATAGCAGTTTAACTGCTGAAGCCATACTGCTCCTGTGCATTTAATCAAATATCTCATTCTGATGCTACCAAAAATAGATGTGTAATGGAGAAGATGTTGGTCCTCCTGTGGAACATTTAACCCAGCACTGCCTCTTCGAGTGGTACTTTTCTGCTCCTTGTTCCTGGAGCACAGCTTGTGTGTTCAATGGATGCATGTTAGCAGGTGAAAGAGCCAGCTTTTAGATGGGGTTTGCATGACACATTGCTCCAAGGTTCGTGGGAAAAGGTGTCTGGCTGGGGTCTCAGCAAGGTCAGTCTCAGTCATGCTGCACAGGTACCTGGGGCTCTGAGATAGCAGTGTAGGTGCTGTGATTTAAAGTGTAAGAGGGCCTTCCCTCTGAGCCCAGCCTCAACAAGGTGGCTCCAGCCTTGTCTTGCACCTCCATTAATGACTGAAGCTTTCTGCATGAGAACATGGAGAAGATGTGCAGTTGTAGGCCCTTCCTGCCCTCCCGGCTACTACAGCTATTGTGATCATAGAAGAGGTCACTGGTTCATCCAGTCAGTGTATTTTTATCTGCTGACTGAATACTAAATAATTCAAAAGAAGTCCAGCTTCCTATATTAGAGGAGGAAGCAAGCTTTCCCTCAGCTGATATCCCATCAGCTCTTCTCCTTTCTGTCTCGAAGCATCAGGAGGAGCACTTCTTCCAGATGTGACTGCAAAGCCCTTTGAAAACAATGTGTTCTTTCATGTTCAAAAAACACAGTTCTTCTAGGGATAACATTGCAACTAGAGAGCTGTTACAATCTGCACTCCAGATGTCTGCACATACACCCCAAAAGAAAAGATTTTACTGCATTAATGTCAGTGATGAAGATGGTACATATGGACAACCAATTAAACTCATATTTCACCTATGCAGTCACACCTGTAAATGCTTGGAAAATCTTATGTCAAATGGTCTTGCTGTTCATAATATACAGTTCAGCTGTTTTTATAAAACATGCCTTCTGCAGATTTAGGAAGTGACACTCTTTGCCCACTGAATTTTACTTGTCCAAGTCAGTTTTGGCATTCCTCTGGAAGCTTAAATTTAGGAGCTGAATACTAACAGAGACACAAACCATCAGCTACATGCTCTGATTTTTTTTTTTGGGAAAGTGTCCTCGGAAACCACATATGCTCCCTCCCAAGAGCCCTTTAAAAAATGTCAGTATCAATAAATAGAGATGGTGGCAGGAGGGCAACCAAGTGGTACTGCTTTTTTAAGTGCCCCTTTTCTTCTCCAAAAATAAGTTGGATTGGGTATTTCTAAAGAAACAGCAAAAATAATGTCCTGATTCAGCCCTGGAACCCCTCTATATCAGTTTTTCATCTGTGGCCTGCAGCTTCAGAGGAAAAAAGTAAAGCCTCCAGCATGAGCAGCCTTGCAGTAGGATGCAGTTGAAGAGCAGGATGTCTTCTGATGTGGCAGAGAGAATGCTGTAAACCAGGCTGGAAGGGAAGCAAAGAAACATTCCCTTTTTCAAGTTTCACTTTTGAGTACATTTCTCTTCCTCTTTGTGGTCCCGCTCTGTTCCGCTGGGCCGATGTGCATCCCCTGCCTCAACAGCCCCAGCTTGCACAGGGTTAATGTCTGGCAGCACGCTGTGAGATATCAAAGGAGACCAAACAAAGATTAAACTCTTGTTTGGCCTGCTTCCAGGGCCCAGCATGGGGTTTGCAGAGTACTCTCCCCTCACCGCTGGAAGTCTTGCCTGGCCCAGTGGGATTTGTAGGCAGTACAGATATGGCCAGCTGGACCTAGGGCTTGGAGCCTTGGTCCAGTGGGATTTGTAGGCAGTACAGATATGGCCAGCTTGGATCCTTGGCAGAAGCATCCAGTTTTCCTGGCCCATCCAGTACAGATCCCTCTTAAGGGAGCTGGTCCTGGCCAAGGCCCACAGCAGGGGTCTGAGCAGGTGTGTTGCACCACGCTGGGGCATAGATGGGGCCTGTTTCCCTTTTGAGGAGGAGAAGTTCTGTGGGCCTGAAATGTATCATTTCTTTGGCTCCTGAAGGCCAAAAGCTGGTTGCTGCCTCTTCAGAGGGGAAGATACAGCTCTAACAGGGTCAGCTGTCTTTTCTTTTTCTCCTCTTCATTCAAACAATGTTTAGTCTTTCCTGAACACTCTTAAAATATTGGCCTTAATATCTCCCAGGCATGGACATCTCTCTTAAACTGCTGTGCTCCTGCCTCAGCTGTGTGGTCAACCACATCTCTTAGGAGACAGAAAGGGAATAAGGCCACATGATGTCCACAGACCTTCCCCTTTGTGCTGTGCCCAGCACATGGCAGGTACTGAAAAACTCATTCCCAAGTGCCACCTCACAGCTGTGTCTCCAAGTGTCCCATGCCTTCATTTGCTCCCCAGGGTGAAGCCACTGAGGGCGCTCCTGTGGCACTCATCATGGTGCTGTGGGACAAGTCCTGCCCATGGCTCTCAGGGAGGGTGAGCACGGGATGCAGACTGTGCTGTTTGCCCAAATAAGTCAGGAAATCCAGGAACTTGATTGCATGATGTCCCCTGTGGAGGGGATTAGGCAGTGAAGTCGTGTTATTGGACAAAGCAAGTTGTGCCAGCACATCACTGGGGGAGAGTGGCGGGGGGAGAAGGGTGAGGACAAGAGTTAGCTGAGGAACTGACACAGTTTTTGTCCTTGAAAAACCAATGTTTCCTTATTTGTAATGAACTGTTGTTGGCAATTTACTGCTGCCAGCTGCATCTCTGTGGTTGATTAAAGGAGCTTGGATCTTAAATATGTAATAACTCCCTGAAAGCCATTGAGAGGTAGTTATTAGCTTCATCAGGGCCTGTGCACACATCCGCTGCGCTCCTTTATGAAAAGGATACCTATTAAATGCATTGTAGTGATTCACAAAATGTAGGATCTTGTTTTAAGAAATTGAAACAACAGCCATAGCAAAGCTTGTTGGCACAAGAAAGTTATCTCAGAGGCACTGCTCCACAGCTCCCTGATGGGGATACAGGAATAGGCGGTAGGAGAAGTCCTGTTCATTTTTGCAGATCCTTCTCTCCCTGGCCTGTGCTTGAGCACCGCTGGGAGCAGCATTGGTACCAGCAGGTTTTTGCAAGAGAACAGGCATCGATCCCTATCCCAGCTGTGCACACAAGATCCATGGCTGTGGCAAGCCTTGAGCAGGGAGAGGTAATTCATTGTTAAACAGGATCCCAATGCAACTGGAGTTCAAGTTGGGCATTTGCCTTGGGAGTAGATTTCTTTCCTCTGACACTTTGCCCTTGGATTTGAACTCGGTATTCTTCCAGCAGCATGGCTGAATCCTTGGGCTCAAAATGGGAGTGACAGGATGAAAAGCAGACAGCTGACCACAGCCAGCATCCAAGCATCTGTACAGATGGGCAGAGAAACATCTGCTGCCATCCAAAGCCAAACAGAGAGGAGAAGCTGGACCTGGCAGACTGAGTCAGAAGCAGCCCCTCCTCAGAAAGAGAGGCTGAGCCTGGAGGCAGCATCCCGCATGCTGCAGGGGAATGAGCGTGATCAGCCAGCTCTTTGCTCTCAGGGGGATGCGATGTTGCCCTGCCCTTGTCAGATGCAGTATTCCATGTCTGGAGCTGGTTTCTGTGTGTCTCCACTGGCTCTGCTCACACCAGGGACAAAATCACGTGTCCACTATCAAGGACATGCACATCACTGCCATGCAAGGCGAAAGTCACCCATCCTATGCCTTGTCTCTGCTCCTTCCCCTGTTCTCCAGCACCACAGGGAACTGTTTTAGCTTAACCTTCACAGTCTGGTCTTGCTGAACCACCTGTGTTTTCCCAGTACTCTTGGATGAGGAGCTTTGGTTAGCAGTCTCTCACAGCCACAGTGCTTGCCATGGTGTGTGCATGGCTTTGCTGCACTGGTAATATGGGGTATGTCCTCCTCTTTGCAGTCCTGAGCATGGCTGGAGTTAGGGTCAGTCCTCTCCAAGTCATAAATGCCAGTTAGCCTGAGGACATCTTGGGAGATATCAAAAACTCTACTAATAAAGTTTCTGACAATGACATTAGAAGCACTGTGCTGGTTTCCAAGAATGGCAATGCTGGATCCTGGGTGACAACAAACAGTAACAGCATTCTCTGTTTTAAAAATATCTTAGTGTAAGAGAGAAAATATTCACACTGCTGTGTAAGTAAGAGGGTGACCAGCATGAGCCTCCTCTGCCCAGTCCCTATATGGTTCCATTTCCATAATGTCTGGACTGCTTCCTACACAATCAAAGTAACAATCAAATGTGTCTGGCAGTGAGAAACAAAGCAATAACAAAGGATGGGGGGCATGGCTGGATCCCTGTGAAATGGGTGCTGGAAGAAGAGAGATGGAACTGAGGACATATGCCTGCCCCCTCAGAGCAAAGTCCTTTCCAGGGAAAGGCCCCCTGAGTGCAGATAGCTGGGGCAGGGATAGGGCACAACTGAGTGGAGTCCAGCGCAGAGACACTACCTTTGTAGCTTTTCAAGGGATGGTTTGAATTCTATGGCATTGTTATCAGGAACCTTCTTTTGAGGGTTTGAGTGATTTCTCTGGTTATTTGCTCCCATTAAAACACTGATGTGTGGTAGTCACACACTGTGCTATTTTGGGGCCATGCAATATGGCTTTAATTCAACCACAAGCCCAGTACACCCTGCAGGAGACCCTTGTCCCAAGGGCCAGATGCACTGTCACCAGGTGGCAAAGCTGTTGTCTCGCTGGCTGGGACATAAGAAGGACATGAAGACAAAAAAAGGATTGATTTGTTCAGAGTTCTTTTCCAAACTTGGTTGCTTGCTTCCTTGTGAGAAACTAATTTTGAGATGTGCTTGCATGCTCTTGGTTTAATTTGTCAGTACACGTGATCCTAAAGAACAAAATAGTTACACGTGGGTTCTTGCAAACAATTTGGAGTAGAAATCTATGGATTCATGAGCACTCAGCAGCCCCCAAAACTGCCAAGCAGGCTCTCAGCATCCCCCCTGCCTTGCCTTCTCCCTGACCCTTGCCCTCCCATCTTTGTACTGCTCATGTGGCCGTGGCTGTGCCACCCTCTGCCCCAAAACCTCCCCCGTGCACCCTGAGCAGCAGCGTTGTGACAGATGACTTATTCTGGCATGCCTTTGGATGGGGGCAGGCAGCACTCCTGTCTGGAGACTGTGGACATGGTGCTCCGAGGAGCTGTGTGTCCTCGGCCACAGCCCTCCCTCTGCCCTCGGCGGTGCTGCTCTGCAGCCCAGGCTCCGCTGTCCTCACAGGCACAGCTCTCACTGAAATTCACAGCCCTGTCACAGCATGTAAGGCAGGAAAAAAGCCAGTTCTGCAGGGAGTCTGGGATGAATTGAGCTGCAGAGAGCAGGGGAGAGACGCCCTGGTTTCATTGAGAAGAGGAGGCTTGATCTGAAACAAAACCTGTTACTTTGGCTCAGGCAGGTAGGGAGCAGGTTTTACCTGCACAGGAGCCAAGTCTTCATTTGGTTCAGTAGATTTCCATTCACACTTTAGGTCCGCTTATTAAAATTTATCTTCCTCCTTAGTGACTGGCTGTGTGACAGGACCAAGGGAAATAAGGTATCACCCCTACACAGGGCAAAAATAATATAAACATAGTCAGGATCAATGCCCCAGGCACATATCATCCTGGGAATAAGGAGGGAAGTGTAGCAGGAGATTCACCTGACTCATGAGCTCTCTGGTGACCTGGAACTCAGAAAGACTCATACAAAAATCTGAAAATGGGTCAGTTTAGTAGGGAGGATTGTAACAGAGAAGTATGGGAGGGTTGGGTCAGAATCAGGTTGAGCATGAACTGGACAAGAATTAGATGGGAAGGAGATGTTCTGGACATTCATGCCTTAGCAATGCAGAGGGAAAAGGGGAAGGGATCTGAACAACAGATTCTGCCAAGACACAGGTCCCTCTGTGATGTCTGTGGTCATGAGGCCAGAGGTGTAGGACAGAGACATGGTGTGCCTGTCCCCAGAACAGGAGGCACATGGAAATCTGGCCTTGTGCTGTAAGGGGAGTGCATGGGGGGCTCTTAGCAGACCCTGTGGAAGGTTTCCTGGGCAATAGGTGACATGTGCAGGCAAGCTCAGAAGCTGCCTTCAAAAGCAGCTCAGCCAGATTAGGTCTGCTTTTGTACCTAAAAGAGCCTAGAATAAATCAACACGTTATTTGTAAGTACCTCAAAGATAACAAGGAGATGAATAACAGCCAGCATATATTTGTCAAGAACAAATCTTATCAAGCCAACCTAATTTCCTTTTATGCCAGCCTTTTGGGTAAAGGAGAAGCAGTGTTGTCATATCACTGAGCTTCAGAAGGGCTTTTAATGTCATCTTATTTAGCACTGTCATAAGCAAGCCCTGGCTAAATAGGCCACTGGGGTGAAGGGGGCTAATCTGTCTGGAAAGAGAAATGTGTCACTGGATGGGGGTGAAAAGGTGTTCAGTAGGTGGTTGTCCTGAAATTGAGTTTGTTGGGCATGGGAAATAGAAAATTGGTGTTTTAGCTTGCAGATAGAATAGTCTGAAAGTGTTGTCAGAGGTAGGATGGGGATTTGCAGAGTGTGAGTTAGCCTGAACAGAAGCAAGACACTGTAAAGTGCTTGTGTAAGACCAGTCATAAAAACAAATTCAAGTAGGAGGGGAACAACCAAGTCAGGAGGTGCCATTATGACCTGGCAGCCAAATCTGAGCTCAGAACACTGTGCTCTTGCAATGAATGAGACAGATGCCATCCTGAAGATATTCAAGAGGAGGGTAACCATCCTCGTGCCACTCTCTTGAGGGAGTGGGTGGCCTCTGTCAACAGCAGAAGACAGCTTAGAAGGCAGTGCCCAAAAACTGACTGAAGGTATCAGGTCTATTGTCCCTTTTAATACACCTTGGGTCAGATGAGGCCTTGGGAACTCCTTCTCTCCTCTTGCTGTGTGCTGGCCAGGCAAAAGTGTTCCTCGTGTGAGCTGCACTTCAGTCAGATGGCCCCTTGTCCTGCAGGGTCTTCTGCCACAAACCTGTGATGGGATTACACGCAAAGCAACCCACAGATGGAGCAGAAAGACCACATGCACACATGGCACAGCTTCCCTGTGGCCACCCATTCTGGGCTCCTTGCTCTCAAGGGACACCTGGGGCAGGGGCAGTGCCGCCGTCTGTCTCCTTTGCTAATAATTAGATGCAATCCGGGCTTCCCTGTAGGAGAGCCCTGTCCCCTTGGGGGAAGAAGCAAGGCTGCACACATTAAGGAAGCTAATTAGAGAGGAAGAGAGCATTGGTACTGAAGCCCCAACAGTAAACTTTGAAATCTAGATAAGGGAGCAGTATTTAATTATATACAATTAAAACACCGTATCTCAGCCCCCTGAGAACTGGCAGTCCTAGAAAGCCCTCCCAAAGGTGCTGATGAACAGATCTGAAGGCAGAGGTAGGCTAGGGGCTATGCTTGTCAAACTTTACCTGGGAAACACACCTGAAGAGAAGAGCTAGGAAAATTCCCTTGGACCACCACCTCCTTATTGCTGCACAATGTCCTCCCTCTCCTAGAGCAGGTAATGGGAACCCAGTGCTTGGGAACAGGAAGGGAGATTGCTCTGCTCTTACATGCAGCTGAGCAAGGCCATTGCAGGCACCTATGCAAGGAAAGGCAAACCTGAGAATGTAGAGAAGTCAGGGAAGGTTGTAAATACTTGGTCTGAGAAACAACCTTTGTGCCCTTTTCTCCCGGTGCACAGGAAAATATCTCCTGCCCCCGTGCCTGCTGACCAGGGGTATCCTGGAATCTCCAGGGAGCACCATGCCAGTGTTCCCCTTTGCTCCACAAATCCTGCAAAGGTATCTAAGTTCTTTTCCTACAAGTTCCTCCTAGCCACTAAAGCAGCCACTTCCCTGCTCCTTTGCTGCATCACGTATACACTTCCTGACTCCTAATCCTTTCACCTGTCCTCTTCAAGCCAGGAGGGCAGTTTGCTTTGCCTTGTGTTCAAACATTCCCTGTCAGCTGAGCCAGCAAACTTCATGGACTGCAGCAGCAGCTCTCATCCCATGGCTGCTGCTGGCTGTTAATGCAGAATCACAATGAGGGAAACCTTGGATGGATTCATGTCATCTGACAGATCAGAACTGCAGAACCAGCCTCAAGTTATCCAAAATTCCTCTTCCTTAGCAACTTCAAACCCTTAAGGAAGGCTTTTAGTTCAGCCTTGGCTGCCAAAGGAAGCGGTTCCTGTTTTAATTTGTAAATATAAAGTGCCAGAGGGCTTCTGCCTTCTGAAGGCAGTGGCTTGAAAAGCACAGGTGAAAGCCCAGGGCTCCTTTTCCTGCATCCTTGAAGCCTGGCCTTGTGGAGGAGTACACCTAGTGCAGGTGTCTTGTTGTGCAGCTGCAGTGGGAGCTGCAGGTTGTGCCCGGGGTCGGAGAAAGAACTAGAACTTCAGGCAAGGGGCCGTGACCTGGCACCAACCCTTTGTCTGACAGTGGGGACGGGGACCTGCAGCACTGCCTGGGGGTGGCCAGTCCCCTGGAGACTCTATAGAACCCAAATAAACAAGCAGAAGACCCCAGACAGATATCAAGGGTAAGGGCATAAAGAGCACGAGGGGAATGGGTGCACAGTCTGTAAGGGTGCAGAAGTCCAGGGATTCCTTCACTGACCCTGGAGGCATCATCTCAGGCTGTTACTGTGTCACTGCACCTTGATTAAATTAGAAGAACCAGACCTCTAAAGGAAACTGGGACTGAGACAGTGTGAGAATCTGAGTGTGTGAGTGGGGTGTGAGGTGGGAACCAAGTTGGGTTCACTGGAGCCTCCTGCTGCCAAGGAGCTTTGGTCCCAGCAGTGGAAGCCTTGGGTGGTGCAGTTGTGACTCCCAGAGTCGCTTCTGAATGGTCAAACAGCAAAGATTCCTTAACAATCTTTTGCCTTTGCCCCCACATTCTGCCCACAAAGTACCTTGCTCCTTTCAATGCACAAAGCCCATGAGTCACATCTGTGATGTTGTCACAAACAGCTTCCTTCCCTGGTGATACAGCTGCTTAAAGTGTTACAAGACCCAAAAGTGATGCCAATGCCATTGAGGTTCATTTTATTTGTCTGAGCCTTTCTGGTGATGTTTTCCTCTGCTGTGCCAAGAGCTAAAAACCTCAGGGCATTCTTCACTCATTGTGTTTTAGGTGAAAATTAAATTTGTTGTTGAATCCCAGGGCTCCAAGAGCTGTGGTCATAAGAAAAATGCTGACTAATATCTAGTGTACCCAGTCTGGTCCTTGATGTGCCAGGGACGAAGTTGCCATGCTTTGGGAGAAGAATTGCTCTTAATTGCCAGTCCTCAGAACTGGAAGGAAAGGTGGAAGGCTTAAGTTGCTTCTCAATTCAAGCATTCCTGCATTAGTATGAATGAGCATGTTGGTGTCTTGCAAATACACAAACAGATTTCCACAAAACACTTGCTAATGAACCAAACCAGCAGTCTGTCCTTTCAGTGATTTGTGGGGAGTCGGTAAAAGACTCAACCTGGGGAGCTCATTACCCTGCTGAAGGAGTGCATTTTGAGGGCAGATGCTGGGAAGCTGTTTGCTGCCAGCTGTGAGGCAGGGCCAGAGGCTTGGCAGTGCGGGGAGGAAGCCTTCGAGAGGAGATGTCCACTGCCTTGGTGGGCACGGGCAAAGGGCTTGCTCACAATGAGAATCATTTCTCTTTCTGTGGTTGTGGGGCACAAGAGGGGCTGATTTCCTTCCCCAGTCACTGTAATCTCAGGGCCAGGCATGCTGATATTGTGCTGGGGTTTCTGGTGTGAAATGGAGAAGAGCAGAGTCAGCACCAGCGACAAGGGAGAGCCACAGCACCCTACTTAACCACACACACAGTACAAACCAGAGGCCTTCTGGAAAATACAGCCACACTCCCGGGGCTTAAAAAACAGGCACTTAATCCTGTATATCCGAGGGAGTGTGGCACTGCTCTGCCTCACGGGCACAGTTCATTTGTCACCTGCAGCTATTGCACAGCTCAGCCAGCTAATGCACACCATTGCCCTTTCCTCTGGGTGTGAGTGGATGGGCTCAGGCAGAAGCTGCAGCCACCTCCAAAAGGGATGCAGATACCTCAAGGTGCACATGTACCTGAGGGCTGCACCTGCCCACGCCTCACAATTAGGACAGGTGAAAGGATAACCAGGGAAATGCATCTGTGGGGATGAGGTGGGCTAAGGTAAAATATGAATAACTGGAAAAGAAGCGGAAAGAAAAAGTGAAAGAGGAGTCAAAATCACAATGGTTTTTCTGAATGCCTCCTCTTAGCTGCTGCTGAGAGCTTCAGAGCTGCAAAGTGCTTGGTTCCCCTCAGAGCCCCCCTGTCCCATCAAACCTTAGAGCAAGGTTGTGCTGCTCAGGTTGGCAACAGGTATTTTGAAAAAGCTATCAAGTTTCATGTTCATTGTGTTTGCAGGGAGAACCCTGGCTTGGCACTAGGCATCAGAGGTAAAAGCAATGAGGAAAAGAGAGTACTTCTAGCCTTGCCAAGAAAAATCACTTGTCTGGGAAAGGAAGAACTAAATTGATCTGAATTTTCCTGCTATTCATCAGCGGTTTTGTGCCAACGCAGTGCATGTGAGAGAGGAAAGAAAAAGGATAAGATGAAGAGCTCCATATTTAATATTGTGTTAATCTCTTCCCTCCCAGCTAGAGCAGAGGTTTAAAATACCTTTCCTGTACGTGAAGGAAAATGTACTGATCTGTGTGAGTGTTATTATTTACGGAAGGAAGATTCATCTTTCAGGAAATCTGCACCCTGAATAAACCAATTTGAAAGTCTAAAGAAATTAATTGAAGTTTAGGGTTGTCAGATTTTTTTTTAGTTATTTCTTGCTTCACAGAAGATTCATTTTGCATTTTGACCCAAGCTTTCCTTCATTGCCTCTGGAAACTGAAGCAGGGGGGATACATTTCAGGCCAAGTGTTTTGGGAAACCCTGCTAACAGCAACTGCGACAGAAGGTGAAGCAACAACACTTCAGCGCCTCGACTTCTCTGTGAAAACCCATACATTGGGAAGGTATAGATTGTCAGGCAGCTTGTGCAACAGCTCTTTGCAAGTAAGGATTTGCTTCTAGCACCCCAGTTACGTGGTGGGAAATCCTGCAAAGGAGCAGGTGGAAGTGGCAAAGCCACGTGCCAGTTTTGGACCTGGAGCTCAACGTGACAGTGACCTCCCCCAACCCCCATGGGGAGTGGGGAGCAGTGCCTGCCCTCCAGCCCTGGCTGGGTGCAGGGCCCTTTGATTCGTGGCATAAGTTTTATTCATTTCTTTCTTTCTGAGCTTAGGCTCATGGACTAATTAGAGGGGAACTGGTGAGCTCAGCTAACGCATTTGAACACTGGTAGCTTTAGGCTTGCATTTGGGTCATTAAAAATGAAGTAAAATGATGTTCTCTTTGCACCAGCTATTGTGAGCAGGGGCTTTGGTTTGGCAGCAGTTATCTCCCCTACACCACTGCACTAATGACTTCCAGCACAGAAAGAGCAGTGTGTCATTAACACAACAGGGTGGTGGGAATCTGCTGTAGGCAAAGTGGGATCTGGGACACGGCAGTTTATGTCACACCTGTAACCAAGCTGGGACCAAGTGGCTGGGTTTAAACCCTTAGGAGGCTGGAAGGCAGCACGAGGGGAAGCCCTTCCCTCAGGGACATGCTCCCAAGGGTGTGGGCAAGCTGCAGGGGGAGTGAAGTGGGTCTCCTGAGGGCCTCTTCTGCCTGCTGGTGAGTCCCAGCAGCCTGTATGATATTGATATTTGAGCAAGGTTTTCTTCATTGTTCTGTGGGATGTCTCTGCTGGCTGCAGGCTGGTTTTGGTTGAGGTGGAGGCCATCAGTTTATAACATAAAAGGCTGTAGAGAAAGGCTTCATCTCAAATTTGTCTAAACTGGAAATGCAACATAGCTACACGTGCCAAAGCAGCTGGGGATGGCCTATAAAGATAATTTGGCTTACCTCCCTGTGGGACAGAGGTTGTATATGTTTGTTGGTTGTCATTCCAGAACAGCAGAAACTGAGGAAATGTTAGTTTGAGGATTTCCCCCACAAGTACCTTGCTGTATTTTCTCCCCTCAGTGAAACTTAGGAAAATTGGGAACTCCACAGAAGCATACCTGCTTTTCATTAAAAATGCTGGAGGAGGATAAACCATGTAGATTTAGAGGTGTTGTTTGCTTGTATTTTAGAGTAAACACCTGGTACGAAAGAAAATGTCACTTTTGCCTACTCAGTCTCTGATGACAGAAACCTGCATTGCAACACTAAGGATGAGTGACCTGCAGAGATTTACAATGCTGGGAGGGCCCTGGGCCATGGTCCTGCTGTGGGGCTGCAGTCACATCGCTCCAGCTTCCATTGAGAGGGAGGTGGAGGTTTGCTTGCATGCTGTGACAGTGGAAATGGCTCACATTTCTTGAGCTGCTGAACAAAATTACCTTCAATTTCTTCCTCAGTCGTTCTGTGCCTTGTAGCAATGCTCTCCAGAGGTGGTTGCAATGCAGGCATAAATAAAATTTGGCATGCACTGGGACTACACATACCTGGAGCCATAACTTAATGAGTTAAATCAGAGCTTTTATTATCTAATTTCTCATTGTCATCCAGTTTCTTGCATCTCTGTAGATAATTGACATGGAGAATAGTTCTTGCCTTCTGGAAACTGGCTGCCTTTTGAAATGCTCCCATCAGAGATGCTTTATTCAGGCTTGTACTTCTTTCTTCTCATTATCCTGTTAATAGGTCTGACTGGGCCAAGTGGAGGAAGGGGAATGTATTGGCAGGGCACACGGGGCCGGTGTGCCTTTGCCTTGGAGATGTGGGCACTAAGGCCTGGGAGCAGCTTCTGCCAGGTGAAGGGAGGATAATTCCTCTTTCTGCCAGAAGAGCTGTAAGGGTGGCTGCAGCCCGGTCGAGGGAAGCCAGCTGAGCCACAACTGGGGCTGAAAATGCCTCAGAGCAGGAGGGCTAATCCCCTGGCCACTGCTCCTGTTGGGAGGCTCTAGGGCTGCTCTTTTGGCAAAAGAGCTCTTTTGAAATCTCAAAAATCCCAGCTGCAAAGGCAGTGCATCTCTGAAGTCTAGATGAGTATAAAAGACTGCAGATAAACCTGAAGAGTTTTCCCCAGTCGCTAAACCCCTGGGTTATATCTGTTGAGATTGTCGAGAGAAGATCCAACAAATATTTGTCACAGATTTCTGCCGAGGACGCCACGTATTCACATGAAAGAGTGGAGACGGCTGCTCCTGCAGCTGGGGAGAGTGAGCCTGCATGCAAATATCACTGTGCTCTTTTGGGGACAGCTCCTTTTCCTTTCCAGCCTTGTGCTTGGGCATATCTGGCAGATGTGCCTTTCTTTTCAGATTTGTCCTTCCACGTTCGCTGTGCAGTGTTTGGAGCACCACGTGTTGGGCTGTGGCACGCGAGGCAGGGAGCAGCGCGCACTGGGGGACAGAGGTGGCCAGGCTTCCGAGGCATGTGGAATGAGGGTTGGCAGCACAGAGGCTCTCACATAAGGCAGCAGGCATCAAGGTCTCTCCTCACCACAGCTCATCCTCCACTGAGGTTGGAAAACCCCTTCTTCCCACAGAGTCCTCTTGTCTTTCATCATAGGGCCACTTGTTTCAAGCTCAGCCTTACCTCTGTCCTGCCATTCCAGTTTCCTTGCTCGTCTTCTGCGTGATGATCTCAGGGTTAGGAGGCTTGTGCCTGCCCCAGACCATGGGTCATCCTGCCTTAAAATGTGCTGTGACTACCTACACAGGTGAAATGCTGCTCCTGGCTTGGCTTTGCAGGCTCCCTGCAGAGAGGATTGGTGTCTGTCAGGCCTAGTACTCAGAGGTCACAAAAGAATAAACGAGCTGCGTTTTACTGGGATATAAATCAGGATAGCCCGGTGCCCTCTGGGTGCCCCGGGCTGCAGTGGGATGTGCGGTGGTGCATGTGAGTCCAGCCTGGTGCTGCCTGCAGGATGAGCTCCTGCTGGGAATGCACCAGCACTGGTTGGATAAGCCCAACAGTGCCCGCTAATGCAGCCCACACAATAAAAACTAGCACAAATAATAACTACCAGCAAGACCCCCCTGTTGGGGAGGTTCTGTTTCAAACTATAGTTCTCAAGCCTGCATATCCTTATTTGCAGTCACTGCAAAGAGGTTTGTTGTGTCCAGGGGTTGTTTCCACCCTGGGAACTCACAATTTGCTGTGTCACAGCTGGCTGGTGTTACTGCTGCTTTGGCACTGAGAGAGACCAAAATTTGGTTGGTTGTTCAGGGGTTTAATGATCACGCCCTGTGAGATACAGCATGAGTTACAGAAAGAGAAACAAAGAAGGGTTGGTATTGAAATAGAAGTGGTTCTCATGGTTTTGACACCCCATATGGCAGGGACATACGCAGAAATGGATTTGCTGTTGTTTGCTTAATAACAATAAGCAGGTTGAGACAGTATGTTAGATCTCACAAAAGGAAACGTGACTTCTCGGTTATAATCTCTGCTTTTTAATTGAGATGTTCTCTGCTGTTTTCTTGAAATTCAGCTGCGAGTAGTGGGAAGGCATTCAACTGCAATGAAAAGGAAAGGCTGCCCCAGAGGCACATGCCTGTCAGAATGCTCTATGAGATGTCCAGTGCAGAGGCTGATGTCTTGATGAGGACCAAGCATTGTGAGCTCCAGCTCAAGGCTTAGACATGTTGGCAAACTCACTTGACTGGTTTGAGATTAACATTATGGGTGAGCTGTTAGAAGCCTGCATGCAGCAGGCTGAGAGCAGCAATGCCAGTTCCTTGCTTTTGAGCACGGTGCCATCTCTGTGCTGAACAGCAGTGTCTCGGCGAGAAAAAGCTTTTAATATCACAGGGTCAAAGCTGTTGATTCTTCAGGGGCCACAAACCTGTTCTTCCCCCCTGTAAGAAAAGCCTGCAATGCTGTTTTTCAGGCATGTCTGGTTTTGAACATACATCACAGAACCGTAGAATCATAGAATGATTTACTTTGGAAGGGACCTCAAAGATCACCTCAGTCCTACTCTCCTGCTGTGGGCAGGGTCTCCTTCCACTAGCCCAGGTAGCTCAGAGCCCCATCCAGCCTGGCCTTGAACAATTCCAGGGATGGGCAGCCACAGCTTCTCTGGGCAACCTGTTCCTGTTAGCAAATGCTTGGGTAAAAGCAGAGGAGGACAACAAGGAAATGCCTCAATCCCACCCATGCTCCAGGGTGCAAGAAGGACCTTGTGCTCTATGCTGGAGGGGGACACAATGTGGAAGCACCTCTGTGAGTAAAGCTCTGCAGTTCATTTCCTGCTGCTGCAGAAGGAGGTGTGCTGGGAGTTCTAAAACAAAAAAAAAAAGTGTAAAATGCGGACTTTTGCTATCAGAAGAACTCCTTCAAAAAGGATAAGTCATAATCACTAGTAAAGTCTGAAGCAATGCATTTCAATGCCTTGTGATTTTCTGGGTCCCTTTTCATGCAGGAGTTGGTTTTGCTCTCATTTTTTGCCAGCCTGAATACCAGAAAGCACCACTCCTCTGTTCTTGTGTCTTGCAGAATGCCCTGCCTCTGCCTGGCAGTGCTTTCCCGCAGGAGTGCAGGGGCTCACCCCATAACTTTGCAGGAGTTCACAGCGCTTTTCAATTCCCAGCTGCTGTCACAGGCACACGAGGCTGGGGGACGTCTCAGCATTTCGAGAATGCTGCGCCCTGCCGTACACGTGGCTGTGAGTGTGACATGCTGAGACATCCCTGGGAGAGCAGAGCTCTTAATGCAACAGCGTGACAATCATACTTCAAAGCTAATTGACGATACGGGCTTGCTAATTTTACAGAGGTTAATGGATCTTCCTGGAGCCCTGTGTATGAGGAGCGCTGGGGACTTAGCATCTTTTTCTCCCCCATGGAGTTCTTTGACCATATATAGCCAAGGTATCAACTTACAGGCCTGGGATTTCAGCTTTCTGTTTAGATTTCAGATGAAAGGCTGCAGTTGGAAGTGATTGTTATAAATATTTCCTGCTATCTGGTAGCAGGCTGACTTCAGCCCCTTCTAAGGAATTTGCCATAATTATCCTTTACAAAACTGCAATGAAAACACCGCTGCTGGCGGAGGCCGGTGAATGGAGCGTGTGCTCTGGCTGCCCCAGGAGGATGGAGGGGCACCAGCACCAGAGAGCTCACTGGGGGCTGAGTCCCGGGTGAGGGGCTCACCAGGATTGTTTCAGCAGTCCTCACCCTACCTGGCTGCTTTCTGCTGGCTGGCAGGGTGCTGCTGGCCAGAGTGACCAGGGCTGGGCTGGTTTACAGAAGCTGGGGCTTGAAAGGCATCCTGAGGCTTGCAAAGGAGATGGAAGTGCTCCGAGCAAAGGGCAACCTGCTGCTGTGGCCACACAGGGCACAGGAGGTGGGATTGGCGCTCTTCACTTTGTGGGAGCCAAAGATTCACCTGGGCTCTGCTCTCTGTTGGCCACCAGCAATGAGTTCCCAGTGGAAGGAAGTGTAAAATGTGGACTTTTGTCATCCAAATGCTCAGAGTAATAGGGATGAAAAGTGCTTCACCCTGCCCAGGACTCTTCCTTTTTCATTTTTCTCATTATCTCTTCCTCTCACCTATCTCTTTGAATCTCTTCGTGTATCAGAAACCCACATGAAACCAGCCAGAGCTGCCAATACATGCAGTAGGGCTAAAAATAATAAAAATGCAGCTAGATCAGTTAGAAATCCTGACTCCTGGGGCCCCTGAAAATTTGTGCCACAGAAATGCTGCACAGTTGTGCAATTTAGTGCCTCTGAAGAAGAATAAATTTGCTTTAAAAAAAAATCCATCAGCATATTGCATATATTTATAGTTAGCTGCAAGCCTTTCCAGTGAGAACTTTTAGAATTTATTTTAAATTAAAGTGACTAGCATGACATACCAGTACTTAGCCTTTTAACAAAAACATTTTAGTCATATAAATACAGTTGCTATTATTAAACTCTAGGGAAAGCCAGCAAGCTGCTCCAAATAACATCCCTCTGGCCTGCCTGTCCAAGCTCTTCTGTTCATACCCAGAACCAAGACATTTGAACACCTTGTTGAAGAGCAGGGGTTCATTTCATTTTCTGTTCCCTTGATGGCTTTTTAAGCTTGTTTTAACCTTTGTTTCCACTTTCTCTTCTTTAGTCCCTTCTCCATTCCATTGTGTTGCTCCTTATACTCTTTTTCCTTTTCCTTTGGACTTTTTTTACCTTTTTCCTCCTCATCTCTCATTGCCAGGGAAGCCTAATTCTCCATGGTACTTTCTGTCCTTTCTGAAACCTGTTTGCTAAATCATTTGCTGGAACTGACTTTAGGGACAGCACAAATTGCCCTCTGGGTTAGCAGAGGGTCAGGGTGTTTCTGTGCATTGAAAAAGAGCCTGTAAATGAGATTTTCAAAAATGTCTGCCCACTTAAACTGTCTGTATTTACATCTTTCAGAAGTGCCAAGCCAGAGCAAGTTCTGATGCTCCAGAGTAAAGACCAGACACGTTGCCAAGAGAGTGGTGGACAGATTTTGACCTGAGACCAGCACAGTGGAGGGAGGACTTCCCTTTTGGGGACCCCTCCCCAGCAAAGAGCTGTCTACTGTTAAAAACCAGGCAGGCAGTGTCTGGGGTTACTCCCATCTCCTCCACGTTAGTCTTCACCCTGCTCATTTCCAAACAAAAGCTGAGCAGCTATTCCTCATGCAGCTTTTAAGCCTGTGTGGCTGCTAAGAGAGGGAGGATGCAATAAATCATCCAGTCAATTAACGAGAGACTTTCTCCTTATTTGTAACCTCCCTTCAAAGCAAATGAGTATGACTGCTAATGAAAGGAAACATATGCAATAGTTTAAAAATAGGTGTCTGAGGCCAGTGGGGGAAATCTTTGCCCTGCTGCATGTGGCATCCAGCATCTCCAGTGTGCCTGGATCACCTCTCCACTTGCTCTCTCCCAGCACCCGCTGTAGCTTATTCCTTCAGGTGATGGAGCAGCATTTCCACATCCAGTGCCATGCGAGCACCATCCCATTCACAGAACTTTGTAGACTTTCTACAAACCTAAACCCCCTGCAAGTCTTGCCCTCGCAGGTGGGAAATGGAGGCAGCAGGGTCTGGAAGCAGCCGGCAGCATTGCAGCAACTCCCCTGCCAGCCCAGGGCCTTTGGGGTGAGCTCTCAGAAATCCAGCGGCCCACAGGTGGAACTGGAGTCTGCTGGGAGGAGAAAAACAGCAGCTGTGTCCTATTCACAGCCTTCTTGCTGGCTTCAGTCGAGTGTCTCCTGAGGGAAACCACCAGACCTTCCCAGGGTTTCTCATGTGCTTCAGCATTTGCTGGGCTGAAAGGCTGGCTTCAGCTCTACACACTGCATTTCAAACCTGGACTAGAACCTCACGGGTTTGGGACATAGTTTTTTTTGTTATTTGGTGGTTTTTTGGTTTTTATTTTAACAATTCCTTGAGGTCTTTCATACTCCTTGGCACCTGCCTCCTAGTCACTCTGTGTCCCTCAATGTGCATTATGAGGGAAGAGCAGGGCAGCTGCTCATGGCTTGGAGGTCCTGACCTGTGTACCTGGGAGACACAAGGCTTTCCAAAAATGTAAGAGCATTGATTTGATGGCCCAAACAAGGGCACATCTGGTCAGGCTGGGTGGGCAGCAGGAGCATGGTGTCATTGTCCAAAACAGTGTGGGTCTATGGTGTTCCCCTGCAAAGCCAGGATTTGCTGGAAGTAGGAGAGCTTAAGATTTTGGCATTTATCTTCCTCTCCAGCATGAGAAATTGAAAGGTATCAGGAGTGTTCTCTGAATGTTAATTTCTGTTTGCTTTGTCCTTATTCCAGGGTTTTTTGTTGTTTTGGGTTTTTTTTACCTCTCTTACTTCTGACAGTTTAAAGGACTCCAAGAGTTATACTTCAGAATGAAAAGCAGACAGTCTTAGTTGTGCTCTGAAAACAGCTGAAACTTTGCAATTATGAGGCAGTGATTCCCTCTGTCCCTGTCTGAGCTGGTCACTTGCCCTGAATTGCCTTTCCCCAGCTCAGCAGCACCCACCTGCTCACACTCCTCTGCTCCCCTTCTCACCACAGAAAACAGGGCCAGCATTGATAGGGCAGTAATCCTTAAGCAGTAACCAGGAAAAAGGGAAACACTCAAGGAAGTATGGGGGAAAAAATTATTTAATCCCTGTAACAATCACTTTATTGTTTGGTTTAGTTTTTGATTTATGGTCGGGGATTTTTTTTTCGCCTGGAGGTTTTCTGATGGTTCAAGAGATAAAAAAACTCTTTCTGCCATAATCTGTAGCTTTAATAATCACCCAAGTAATTGCATTGTTTGTAAACTGTGTGGTAATGAGCATGTGTAGAGCTGTGATGCAGAAAGCAGAGCTAAATCTGGCCGAGGGTGCCAGGCAATATGCAGTGCAGAAGTAATGATTATTAATAGTGTGTGTTGACTTAGGCTGATAATGCCCCAGAGTTTTTGTGCCGAATCACCAGCGGGAAGCGGATGCTCTGTGCAGAAGACAAATACCTCGTAACCAGGAAACTGCCTGTGCCTGGGCTGCCTGGGGCTGGACTGACCTTGGAGGCAGCATTTCCCCAGGACACAGCCTTGGGGTGGCCCTGAGCAGCCACCAGGGCAGGAGATGTGACCTGTGCCTTGCAGGTCTCCTTTCCCAAAGGATCACAGAACTGTGTTTGGACACGATGCACGACACAGGTTCGCCTGTGGGGAGTTAATTATTCCCATAACCAGAGATAATCAGTGCTGAGCCCTATTTTTGGAGGCAAATGCCAGGTGAGCTGGTGAAATATTAAATAGGAAAAGTTATTACACAGTTTGAATTGCATAGTCCCTCACTGAAATTTAACTGAAAAAAACCAAAACCTCAGAGTATTGAAATAAGAAAATGCTAGATTAATCCAGGAAAGATCCCTAAACCAACCCAAAACCTAGAATCATCGCCTTTTTTTTCTTTTCTGGCTCTTATTCAACCTTTTCAAATAGGACCATATGTGACTGTCAAGGCCCTGGGAGGGGTTGGGAAGAAACTCTTCATTTACTTTCTTCTTTAAACATCTCATTTTCTACTCTCCATCTTTCCCAGAATTCCCTGCGTTTATGGGAAGAAACCTCTGATATGGCAAATGAAAAGTTAAACCACGGCTGTGGTAACTTGTAGCATTTCAGAACCTAGGAAACTGTGTAGCAAAAAAAATTCAAACAACAGTTGTTCTTCCTCTCCACTTTTTGACACTTTTGAATAATTAATGAAATGCTGAAAGTCAAAGAAATTGGTAGGAATCAGCAACATTGAGGATGTAAAGTAATAGCAGAGAAAAATAGTGTTCTTTTAAATTCCTATTATTATTATTATAATACCTAAAATAATGCAGTAAAAAATTGTCAGGGGAAATGTGGTACTCAAACATTTTGCTTGAAGAATAGAGAGGGCTTGACATTTTCAGAAAATAGTTCCAAGATAAGTTTTGGGTGGGAAAAATACTTCTAGCAAGACATTTTTGGGAAGGTCTGATAGTAAATATTATTCTTCTAAGGAGAATTGTGGACATTTAGAGGAAATAAAGAGATTTTCCTTAAGCCAGAGCTGCAAGTGGCGTCCACTCAAATGTAGTGATTCATGCTGCCTTGTTTAAGGATCTGAGATCCCTTATATTCAAAAGAAAAACTGGGGAAGGCTCCAACCATAAGGGCAATTAATACTTCAGATGTGAAATTTAGAGCCAAAATTTTCACAAACAAAGGTGCTTCTCATTGTAGGGCACTACTTCTCGTATCACGTGAGCTGGAATTCCAGTTGGTAAAACAAGCAGCTAAAATGTCACCTATGATATTTAGAAAAATGATCTCATTGCACGAGGTGGTGATTTTAAGGGGTTATGCCAAACACCAGCATGCAACTTAACATTGTCAGAGCCCAGGAAATATCAACTGCAACCCAAGGCCATTGGCATTGTTTAGTGAAAGCTCTCATAAAGATTTCTCCAGCTATCCATCTAGGCCTGGATAAGACCTCTGAGGGGCATTTTCTGGCAGCAGAGAGCTGCTCCTTCTGTTTTCACTGTAGGACTAAGGGGGACCAGAAACCTTGGCAGCTGAGATCTGCCAAACCTGGTCTGTAAGAGATGGAGGACACAACCACAGATGCAACACAAATGCCTCTTTCCTTCTAGATGTTTAACAAGAAGTGACTAAAAACCTGTGCACTAGAGAGTGGGGCACTAAATAGCTAAGAATTGCAGTAGCAATAGTGGGAGGAATTGATTTTTTTTTTCATTACTTAGACTTGTAAGCAAGTTTCTTCACTGCCCATGGAACTAAAGGATCATTTGGGGACTTGGGGTTTCTGCTAAGAAACATCATATTTGAGGATAGGTGATTGATCAGGCATCCATGGAGTTCTGTCATGGCAGGCCTTAGGAAGTGGTATCATTGGTTTCCTCAAGCTGGAAACAACTAAAATCGCTTTTGTTGCAGAGTAAGTGGTTTGGATCCTATTTTCCCACTGCATATTGTACTTTGCAGACTAAAAAAGACATGAGAAATAGAAGTGACTGATTTTTCCATTCCTTAAGCTGCCTCCATGTGGGCTGATTGCTCAGGGGATTTCAAGGCAGACTGAAACACAGACAAACGCTGGCTTCGTGTACGCTCTTAAATATTGCTGTGTTTTGAATTTTATTAGAAACTTGGCAGGCTTCAGCTTGAGCTCTAACTGCCTTTTCTGCCTTCAGTTTATCAGCTACCATAATTTTAGATGCACAATCATAGTGTGCAACCGTGTAGCCCAGCACGCATGAGCAAGGGAAGCACTCTAAAAACATGTCTGGTTAAAGTACTTGTCAAATTAGTAGCTGTCAGCCAGGATGAATTAGACCCAAAATGGTACATGCACAAGTGAGGAAACACGTTCTCCAGCACGCCTTGTACCATCAGTCCTGCTGTGCTTGGACAGGGAGCTCAACCCAGGAAAAAGCCAGGATCTTCTCTCTCTCATATTGCCGGAGTTCTGCCTGAAGGCACCTTGGGTCTATGTACTGGAGGGGATATGTATTCAAAGGAGAGGATGTGATAAACCCATACATCTGTCAGAAAGTAAAGGCAGCCTCGTGATCTTTCTGAGCTGGTTGCAGCTCTAAATCCTGCCGATGAAGCAGCCATAATTCCTTGTGCGAGACGCTGAAGGCAGATGTACAAATCCTGCTTTAACAGGGGAAGTAGGTGTTTTTCCATTGCTCCAAAGAAGCATTTCACTCGTGGAATCAGTGCCCTCCACTTAGTTTTGCTGCAGTTTGTCCTGTCCAGGGTGCAAAATGCAGCATAGCAGATGCTCCTGGGTCTGGCTGATCAGGTTTCACAAACCCAGAGGGACGTGGAGGACACAAGCAATTTGGGAAGAAGAGATGGGTGCAAAACTCGTGCGGAAGGAACCCAATTCTTGGGAGCAGCACCAGCCCTCAACACTTTGATAACCCAAAAGGCAGGAGAGATAAAAAGCTGATTGATAACTAATAATGCTGTTTGTGTGATGAGATGCTTTCTTGAGCATGGTCCAGGCCACAGCACGTCTGGGTGGCAGCTTGCCACCTGCAAGGGAGATCTTTGTGGTCTCTATCAGTGTGAGACAAGGAAACTCCCTGCTTTATTTTGCTTCCCACACAAAGAGATCCTGTGCTGGCTGGTGTGCAGATCCTCTGCTTGTGAGGAGCTGAGGTGTGCCTCAGAGGGGGGGACTCAGTTGTTCTTCAGGGCACTGCAACACAGGCCTGCCTTGGGGACAGCAAGGGCTTTGCCTGGCGTGGCTGGCACAGCTCTCTGAAGCAGAGGTTTCATCACACCACGGGGAAACACCAGGGAAATAAACAAGGCTTCCAGGTAGTCTATCAAACGCCCACATCACCCCGTCTCAAGGTGGAGTGATAATGAAGACGGCGTGGGGAAAGGCAGTCTGTACTCAGGGAGGTTTTCATAACTGAAATTGGAAATAAATCACTGCAGATGTGATGGCTCATGCCAGCTCTCATCCATGCTCATCCGCTCGGTCTGCTTTCCTTTCCATTTGCTAATTCCTCTGCTGCAAAGCACTGTTATCCTGGTTTACTACCCAGCTGGGATAGTCTCTGAATCTGCCTTGTAGAGGAGCTGCACAGACACAAATCAAACACCTCAGCCTGGGAGAATAAATTAGGAAATGAGAACTGGAAAGCCTGACACATTTGATGTTGCAGAATTAGGTGTGCTGAACTGATTAGCAGCAAAGCCCACAGCACTTTGTCATATTTGTGTGCCCCCTTGAAACTGAAAGCCCACTGTCATGATGCCAGAAAGCAGCCCCCCAGAAAGGAGGGCTCCATGGCCTGCCCCTCCCCTCCCATCATTCCAGAGAAGTTAGAGCAAGGTCTGGGAAAGCAGCCGTGTGCTGGAGACCTTGTGAGATGTGGCTCAGAATAGAAACGCTCTGCCTCACCACAGCCCTCTTGGAAGCCGTCTTTCAGCCAGAAGGGGTTTGTTCCCATCTCCTTACTGACAATGCCCCAGCTGTAGAGCAGGAGAAACCAGGGTTTGCACACTTCCCTGGGTAGTTTTTGTGTTCTTGGTGAAGGGCAGCTGTTCTTGCCTTGTTTCTTGCCATCCGAGATGTGGATCTTTGTTTTGGAGCAGATGGACAACGGCAGACATTTCATGGTCGTGAATTAGGAGGGAAGGCTGGACTGTGCTTATCTTACCATGCTTTGGGAAGCCAGATTGCTCCCCAAGGCAGCTTGGTGTGTTCCTGGTCTCACGTCCAGCCAGCCTGGCTTGCACAACTGTGCCTCACACAGCCCTGTGGCACAGTGAAAACCAACCCTTCAAGGTTTAAAATCAGCTCTGGGTCGCGCCAAACCATGCAGAGCAGGAGGTGCTGGAACAGCAGGGCTGCCTGGAAATGTCAGAGAATGGAGAGTGGCACTTCAGGGCTGCTGGTGAAATCTGCAGCCTGCAGCTGCCGAGCAGGAGGCAGATGAGCTTGGGGGGGCTGGAGGGTGTTGTCTGTGCTGCATCAAGCAGCAGAGAGCTGGGAGAGAGATGGATCACTTTCAGGAAATGGCCATCCTTGGGGTAAGCTAGGACACACTGTTGCTGTGCCTGAGGCATATCAGCCATGCCACAGCCCAGCCAGGGGTTTTGTCAGGCAGTGGCAGTGGTGCCATTGCACACAGGGATGCAAAAGGGAGGGTGGCTGGGGTGGCTCTCCCTCAGCGCAGTGGGCTGAAGTGCAAGGCAGTGATACGAAGCATTTTGAAGATGTTTTCTCCTGATATCTTCCCATTTGGCATGAATCCAACTCTGCTGGCAAGAGCCCAGCAGTGCATTGTTGCTTAGAATCACAGAACCATTAAGATTGGAAAAGACCTCTGGTATCATCGGGTCCAGCCTTTGACCAAACACCACCATGTCAACTAAACCACAGCACTGAGTGCCATGTTTGCTCTTCCACCACTTCCCTGGGCAGCCTGTTCCAATGCCTGGCCATCTTTTCAGTGAAGAAATTCTTCCTGATGTCCAAGCTGAATGCTTGAGGACATTTCCTCTTGTCCTGTCACTAGCTGCCTAGGAGAAGAGGCCAACCCCCACCTTGGATCAAATCTCCTGTCAGGGATTTGTCGAGAGTGATAAAGTCTCCCCTGAGCCTCCTTTCTCCAAGTTAACCCCCACCCCATCTCCCTCAGCTGCTCCTACAGAACTTGTGCTCCAGACTTTTCAACAGCTCCATTGTCCTCTGGACTTGCTCCAGCACCTCGGTGTCTGTCCTGAATTGAGAGGTCCAGAATTGGACACTCAGGGTGTGGCCTCACAAGTGCCAAGTACAGGGCAAGAATCACTGTCCTGCTGGCCACACTATTCCTGATCCAGGCCAGGCTGCCATTGGCTTTCTTGACCACCTGGGCACACTGCTGGCTCATTTTCAGGTGCTGTGAACCAGCACCCCCTGGTCCTTTTCTGCCGGGCAGTTCTGCAGCCACTCTACCCCAGCCTGTAATGCTGCAGGGGGTTTTGAACCTTCTACCATTGGCCTTGACCCCTCAGCCTGGCCAGATCCTTCTGCAGAGCCTTCCTACCCTCCAGCAGAAGCTCAATAACAGCAGGACAAGCAAGATTCACCTCTCAAGTAGTGTGGGGATGAGCTGGCTCATGCTCAGCTGCCCGCTCCATCCCACACTGATCAGAGAAGTATCAGGGCTGAAGTCCTGTCAGTCCTGGTGAAAGCTCACTATCACTCTGACTCTGGGAGTGCTCTGCAAAGAGCCAAGTGCCTTTTGGCCACATCAGCCTTGCTGTGCATTTCCAGGCAAACCTGCCAGGAAGCATGTGCCTAGGATGTAACACACGTGCTGGTTTCCTTGTTGCAGGTAGATGCAAAGCTGCTGACTCAAATCTCTCAGGCGAATTAGGCAAGTTCTTTGCTGACTTCTCCATGTGTCTGAATTATTCAAGCAATTCAAAGTAGAGAGTAGGTTACTCAGGGACCCTCTGTGAGAAGCCAGAATGGAGAGAGTCTGGTGAAAAATGCAGGGAGATTAGGAAAGCTGAAGCAGTAGGATCCCCTGGGCAGATAGCCAGGGAGGCTCTGCTGAGGAAGCAGGACTGCTAACACTGGAGGTGGTGATTGGATCAGAGAAGTGGGTGCTTGTAGCTCCTGCACCTGACAGTGTGCAGGCTCACTCTGGGTCCCCCTTGCTGGAATTTTGTCCCCTGAATTTCAGCAGCATTGCACAGGGCAGAAATCAGTGCAGTTTTATAGGATGTAAGACAGTGGCTCCAGACAAATCTGGTTTTAAATTCGGGAGCAGCAATCAACCAGCATGGCCCCCTTCTTGAACTTTTCACAGTTGTGTGTCCATGTCAGGCTTTGCACATCTGTGCATATCAAGTGCTCCCCTATTACAGAAATCTGGCATACAGAATCACTCATCTCTTTCAGGAGCAAGTGAAAAATTTGCCTTGTGTTTCCTGGTTTTGGCAGCGATTCTCACCCTTTTATCCGAAGCCCTTGAGATGTGAGAGGCAGGGATGGTTCCTTGCACACTGCAGATGGGCTGCTGCATGACAGAAATGAAATGATTCGTCTTGTGTGTAATCCAGAGGCTCAGCTGAGTTACTCATCAAGCCCTTTATAAACCACTTTGTAGACTGCCACTGCTGCTTATTACTTATGATATCTTACATTGTCTGATGAGTTACAGGATTTTGCCTGCTACTTCTTCCATCACATTGAACTCTGAGCAGCTTTAGTGTCTCAGGCAGCTTCTGCTGACTCAGAGAACTCAGCCCTGCCGAGGAGCACTGAGTGGTTTGGAAGTGCACTGTGCAATCCACTGGAACCTGGAAGCTGAAGGGTGAGGGCTTCCAACAGGTACACTTGGAAATGTTCAGCATGGAAGCTGAAGGGTGAGGGCTTCCAACAGGTACACTAGGAAATGTTCAGCCTGGTGGCATTTGGGTAAGGAACTTTCTCCAGCTCTCTGTGTTTTGCTGCTAAGCATGCAGCCACTGGTCTCGAGGAAGCACATTCTCTGTCTGATCTCCATGGAGTTTGGGTGCAATAGGATTTTACACGCATTTTCTGGAGTTTTGAGTTTCATTTCCTCATCAACAAATACAAGTCTGTGCAGGAATGGAAAGCACTGAAGTGCTGGAGAAGGTTCTGGTGGAAGTTCTGTGGAAGAAGCACTGATATGAAAGTGTCCAACTTTGGCTCATCATGGTGTGGTGGAAATAAAGGGATCAGCTGAAAGTCTCTTACACTGTGTGCTGCTGGCTCTTGCTGGAAACTTCTTCTCTTTTTTTTTTTTTCCCCCTTGCTCTGTGCAAGGGGAAAATACCACAGCTGCTTTCTGTGAAAAGTCATGTTTCCTAAACAGCTCCTGAGTCTGGGAGGCAGGCAATGAGGTACTCTGGATGCATCAACACGAAACCCCCTGGAAAACATTGTTTATGTCCCAGCCATCCTGGTGGCATGCTGGGAGACAAGCCTTATGCTGGTGGCATAGTTCAGGAGCTCACTCTCTGCTTGAGAGCATGATTCCTGCTATCAGTATTTCCAAAATAAAACAGCCAGGACTTTCAGAGATATGGGGGGGCCAGGGACAGCCTGCCTGCCTAGCCCTGAGCCATGGGGTGGTTTTGGGCATGGCAGGGCTGGATTTGGGGCAGCCTGGCATAACCCCAAGAGAAAGCTGCCACAGGAGGCAGGGTCCATCTATGCTCCCAGCAGCAGCACAAGGGTAATGGGCAGACATTAACCATGTGAGCTGATCCTCAGGTTCTCTGTAGACTCCTACAAATTTGGCCAGGGTCTGAACTACTAACCAGCTAAGAGAAAAATGCTTTCTTCTTTCAAAGAAGCACTGCCTGGGGTTGGATCTAAGGCTTTGGTAGGTACGTTTAGTTTTGACTCACTTGTATTTGTTTGGCAACCCAGCTCTGTTTTGTAACCATGTGAAATGAGAGGGATTTCCAAAGAGATCTGGAGTTTTCCCCACCGCCTCTATGAAGAATCCCTCCCTGCAGCCTCTCAGTCCTGTTCCCTTCCCAGAGTCCGGGATTCCTCTGCACTCACACCCTGGGTTGCTGAGCTCCCTGTCCAGCCTCTCTCATCCCTCTTCTGTGTTGATGTCACAGTCCTCTTTTGAAATTGTTTATTTCCCCCCTTGCTGCCTTCACCTTGTCAGAAATCAGAAAAGACCACGGGCAGGACATTTTCCCCATGGTTTGGGTCAGGAGGGAGGGCATGGAGAGCACCATTCTGTGGGCAGAGCTGGCTGGCAGGAGGAGGCTGGGGAAAGAGCCCCAGCCACAGCCTGGCCCCAGCCCCAGGCTCCACTGCAGCACCATGACCTACATACACCCCTGCTGCTGGTGGATGCGTTCCCAGACTTCTAAAGAGTTTGTTCCCCTTGGCCTTGCTGGGAGGAGCCAGGGACGTTTTTTGGGGCCAGGCTGGGAACACTGCTCTCCTCAGAAGAGCTTCCTTAGTGTGCGCTTTTGTGCGGTGTAAATAATGAATCGTACATTTAATATTAAACATCCTGTGCACTTAGCAGACCTTGCTGCGCATGTGAAACTTGGCAGACAAGGTGCACAAAGGTGGTTTGTCTTTACAGCCATGCAGGATTTCTAATGTGCCCCATTCTTTTTTTGGGGAGGAGCAAGGTTTGATCCTTTGCTCTTCCTTCTGCTGCTCCAGTCACACCTCAGTGCATCTTCCACTGTGCTGAGCACAGTCCTCAAAGTTCCTCTGCCTTGGCCATCCTGCCCTTTCAACCACAACTACCCACATCTCCTCATCCTTCTGCACTAAAACCTCAGCTGCCTGCATGGGCATGGTTCAGTGCACAGCCCAGGAGGACCACAGACATGGGCAGAGAAAGCCTGAGGGATCTGCTTATAGTGAAACAGCAGAAATGTGTGTGCAGAGCCTGGTGGATCCAAGGCTGTTTACTGGCAGGAAACTCAGCAGGATGCTGGAGCTGAGCAAGGGAGATGGAGCAAGAGAAAATTAGTCATTTGGGAGGGAAGGACTGTCAGTACAGTGGGTGACGTCTGCATGGTTAGCTCACAGCCTTCCAGGGACATGCTGGGAACCCCTCCTCTGGAGTAATTTAAAATCCAAATGTGCTCATCCATAGGGAGGGATCCTGCACGGGCAGCAGGAGTATATAAGCATGGATGCATCCATAAGTGAGGTGGTGAACAGCAGCAGGATGCACTTGGTTTTTCCATCCCAAATTTCTGTGGCTCAATGACCATTGATCATTTTGGAAAGCTAACCACATTACTCCACAGCTTCAGGTGAATAAGGAAGCAAGCAGACTCCCTGGGGACGTGGCACACTGTAAAGCAGGCATCCATCTGGGAGAGCATTATTGCATTAGCTCAGCATTCCTGTTGGTATTGATGCATGTTCTGCTCTTGGGTTGCTCCTTGCAAGTGAAGGCTGCGTGGGGTGATGAGACAAGGCTGGGCACTCTGATTTTTTAGGTGCTGTTGTTTGTTTGTGTAAAATTCATGGGAACCAGAGGGAAGGGGAAAAAATTTGGATGAAGATGAAAAATGGTGCTGCACATAAAGCTAGGTCTGAATCTATAGAGCTGGCCTTTAATTCAGTCGTCATAGTCTGAAAGCAGCACACACACACATGTGCAAACCCAGGCTGCAGATAATGAATTTTGAGAAAATGAGCCCTCAGCTGCCTCCTCCCAAGCTTTACTTTTTAGAGAATGCCCTTCCTTAATTTTGGAAATGATTGCATTATCTCAAACTGCTTGTAAATCTTGTTAGCCAAGTAATATAGTTTGGACTAAATGTCTGTTCCTACATGAGCCTCAGGGGAGTATGGAAAATAACCAATGCAGCCCTGTTGCAACCTCCCACTAGCTCTACAAAAGAGACTCCTTTTTTCTGATTAACCTCAGTTCCTTTCAGCAGTGAGGCAGAGAGAGGCAACAAGATTAATGAAAATTAGGTCTATTAAAGCCAGCCTTGTTTTCCAGTCGTGTGTAGAACCTTGCCACAAGCTGAACACGTCACCAAATGCACAATTAATCAAAGTGGAGTGCAGGCACTTGGTGTCTCCGTGTGCATGTGTGTGTGTGTTTGTGTGAGCATGCACTAAGGTGGCTGCTCCAGATTTGCAATTGAAAGGAGCAGAGGAACAGAAGCAAGATGTTAGCTTTCCTATTTATTATTTATGTGGTTGAGAGTCTGCACCCAGCAAAGCTCGTGGAGCTGTGACTGATGAGTTAATTGGATACCACACTGGCATCTCTGGAAGAAGCTGTGGAAACCCAGGGACAGAAATAGTAGCTGGGACTGCAGGAGAGCATGTCCAATGTGTGTTGACGTGCTTAGTGACACAAAGCCACAGCTCCTGCTCCTGCTCCTGCTCCAAAGGGAAGGGACTTGTCACCATTGGCTTTATTCCCCAAAGGACTCCGGTGTAGGGTTGGAGCTTCTATAAGGATCAAGATTCCTTATATTAAAGCTGTCTGATCCCCAGCTTTGGGGGAATTTCTGGGGACGTGCCAGAGACAGGCCCAGCTGCATTTCTGTACATCCCAGATGAGTCTTAGACTCCCACTGTTGGCACTTTTCTCCTACCAGCTGCTGCCATCCACCCCCTTTTCCTGCTTTTCTGACGGGGTTTATGGGGTGGGGAGGACCCCGAAGCCACTGGTGGCAGCGATTTCTCTGGCCATCCCTCAGTGTGTGATTGCCCAGCTGACCTCCTCGGATGTGTGTCTGTGCACCTCCTCTCTGCCCGTGCAGAACCCAGAGCCTTCTCTCTGTCTCGGTGGTGGTCCAGCTCTGAGTTTCCCTTTACCATGAACCAAGTCCAGTTTCTCTCCATGTATCCTCCAGGGGAGCTCCCAAGGCCCCATTAAATTGCACAGGGCCGTGTTGCATCCATTCTCCTGGCCCCGGTGCTGTGGTGGAATTGGGTCTTGGCCAGACAGGATTCCCCTTGTATGGTCCTGTACCAAGGGGTTGTTTGGATCACAGGGACAATGCAAGGGGAGTGAAGGGACTTGGAGACTTTCCCACTGCCCCGATGGGGAGCAAGAAGGAAACCCCTGAGCCCCTCTGCAGCTCTGCTTGAAAACTGCTTTGGGGCTAAACACCTCTAAACATTTTTCATGTGATGCCTTTGGGAGAAAATCACAAGCTTGATTTTCTGAAAGCCAGTCTAAGTCTGCTGATGGCAAACAGGATGAAAAGTGCTTTGGGGCTAAACACCTCTAAACATTTTTCATGTGATGCCTTCAGGAGAAAATCACAAGCTGACATTGTCTGAAAGCCAGTCTGAGCCTGCTGATGGCAAATGGGATGAAAACAGTCCAACAAGTCCAACACTTTACAGAGAACCTGGGCAAATGTAGATCTCCTCATTCTGGTAGACCTTTGGGAGCATTGCCTTTGGGAGCAATGCAGCAGCTGAAGATGGTGGGTGTTACCTTTCCAGTCTCCCTGTAGAGATTGTGGGGAGCTCTGCAGTGGAGGTTTCCTGTGGGCATGTGTGCTCAAGCAGTCCCAGAAGGCTGGCTTGCACATGTCACCCATCTTCATCACCCTGTAGCAAACAGGACAAGAGATGGTGGCCCACTGGGCTTACCAAGGTCAGAGCAGGGGCATTAGGGTCATTTTTCCCTTTGGTGGGACCATTGAAAGGGAAGTAGTAACCAGTTCTAGTGACCAGCAGGCCTCTGTGCACCCCTCTTTTGCTGTAGGCAGCACCATGCCCAGGCCCTGGCTGCACTTGCTCAGTGCCAGGCAAAGCTCCGTGTTTTTCTGTGGCTGGGAAGCCCTGAGCCAGAAGCAGTCACTGCTGGAGAGCACTGATGGGGGGCCAGATGGGCAGAGCCCTCCAGCAGACTCAGTCCTGTGCCCAGCCCAGGTGCTGAGCAGGACCTTGGCAGAGTCACGTTGTTCCTGTGTTGCTTCTCCTCCCTATCCATCATCCCAGAGCTGTTCCACATGGAAGATGTCAGTGCTTCTATGGCACAAGAAGAAAATATCAGTGTGTCCAAGGGTACATAAAGATCAGCAATTAAGTTGTTTCATTCTGCAAGCGTCCCCCTACCACGGTGAGTGGTTTGATTTGGCTTGGTTTGTGGATCTTGCCAGGAGCTGTAGTTTCATTCCCACCACAAAGCTGAGCCCACTGTGGGAAAATCTCATCCCTTTCTGTGATAAGGAGCAGCCCCTTTGCTCACTCTTTTCTCAGGGAGAGTCACTTTCTGACTCTGGGGGACACCATCAAGGTCCCAGCAAAGACAGAGAGAGGAAAAAGCCTTTTGTTCCTGCAGCAGAGCAGCCCTGCCCGGGGTACCCCACTGGAGAAAGACATCACAGGCTTGTGACTGGGTGGTCAGCTTTGGGCTCTGAACTGTTGGAGAAGGGTGTGAGCAGATCTAGAGAGCACTTTCCCATAGGAAAGGACAGGAGGATGTGACCTCTGGAACTACACCCTGGGCTGCCTGTTTGCCCTCTGCATCTCGCAGTGATTTCATTTCCATACCCTTCTCTTCCAACCAGGCACTCAGCCGTGAAGCACAAGGTTGAAAGGAGTCAAGCCAGGGAGGGAGCATGGGGAAGTAAGGTTGCTGTAGGATAAAAACAGCTGATGGTTGAAATCCTATCCACTGAGAGCCAGGGGAAACCTTCCTCCACGGGTTATGCTGAGTCCTACATGGCTCAGAGAAAAGGGAGTTAAATTACCCCTTTACCCAGTAAATTCAACCCTTTTTGCTTTCTACAGACACAGCAATTTTATTTTTTTTTGTTCATCTTACTGCATGCAGTTACATGTTTCAGAATTATCATCTGGATTCCCTAGGATTCCATTATTACTGTGCTGTTGGCCATGCAGGTTAGGTCAGACTCTCCCAAAGGAGCAGAACCTGCCCAGAACCACTGTTCTGGGTCCATACTTGCCTGGTGAGCTTTCCAGACCTCAACTGCTCTTCAGCCTTTACCAGGGCCTTGAACAACCTAGTAGAGAGGTGGCCGTGGGAGTTGAAAGACCTCTTGGTGGCCTCCCTGGTGCTGAGCTGTGGTGTCCCTGACTCCCTGCCCATCATCCTCTCCCTTTCTGATGCACCCAGCTCGGGACACAGAGAAAAGTGGACGGAGAGTTGCACCATTTCCAGAATCACTGGTTTGGGGCTACCTTCCAGCATCTTTGGGCCAATTCTTTGTTCCTAGCTGTTTGGCCTGGACTGAATAAGAAAGCCTATTTGTTAATGTTTTCTCATAAAAATACAGGGGCTTGCATGGGTTTTTTTCCTAAACTTTCATTTAGGATAACTGTATTTTCCTCCTAAACATCTGATTCTGTATTTAATCATGCTAATTTTCTGATCTCAACATGTCAGTGCCACAATTTGGTGCACTGTAGGTAAGAATATGAAAACCCTTTTGTTTCTTTGAAATACGTTGCTTTTTCATTTCACCGAGATCATTTATTCTTGTGTCAAGGAAGAATAAATGAGAAGTGTCAGGCAGACCTTTTATATATTGTTTTATCTTTAAGCTAAACAAATCCTCTGTGTGCAGCCTGGCTTAGTATGGAAATCTCTGCACTCCTTTATCAGTTGTCACCCTGTTACTTGATGTTCTCCCTTTCTGAAGAGGAATAACAGAAACCTCATATGTGCCCTTGCTGCTGCTTTACTGAATGTTATTGTGCTGGTTTGATACTATTTTTTTTTCAATCTACTGTTTGCACAGCAAAAGGTTGTATTTTGTTTTTATGATGTCAGAGTTCTTCGCCGGGCTGGCTGCTGGGAAGTCGTTTTCAGGAGCAGCTTCAGCTGATTTACAATGTAGGGCATGTAGGAGTAGTTTGGGTCTTGTGCCATTGGTATGTGTGCTGCTCTGCATTAGTTTCTTCAGACTTCATCTTCCAACTCCCTTGTCCTCCTGGGGTGCCCTTAGAGGTTCTCACAGCTTTCTCTAAGCTCGAGTTAAATACACATACACCTGTTTGTTAGCCCATTTGTATGTGTGTACATCCATGGACACATCCAGACGTTTTTCTCAGCCTGTCCAAGGACTTCTGCAGCCCTGTACATCCTCCCACGCACCCCACAGGTGAGCTCATTCCTTTGGAAACTGACCACTTATTCTTCCTCCTTGTTTTCCATTTCTGAGATATTTTCAAAGCCTCGGCCTCTCTCAGATCCCTTAACTATTGTCAGTGGCTTTCACTGCTGTCCTTTCATGGGAGCTGGACCAGGCTGAAGCCATCTGAACTACGCACAAGATACGCACAGAGTGCTCTTAGATGCTTATCCTCAAATTTCCTGCTCTGACACCAGACACCTCTGGTTGATGGCTCACTTTCTCTTCAAATTTAATTCAGTTACTGCACAAAGCCACTTTGTACCCTGAAAAAGAGGTTGGAAACTTTTCGTGCTGCACGTGAGCTGGGGGCAGGAGAGGAAGACAAAACATCAAAGGCCTTTTCTTAGCTCTGCCAGCCAACCAGCAAGGCAGATCCATTGCCACTGGCCACTCACCCCACACAGCAGCTGCCCCTCTTGGTGCACTGAGACCCAAATAAGCAAGCACCTAATCAAATCTAATTCCCATCCAGCAACCCATCCAGAAATACAGCCAGCTCCTTACAGAGAGTGAATCACCACAGCCTGCTGAATCCAGCCAAGAGTCCGTGCAGGACCTGGGCCAGGCTCTGTGTTTTCCAGGTGGGCCATGAAGTGACATCACTGCTGCAGATCCAGGCAGCCTCCCTCAGCAGAGGAAGATGGACAGCTTCTTTGGGAATCCTTCAGGAAGCCAGGAACAACATGAGCAAGTTTTACATAAGGCAGTGAGGCTGTCTGGGCCCTCTCCACCCTGAAATAAGATGAGTGGTGCATTCTCTTGGGTGAACATGAGGACAGCTACTTCCCTGCTTGCTTTTGGTGTAGCCTTTCAGCTTTAGACCCACCTTAAGAGGAGCCAGTTTTCTTCACTTTATGAAGGGCTTTTCCTTATTATTTTAAATTTAATCTAACCTCACGTTCACTAAGTCCCTTTGTGACAAATTTCCCAGTGACAATTCAAGGGGAGAGTGTTCCACTCTGTTGAGGTCTGGTGTCTCATTCAGCAAGGGGAGCGGCTCTCTGATACATAAAATTTGGGTTCACCATGCTGGGAGAAATGGACCATATCATGCACGCTGTTATTGAGTCTCTGTGAAACAATGTTAAATAGTATAGAGGAGAAAAAGAACATAAAAACAGTCCATGAGCTTTTTTTATCCCCAAGCAGCACTGCAATGTGAGTAGGGGAGGGCAGAATTCACAATTGTCGCTTTTCAGTGAAGTCTCATTTCCCTTCAGATGGGGAAACCAGTCCCAACAAAAAAAGTACTTTATACCTCTTGAACTTTGCAAGGAGAAATACCAGCAGAGGCCTAAAGTCAGCAGCTCTGGTTGAGCTGTGTATTGGAACAGCACAGGAGATGGGCTGGTGCAGGCTGTACACGAATTAAGCCCGGAGACAGTTCTGCACATAACGTGATTGTCCTGCCAGGGTGGTGTCTGCTTTCCCCACTGGGTGCAGGTGGCTTTCCACTGCTCCCACAGATCCCTGTCTCTGGCTGAAAAGGAGGCAAAACCCCCCCTGTGGCTCCCATCCTGCATTTATTTCACGGGTACAGATGCCATGCTGCTTTGCAAGGCCATGGGGATTTCTATTACCTTTAAGAGGTGACTAAGAACTCCTGATTAGACCCAAATTGTACATAAACCTTCTCTATCAGGGCAAAGCCTTAAGGCTGTTTCTCTTGCTGATTTGGGAACTGAACCTACCCAAGGGTTTAAATAGCTTTGAAGCCCATCTTCACATGGCTTGCCCTCATAACCTCAAGCGAGACACTGGAACAGGCTGCCCAGAGAAGTGGATGCCCCATCTCTGGAATTGTTGAAGGCCAGGTTGGAAGTGGCCCTGGGCAACATGCTCTAGTGGGTGACATCCCTGCCCATGGCAGAGGTTTTGGAATTAGATAATCTTCCAACACAGAACTATTCTATGAAAATATGTTTATAGGCATGGGTGTACATGGTTGTAATGTCTCCATTGGGGTTGTGTCAGTGTCCTTAGCAGGGGGGACTCAATCAAACTTGGCCAACGTCACTGACTGAATTTACTGAGGCTCTCTCATTTTTTCATCATCCTGCCAATCCACACAGCTGAGCAAGTGATGAAAGGCCATGTTTGCCACCACAGGAAAAGGAGAATATGGAGAAATACGGTTGTTGCTGAAAGGGTGTCTCCCAAGCTTGCTACATGAGGTTTAGGCAAAAGTGAGTCAAATTTAATTCAGTTACTGCACAAAGCCACTTTGTACCCTGAAAAAGTGGTTGGGAACTTTTTGTCCCACATGTGAGCTGGGGGCAAGAGAGGAAGACAAGCCCTGATCTGTCATTTGAAAATGAGGCTTCAAAATCCAGCTTAGGGCAAAGGGTTCTTGTCCTGCGTGGTGCTGTGCTTCTCACATGTCTGCACTCCACTCAGGGACTTACACTCTCACCTCTTTACTCAAGCACTGTAAATAGCTCCCCAAAACTGTGCAGAAATGCTTGAGCTGTCCTCAGGAGCCCTGGCCTGACATCAGGAAGCAGGACTCCATCTCTGACTTTCAGTGCCAGTGGGGCAGGGGGTTGCTAATATCAACATTAACACTTGAAGTTTCCTGTGGTTTAAGAGCTGAGACCTCTGGTCTCAATTGCACTGAAATGAAGAGCAGATCAAAAGGAAGAATTTGGCCAAGATTCTGATGTGCCTCTGTGTTTATGAGTGTGCACATGCACAAAACAAGTTACAAAAACCCCACTTGGGTGTGATTCACCCAAATATTGTGTGGGGGAATCATTTTCCACCAGGGAGCTAATTGCTAATTACATGAGTGTGAAGCAAATTCATTTGCAAAGTTTTGCTCTTTGCATCCAAAGAAACCAAATTTTGCAGAAGCTGAGCTGATGGGTATTTAGGCAACAGAGGTATTGTTATTTCTGTCAGAGCCCTGACCTGAAGTTTTTAAGAAAACTATTGCTCTTTAAAATAACTTCACTTTATTTATTAGCTCAAAACTTTCCCAGAGTGAATGACAAATAAAGCCTGTGTTATTTTTCCAGGGCTTATTTTGAGATAAGGGCTATCTGATATAAGGGGTCCCTCTGGCAGCTGCACAAGGAGACCATACATCAGCATCAAGGGGCAGGGAGAGCCTGATGGATGTGAGATGTGCTGGAGGCTTTCTCTGCCCTGGCTGTGACCTGCTCAGGCTGCTTGATACAGAGGTGTGGGGCATGAAAATGGTGCAATGAAAATGGGACATGAAAACGGTGCAATGTGGGGAAAAAATATCCCCTCTCTGTTCTCCTGTGCCCTCTGTGGTGGGCACCTCCTAAGCAGAGTGTTGGTGTGGTCGTGGGGCCACAGCAGAGTGGCAGAACAGGGCTGGGGGCTGCCAGGGATGATTCCATCAGGAAATGCAGCGTGGCTGAGCGTGGTGGCAGCAGCAATATCGTGGTTACATGGCAGTGGAGCTGCTAATTAGTGATCATAAGCTCAAGCAAATGTGGCTTATTTCTGTGTGCCTCTACAGAGAACTCATCCTCCCCTTATGAGTCCTTTAGTCCTCGCAGCCCAAGTCCCTTTAATTTATCCAGCCAGTGCTGGGGTGGCTCCCGGCAGGAGGAATGGAGAGGGCTTGGGTTGCAAGAGCCAAGGGAAGCTGAGTGAATCATTAAAAGCAAGATAAGAACCTAAAAGCCTCCACCAAATGCCCTTATTAATGCTGATTTGATTGTTTATGCCACTTGACAGGGATGAAACCAGAGGCAGATGCAACAACTAAATCCTGGGTCACTGCAGCGCCCTGCCCGTGGTGCCTGGCCTTTGCTGGAGACGTCCCTTGTGCATCCAGGCACGAGCTCATGTGTTTGGGGGAGCAATTCTCCTCTCTCCTCAGGGGCTGGCTGCTGCAGGCCAGGCAGGGTGTGTGGCTGCCCAAACATCCGTGGCCAGATGCCGAGCAGGATTTCTCACAGGAGCGGAGAGCGGCGGTGGCACAGCTCGGGGCGGCAGAGGCAGTGGCAGGCTTGGTCACTGTCACCCATGGGGCTGGGGGCACTGCTGGTGTCCCCCAGGGGCTGCTAGTGGGCGCCTCGGGGTGCTTGCTTGCTGTCCTTCCTGTGCCTGCAGGCTTTTTGCTTGCAGCCAAAAAAGGAAGCTGAAGGGGAGATTTGAAAGGCTTTTTTTCCATCTAGGTTAAAAGAGGAGCAGAAATCAAGCTCGGGGTCTTTGCTGCTTACCCCAGGGTAAGGCAGATGATCATTCTCTACAGGCGTGGGGAGCAGGCTTTGGGCAGCCTGGCAGAGAGGGGCTGAGGGGGGACATCTCCCATCCCCAGGACTCACACATGCCATCCACACCGGCTCCCCACCTGCTCCCAGCAGGCAGTAGCAGCTCCCTGTATTGCAGAGAGCTGGTAAAGCTTGCAAAGTGCTCAAACACCATGGCAAAAGTGATAAATGCAGACAATTTCAGGCAGATTATGTGTGCTAGATAAGCTGCCAGTACCTGGAAGAGTCATTGAGGGACAGCTGCTGTACAGCGGTGGAAGATGTTTCCTTTTCCTGCTGCTCCTGCATAAGCAGTTGAGTTTAGGTGCCTTTTGAGCATTCTGAACTCTGTTTTCCAGTGCATGTTGGAGACTCTCCACCATGGAGCTCTGCCTTGCTTTGGTGTCCTGCAGCTGAAAGCAGAGAACTGAAAGGCAGGCCACCAGCTCCACCAGGAGCAAGTCACCAGAGGGATGTCCTGGCACATGTCAGGACAGAGCTCTGAGGTTGTTGAGGTCTGTCCTGATCCCCACAGAAGACAATTGTTGGCAGTGCTGTTAAACACATCTCCTCTGTGTTTAACAGCATTTCTCCAACACAAAGCAGTGCACAGTAAGAAGCATGGAGGGTTTTAGAGGAGGGTCTGAGTATGCACCAAGGAGAAACATGCCAGCCTCTTTGCAGCTGCACACAGGCTTTGCTCGGTGCTTGTGCTGCTCTGAAACCTTGCCAGTACCCAATGCAGCCCTGCACAAGGCCAGACAGGATCAGGTGCTGGAAGCTGGAGAGGTCCCAGAGGCACAAAGCAGACCTTTTTTTTGATCCAGGTCTTCGGCATGTCCTGCATCTTGCTGTTAGTGGCAGATTGTCATTGGCAAACCTTTAGCACCATCCAAGCCAAATCCACCCCTGGGAGCACTGGGAGAGGGTTGCCCTTATTTCTGTGAGGTCTTTCCATGTCCTGGATGCCTTGGATGGCTGGGCTGGCTGCTGAGCGGGCGTGCTTGAGGTATCTCAGGATAACCGCGGCTGGCTGCACGTGGGTTTCACCCCCTGCAGCATGTGCCTGCTTCTTTGGCTCCAAGGCCTGAATTCCTGGTGCTTTTCATAGCATTGTGCTTCCTGCAATCTTCAGAGCGAGCCATGTTTCCCAAGGATAAAAGACCAGAGCTAAACCAGGCTGAATTCAGAGCTGCTGCGTTTGTGAAGCGGAGCTGATCTGGATTTAGATCAGCAGAGCTCAGCTCACGGCACAAAAATAGACAAAATTCTTCAAGGCATACTGGAAATGTTAGCAGCTCTTTGAACAGCAGCTCTTTCAGTCTGTCTTCCTAACTTTCTCCCTAAAATGCTGCTTGTTGCACAGAATGGGCCCTGTTTTCTCCTCAGTCCTGCAGCTGTCTGCAGCTTTGCTGGCATTTGGAGCTGTCCCTGTGGCAGGGTCTCCTGGGGTTGTGTCACCCTCCAGCTCGAGGGTGATGGTCTCCCTGGGAGTGCCAAGCCAGGGATATTTCTTCAGTCAGTTTGAGAGGAGGAACCCTCTGATCAGGTAAATCCTTGACTTTGGTGAGGCTGGGCTGGAGAGGGAAGGGGATCCTTTCTGAATCTTCAAATGCATCAGACTTCAGTCTCCTTGCTTCCCCCAGCAAATGTCTTACTGGGAGCTGTGTGTGCACACTGCTGAGCTGGTGTAGCTGCATCCCTCATGGCAGGAGACAGAAACTTTCCAGGGGGAGCCTGCATGGCTCAGGACATGAGAATCAGTTCAGGCAGCCCCAGTGCTGCAAGAAAACCCAGGGTCAGAGCAGCCCTGAATTAAACATTTGGTTTAGGAGGGTTCTTGTGTACGTCATGGCAGCTGCCACGTTGTACCCAGTCCACACTTCCAGCTTTTCCTCTGCGAGTGTACAAGGTGAAATTTGGTTATGTTTGCAAAAAAGAAAGTAGCTTTTTCGTCTTGGGCACCCCCTGATGCAAATAAGGTCCCTTGATGGTGATGCCATGCCAGCTCTGATCAGTAAATGCCCAGCTATTGATGGCAAGAGGTGATTGCCCTGAATCAGCAGCAGTGAGTGTTCAAAGATCCCTCTCTGCCCAGGCTCGGCTGGCCCCTTGCACACATTGCCCTGAATCAGCAGCAGTGAGTGTTCAAGGCTCGGCTGGCCCCTTGCACACGTGGAATTGGGGCACTGAGAGGCTCAGTGCCTGCTCTATTTTTCCTGATCTCCATTTTTTTTTCTCTGTTTTTCTCACATCTGCCCTGTGCATTTTAAATCACATCTCAGGGCAGCTGCAGCATCCTGCCTTATTGCAGTGGCATGTCTGTGTATCGTCCACGCTTGCTCTCTTCACAGCTGAAGAAGCTTTTCAAAATAAAAATTCCCTCTCTTGCAAGCACCACGCAGATGAAATATGCTTTCCTTAGTAAAATATTAAAACAAATCTCTTCCACACAGGCACAGCCCATGAAAATGTCTTTAAAACACACAGGGAGGCACGGATGCAATATTTACAATCTTGAGCAAGGCAATTTATAATCTGCCTGAGCTCCCTGATGCTATTTGAGGGGTTTGGGGTTTTTTTCTGAAGTGTATCAGAACAAATTAATCAACATTTTCCTAACTATATGCATATGGACTTATAAAATTTTTTGGCTGTAGGTTGTAGCACTGATTGCTCACAGGGCTTATCCAAGTGTCTGGGATTTGATGAGCAGGAGAATGCACCAGCCACTCCAGTGAATTTCTAATGCAAACTGACCAGCCCATCTCCCCTTCTGCAATTATTAAAGGTCAGCTCAAAATGAACCAGGGAAGGGGAGGGATCTGGTTGCTTTTTGCTTTGATACTGAGCTCTTATTTCTCTTCCTAGGACTGAGGGTGGGGGGAGGAATGGAGGGCAAAGTGCCCTTCTCCCCTTGTGCTCTCGTGTCCTCATCTGGGCACAGCTGGCCAGAGACCTGGACCCTGCCAGTGCTGGGAGCCCTGCCCACAGGGACTTGCAAAGGATCTCTTACACCACTTCCTTTGGCTTCCTGCTCATTTGCCCCTCTGTGAATTTTCCCCTTAAAAGAAGTGCATAAAAGACACCATCCCAGTGCTCTTCCAAGCTCTTCAAAGCCCATGAACTCAGCTATCACATGCTGAACCATTTCTCACATGGCAAAACACAGCTCCAGGCACCTGCCAAAAGACTGACTTTTATTGTTGCTATTAAAAAAAAAAAAAAAAAAAAAAAAAGTAATAAAAACTGTCTCCACCAAAATGTCAAATTTTATTGCCAGGCTTTGCCAGAGCTTGAGAGATCCCAGTGCTGACCCCTTGGGTATTTCACCTCTGTGTCCCCTGCAAGCACTGGTGCTCAAACTGCATTGGCACAGCAGGAGCTGGAGCAAGGTGGAGCCTTTTTCTGGTGAGGTGGTTTGGAAAGGCTTGCTCCAATCCCCTGCCACTGCCTGGATGCCCATGGAATGCCAGGGATTTCCTGCATGGGCTTCCTGCTGAAGCTGAGCAGCACTTCTACTGCCTCAATGACTTTTCCTGCACTTTTCTCTCTGACAGCTGCAGCTGGGAGAAATAAGGAGAAGGACTGAGGAGAGGAGCAGAAAGCTCCCTGAGGAAGCCAAAAGCATTTCTGTGTGGCCCTTTGCTGCCCCATGTCACAGGGTGCTCGTGTCCCATGGTTGTACACAGCCAGACCCTGCCAAGCATTCCTGGGGATGGGCTGAAGCATTGGGAAAGGCCTGCTCCCTGCAACCATGTTGCAGGAAAACCAAAGCTGTTTTCCACGTTTCAGGATCCATGCTTTAGGAATCTGCTTGCTGAATTTTAAGATGCCTCTGATTTCTCATGTGGAGACCCAGAAATGCACAGAGCTATGAGGAGGCAGCTCTCTCACAGCACAGGTCTGAAACCAGAGCAGACCTGGATCACATCACATCAGGTCAGGACATCTGCAGGCAGAGAGGGGCTGACATTGCTCTGGAACAGGTGGCACTGCCTGCACACCCCTCTGGGACCAGAATTTGCAGAAGTCCTGGTGAATCTGTAAAGCTTTCAGCACAAAGCAGACTGCTTTGCAGAGGTTCAGAACCTGCTGATTGCCACTGGAGAGAATCCACTCCAGCACCTTCCAGCAGGAACTGCCAAGCCTTTTGTACCAAACACTTGGAATTGACTTTCTCTTTGCCACCATAAATCAAGATTTGGTGTTTCCTAAGTTTGTCCCAAGTTGTGTGCCTGGTAGCCAGGAGGAGAAGCTGACCGTGGAAGCTTTGCAGCCCTGCTGACAGGCTCCCTCTCCCCCAGGGTCCTGAGGGATTCTCCCAGCAGAGCTGAGTTTCTCTGGTGGTGCACTGGGGCAGGCTGGCCAGCCCGAGTCTAAAACCACAAAAAAGAGTTGCAGCCAGAGCTGGGCTGCTGTTTTGGGCATGCCATTGCAAACGGTCAGTGCTGTGGCTGAGTCCCTGCTGCAGGAATGGCAGCACCCAGCAAACCTGAGGTTTGGAGGCTCCCCGGGGTGGAGCCCTTCTAGCCATGGCACCAGGGTTCTGGGCATTTCACAGCTCTGCTTTTGGCCACCAGCAGTTTGCAGGGCCTGTTGGGTAGCCCATCCCTGATCCTTCATCCCCAGAGATCACAATGCTCCAGTCCCGTGGCAGGAGAGCTGTGGGAGCTGAGAATGGAGAGGTTGGTGGTGAGACCAAGTGGAAGCAGATGAAAGTCTCTTGGATGAAAGTCTTTCACAGTGGGCCAATGTCTGGTCCCTGAAGAAGCCTGGCAGAAAAGTTACACGTGGTAAATCCCTGCTGCGCAGCCCCTCCCATGCCTGTCATGCTCTTACCATCCAGCTAGGCATTTGTCAGCATTTCCTGCAGATAAGGCTTCTGGGTGCTCCAGCAAGCAATCCTGCAATATTTGAACTAGGCATACATGTCCTGCAGACCTCAGTGCTTTTTCTGGGAAGTGGGGGTCAGCAGAGAGCTGCTGACCAAGATTTAGCAGGTCCCTTCTGCTCCAATGCAGCTCTCTGCTCCCCTGTACTCACACGGAAGGGACAGGAGGAATAAATGTGGAGTGGGGTGCAGCCAGCTTGTAGCCTCACAAGAGTGTGGGGAGGGCTTCCTGAAATTGTTGCATCCTTGGTTTCATTGCCTTTCCTAGAGCATTCACTGGCATCATTGTCCCTTTTCCCCTCCACTGAAGTGCCACTTTTAAAGGTGCTGCTGAGAGCTGTGACATGCAATGTCCAAGTGATTGTGCCAAACCCCGTGGGGTGACAAAAGCCTGTCCTCCCTATTCAGTGATGGCAGCAGAGGCTGGAGTTTCTGCCTGACCAGCAGAGTTCCAGCACAACCTTCAGGAAGACCAGGATTTCTCTGGCTGCCCTAGGAGCATAAAGATGGTACAGCAGGAGGTCCTGGGCACTTTGCCCATGGTGCTGCTGACACCCTTGCAGCACACTGGGAATAGCAGGGATGGGTGTCCAGCACTCACTGCCTGGACAGAGTCAACAGAGACATGGGTGTGGGGCTACTGAGACTCCAATGAGCCCCTGAGAAGTTTTGGGTGAGCCAATGCTTTGATGCACCTCTATAAAGCCAGCTGGGCAGCTGTGGAGTCACAGCTGTTGGCAGAGGGACTCCAGAAGTGCTGAGCAATGTATCACCCTGGTACTACCCACCAAAAGCACCTCCCTGCCCTGGGTACTTCCAGGATCCCTGTGCCAGGCACCCAAGCCCCATGATGGCTGGGAGAACCAAGAGGATGAGCCATTTGGTGAATTATTTATCCATTATTCATTTACTCAATATGCGTATAATGCCGTGCACTGAGTGAGCAGGCGCAAAATTAAAAACCAAAATGATGGATGCTGCCTTATCAGGCACTCCTCATCCCACTCTGGAGACTCATTCAGCTTTAAATATTGATGGTGGATGGCCTGTTGGCAAACAGAGATTGTGTAAATCCATCCATCTCCTCTCGGAGGCAGAGCTGCAGCCGTGGCCGAGCCGTGTGGTCTGTGCTGCCTGGGATGGAGAGGGGGCTCAGAGTCCCTTTAATTACCTCCTGAAGATGGCAATTAATCTGTGCCTGAGTAGTCACCTAGGTGGCAATACAGCATGCTGCAGTGTTTAATAAGCTGATCCCTGGAACATCCCTCAGGTGCCCGGGCCACCTCAGCAGGGACTGCAGCACGGCTGGAATCGCAGCGCTGCCGTTCCCTCTGCGGAGCTGCTTCAATAGCTGCTGCCTTCAGCTGCTCTCCTTTTACTTCAAAACCTGCCAGGCACGCATTAGTATGGAGATTAACTAAAAAAAAATAAAAAATTAAAAAGCAGATCCCTGCTGAGAAAGGTGGTGTGGTGCCAGAGGAGCTTTGGGAGCCACTGTGTTGAGGGACGAGTGCAGTGAGAAGCAGCTTCCCAAGTGCAGGTGGAGCTGCATTACTGCCCAGGCCAGACAGTCTTTCCAAAGACCCCTAGGACCCTGAATTTCCCTGATGGATCCTGACCCTGCTACTCTCAGGCTTTCTTACACTTTTAACAGGAGCTGGATTCCCAAAAGCAGCCACAAGCCGAGCAGACCAAGAGGGGCTGCCTGCACAAGGATAAATTCAGGGCTGTCCCAGGTGAATCCTGACGGTGGGGATTTGCTTTTTTCCTCTCTCACAGCCTCTTGCTGGGCCCATCCACGTGGTCCAGGCTCCTCACAAGAGTCATTTCTGAGACGAGACCGATGGGTGCTCAGCTCAGGAGGCAGCAGGGCCCATCACACGTGCCAGCTTCATCCACAGCACGGAGGGGGGAAGCAAACACCTTTCCAGGCTGGCTTCTCTCTGTGCTGGCAGTGTGAGAGCACGGGGGAGATCTCCAGCCACAGGCTCCTCTACCCTGCCAGCGTTCCCACTGCGTTTCACACCGTCCCCTTCCCTCCCTTTCCCAGCTGTCAGGAATGTGGGGAGGGATGGGGGCTGTGCACAAAGGGCAGGGATTTATCTGCTCCTCAGCAGTCTGGAGGCACCCTTGGGACTGAGGTCGCAGATGGATGGCCTGGGGGAGATGCCAGCAGGAAGCACACTGGAAACATCTCCTCTGGCTCTCCTGAGCTGGAGGCATGTGGCAAGGTGCCTCTCTGGGGACGCTGTCCTTGCACGACTCCGGGGCTGGATTCACCACGTGCCGCAGTGTGACTCCCACGTGGCATCTCCTGCCTGCTCCTGCCTGCTCTGGCAGCGCTGTGCAGGCAGCTCAGGGCATCGCAGGGCTTTCAGGACAGCAGTAAAAAGCAGGTTTTGATGCTGGCAGCATTTCAAGGGACAAAGCAGCGTGACTTTGGGGTAAAGGCCTAGAGGATATGCAAGCTGAAGAAACAAATGCCATCAACCCCTCTCATCCTCGCTCTCTGGAAGAAAGAGGTGATATTCTTTGCACATTTGAAAAGCCCAAGACAAGTATCTAAAACATGGAGCATGGCCAGTCCAATTACTTCTCTTGGTCTCGTGCCCAGGGTTTATTCCGTGAAACATCTCAGTGACAAATGTTCCCACTGAAGAAACTTTCTAGTACTTCTTTTTTTTTTCCATTTCTTGACACTGTAAACTTATGAGAGGCTGCTCAGAACCAAGGTGTAATTCAGATCCATCCAGACCTCGGCAAAGTGCAGCTGGAAAATATCTCAGGAAGGAGATAATCGCTACAGCCTTGAGAAACAGCTTTGTGTAAATGAACCCAGAGATTTCTTTTGTGGGAATAAACTTCTTTTGGAGATATGTCCTTTCACTCCTTTAATCTTTCCACTGGGATTTCCATATCAGCAACCTAAGACCCAGCCAGACTGCAGTGCTCATTTTCAGTGTGTTTAAGCACAGATTAATTGCAGATACCCAGCTGTCCTGCTCTAACTAGCCATCTCATACCATTAAACTAAATAACTGCCAACCCATCTGAAAGCATGCATGAATAACATTTCTAATTGCCATTCTTCATCCACTAAAAAGAAAAATCCTGGTGGCAATTCAGGTTCAAACCTTTGCCTTGGAAAAAAATCAGTGCCTCTCCGTTGAGCACACTTGGCCATCTTGTGCTGGCAGAGAGCTGCTGTGTGTGTTGCTGCTCGAATGCAAATTGTTTACATAAATGTTGCAAGAGGATTGGAGAGCAACGGGAGCTGCCATCTCCAGAGGTTAAACTCTGCTCTGCACTTCTAGGCTGGATCCCAGCTTCTAAACGGGGAAGAAGCTGGGAGGTAGTGGTGCATTTTGGAGGGACAAGAAGTGTGCTAGTGACAGAGCCACAGGCATGGACGGCAGTGCCAGGCTGAGAGGAGCAGGTCACCGTCCTGGCCCTGAATTGTGTCTCAGCATTGGGGCTTTTTATTCAGTGCAGGACTCTGTGCAAATGTGTTGCCAGCTCTGGCTGCTTAGCCAAATTAATAGTGCCAAGCAGGAACAAGATGTACTGGCGAGTTTCCTTGGGACCAGGTGGGTCCTGGCTGTCCCTCCAGGGGAGCCAGGGAAGGGAAAGGCTCCCCTCTACCAGGCAGAGTTCAGCCCTGATGGCCTTGCTCTCTCACAGCTCCAGGAGCCCCAGCATCCCTCAAGCTCCACTTAAGGGTGGCATTGGTTGGTCAGGTAGGGAGTTAGGGACAGGCAGCTTGCAGAGATGTGCACCTTCTCCATTCCCCACTCCAGCCCTGGGTGCCACAAGCCCTCCCAGCCATGGCTGACCCCTGCATGTGGCTCATTCCCTCCAGATATTTCCAAGCACTCATGGCACAGCAAGCACCAAAGTCCCTCTTTTTTCATTATTCTTGCAGTAATCCAGTGCAAGCCCCCAGTCTGCAGCCACTGGCTTGACCACAAACCGCCTCCCTTTGGAAAACACAGGGACAAATGGACTCCAGGGGGGCCTGGGGAGCACTGTGGGTAGAAAAGCAGCAATACCTGGGACAAAGCAGTCCCTTGCAGCTCACAGAGCAGCTGCTGTGTGATGAAGTCACAGACCAGCAGGCTGTTTGTCCCTGCCTTCCCTTTTATCCCCCCAGGGAAACCTCATGCGCTGTGTGCGCGGTTTTCCCTGATAGAGCTCCTGGATCTTCACAAACCCATCCCTCCCCATGCCTCTCTTGAGGTCTCACTAGAAAGTCTGGAGTCTTGGCCATCCAAAGGTGCAGACAAAATGGGAGTTTCCATTTTGCAGCTGTCTGAAAGCCCCAGGGGTTGCACACACACAAGGGCTCCCCAGCTCCTGTGCTGCCATGCACCACTGGCAGTGCTGGCAGGTAGCAAACCATGTTTGGGGCTTTTTACAAGCCATGGACTTACATTTACTTCTTTGCTTGCTGGAAGGGAGGCTGCCTATGGTTCTGGTCCTCAGCATCTCACAAAGGCTTCATTCACAGTTCAGTTTGGGGTACAACAAAGCTTCAGGTTTGTGGGAGACTGCTGGGAGCTCTGGTTGGTTTTTAAAATATTCCTGGTATCGCTTCCACTACCCTCACCCTAGCAAAAGGTGCTGGAGGATGTGAACAGTATCCTCTGCAGCCTGCAGAGGAATGGAAACCTCCTCAAACCAAACCCAGTGACTGAAATTCAAAGCATGGCATTGAATTTTTTTAACAAAATGCTGTCATTATCCTAAATATAAAAATGTTTGATTCCAAACCCTTTTTTCATAGTAATATTAGACAAAAGCAGCTTGTTCTAAACATGTCACTTTTGACAAAACCAGCATCTTTGTGGCTGAAAATAAATACACTGCGAATAAATCTCTATGCCAGTACTAGTGATAAGTCTTTCATTTCATGCTCTAATTGAACATTGGCTTTACAACTTAAAAGCAATCATCCTAAATTGCCTTCTGCTAATATTAATGCTTCAGACAAAGGGTAACAGCCAGATTATAGGTTCGTATATTATTCAGGCAAATCTGGGTTCCTCATACATCACTTCTAAAAAGAAAATTAATTTTTCCATGTGTCAAGAATGAAAATAGTAATAATGGATGATACACTTACATCACCCTGTATTGCTGAGATTGGCAAGAACATTGCCTCTGAACAAAGTGAGCGTAGATAGCATGCGTGCCTCCATGCCAAGCAGGCGGGTGAGCAACCTCAAAAGTGCCACTGCCTGTGACTTAAACCTGCACTTCTTCAAGTGACAAAGTAGATCTCACATGCTGCACTGATCCGCAACACCCTCTTCCCCTGTTTAATGCACAAAATCTATTTAAATTCCCCACCTGGCAGGTGGCTATGTGAATTGGCAAGGACTCGCCCCCTCAGGCAGGGCTGAGAGCAGAGCTGCAGGGGGTGTTCTGTCACACCAGCAGTGCTGCCATGGGTCTGGTTTTGGGAAAGTTGGGGCACTGCTCCAGCCGAGTGACCAGCAGCACCCATGCAGGGCTGACACTGAGTCTGGACAAATTCCAGCCGTGGTAGTAGAAGTTTGGTAACAGTCAGGGTCTTCCAATGGGAAATAAACAAAAGCTCAAACCTTAGCCATCACCTGAGGCTGTGGTGTCAGGACTAGACCTGTCTTTGAAGCATCTGGATTCTCCACTGAATGGGAGTCACTAATCATTTGCACATTTTCCTCCTGCTTTATCCATTTCCCAGCCCAGCTCCCCCACAGGGGCAGTGGTGGGTTTGCAGAGCTGCCCCAGTGCCACTGTGCCACCCTGCATGCCCTCTGCTTTTTTGGCTGTGCCATGGGAAACCCGCTCTTTCCCAGGCCTCTGCTGGGAGTGGGGTATTTTTAGCTCTGTGTGCTGGGGCCAGGTGTCTACATGGCAGAGGAGTCCATGGATCCCTGGGAACTGCCTGTTCCCTCTGCAGCTGCTGCCCTCCACTTGCAGGCACAAGCACCACCATCACCTCCTCACTCAGCAGCTTCATTCACTCACACCTTGTTGCCTCTTGCAGGAGCATCTTCCCCCTGTCAGCTTCAGAGAGCTACTTGTGCTCACCCTGCAGTTTGAGATCCTGTCTGCCTTCTCACTCACCCCTGACACGCTGACCCCCTGATCCAGCCCAGCATGTTCAGGGATTCACTGGCACCTCAGTTGCTGGGGGATGTCTTTTGCATCAACTGGAGCAAGTCTGTGCTTGTTGCAAGCTTGGACGATGAGGTGGGATCACAGCTGGTTCCAGCCATCACATCAGCAGTGCCAGATCACCCCTTTGCCCTCCTCAGGTGCTCTGAACATCATGCAGGAGATTTGTGACCCTGGTAATGATGGTGGGAGCTCAAGGTCCCCCAAGCTGCTGGGAATGGAGGTGGCAGGTGATGAAGGGAAAGTGCCACATTCAAACCGTGCTGTCCTAGCACTTCCTTCCTTCCTTCCTTCCTTCCTTCCTTCCTTCCTTCCTTCCTTCCTTCCTTCCTTCCTTCCTCCCTCCCACATGTGGAAACAATTGCCCAGAGCATTGATGGCTCCTTGGGCAGAGACAGAGTGGAAGGTTGTGTGACCTGCAGGGGCATCACCCAGTAAAACCAGTAACCCAGTAAGGAAAACCAGCTGTAGCTGGGAGCTGTGCCTGGCACTGAGGAGCATGACCCCAGCAGGGGACACATCCCTGTGGCAGAGGCTGGAATGCCATGAGCAGACACTTGCAGGATGGAGTGGTCCTTGCCCTTGTTGGAGCAAGGGGCACTCACTGCTCTTTCCTTGCAGGAGCTGAGGCTCCAAGGAGAGCTGGGAGGGATTGTGTCATGGCTCAGGGCTTTCTTCTTGAGATCAAGATGCTTGGACAAGCAGAGGGTGTAGAGCAGCTGCAGCCCTGGGGAGTGCACTGTGCCTGGCAAAGGATTTCTCTTGTGCTTACTGAGGAACATCTGATACCAGCAGGGCTGAAGTGGTCACACAAGAAATCCTGAGCTTCTTTAGGCTCAGGAGGCCAAATCCCAGTTGGTCCTGCTGCCATCCATGTCCCATACACCACCCAAGGATGCCATGAATGCCAGTCTGCAGTAGCTCAGCAATTTGCAGCAACATCCAGAGTCTCATGCAGCACTTCCAGGGCAGAGGTCCCCAGGTGCTTCACAAAGCCTGGCTGCCGTCGTGCTGTCACAGAGGTAGGGGCCACAGAGGGGATGTGTGCTGGAGCAGACCACAGAGCTCCCCAGCACGTGGCTGGCAGGCTGAGCACTGCCCTGGGCTGTGAGAGCACCTCGTGCAGGCAGAGCAGCACTTGGGGTTATCTGCTGGCTGCTGTTTACTCTGCACTGTCTCCTGTACAGAGCAGTACAGGACGAACATGCCTCTTGTTAATGGCCTGTTATCAGGGCTGGTGCAGCTATGTACAAGCATTATCTCCTTGATCCCATCTGTCTCAGGAAATGTGGTTGAGGGGAGAGCAAGGGTGGAGCTCAGTGGCTGCAGGAGTCCAGGAGAGAGACCTGGGCACCCCACGGCTGCATCGTGGCCATCTCTAATTCATCCCCGCTCAGTGGAGCACTTGGAAATGTCACTGGGGAGCTGCAGTGGCCATGATTGATCGTGTCTCTGCTGCATGCTGACGGAGGAGAGCGGCTTCAGCAAGAGGAGACCTTGGCTCCTGAGCCTCCCCTTGAAGTGCAGGAATGAATTATGCAAACTAATCCGTCCCTTGGCTCCTCTGGCAGCTGCTGCCTTCCCAACACCTCCTGCCTTCACATCTTTCTTTATCTCTGAGCAGTTTTAGAGCCATTGAGGCTATATATTTTTTTTAGTCTGTTGTTCATGTGTGTCCCAGGATGCCTGTGGAGATGGGGGCAGCTCATCACCTGTTGTAGGATGTTGTCCCATTCACAAAGATAAATTGCTAAGCTAGCCTTGAGCAGAGCCTCTGGGCTCCCGGGTTCATGAGGAAATCATAAACCATATTAAAATATAACCAGTTTCTCCTGGCAGCCTTCTTTTGGCTCAGCTAGTGGATATATAAGGGCTCCTCTGCTGGGGACACACACACACTCAGGCTGGGGATGGGTTGTGGGGCTCCCTGCATGGACTGATGCTGTCTCCAGTGGATGGGAGGAGGGAAAAGGGTGGAGACAGAAGTGGGCCAATAGAGAAGGGCATTGCACAGAAGTGTTTGGTCAAGCTTTTGTGTCCATGTCCCATTGCAGAGGAGATTTGGTCCTCACTTGTCCAAGCTAAGCCAATGTCCCCTCCTGCCTGTGACAGCTGCTGCACTGCTTGCCCTGGCTGCTTGCTGGGATTTTGGTGCCTGAGAGAGCTGGGAGCTGAGGCAGGCAGAGAGGGGGACAGAGAGGAACCAAGTGGGAGCAGGATGGACGTGTTGAAGAAGGTGGACACAGGACCCTCACAAAACTCCCACCTCAGCCACCTCTTTGCCACATGCCTGCTGTGCCTCTCGCCCCTGTGTGACATGGCCAAGCCACAGGCTGCCAGGAGAGCTGCCATTTCCCCAGCTGTCCTCCCACCCTGCTGAAAGCCACATTTTATGGAGAAGTGAATTGGCAAATAGCCTGTCTCATTTTGATTCAAAAAGCTCCCAGACTGGAGAGCTGCAGTGAAAGTGGATGTTTTAATCTGTCACTTGCTGGCAGGTGGGGGAATGGGCTGACCCAGAGACAGGGAGGTCATCAGCTTTTGGGGGAATTAAAATAGGAAACCTTATTTTTTTATTCCAGGTGTTGGGGAAAACACAACCTAAACATCTAAAATGTTACAGAAACGGCCCCTCTTGCTGTCTGTAAGGCAGAAGGAATATTTCCTTCCCCCTGCTCTTTGTCCATGCAGAGCAGGGGCAGGCAGGGCTCAGCTTTTATGCCAATATTGTCAGCCAGAAAAATGTGTTTTAGTTATGGCTGAATCTTGGAAGTGATGCTGAGCTGGGAATGCTCCCAGTGATGGCAGCTCCGAATGGAAATGGTTTAAAAGGACTGTTTCCCTCCTGCTCTCCCAGGAGCACTCAGGTGCACATGCTGGCCCTGCTGTGTGCTCAGAGAGATTTGGACAGGCATTACCATCACACTTGACTGCTGGAGGATAGTATGGGAATACTGAACATCAAATTTATGGTGAATTTTTACAGAATTAAGGTTGTAGGGACAAGCTTTGCTTTCCTGCCTGTGGGCACTTCTGTGCACAGGTAGCTCTCAACACTCTCCATGCAGTGCAGTGGCTGCCAGGCCACTGAGAACATGGTGTGAAATTATCAGGGCACTTGCTCGAGGCAAGACAGCACTTGAGAAGGCCATGGGGGCAATGCTGTGTCTGCATGGTCACACTGTCCTGCTGCTGGGCAATGAAAGCATTAAAATCCCACAAACCACTCATCAGGAATCTCTCAGCAAGTGGATGCTAACAGGTTAACCCTGCTGAAATGGGCTGAGGTCATCATTCTTCCAAGCAGCTCTTGAACAGTTTGCATTTTTGAGGTACAGAGTTTGAATTTTCCCCTTTGCTTTCAGCTGTCTGGAGCACCAAGTTTTCAGCACACAAGATAATGAAATCCAAGATTATTAGCTTTTGTGGTTTGCCACTGTTTGCAGAAGAAAATAATAACTAGCTTAAATACCTATTAGTCACCCACAGCTCTGCATGTCTGCATTGTGAGTTTAGAAAGTAGATGCAATTTAGAAGGTGTGGGGATTTTTTTTTTTCATTTTCTTTATGAAGAATCTCTTAAAAGTGCACTTGGGAAAAATCAGCTTTTAAGTATGGAAAACTTGATACAGCTTGGCAGCTCTCACCAATTAAAAAGCCAATGTTCAAACCCATTTTGAAAATGCCAGTAGGAAACAAATTATTCCTGCCAGAGTTTAGAGCCCAGCTTAACCCTGAGCCCAGCTTCAGGAAACAGATGCAAAATGTTGTGTGTGGTTTTGTGGTAGGCTGTTGTCTAAGGCTGGTTTTGTGTCACTGGTTGGGGCAGGGAAGTTAAAACTCTTTGCATGGAACTTTTCCCTTCTTAGTGTTGTTTCATTTCACTTTACAGATGAAAGCATCTTCCTCTGAGCTAGGGAGCTAGGGAACCCCAGAGCTCCTCTCTGTGTCTGTGGGATTCCTGGCCAGTTTCTTCTCAAAGGCTTTGCAGAGAGAGCATGAAATAACCAGAGGGCGCTGGGAAGCCTCCTTCCTGGCTTTGCCTGGGAAAAAATCCCAGCAAGATGGGCCATGCATCCACCAGGGAAGCCCTGACCTTACACCTGACCCTGCTGGCCAGGTGTAAGGGGGAAGGCAGAGGTTGGTGGGGAGGATGAACTCAGAAAAGAGGGAAGATGATTTTTATTTGGCATCATCTCATTTCCCTTGGCTAAGCTGCTTTCACCACCATTTCATGGTCTGCAAGGGCCTCACAGAGATTTCAAAGTGCTGTTCCCAAACCCTTGCAGAGGGAAGGCTGGGGGGATGGTTTTTAGGTTTGTGCTTGTGTTATAGACAGAAAACCAGGAAAGCAAGATTTGAGAGTGGATTGGAGATGTCAGCAAGGGTGTGTCCAAGGCTCAGGGGTTACCCTGTGCAGCCCACATCACCAAGGCAGGGCTCAGAGGGACCCAGGCTCAGCCATGGACAGTGCAGAGGGCTCAGGGAGAGTCCCAGCTGTGCTGGGCTGAAGCAGCCCTGCTGCCTGTGCCTGGGGAGCATCCTCCATGGATATCACACGGCACCCCTGGGGCTCACAGAACAGTGTTTGCCACCAGGACTTCTCACTCTTTTGCAACAGCAGAGCAGGGAAAGGCTTTTTCTGTTGCAAGCCAGGGCATTCAACCCATGGCATGCTGCAAGCATGCTGCAGTGCCTTCATCAGCCTGGAAATATCCCAGGGAGGTGACAGACCCTGCTCACTGAGCCCTTTCTTGCAGGGAGAGATGGTGCAGGTCTCTCCACTGCTGATAAAACTCCACTCAAAGAGGCAGAAGGGAGCTGAGCAGATATTCCCACTGCAGGAGCTGAGAGCCCCTTGCAGCCTTTCCCACTGGTGGGGGAGTGTGGTAGAGGGGGACAAACACCTCTCTGTGCCCTTTGTCCTCACCAGCAGCACCAGTGCAGCACGCAGGGCTCAGGGGATGAGCTGTGCTGAAAACTAGGGTGCATCTGATTTCAGACTGCTCATCCAATCTGTCACTGGTCTGGGGAGAAGGAGATGCCCTTGCTACTCAAATCTAGGAGAAGTTGCAACTAATGGGTATTGATCAGAGGAGAAAGCGGATCTGTGGGCACAAATTTATGTGCGAGCTTGAAAGAAGTGTGTTCCCTAAAAGAGGAGCAGTGTGAATAATCAGGCTTTGAGACAAATGCTAATCAGCATTGCATCTTGCCTCTGAATCTCCAAACACAGTGTTTAATCTCCGAAATTAAAAATTTCCCTAGTGAGAAGTTAGACAACTTCAAGAGGCTCGTGTTTGAAAAATTCAGCTTGGTGTGCGTTGGTTTCAGATCTTCCTGATTGTGTGGAGTTCAGTCTGTCCAGAAGCTGGGCCAGCCCCTGGGTCTCTGAGCAAAGCAAAATCATCCATTTCTTCCCTGCCTTATTGAGAGACCAGCAGAGAAACATGTATTAATCAAAGGCTACCCAGGACAGCTTTCAATCAGATCTAAAGGCACAGAGTTCTTCCTTGTGAGAGCCATGACACAAACTTTTTCCCATTGGGAAATATTTTATCAAAGATTAAAGCTCAGATGATTTTTATGTGGAGAAGTACCTCCTGCAAGTGGCATCTTGGTTTTGGCAGTCTGTGGGACTATCTTGCATTGAATACAGGAGCTTAGCCACAGGAGAAGAATGGATTTATAGGGACTTGACTTGGACATTTGGCAACTGTAGGTCCAAGCAGTTATTAATCAATAACTGGTATCCACCCCAGCTTTTCACTGCACTAGTGATTTCTAGTTTAAAGCAGTCTCAGATGGATTCACCTTTTGTTATGTGCTCTGAGAGCCTGGAAAGTGTTTACCTGCATGCATCTATACAGAAACCCATGTGAGCACCCTGCCTTTGCTTGGGGGTGGGCCTTGCTTTCACCAAAGACCTCTTGTGGTCCTTGCCCACCTGTGAGTCCTCCTACAGCTCTGTATTTCTGTCCAGGCTTCAGCAGAGGGTGTCTGTGCTTCCCTGAATGCTGTGTGTCCATATATGCACGTATATGATGCTCACTACAGCAAAGCAAGCTGAATGAAGTCACAAAGAAGCAAGAATAAAAACTGTGCCTTGCTAATAAAAGATTAATTATTAAAATTTAAAAAAAACACACTAGCAACAACAATATATAAGGCAGAGGTTTGTTTGTTCCTCTTAGGAATAAGTGTTCTGGTATTACAGTACTTATTTTGGAAATTTCATGACAGTGATTTCATCCTTTGTAGCCACGTGTGGCTCAGTACATTTTTACCATGGTTGCCAAGTAACAATCACTAAGCATTTGTGTCTAGATCAGTAGAGGCAAGTGGAGGGAATGGATAAAATCTATTTTCAGAGGCATAATCATCCTTGGCTCTTTGTAGGTTAATGGTTAAGTTCACTCATCAGGGACGGTGTTTTGAAGGCCTTGGGATTTACAAACAAAAATAAAAAGCAAAGAGACTAAAGAGGGGTTTTTTTATCGTTATTATTTTTCTTTCAGAGCAGAATGGCTTATGAGTGATTAAGAAGGCATTAACTATGTGGGACGTCAAGTCCCGCGTGCAACAGGAGCTCTGTAATCCCCTCCTTGGGGCCGCCCTGGACCTGGTGGATTCCTCCTGTGTTTACTGTGCCAAACCTCCAGCAGCACAGACCCCACTCGGGCCTCCTCCTGCTCCTGGGTGCAGTTCTGCTCCTTCTTCACAACTGGTGCAGGTGCAGGAATGCTTTTCCTCACTGCAGAAGAAACGTTGGAGCAGTGGGGTGAAAACAGGGAGGGAGGCCAGAATATCTGGCTAACTGTGGCATAGCAGAGGCACTGCTCCCTGCTTGGCCAGCCTGGGCCAGCTCCTGGCGTGTCCCCAGGCTCAGCTGTGTGACAGCACCTTCATTGCACTGGCAGGGCTGCTGCTATCACACAACTCCCCTTCCCTTTTCTCCCAAGAAGGAAAAGTCAACCCTGGAAAAAGGGCCAGGTGTTAATTATGTTTCATTATTCTTTCTGTGAAGGTCAGCATGTGGGATGTACCTGGAGAGAGGGTGTGGCTTCCTTGCTTCTGCTTCCATCAGCTGTTCATTCAGAGGAAATAAGCAAGAGGAGCACCTGGATGCATTTCCAGGAGCCCTCTGTGACCATCCTGGGTTTGTCTTGGCAGATCAAGACTCAGGGATGAGCCAAGGCGGCAGCACTCACTGCTGACTCTGGCAGAATTCAGCATCCTCTCCTGGGAGGAGAGTCAGGGCTGCCCTGCAGCTCCTGCTGTGACAGAGGGAGTGATGAGGGAGGGCAGCAGAAATGCCAGGGAGCAGGGGTGACCTCAGCTCGGGGCACTGGGTGGTGAACACGCTGGGGGAGGGAGTACAAAGAGGGGCTCCCCCTCCCCTATCATTCGTGCTTCTTATGTAATGATACCTGGCAAGTGGCACTGCCCTGTGCCTGGATCACAGGGATAACAAACCAACGTTTTACTCAAGGGGATGAGCACTCTGTGAGATCTGACTGATCTGCTCACTCAGGGGAAATCCTGCCCGGTTTTGTCAATCTGAGACACCCACGGGTGCTGCCTGCTGCCCACAGCCCTGGTGCACCAGCAGCCTTTGCCCTCCTGCTTTTGACATGGAATGAAGAGCCAAATGGCATGGGTGTGTTTGGCAGGAACAGGCTGTGAGGAAGGACTTGGAAGCGCTGCCATACCTGGCACTGGCAGCACATTTCCCTCCGGTTTCACAGGGGCATGAAATTCCTGCCTGGCGTCCCCAGGCCTCCCGCACACAATTCCCACCTGAAGCCAGGTTGTCAGCAGGCAGGAGCAGGGGAGAAAAAGGGATTTGCTAAGTGTTTTTGCAGGTGCCCTGGAGATGGCAAGCGTGGAGGGGATCCAGCTCACACACGCTCTCCCCGCGGCAGGAAGGAGTGGTTCCTGTTTAATTGTGGGATGCAGGATCACTGTTCCATACTGCTGAACGGGCTGGAAACCAAGCAGGGCTGGACCAAAATGTGCCAGAGCAGAGCTGCTGGCACTCTCCCACCCAGGCCCTCCCCCTTGTGAAACAGCAGTATTTTTAGAGGATTGGTCGTATCACGGAGTTCAGTTCATGTTTGTTGGCTGGGATTGCTGAGTCCATCTGTGATTAGTAAGTGATGTAAGAGGGGTGGAGCTGGAAACCACCAGGATGAGTGGTGCAACACAAACGGGAGTCCCAGAGTTTGCCTTGGATGTGAGGAAAGGTGTTGGAGATCTGTAATGTGGGCCAAGCAGTTTTTGTGATCTGCTGGACTGGTGTGTGGTTTAATGAGGATATAGGGACAGCTGGATTTAGGGCTGGGAAGTTGCTTTCATAGAAGTGAGAGTTCAGTCACTTTGAGGATCTTGTGAGTGTGTTCATGGGAATGTTGTGGCCCCTATGTGATTACAAACATGGAAAGTAAGATTGTAAATGAATCAAGTAAATGCATAAGCATTCAGCTTATGCAATACCAATATTGCATAAGCTCAGTATTAATGCAAATGCAATATAAATATTGCATTCAGCTTATGCAATACCAATAGCATAAGGTACATTAAATGGATCCTCAGACATAGGGAAATGCGTCATTTTTAATACAAGAGGCATCTACGTATTTTGGGTCACAAATACCGTATTTGAGAAAATGAGTCTCCAGTGATCTCCCATCCTTCAGCATCTTTTTCCTCCAGGGCAAGATGTTTTTGAGGATGGGAGAGGTAACAGAGCCAGTTCAGCCTTCAGTGTCAGTGAGGGCATTGTCACTTGTACTGCCAAACCCCCAGAGATGGGGACAGCCACTGCCAGGCTGAACCAGAGCAGAGCTTCTCTGTGTGCAGCCCACTGCTGACCACGGTCCTGAGCAGGATGAGACCAGATGTGTCCAGGTGTGGGCTGTGTGTTACTGCTCCTTGGGGAGTTACAGTCAACAGCTGCAAAGGGAGGTGCAGAAAAGGCTTAGTGCTCAGATCTGCACAACAGGGCCCCATCTGTTCTGCAGGAAATGCATACTTGTAATAAATTTACATCTTATACCTTATGATAAAAAAAAAAAAACCACCACCCTGCTGAATTCAAATGGAAGAAACTTTCTCCTTCCACTTACAAACTCCAGTAACTAGAGCAGCTCCCAGTCCAGCACAAATTTCAGTTCACACTAAAGAGTTTCAGGGTTGGGTTGAGGATGTTGTTTTCAAGTAGATTTTGATATCTAGATCCAAACTCAATTGTCCTCTTCTGATGGACTGAGATTTGGGAAAAAATAGGGGTAGACCACTAGTTATTTCCTATGCTTTTAAAAACCCTGCCTTCCTCTGAGAATCACAAGTGGGGGGAAAAAACCACACGGCCTCTTTTTCACATCTTCATCTGACTGCATTTCATGGAGCAGGAGAGATAAGGAGCCCTGCAGGACCTTTGCTTTTTAAACATGGGCTGACTGCTGGATTCCACACCTCGCTATCAGGGAGTTTCTGCCTGTGCAGTGCCTTACCTCTCTGGGAAGAGGCACATGGCATTCCTGCCTGGTGTGCCAGCACTCAGCCCTGGAGGTGTTGAGAGAAAGGCAGCTGGAGCTGTTTGGCTTGGACCCAGCCGGACATCACTTCTCCAGCATGTTCCAGGCAGATATGGACATCCTGATGTGCCAGCAGCCCTCCTCGTGCCACCAGCTGGCTGGGACATTTCACTTGGCACCTGCCAAGGCTGCTCGGTCAAATCCAGCGTGGCCGTGCCATTCCTGCCTCACAGCCACTTCAGTCCCAATGGGTCTCCTGTCTGGTGAGGTGTTTGGGTGCATGAGCCCCAGCAGCTGCTGCTTGCAGAGGTGTGTTTTGTCATGTTTTCGGCAAGAGGAAGCTGAGAGGCAGAGTGTAGAGCAGTCTGTTAGATCAGCAAAGCACCCGAGGCTCGGAGGAGACACCTGGGCAGCGTCCCACTGGGCCTGGCAGCACCACTGCTCCAAGGCAGCTCCTGGGGAAGCACTGCACTGACGTTTGGAGACACCCACTCAGTCGTGTGGATGGAAACACAGCCTGAAGTGGGCATGGCATGGGGAGAGATGGCAGATCAGCACCGTGGGGATGTTGGGGATGAGTAACAGAGACTGGGACACTAGTGTCAAGCCCCTTTCTGAGTCAGTTCAGGCTGAGAGCTTTCACAGGCAGACACGGTCGGGCAGCACGTGGTCAGGCTGCTTTTGGAAGCTGAAAATAGCAGCAGAGAGGAGTCAGTCCTTGGTTAATCTGGGCTTGTTAAGGCCAGACATCCTGATCCAGTTCAATACTTTTGTTTAAAAGGCTGCATTTGCAGCGCTGCCGGACTGGCCCATTGCCCACTAGGGTGACACTGGCCACTGGGCACTGGGCCAGCTTGACTGGTGACTTCAGCATCCTCCTCCAAAGGCTGCAACAAAATGTTGGCCTGGCTCATTCTCCTGAGACCTCATAGAGTCCGTCACAAGCAGAGCTGGGATTTCTCTGCTGGATGTCTCGGGCCCGGGCTCACAAACATCCACTTCTGTCCCCAGAATTCTGCTCCAGGCCAGAGCTTTCTATGTCTAATAAGAACACTATGCCAAAATCCATTTTTGAATGTGGCTAAAAAGTCCAGGCCATCATGGGTGTCCCAAGGAGAGGGGAGGGAGGGAGGCAAGGCAGGAAAACGAGTGTGCATTGGTGGTCAACTGTGTTTGGCTTCACAACAGCCTGAATGTTGTTCCCTGGACATTCTGAACTGTCCAGTGATGGAGGGGGATGCTGGGAGCAAATCCATCGGTTCTGGAAGCACTGGGATGAGTCCTGTGCCTCTTTTCCCAGAAGAAATTATCACTGCAAGGGAGAGGGAACCATAGGAGAGTGAATGGGCATACAGCATATCCTGGTGTCTTCAGGCTGGCTTGGCTTTCCTGGGAAAGACCTGGGCCATCCAAGTGGCAATTTATGTCATTTCTGATGCTGGAACAGAAGGTCACTGGCTTAAAACTGGGAGAGAGATTACTTTGTTTGCCCACAGTGAGCTGATTAAAACCATATTTTCTGCACATTTGAGTAATGATTGGTGATGAAATGCAAATTTCATGTAAATTGGTGCAAATGGCTGGTGTGCACAGCCAGCTCCAAAGTCAGTAATTTTTCTTTCCTCTGAGGCATTTGGGCACTTTTAATGTTCACATAGAGGAGCTGGACAAACCTACTTGTGATCCAAGCATGTAGCTGAAGCAAAGAGTGTGGAGAAAGTGGGAAATCAGCTAACACCTGAATGCACTCACCAAATTTGTGTGGCACCTGGTTTGGGTGCATCAATACATGGATCTTGTGCAAAGATCTTTATTAAACAAGCAGTTACAAACAGCTCAAACAGGCCTTGCACATCTCTCACTTCCCAGCCTTCTTTTTCTTGTTTGCCAGGGCCTTCCTGCAATTCTGTCAAATGCAAAAAAAGTCCTAAACCCTTGCCACAAAGAATAAACACATATAGATATATACACAAAAGTATGTGCATATTTTTAACTTGATTCCTGTTTTCCTTTGGCTTTCAGATCCAGAGCATTGCTTCAGTCTGAAAGGCAGTGAGGCCAAGTTTCCTCACTTCCAACATCTCTCACTGCCCAGCCTTCTTTTTCTTGTTTGCCAGGGCCTTCCTGCAGTTCTGTCAAAAGCAAAAAGTCCCAAACCCTTGCCACAAAGAATAATCACATATAGTTATATACACAAAAATATGTGCATATTTTTAACTTAATTCCTGTTTTCCTTTGGCTTGCAGATCCAGAGCATTGCTTCAGTCTGAAATGCAGTGAGGCCAAGTTTCCTCACTTCCAGAAATCTCACCTTCTTCAGCTTTCAAGCCAGCCTCCCTCTGATGTTGTTCATGGCACAGCTGTTTCAGGTGGGAAACAACAGCATTTTCTGCCCCCCTGAAAAAGCTGTGGTGCCCCCCTTGCCCAAGGATGTGGTGCAGGGTTCTCTGCTCTTCAGCTGGAAATCATTTTTGTTTGCTGCTTTCCTGGCAAATCGTTGTCCACTTGGAATATACTTTGGGCATTTTTATCTGGGAGCTGGGAAACATGTTTTTCTGCCTAATTCTAGGATTTTGACATGCAGCTGTTTATTTGAGATGTAGAAATGGAAATCTCATCTTCACGAGTCACTCTGGAATTTTCCTCCAAAGATCAGTGAAAGCAATCATTAATATGGGGCATCATTTATAGCTCTGTGCAGAATAATCCTCCAGGCTCTCTGGCAGCTCTGAATTGGAAAACAATAAAGACCATTGCTAGAGGGTTCTTTAAAAAAAAAATGAAATAAACAAAACAAAACAAGACCAAAACAAAACCACACAAAAACCCCACCCCAAATACGTTCTTTGATATATTGTCTAGCTTTCAGAAAAGGAGGCAGCAAATTGAAAATCTCTCTCAGAAAATGCATGCAGCACCATTCCAAATTCTTACTGTTTGGGGGTTTGTTTTTTTTTTCCATGCCCTGACATCTTCCCTGTGTAGTGCCAATAAAATTAGAGACTTTTGCTAACGTGCTCTGCAAAGGTGCCTCTGGGGAAACAGCAGCCATGAGCAAATGTTCACTTCCAGGGGGAGCTCCGAGGCTGCTGTAGCTGCCCCTGGGCTCCCAGGCTCAGCTGAACATGAGCCCTGTGCACGCAGAGCTGGGGCTCACCCCGGCTCTCCTGGTGCTGCCACACTCAGAGCTCTTCTGCGGGTTCAGCCCCTGCTTGCTGCTGAGATTTTCCCCATGCATTTTGAAATGCAGTCAAAACATGCATTTCAGATGCAGATTGAAGCAGGGGGAAATTTGACTGGATTGTGTCTTCTCTTCAGCTTTGGTTGGGGTCCCCACTCATTTTGCTGCCCATGATGGTACCATGGGCTGAGGCTTTGGGTGCACTTGCAGCTTCTGGCCCATCCCACTCCAGCACATGGCCAGGAACCCTGACTCACCATGCCTGAGCCCTGCTGAGGTTAGGGTTTAATTTAACCTAAATAGCTTTAAAATGTGAACGCTGGTGAGAAAATAAAACTTAACTGTGTGTGGCTACTAGAGGATTCCTACCTGGCTGTAGTAAATAAATGTGCTCATGGTCAGTTCCACATCCTGATATTCAGTGGGGAACTAGGTATCATGATGAGATGATGTGAATTGATGTGATAAATGGCAGCAGGGGAGCTGCACTGCAGAGCATTTGGAAGGGCACCTCAGCCTGTCTTTGAATGGAGTCTCCAGCTGAGATTTCATTCTCTTCTTTGAAAGCATTAATAGCCCCACACCAGCACTTGTCCATGCTTGAAGGAAAAGCAAATGAGTTTCAGAAAGGAAAAGGGGCAAGATACAAAAGGCAGCTTGTATTTCCTGGCTGGTTGTTTTGGTCAATTTGGTTTCCTCTCTTACTACACTTTGCTACGGTTTCCTTGAATCCTGACAGTGTCTTCAGAGCACTTCTTAAAAGCTACTTTTACAATACTGCAGTTGCCATCACTAGGGAGGCTTTCTGGAGCCAAAGGCAGCTCATGCTAGCTTTGCTTTTATCTGTCTCTCCATCCCCAGCTTTGCACTGGATGGACTCTTTGGGAAATCATTTTTCCCTTGGCCTCCCTTGCACCCAACAGGTCCTAAACCATCCCAGTGGTTCCCACCAGGCCCACACTAGGGAGAAACTCCTGAGCACAATACTGAGGTGTGTTTCCACTTCTTCATGCTTTAAACGCTTCTAAGTCTCGCATTAAATTGCCCTCCCCAGGAGCAGCAGGGTTTTTTGGTAGCACCACTGCTCCTGCAGCTAGTGAACACAGCACAGGGAGCAGGTTCTACTGACCCAGCCAGGCACTTTGGACAGAGATAAACTCTAGCTTTCCCCAGCAGCCCTGGCTCACTAAGCCAAGCTCAGGATCAGGATGGACAGAAAAGGAGAATCATCCCCTGCAGATCCCAGGCTGAGTATGAGGGGGAAAGTGTCTGTGTCCCAGCAAGCGTCATCATCATTTACCTCCACAAGCTGGTAAAAATACTGCAGAGAGCCTGTCATCCTCACAGCAAATATGCAAGGCCTGTGATGCAGAGTCCTTGTGCCTGGAGGCATTGGTAGCTCAGAGGCCAGCAGTAAAGGAGGAGGAGGAGGAGGAAGGCATGGCTGTGGAATTTCTCAGGCCCCATGGTTGCCCCTGCCATGGGTACCCAGGCCAGCCAGCTTTCCTGCTGCTGCCAGAGCTCCCAGCTCCCCAGCAGCTCCAAGGCACAGGAAAAGCCCTGCTGAGGGCACAGCCTGTGCAAAAACAGGTTTGGCACTGGGAAAGAATGGAGCACTTCCAGAGCAGATTAAATCTTCCAAGACTTTGAGCTGCCAGTTTGAAGAAGCCTACGCATTTTGCAAGTTTTTAGAGTCTTAGGACTTGGTCTAATTTAAGCAAATTGGCACATCCTGAGCACTAGAGAGAGATCCTTCTGCTAAGTTTTATCCTCTGCAGCAAAGCATAAGGAAGAGAGAATTACTCAATATAGTGTTTGGGGGAAAAATGTTTGCATGGGCAGAGCAGCATTTCTTTTTTTTTTCCCAAAGCTGAGACTGTGGGGCTTTTCATTACTCTCTCAGCAGTGGCCACTCTATATGGAAAGTTTCATTCTGAATGGCTAAAGTCTGGCAAAGCACCAAGCAGCTGAGACAGACTCTAAAATAGTGGAAAGTCGTGGGCAGGCTCAACAACAGGCACTGCCTTTAACTCACAGCCCTTGACTGCATCAGGCATCCGGATGAGCATGTGTAAGATATGAGGATCTGCTGGAGAAACAGCATCTGGGAACTTTTCTCTCTCCTTGTCTTAACTAAGAGTTGCAGAGAGATGGAAAGCATCTTACAGGCTCTGGGGTTTGTGTGGGAATTGCCACTTCCATGTAACATCTGCAGTTCCCAGCACAAGAGAAATGTGCAGCTGGACCTGAGGCAGCCCCTGTGCAGCCCTGGCATGAGGTGGGGCTGGAGAGAGCCCTGTCTTCTTGTACAGTGTGGTGGTACTTGTCTTCTGATCTTTAATGGTGGATCTTGATGATCTTAAATGTCTTCTCCAACCTAAATGATTCTGTGATCCTGTGACTGTTACAGGAGCAAATCCAGCACGTGTGTGTCCATGGTGCTCTGCAGTAGGAATTTTTCATCCCATATTCCATGTACCTGCCAGCCCTCTGATCTTATAGACAGACACTGAAGCTGCTGAGCTGGCCACAAAGGGTGGAATTTTCAGCCCTACACACAGATGGATTTAGTTTGCTCCCACAGGGAGCTCTCCTCTGAGAACCTGAACACAAAGGTCCAGGCTGAGGCCATCGAGTGCTGTGTCCTGCTGCCACAATTGCCATAAATGGGGCTGGCACGTGGCTAAAACCTCTGTGGGCAGGCAGTTTTCTGTATTGCCATTTTTAAAAGCTCTTGGTCATTTTCACACAGGTACATGCAAACCAAGATATGGAAGTTTTCCCCTGAGAAAAGAGGAAGAGCTGCTGGCCAAGGCTGAGCCCATCACAGGCACCCTGCCCAGCAAAGCCATCACAAAGCATTCAAGTGGCTCTTCCACTCTCACGTTTCTCTTGGCCACTTGGTTCCTCTTATTTTAGCTTTGTTTGAACAATCTCCTTGGTAACTGGAGACAGAAGCAGAATTTTTTCATGCTCCTCATCCGATTGGTTTCCTGCCTATCTCAGCGCTGGGAGGGATCCTTGGCAAACCTGTGTTTGCCTTTTTGTTCCCGTCACAGGCTTTAACCCTGTTGATCACTGGGGACTTCAGGATATCTGGTGTCTCTTTCAAAGGGTTTTTGTGCCCAGAGTTTCAGCTGAGAGGCACGTATTTCACAACTGAATTTATTTGGCAGTAAACAAATAAAAACAGGTGGTGTGTCAGTCACAGTGTGAATGGTGACTCCTGAAGTTGCCTACATGCTCCTGATCTCCAGAGTGTCCAGCAGCAGGGAAGCTCCACTGGAATGGAATGCAGAATCCTTGTCAGAATGCTGCAGCCCCCAGAGTGGCAAAACCCTTCAGCAGGGGCAGGGAATGGCTCCTGCTGTGGCAGCACCCTCCAGCCAGGTCCCACACACCTGCCTGAGGACACTGGGGTCCTTCAGTCTTTTTGGAGCAGTTTCTGTGGGGTAAGGGCATTAATCCCTGGCAATTCCTAGAGACCTGAAGATGTTTGAAAAGGCATAGGAAAAATCCCATTTTAATTGACATGCTTTTTTCATCTCAGCTCTGGAGATGTAAGTCATTGAAAAGGAAGAAAGGAGACAAACCAACAAACCAAACAACTACCAAGCTGTCTGAAGATTTGCTGGGCTGGGGACAAAGAACCCTACTGCTGGTACTCAACCCTAGCACATGCTTTTCCTTGGCTAAAGCCATCCCCAAAGGATGAAAATAGCAGTGTGAATACATGAGGCAGCACCTTTAGTGCATACTTGAGATTTTGGGGTCATCTGTTGACTTATTGGTCCAAACAGTGTCCCTGCTTAAGGCAGCATTGTCCCAGCAGCAGCCCCTCTCTGGGCATGGCTGAATACTTCATGGGGTGTTGTCTGAGCTTGGTGGCCTTATCCCTGGATGGAAAGGACAAATGCAGGATCTGCATCACCTCCCTCACAGGGCTTTCCTTGTGGCATAGTGACAGCACTGGGGCATAGCTCTCAGCTTGGGTGATGGTTTTCAGAAATCCCTGCACAGCATCCCAGCATCCCTGATGTTTCAAGCCTATGTAATGACAGCATTTCATGTGCTGGTACCCAGACACTTCACTTGGTCTTTTATAGCATCAGGTAGCCTCTGATACTGTCCCAGCATGGGGGACTTGCCAAAGGGAGTCCAGACCAGGGGTGAACTCTGTATCCAGTCACTTAAAATGCTAAATTGTGAGCATTCCACTTGAGCCTCCCTAGAACCCTGGCAGAGGATAACTTACAACTTCTTATAAAAGTTCAGTGTGAGTCTACTATCCAAGTCTTGAAATCCTTCACTGGTCAGGGGATGATAAATGTAGTGATGGCCAAATGTTTGTTCCTGCCACACCATCAGGAGGCTTTGATCCTGCTGCTGGGTCACCAAGCCAAGAATTTCAGAGGAGTGTCTGGAAAAGCAGGGCCTGATCTTTGGGGCCAGCCATCAAATAAGAGGAGTCAGACTCATGCCTGGCTGAGCATGGAGCTGAGCATGGATGCTTCTCTTGAAAGCAGACCTGCACATCCTGTATTGATGTTTGCCGTTTGAATTTTTGTGGCATGCCCTCTGCTGTCACTGAACATTCCTCATATTCTCCTTCTTTTCCCATGTACAGCTGCTTTTCCAGAAGCAGAGCTGGCTGTCAGCAGCCCTAGCAGAGTGGCAGGGCACAATCATGACTCCTTGTCAAGTGTCTTCCCAAATAAGAAGGGAAATTCTCCCTCGCCCTGAAATCCAGGCAAGCAGGAATTGAAATCTGCCTTCCCTGGGAGGGAAACACTGCCAGGATTGATACAAAGTCTTGCTGTAGCAGCTCATGCACAGCACATTATTTTGGGCTTCCTTGAATCCTGATTCCTGATGCTGAAGTCAGGTTGTTAGATATTGACCTATTATTTCTGGTGGTCCTCACTGTTTTGTTTAGTCAGGTTTAATTCAGCAAAGTTTGCTAAATGATTTACAGAACTGCAAAAATGCCCTTTTTTGCTGGCAGTCACTCATTGAAATTCATTTTGTGGAGGCCAAAAGCCATATAAATAAGAGTGATGTCTTCTGTTTGAAGAGCATTGTCATGGCAACTATCCAGGTGCACAGGGGAAGAGCAGTCATATTTATTTGAAAGGTGAGAGCAATTATTGTCATGAGGGGGAACCTGGCTGCAAAGAAAAGCTGGATGTGTATTTGGGTGCAAGAAGCAATTGTGTGCCAAGTTTCTGTCCCCTTATTTACCTGCCTGGACAACTCACAGACCTGACTGCCCAAGCCAGGTCAGTCAAGAGAAAAATCCCAGAAAGGCAGACTAGGGGGAAATGCCAGATTTTGGCTCTTAACCCTTAGGCTTAGAAGTGGGATTTGCAGACTTTTGTACTGAGCAAGGATGTTGGGCTGGGCTGAGCTCTGGGCAGTCAATCCTTTGCTTGCAGCACAGGCTGGATTTTTCAGCACTAATGCAGTTTTCAGCTGGCATGGGCAGGGCTGTGCACAGCCAGGGGAGAAGTTATTTCTACTCTGTCAGCTTTCCTAGGTACCTTAAGTAATTGCTGCTGGGGGTGTTTTTGATCAAATTCACATCAAATGTGTTTTCCCTCCTAGTCATCAGTGGTATTGCACTCTTTGGGCAAGCTGTCCTTGGAGCTGCAGACACTGATTTAGATTGGTCTCTTCTGTTTGATCCCTCAGGGATCCTGCCTCCAGCAGGCACTCTGGGAGCTTTAAGGGCTGTGGATCATTATCACTAGACATGCATGGCAGTGAGACTGGGGAAAAGCAGGAAAAGAGCTTTTTCCTGGTGTCACCACATCCAGAGCCATGGAAAAGGAGGCCACAGCTGGAGCTGAGGAAACATTTAAGCATGACCGAAGGCTCAGGCACTGGTTTGGGGCAGATCAAGAGAGTGCATGGCAGTGAGACTGGGGAAAAGCAGGAAAAGAGCTTTTTCCTGGTGTCACTACATCCAGAGCCATGGAAGAGGAGGCCACAGCTGGAGCTGTGGAAACAATTTAAGCATGACCGAAGGCTCAGACACTGGTTTGGGGCAGATCAAGAGAGCCCCATTCATCTTCATCCAGCTGGTCCCTTGCAAGATGTGACACTGGCAGATGGATGAAGTGCATTAGTCAGAGCACAGAATTCACAGTCACATCAGAGCAAACATTGAGGATTTGCCAGAAAAACATTTCTGATCTGACAAATCCTTCTCAATATGGTCTTCCTAGGAGGAGAGTCAAGCAGCATTCAGTCTGGCATGTGAAATCATCTTACCTGGCAATCGTTGCTCCTGAAAAGTATTTTCTGAGACACTGAGCATCAGCTGTGCCTGTCATCTCCCAGCTATTTGAGCAGCAACAGCCCTCAGTCTTCCTGTCTCTGCAGACCACCTCTCATGCCTTGTGTTTCTGCAAGGGCAGGGAAGAGCAGGCTGGATCTTTTTCCAGGCTTTTCCTGGTAGTGATGCTCTGGAGCAGGACGGTGTTATGTATTTGAGCCGTATGTTGTCATTTAAACTCAGCACATCCCGAGGCCAGGGGAGCAGTTGGTTTATGCAGACATAGAAATGACAACACAGCCCTGCGGTCTGATTGATGCAGGAGACCTTGGGGAAAGAGGCGGAGGGCATACAAGAAAATGAGAGGAGCCAGATGAATTTTGGCTCCAGAGGTGGGGGGAAGGTATAGAGAGACCATTTCCCAATTTCCACTTCCCCCTCCCCTTGTCTGCAGTGTCCAGGCTGGTTTGCTCGATTGTTTTGGGAGGCATTGGAGTGTGAAGCCCCATGCAGACCTGGGCTGCTGGACCAGCACACCAAGCTGCCACTTCAGATCAGCTCACATCCATACTTCCCAAAGCATGCGTCATGCTTCGTTTCAGGCAGGTTTTCCTTTTCCCTCCCTGTCATGTTTGCAGTGTGCTGCAGGCAGAATTTTCATTAAGTACAGACATTTCATGTCAGCAAGGCTTGGTTTGGCAAAGGATCCTGCATGGGTGACTCATGGGACATCTTACACAGATGGGAACCCATCAGCGGGGACAGAAACCCTGACAAACCCTCTCCTCTGCCAAAGACCGCTGTTGAACAGCTAAAAACACGTGTGGCACGAGGTCTTTCACATAATCTGGCCCATTTCTGCCCCTCTTTTGTCCCTCAGGAAAGTTTTTCCCTGCACCCTCACCTGTGTCCCCCACCACACACACACACGCCCTGTGCCTGGCACAAGCACATCCACCATGGACCTGGGTGTCTCTCTGTACATGAGGCTGCCACCTCCTCACCATAAGGTGAAATTTTGTTGTCAGCTGGTGAAAGAAAAGCCCCATCACCTCCTTTTCTTCCCAGCAACAAGCAACTTCCTTCCTCGAGTATCTCTCAGGAATTTGCGCAGGGAAGCTGCTCTTGGTGGTTGGTTCCAGCCATGCCCGGGGGTCTGGTCCAGGCTCCTCACTGTGACTGGGGCCCATTTATGTGGCCCTGCCCTCTGGCTCAGGTGGTGCCCAGCTGTGATGATGATGTTGATGATGATGATTTTGGAGTTTTCTTGCCCCAAAGCCCCTCTGCACAGGCACTGCCCAGTGCCCAGTGACCTGAGCAAGGCTGGGATCTTCCCAAGCCACGTGCCCATCTCTCTTGGCAAGCTCTAATTTCAGCTGATGAAGTGACTGGCTGACAGGCAGATGTATGAGAAATCAGTGTGGCAGGGTTCTGTGGGAGTCTGGGAGCCCGTGCTAGGACAGGCAGCACCGATGGACGTGGCTTTGCAATGTCACCTCCAGAACACGTGTCCCTCATGGCTATTCCCTCAGTGTACCTGATGGCCCTCTTGGGTGGGAAATGCTGGTCTGTTGGGACATCAGGGCTGGCAGCACCAGGCTTAGGCAGCACAACCCACTCCTGACTGCCCAGCCTGGATGTTGTAGCTGTGAATCACATCCTCCAAGCTACTCCTGTGGCTCTCCTGGGCAATCAGTGGAAGCTGGATGGGTGACAAGCTGCAGAAGTGCATCATTCCCTCTGTTGATTCAGGAACAAGTGTCTGTGCAGACAGCAGCAGCGTGCCACGTTCTCATGGGCAGGCTTGTTACTGACTGCTCTGACAGCTGCTTGTGTGTTTGTCGTTTTCCTGGCCCACTGGAGACACCACCACTGACTGTGTGCAGAACTTCCTGGCCATTCCAGCTCTGGCATGACTGTGGTTCTGACAGAGAGCTGAGGAAGTGAGTGCTGGACTTGTGACATCTCTGCTCCTGGAGATCTGGCCCTGCCAAGAAGTGCCCTGGATGATGTCCCCTGTCCTCCAGGATGTCCTGCCTGAATCTTTCCAGAGCTGGCTGCTGATGCCCTCCAGGCTCCCGTGGTCCTTGCAATGCTGTTTGCTTGTCTGGGCCAGGAGAGGGTTTCTGCCATTTCATTGAGCTAAGCAGTGCAGTGCAGATTGGGAATGGCAGGATTTTTGCAAATACACTTGGGATTTCTACAGGTATGTTATGACTGTGCAGATGTTTTGGTTGAAAAGGAATGCAAAGGTCCATGGAGATCCTCACCAATCATTTCTGATGCCATTTGATCCCTTGAGGGAAAAGGCCAGTGCAGACAGGAGAGCTGGTTGTCCCTGATCCTTATATCTTTGCCTCGTGCTGTGCTCATTTTCTCTCCTGTGGTCAAAAAAATACTCATAGAGAAATATTTTGCTGTTGATCTCTGTCCAGCTCCTGGCACCCTGTGCCAGACTGTTCTAGCTCATTACATATGTACCTGTCCCTGCACACTCATGGGATTGCTCTCAGGGTGCCTTCCCCAGCTGGCATTTTGCTCTAAGCTTTGTTTCTCTTCTTGTCCTGCTTTTGCCATTGTACATTGCTGTAGCAGCTCTTCCCTAGAGCATCACCAGCCAAGAGGACTTTTCCATGGGCTGTTGCAACTAAGGGTTATGTGTGGGAATGCTGTGATAAAAGACCTCTTCAGTTTGAATGAAGTAGCATGGTTTGAAATGAAAAGTAAGTCCTGATGGAGAGCGTTGGACTTGGAGCAAGGGCAGAGCTTTGTATGACACGTCCACAAAGTCACCACCCCTCTCCTGTTGCTGCTGCGTGTCTGCAAGAGAAGAGGTGGAGCTGAAATTCTGCAAGACCTGTTTACTCTTTGATTTCCAGTATACAGAAATGAGATTAAATTCCTTCCCTCAGCAATTGCTTGCACTGCAGACTCAGGGAAGTGCAGTTTCTGGCACAGAAGTGCCGACAGTCGGATGGGTCATGGATGCCCTCAGTCTCCATGGCAGAGCAGGGCTCCTTAGCTCAGGTGAGATGGACCCAACACCAGTGCAAGGAAAACCCAGCAGCACCAGCCCTGGTTTGCTGCTAACTTGCTCCATGGTATAACTGGAGGAAGGAACAGGGAGGTGTGTCAGGACTGGTGATTTTTTCAACACAGGATTCCCTGTAATTCTTCAGAAATCGTTCCTTCCCATATGCAGCATGACTGAGGGTCAAAAGAGGAAAAAACCAATCCAGCTGTTTCAAGGGCTGTGGTGTTGTGCACTCATAAGATCTTGAGTGTTTGGCTTAAATACCCTTGAATCCTGCAGACATTAGGTTATGGCAGAAACACCACTGTCAGCCCCAAATCAAAGCTGATTCTTGGCCTCTGTCTACAAGGGGCAGCTTGGAAACACCCTCTGTATGGACTCCAGATTTCCACGAGGTGAAGAAAATGTGTAATGGTTTAGAGGCTGCTTTTATCCTTTGGTTTTTCCCCTGTGTCTTTTGGCTTTGGGACTCCTGGATCCTGGCCCTGCAGTGACACAGCATGAGGGGTTTCAGGGTGCTAAGAAGTGTCCCTTTGGTTTTCTGTTATGCACTATCATAGCTTTTTCTGGAAGAGCCCCTGAGGCACAGGAGGCAGAGATCTTAAATACAAATTTCAGCAGGCACTCGTGCTGTGGGGCCTCTGGTCTCCCCATCCTGCTGTGTCCAGCTGGGAAAGTCCAAGGACAGATGCTGCAGACAGTGCTTGCTCTGTGAGCCTTCTGGCTCTGCCCACACTCCACCTCATTCCCACCACGTCCTGGACCTGGGAGAGGAGTGAGAAGAAGGGACCACATGGAAGGGTCCAGCAGGAACAGGGGGACATCAGTGCATCAGTGCCTGTCCTAGACTGCTGTAGCCAGCAGTCCTTACTTTAGTGCAGGATGAAAGGTGCAGTTGCCTGGCCCTCCTCCTTTGCACTGACCAAGCCCTGCCAGGTGTGTGCAGGACCCTGGAAGGGGCTCTGCAGCAGGCAGGAATTCTGATGGAGATCCGGCACGCTCTAACAATAGCCTGTGTTATTTTCACATCCTTGCTGTTCCTCAAACACCATTAAGAGGTAATCCTTTCCTCCAGGATTGCAGTCTCATCCCAGGGACAAATTTGCCTCAGCAATTTTTGCTGATTGGAAATTCACCCAGAGAGCAGACTTGCCATTTGTTCTGCCTAGCCATTTTCCCAGCAGCCTTGTGCAGCAGAAACAGCAGCAGCACACAAGTCTGCCCAGCACAGGGCACTTGTTCACACCCTGGAATGATCACTTGGAAAACTGCATAACACCACCACCTCCTGGCAGTGGCACTTAAAGCCCCGTTATTCTGCTTTATTGAAGTCCTATTGCTGTTGCATCTAAGCATCAGATTTTTTTTTTTAATTGGCACACAGATTTCTTTTTGTGAGGGAGAATTATTTTGTGAGGCTTTGAGGCGTGCCACACATGGCAAGCCAGAGTACACCCATAGGAAGTTTGTGTCTTGATGTCTCTGCTGCCCTCAGAATTTAAGAAGGCACCTCTCTTAATTAACTTTCCTGAGGGGATTTTTCCTGCATGAGGCCAGGATGCAATGTACATTTTAATGGGAGCTGTCAGGAAAATTATTGATTTTGTTAGTAATGTTTCTGAAATTGTGCCATTCTGGTAATTCTATCAGGTTCTCTTTGAAAGCTTAACTGAGAGCATTTTTATATCCTTCATTAGTTTTTTAATACATGATAATTTCCCCTAACTCATCAACGCAAAGCAAGATCAGCTGCCTGCTTGGTAACCATTTTTCCTGTGTACAAACCTATTGCAGCAATAATTACAAACTGAACAAATTATTACAGATATTCATTATAAAATACAATTACACTGAGCCGTGCTGCATTGTTACACTTTTCACAGCCATCACTTGCTCTTGAGTAAATGGTTTCATTAAAAGCATGAAGGGCAAACTTAATACACTTCTGACTCACAGCAAACAGCACAAGAAATCATCCTGGCTGTTCCTCCGAGTGCTTGAGGTATTTACCCTGAATGAGTAGAAAATGTTGACTCTGCTGCCAAATACTTGTCAGCTTAGCAGAGGGGCTCTGGGTGGCCAGTGCAGATGTGCAAGGAGAGGAGAAAGCCAGAAATCACGGCAGTGTGGCCTCAATTCCACTCCCCTAGAGCGTGGCTTTCTTCCATGTTTATGGGTTTTCAGTGCTGGGACCTGCCAGGAACAGCAGAACCTCCTTCATCATGTCTTGGAGCAGCCTTGGGGCTGCTTCAGCTTGTGCTGGGTGCTCGTGGAAAGTGCAGAGGAGCCAGGGGTGGGATGGGAGACTTTTCTTTGAAGGACAGGGCATTCAGGCTTGGGCAGGGAGAGAACAGTGGGAAAGATGGTTTAGGTAAAAGCATTCACAGGAGGGCAGTGCTGTCAGCTGAGTGTGGGGGGAAAGCAAACACAGGCAGAAGCAAACACAGGACTACAATCACTGCCTTGGCTTTTTGTTTTGTGCTGTTACTTGTCTGGATCGAGATGAGAGCCAGGAGGAGGTCCTGTCCCCACGGCAGTGCCAGGACAGTGAGCAGAACCTCCAGGGAGGAGCAGAGGTGCTGGATTTCTGTCTGTGTTGTCCTTGCAATGGCTTTGCTGTAGGAAGGATCACGGTAGCACAGGTCTGCCACCCCATGTTTGTACCCAGGTTTGGTCACCTTCTGGTGAGCAGCTTTCAGCCAGCTGTTTCTGTGAGTCCCTGAAAAGAGCTGAAACACCTCTGTGCTAATTTTCTTCCTCTGGAAGAGCAGTTTTTACTTCATTGGGTAACTCAAGGAGCAAATCTCTCTCCTGGTGGCCGCAGCCTCCTGTGAGGCTTTCAGCTTCTGTGGTGTGTGCTTGTGGCTGTGCTCTGAGCAGTGACTCTGCCTTCAGACTGTCCTGATGATGTTCCAGGGGCAAATTCAGCAACCCCTGGGTCATGTGAGAGAGCATTGCTGCTCAGCTCTCTAATGGGAGAGGACTAAACCTTGAAGGCTTGGGAAAGGGTGTGCTGCTTGTAAAGTAAAATTTAAGAAGTAAAATCCCACCATCAGTGACGCTTTCCATGTGCCTGCCCTAACCAGAAAGGCCATTTTTCCTTTGCATTCCCTTCGCAGAAAAAGTCCTGACTCCAACATCCCTTTCGAGCTTGTAAATCAGAGCCTCCAAAGCCCAAACTGAGCAGCTGATCATGATGTTGTTCATAAATCTGCTGAGCCTGGGGAGACAGAGCCTCTTCCACCCCAAGCCTGAGCAGTGCATCATGCTTCCAGGGGTTTGGTCTGTGCTGGTTCCCAGTGCTTGTGCCCGTGCAATGTGTGCAGGCTGCCAAGGGGCTGTTCTATACCACAGGTTTTTGGAAAGGGACATGTCTTGCCAAGACACCGCTGGGGGAGGTTGGCCCAGCCTGGCCATGCCAGGGAGGATGGCACCTGCAGGCTGCTGGTGCTCTGTGGTCCATGCCCATCCTGAGGCAAGCTTGGCCCATTGGCTCCTGCCCTTTGCTTTTGACTGTGCTGTCCCTCCAGCCTGTGCCAGCAAAACCACTGTTTTCTGTCCACAGCCCCCTTTTCCTGCTCTTTTCACCTTCCTCCTCTACCTTCTTCTCCTTCTCCTGTTGTGCTCCCTGTTTCTCCTCCTCCCTTTTCCCCCCTTACTCTTGAATCTCTATTTCTTCTTCTCTGTTCCAGCAAAACGATATCAATCAAGGTGATAGATGATGAGGAGTATGAGAAAAACAAGACCTTCTACCTAGAGATCGGGGAGCCCCGGCTGGTGGAGATGAGTGAGAAGAAAGGTGGGGGATGTGCTCCGGGGTTGAGCCCAGCCTGTGTGTCCCTGTCTGGCTCACTCATGTCTGGCACCTGCAACACCGAGCTCACATCCCCGGTGCCTATGGAAAAGGGCAGGAGCAAGGCCACTCCCCGTCCCCCCTGAGCACAGCCTGTCCCCAGGCCACCAAGGCACGACCTGGGCCTGGTGCTGAGGATGCTCCTGCCCTTCCCCATATGCCCCAGGGGGGATGTGCAGCCCCTTTCCCCCAGCCAACCATCTCTGTCACCACAGCACCCGGGCGGACGTGACCTGCATGCGTGTGCGATGCCAATCATGTGTTTGCCTTTGTCTTGTGTTCCCACAGGAAATTCATTACCCTTAGAGTACTTGACCGTGAGGAGTATGAGAAAGAGTGCAGTTTCTTCCTTGTGCTTGGGGACCCGGTGTGGCTACGACGAGGAGTGAAAGGTGTGAGAGTAAAACCAGACCAGCTCTCGAGGCGCTGCCGCTTTCTCTGTGTCTCCCTACTCTCACACTCCTTTCTCCTCGCACTTTGGCTCCTGGCCGTTTTGCCCTCCCTCCTCTGAAGCTTGGCCGCTGCACCTTTTTGCTCTGTTTTCTTTCCTCTTTCATTTGGAGAGGACTCCATCCCACCCCAGGGAGCGAGGAGTGCTCCTGGCACCACCCTGGAGCACCCGGGCAGGGGACGGGGAGCATCACCAGCCCCCACAAACATTTTGGGAATGCTGCCCTGCTGTGCCTTCATTTAATCAGAGAGAACAGCCTCGACAAGTAAAAAGGGCAACGCTGCATCATTTTTATCAGAAGATAAAACAGCTTTCACTTGAGATAAAATGCATGGCCAGAGCAGTAATTTTAGCCTTTTTATGCTGGCACTAAGATCCGAAAATAGACGAAAATCACAGCCCAAGTAGGTAATACCATGAGATGCAATCAGTTTAGGTAAATCAGGTTATGCTCAAATGAAGTTTCATGGCTCTGCATTGGATAATAGCTTCTCACAGGAATAATAAAAACAATTTCCTCTTTCATCACATTTCTAAACCAAAAGCCAAACTTCCCAAAAAGACAGAGTTCACCTATTTTCCCATGCTTTTTTTTTTCTGCTAGAAAATTAAATGAGGATTGATGGCAGCAGCTGGTTCTGTGCACTACTGGTGGCTGAGCAAGAAGCACTTTTAGAGTTACTTAAGAGATGGACCATTGTTAAACCTCTGCAGAAGATTTGGTCTGTCTGCTGCTTTCTAGTTTTTGGGACATCAGCTCTCCCTCCAGAAGGCATTAGGCTGTAATATTTTTTTGATCAGAACAGAGAGGGCCATCAGTGGTCCCCATATTGAGTGGGAACATGCCACATTCCTCTTCAGCTCAAGTGCTAAGTGAGCTGCATCATTCCCTGCATCAGCTTCCCTGCTGGTTGACGTGACTACCTAACAAAAGCTGGGCTAAAAAGTCAGACACTGGCATGACTCAGGCACTGCAGGTGGGGTCTGTGTCATTAAATGGAGCTGGTGGCATCTGTGGAGCATGGACAGTACTGCCAGGATAAAATTACATACACATGGACAACTCAACTCAGCAGCTCCATCCTTGCCCACAGGGACCAGTGTGGGCTCAGCCTTGCAAGTCCAGCAGGAGCAAACATGCTTTCCAGATCCAAGGTTTAAAAATTGTGGTCCCAGCTCTGAAGATCCCAGATGAAAGTTTTATCTAAAATTAAAAGGAAAAGGAAAAGGAAAACAAATTCTTATCTTCCTGGTCACAAAGATAACCGGGGAAACCTGAGAGAAGCTCAGGCTTGCCAGCTCACTAAGTGAAAGGCAAGACAAAACTTTAAAGTACTATTTAAAGCAGCTATTTGCTGCTTTGGCCATGTAATTTTTAACTTTTTTTTTCCTTTTAAACTTGTTTCTTTGTACTTGGTTTGGTACAAGAAGCAGTGAAGTACGAGGAGCAGTGTGCTCAGAGAGACGAGGGCATCTCTGAAATGTCACCCCTGGGCTGTGGTGGGGCCCAAGAGCCACCAGGGCACTAAGGGAGAGGCGTTTTCTTTCGTTTTGGAGATTTAAAATGTTGAGCAACAAGACCCTTGAGCCAAGCCTTGCCACAGACTTTTCTTCTCTCATTGTCTATGCCAAAAGTGCAGCTGCCACTGGAGCCATTGCTCCCCATCAGGCAGCTGGAGGAGGTCAAAGCCAGTAGCTGCTGCACATGGGACATCTTGTGTCCCCTCCCCCAGGGCAGAACTGCCTCTGAGACCAATGGAAGATCTTGCACATACAATTCAAAGGGGAAAAATGAATTTTTTGGAGTGTGTCTTTTAATCCCATATCCACCCCATGTTTGCAGTGGTTTTTATTTTAAATCCACAATCCCATGAAGCATTTCTGTTTAGTGTCTTTCTCTTAACACTAACGGTATCCTGCAGCTTTACAGATCTGAAATCTCTGCCCTGGGATCTGGTGTCTTTCTGTGGATATCCCTTTTGATTTCATTATTCATTTACTTTTCTTCTTCTGTGTTTGTCTCTGTCTCCTTCACAGCCCTGTTGTTGAATGAGCTTGGTAAGCGCATTCATTTTTCCTTTCCATTTTTCTGGTTTGCGTATCTTTGGAAGACAGTCAATTTTGCTTGATGTTTTTCTTTGCTCACAGCATTCTCTTTTAGGGTGGTCAGCACTGTTTAAGCCAGCTCAGGTACCTCATACCCCATCTTTCCTTGGAGTAGAGCCCCAAAGTCACCAATATTAAGAGGTGGTGCAAGGAGCATTTTTGGGGGGGTTGATGCTGTTACAGCCAGAGTAAACCTGCCAGCACCCCAAGATACAAACCTGTGCCACACAAATGAACCCATCACCTCCAAACTGGTGTGGCAAAACAGGATTTCCTGGAGACTGAGAGATGCTTGTTGCTGGGCAGGAAAGTTGGCCAATCCTTTTTGAAGAGTACAAACTTTGCCTCCTATCTTGGGGAGACTTAGAGCCTAAGCAACCTTTAAATTTCCTTCTTGGCCACCTCCACAGTGGGGAGTGGGCACCCTTGTTCCCCACGCATTGCAGCCCCAGGACAGATTTCACCACTTCCACAACATATGTTGGACACCAAGGGGTGGCAGCTTGCAGATGTGGGTTGAAAAGCCTGTGCTCAGGTCTCCCCACACTATCCCTGGGGTGTGTGTTGGGGAGCAGACCCCATGTCCACAGTGGGGCAGGGAAGGACCACCATGTCTATGTTGATGTGCAAATGCTAATCCTCATTTATTTTCTCTCTCTCTCTCTCCCTTTTTCTCATTTTTGGTTTCATCTAGGTGGCTTCACCATCACAGGTATGGATTTCTACTCTTCCCCTGTCCCCCTGTTCCTTTCTCTTAATGGCCATGTGCTCACCCTGCTCTTTCCTCTTGGTTTCCTCTTTGCTTTGGTTCTGTCCTGGAGGGAAACTCTGGAGCGGTAAGCAGGCGCTGAGCCGCGGCCTGCCCGGCGCGGCCCGTCCCGCTAACACCGTGTCCTCTCACAGAGTGCTCTGCCTGCCACACGCCTAACCCGCCTCGGGGAGGGTGGCCTGTCACCCCCCAGGCGACAAGCATTTGTCTTGGAGCAGGGTGGGCTTCTCCGTTCGGTCCAGTTGTCCCATCCATGAGCACAGGGCTCTTCCCTCACTCCCCAGGCCTGAGCCAGGTGCCCGGGCACTGTGGGAGGTGCAGGACCCCATGGCTGCTTCAGATGAGCAGCCCCTGCCCTTCCCAAAAGCATGGCTGGCTCCTCTGGCATGAGCCAGCCAAGCTTCCCTCCTTCAGCTCAACAACACGGGATGGGAAGGTCCTGGGTCCCACACATTGCCCCTCAGGAGCCCTGGAAACACAATTCAGATTTGGGAGGCTCTGGCTCCAAGGCAGGTCTCTTTGGCCTGAAGGAGGAGAAGGGCTTTCCCTCAACTCCATGCCACCTGAGCAGACAAGGGGCATCCAGCAAGGAAGCAGCACTAACCCCGTGTGACATAAGAATGGAGTTCACTAACTGCACGGGGACAGCTTGTGGAGTGTTTGCAGTCCCCCCTGCTGATCTCCTGCTGATCACTTTAATAGGCAAGCCTGTCTTCAGGAAGGTCCAGGCTAGAGATCATCCTCTTCCTTGCACCGTGGTCTCCATCCAAGGTACCTGTGGTGTGGCACAATGTCAGTCTCACATGGACTGACTGGGCTGTTTGCCTACTGACAGATTAACTCCAGTCCTTTATAGCCCTGATGTTCCTCTGCCCATCCCTCAGGTGGACTGGAAGGGCGTTCAGTGGGCTCTGCACAAGGGACGGTGACAAAGGGCGTGCTGCCTGCAGTCCCCATGCCCCAGAGGTCGCACAGATGACAGTGGAGGTGCAGACCTGCTTCACTGATCTTGTAGTCCCTCTGCTGCCTCCTCTTTTAGGGTTTGGAGCCAGGCATTGGCCTGTGGATGGCTTCTTACATCTGTGCTCTTCCCTCCAGCCCCACCATCACAGCAGGCATTGGCTGCCAGCCTCCTCTCCAAGGCAAAGCCCTGCTCAGAAGGAGGCACAGCCAAGATTTCATCTGTGTCTCAGCCCAGGGGCTGCTGACAGAGCTCTCTTACTGTAACAGGCTGGTGGAATTGCCCTGACTGTACTCAGTGCTGACCTGGAGTGCTGGGGAATGGAGCAGCCTTAGTGCTGATCTTTCCCCTTCCCAGCAGTCCAGTGGGAGAGGCAGCAATTGCCAAGCCATAAGCTATTCCCCAGGTTCAGGATGAGCAGGACTCCTCTGAAATTGGATGAGTTGCAGACTTCTTAGTAGCATTTCATAGAACTATCCTGTCTGTTGCTCCATGAACTCCTTCTCCACTGTTCTGTCGCTCACGCTCCCACCCAGAGGCCTCCTGACCTCCACCTCTGACAGGAGGCCAGATCCAGAGTGACCAGCTGGGCCTGGATCACCCACGGGCTCTTTGCTTTGCAGAGGAGAATGAGGAAAAGCAGCCACTGACCAGCAAGGAGGAGGAAGAGCGTCGGATCGCAGAGATGGGGCGCCCGGTCCTGGGGGAGCACACCAAACTCGAGATCATCATTGAGGAATCCTATGAGTTCAAGGTACTGCTCACATCCTGCACCCCTGTTCTTCTTCCCCCCTCCTTTTGGGTTGGCACAGCACTGGGAGGCACACATTGATGGTATTGGAGCAAAGTGAGGCAGTGTGTGGAATCACACACAGGAAACAGGAGCTGGGGAATGCTGCAGGTTGCTTTAAAACATGCCCCTGTTCTCACAGTGAGTTCTACACACTGCTCCTACTTACAGGCAGCCTTGAGTGAGCCCCAAGCCTGGCACTCCCAGTGCAAAGGGCTGATAACCCCAAATGTAAGTAATGGTTGTGCAGCTCAGCTGCTGTGAATGCATGTGCCAGGCCAAGAGCTGAAAACTGGCCATTTCATTATCTTTTCCATTTTTCTGTAGTATAAAAATCTAATAGACCACCCTTACTGTGTCTCTGAGATGGTTCAAACTCCCACCCATGAGCAGTTTTCCAAAGGTCTTTTTTAGCAGCAGCAAAAGGAATTGCAAGTACTTACATTTGGGTCTCGAGCTTAAAATCTGCTAAGCTTGTTCCATAAACACATGCCCATAAGCAGTGGCACTGGTTTTAGCCCGGTATCTCCAATCTCCAGCCCCTAATTGTCTGCTCTGCGTCTCCATCCACAGAACACGGTGGACAAGCTCATTAAGAAGACGAACCTGGCCCTGGTGGTTGGCACAAACAGCTGGAGGGAGCAGTTTATTGAGGCCATTACTGTCAGCGCGGGTGAGTTTGGGCCACGGCTCCAGGTGAATTACGATCACCCTCGCGCTCGGCTCGGCTTGGCTGCATCAGTAACACAGACTGTAGTGGAGCAGCAGGAGGCAAAGCAGGTGGCAGAGTTATTTACAGCGTCTGCATAAATAAGGCAGCTGATTAAAGCCTTTTGTGAGGGCACCTTGTCTCATGTGTAGGAAACCTTCTGCGTGAAGTGTGTCTGTAGCGCCAGGCAGAGCAACACCTTGGCTGGTAGCAGACGGCAGAGGGGGAAAAGTCAGTTCAGTGGGAGAGATCTGGGAGGAGAACACAGTGTGGAAATTTAAAGTGGCATAAATAAGGCTGGTGTGAAGCAACAGTGCTCCCCTTCCCTGGTTCTCCCTGTACCTCTGTGGTGAGGACAACGCAATAGTGAGGGTGCAAACCCTGAAGGAACTCACTCTCTCTGAGCCAAAATTTTCCCTTGACAAAATTTTCCCTTGCCCTGCTTTCTGGAACTCCTGCTGCCCCAGCCAGCTGTGGCTGGAGGATTATGGCTCAGCAGCCCAATAGCTGCAGCAGCACATCATATCTCTGGCTGAACCAGATCCTGTGTGATCTTATCTTCCCTCCCTTGCAGAATTGCCTTTCCCTCAATTGCCTTGCTGTGCCATTCTCGCCGGTGCCAGTGCCATGTTTACCAGTACAGGATATGTTATCATTCCCATACATGTGGAAGAAGGAAGAAAGAAGGTCACCTCCAGATGTTGTTTTAACAGCTGGAAACCCTGTTACTTACTGGCTGGATGTTACAACCTCACAGCCCAGCCTGGGCTGTGTGTGCACACATTAGGGCAAAATCAACCTGCTTAAATTAAATCCCTGGGGAAGGCAATTACCTCTCATCTGGCTAATTGTGCACTGAAATGCATGGGGGAGCGTTCAGCTTCCTACTTCTAACTCTGCTATACAAGGTAACCTCTACCCATCACCAGGTAATTAAAAATGATGGCAGTACTATTTACCCTCTTCCTCTGGAAAACAAGGGCAGGACGCTGTGCAGCAGCTTTCTCCTCAGATTGTGATCCCTCCTCTTGTAGCACAGTTCTGCCCTGAGCCTCCAGGCAAGAGCCTCCCATTATTTTGGATTCAGCATGAACATATCATGCAAGACAATCCTTGCTGCAGGTTTTGTAGCTAATATGGCTAAACTAATCTATGCCAGAACCAATTATGTAATTGCATCCCATGCTAAAGCAAAGATAGTCACTGATGGTTGGATCCCATTTCTGTGACACACATAAAGACTGCAGTTATGTGGAAACCCTGTTGCCCCCATGTCTTGAATATACAGCCATGGTCAGAGCTAACAAATGATTACCAAGCATTTAATAAATGGGATGCATTTTGGTGGACATGAGCTGTCCCTTGCAGTTGTGGATCTCAGTAGTAGTTTGTCTCTGACCTCTGGAGGTACCCAGGCTTTACCTCCTCAAGCTTTGTGCCAGATAAGTTAAAATGCCTTAAACACTGGAGGTTGGGTTTGAGTTTTTCCCCCACAGCTCACCCTGGACACCAGGTGAAAGTCCGCCATCACCACTTCAAAATGTACCATCCCAGCTGAGAAAAGCAACATTAAACCCGCATTTCCCACCCAATGATGACTCAGGGCAGTGTTTGCAGGGGGAGGGAGCAGCAGAAGGTCAGGTCTGTGGAAGGGCAGTGCAGGTGCAGACAAGGCTGTGCCACGCTGTGCTGTGCCATTCTGGGCTGTCCAGAGCCTGTCATTCAGCTCCTTTAGTCTGCTCCCAAAAGTTATAAAGTTTCTTCCACAGCAAAAACGTTCTGGGGCTTGCAGGCCTGATCTGAATGCACCCCTGGGTCACCATCCAAAGCCATTCTGTGTTTCAAGTCACCTCCACAAGATCTGGCCATCTCTTCAAAACAGAGACATCATGGCTGTTGACAAAATGATAGGCAGGTCTGGATGAGTGCTATGACAGTGGCATTCATGTTCATTTTTCAGTCTGTTTCATCATCTCTGTGAAGATTCAGGTCCATAGCAGTCCTGATGCCACCCTGAGCTTGGCAGAGGATTGAAATACCTGCTGCAGAATTACAGCATGAGGACAGCATGGTGTATCCTGCCATTAGCAGCCTTTGCACATTGAGGGAAAACACAGGCCAACACAGGCTTTCCAGGCTGGAAAACTACTCCTTATCTTCACAACAATGCAGAGAAATAGATATTTATATCTACCAAAATAATAACACTGATTAGCTGCTGTTTCTGCCATAGAAAATTTGAAGCTCCAAAGCTTGCATCTTCCCACTGCTAAGGAGCTTCTTTCTACAGCCATACAGGGAGACCTGGTGGTCCACATCCTTGGGGGGAAAACAGAAAGCATCAAAGACGTGGAAAATCACCACACGAAATGCAAGGAATGTCTTTAGTACGACTTAGCCTTGGAATCTTGAACATTCTTGTCTTAGAAACTCTTCCTTGTTTTTTTTAAGGGTATCAGGAAAGCTCCCACTGGCTTAGTTGGAAAAGTGTCACCTCCCCTTCAAGTCTGGGAGTGGTTCCAGTGTGAGCAGGAGGAGTTTTTGACTGTGCCCCAGCAGTGATGCTGTGCACTGTGCCAGGCTGGGGAAGCCCCACGGTTGCCATGCAGTTTGCCCGAGGCACAGGCTGGCCACAGGCTCTCCAGACAGCTCCTCAGAGCTGCAGGAGTCAGGCAAGGGGTCAGCAGCCCCAGTGGGCTCCCTGGTGGGGTCACCCCCACACCGTGGGGACTCCCTGTAGGCTGAATGCCAAGTGCTTTTGCAGAGACAGGTGAGGTGCCAATGCCTGGAGCAGGAAAGGGAGTTCCCACTGACCGAGGAGAGACCAGACATCAAGGAACGGGCAACCAGAACTTACAGGGAAGCATGAGAAGGGGCAGAGAAATGCAGCAGGGAAGCACAGCCAGCAGTGATTGAGCAGGGAGGCTTTAGGGCAGGCAAAAATCCATTACTTGATCCTGGTTTGCAGCAAAGGTGAGGTGAAGCACCAGAGCAGCTCAGCAGCCATCAAAGCCAGCTGCCTTTCCAGAGAGCTGGAAGCGACTGCAGGCACTTGTGGAAAGCAGCTCAGAGCAGCTCAGAAGGGGCTTCCCTGTGGGAGTCTCCACAAGGCAGGCCTTGCTCTCTGTGGGTTTGCCTGTCCCAGTCAGCTCCAGCCAGCACGAGGTTGGCTTTTTCCCACTTCTTCTGAGGGAAGAGCTCTTGAGCAGGAGCTGAGTCCCAGAAAGCCTCTGATGGTTAAACTCAGGCAGAGGTGCTGGCATGAGGCTCTGCATTTTCTGAAGGGCAGGTTGGTTTTTTAAACCATTGCCTCTGGAGTGTGTGTCTGTGCTGTGGAAAGAGGCAAAGAAAGGCCATTGAGTCACTCTGATGATTGCTCAGAAAATAAGATATTTGGAAGTCAAGGCCTTCCAGGGCCCAAATAATGAGACACAGCATTTTGAGGACTGCAGTTTGCATGGGAGCTTTGCCCAACCTCCCCCAGGATGAGCAAATCTGATCAGGCACTGCTGGTTTTCTGCAGGGGAAGATGATGATGACGATGAATGTGGTGAGGAGAAGCTGCCCTCCTGCTTCGACTACGTGATGCACTTTCTGACCGTCTTCTGGAAGGTCCTTTTTGCCTTCGTGCCCCCGACAGACTACTGGAATGGCTGGGCTTGCTTTGTTGTCTCCATCCTCATGATTGGCCTCCTGACAGCTTTCATTGGCGACCTGGCATCCCACTTTGGCTGCACCATTGGCCTGAAGGACTCCGTCACTGCCGTCGTGTTTGTCGCCCTGGGGACATCAGTGCCAGGTAAGCACAACCACGGGGCTTGTTGTGAAGGTCCATCTCCACCCAGGCTGGGGCTGGGGCTGGGGAGGGCTGTGCTCTGCAGGATCCCAAAGCACAGGTCTGAGATATAGATGGAAATTGGTTTTCAGTCTCAGATGGGCTGAAGGATAGAACCAGGATGCAGATTCAGTCCCATGGGAATTATTTCAAGGCCTATCCCACTGCAAAGACTGTGAAGTATCTATTTCTGTGGGCAGCCTCCATGGTATCCACTTTCAGAGTTGGAATTGGTCTTCTGCCTGCATTGGCAGTCCTGCATTTTAAGCATCTGCTGCTTTCACCTTGCTCCTGGCTGAATTAAGTGTGAGTCCATACTCAGAGCACACTTTCCAGCATGGGCATGTTTGTGTGAGATGAGGTTCAGATGGATCAAGGTGAGGTTGCTGAGCTGGGGGAGCTGCTTGAAATGCAGCTTGTGAAGCTCTGGGGATTCCCGTGTCAGCTTGTGTAAGAGAGCCTGTGCCTTTCACTCACCTTCTCCCATGGGCTGTGCAGGGCAGGCAGAGCCTGATTTCTGGACAAGGGGCTCTGACCCACCCCAGCCATCCCTTGCATCAGTCACACCTTCCCTCACCACCTTTAAACTTCCAGTTATCAGCCCCCAGATGCTCAAAGATCCTGAAATTGTCCTAATGCTAGCAAAGGCAAGGAAAAGAAGCACAGAACCAAAAGAGAACAGATCTGGGGCAAGGAACAGAATAAGGAGCATTTTTTAGACCTCTGGTAGTAGAGGCTTTAGCAGAAGGTTTGCAGAGCTTCTTCACATGTTTGACATGTGAAAATCTTCCCTCCTGCTCTTGCTGGCATAAGGTGGCATTTAAGAAGTTCCTTTTTAGAATACATTGGGCTACTCTTGTTTCAGTTGGCTCCCAGGCCGTGCTGTGTTAGCTGGGTGCTGGATGGGCTCCTTCACACCTGCTTCCCAGGAGATGGGCAGGCACCAGAGCGGGGTGCAGAGAAATCAGCACTGACAGGGACCTTCCTTCTCTGCATTGAAAGCACTGCTCAAACTTGCAGAAGTGCATGTGGTTGTTTCTACACTCATCCCTTCTCCCCTGGTGGCAGCTGCAGAGCCATGGAGGCATCAGCACTGTCCCACAACTCTGTTACTGCATCATGATCAAGGCCTTTTCCTTTCCTTATGTGCATTTCCATGGCAGCTTTTTTTTAAAAATAAAGCAGACTTTTGATTTCTTTGCTGCAAATGGACCCTCTCGCTGTGCTTCTATGTGCTCATCCTCTCCTGTTCCATGGAACTGGATCTTTGTGCCAGGCTGCACTTTGCCATCTCAGCTCAGGGCATGATAGGGAGGAACAGAAAGGAAATTCTGTAGAATTAAAAAACATGAAATATGACCTTGTTGTTTTCTTTTCCTGAGCCACACTGGGCTGCCTGTACCCAAGGGGATCTGGGTGTGTAGATATGTTCAGGACTCATCTTCTCATTGTCAGCTGAGTGTGCTCACCTGAACCAACCCACGGACTAATCCCTCCTGCTCTTCCTTCCTCCTGCAGATCCAGAGTGGGTTTGGATGTAAAATCAGCGCTTCCCTCTGGTGCAGAGCAGTGTCATGCTGGTCTGCCTGAAACAAGGTTTCCCATTAAAATGGCCAGCCAAGTTTTATCACTGGTATTAAAGCTGGCAGAGCACCTGGGCAAGCATGCACCCACCCACATGGTTTTTCTTCCCAAGGGACGGAGGATGACCTGGTTTACCAAGGTTTCAGGGCCTGCACAAGGCACTGGACTTCAGGGAGGCAAAAGGTGCTAGAGGCCATACCCTGTATTTCTGACCATTGAGATTCCCCCCTGTGCATTTTCAGACCCTGATGGTCGAAGGAGAGCCAGATGGTCCCCCAGTTCCCTGGAATTTCCATCAGAAGGGGCTGTACCCTCTCCCCTTACCCATTATTTTCTTTCCCCAGGTGTTGCCATGGACATTTGTCCCCAAGTTGCCCTCTTTTCCTGGGTGTTTCCTGAGGTTTTCTCCCCACCTTTCCTTTGCAGACACATTTGCCAGCAAAGTAGCAGCAACGCAGGATCAGTACGCGGACGCCTCCATCGGGAACGTCACTGGGAGCAACGCTGTGAACGTTTTCCTGGGCATTGGGGTGGCCTGGTCCATCGCAGCCATCTACCACGCGGCGCACGGACAAGCCTTCCAAGTCTCCCCTGGCACACTGGCCTTCTCCGTCACCCTCTTCACCATTTTTGCTTTTATCAGTGTGGGAGTGCTGCTCTACCGGCGGAGACCCGAGATCGGAGGTGAGCTGGGCGGGCCGCGGACTTCCAAGCTGCTCACATCCTCACTCTTTATCCTCCTCTGGCTCTTGTACATATTCTTCTCATCTCTGGAAGCCTACTGCCACATAAAGGGCTTCTAAAGGGACAATCAGAGATAGTAAATATGTGTATATCTATATATATCTATATAGAGTGATATATAGGTATAGATATAGATATAAAGCTGTGTATAATGAACAGAGAAAGAATAAAAGAGATTTGCCATGTTCACACACCTGCTGATGGAAAGCGGCTTTGGAGCATCCTTTGAACTAGGCAGGACCCCAAAGCCAGCAGGACCCCTCCCCAGGCAGCAGCCCCAGCCAGGAGCCAGGGGCAGGGCCCTTTCTGCAACTCGACCAACAGGAGCGGCCGATGGCCTCCGAGCCCCTTCCCATCGCTGACTCCCACCGCTGGCCCCCGGGAAGACGGATGAGAAGGCGACCGGGGTGCGCCGGTGTGGGGAAGGCCAGAGTAGCTGGTGAGAAACAGAGCAGTGGGCAAGGGAAGGAGAGGAAAGCAAGGGTTCTGATCTCCCACCGCCATCCAGCTGCCTTCACCACTCGGGAACAGGCCCTCTGGCCCTGTTGGAGAGGAGCGAGAGACCGAACTGAAGACAGGGGAAACTGGGAGCTTTCTAAGGATAGAACACAAACCGTTTTCGTCATTGATTTGGGGTTGGTTTTTTTGTTTCGTTTTGGCGTGTGTACAACTAGCATTTCCCACCCACATGCCCCTCACCTTTCCCTGTCCATGCTTTGGGGGTGCACAGCTGCAGCCTCGTGTCCCGTGTCCCAAGCCGAGGCTGCGCGGAGCGGCGGGAGCCTTCCTCCCACTCCTCCGCCTCCTCGGGCATGCTGTCGTGGTACTTGTAACATTTGCATGAATGAAATGAAATCTATCTGTATATAGCATCCTATAGCGATAGTCCTTCCAACCATGTGGGTTGAGCATTGCAGATTACAAGCATTTTCTTTTCACTGGGTTTTATTTATTTTTAGTTAGTTCGGTTTTGCCATAGGGTTTTGCTCATTTGTTTGTTTGTTTCCTCTTAGCGGGGGTGGAAAGGATGGAAAGCTGTCCCCACTTACTGCTCGTGGCATGGGTCCATGAGAAGCAATAACAGCCATGCAGTTGTAGATTTTCAGGCGGGGAAAACCCACACCCCAGAGACTTCAGGCTCTGTCCAGCCGTGTGGATGGGGTTCTCTGACATGCTGAAGCCAGTGTGAAGGCCCCTCTGCCCACAGGAGGTGTTACACGAGGTCCCAGGGAGTGGGGTGAGCAGTCTGAGGGGAACAAGCGTGGCTGACTCCCAGCAACTCACATGCTTCTGCCTTCCGAGTCGGTGGCTGCCTCAAAGCCCTTGGCACCCTGCTATTCCCTGTACCCCCAGAGGTGTAGTGACAGCCCCTGTTTCTGAGTGTTAAGCCATCAGGACCAGTCCCCAGAGCTGGTCCTTCCCCACAGCCATCTGGAGGCAGGGCTGAAGGGCCGTACGGGATCTCCCACTCCACTGAGCGCAACCAGGACGCATCCCCCAGGAAAAGGTCGTGTTTTGCACTCTCCAAATCCGAAGTCACTGGACAGGATGAGACAGGGAGGTGTGACTCAGCATCACCCCCCTGGTGCCAGGAGTGCAGGCTGGATAGAGAGCTGAGCCAGGGAAATGTGGGTGTAGAGCTCCCCAGGGCGCAGCACGGGGCAGACACTGGGCACTGGTGTTGAGAGAAGTCTCCTGACCCCGATGCCCGTTGCCGGCTTCCTGACATTCCAGCCAGGCAAACTCCCAGCCTGCATGTCCATGGTGAGCTCTTCCCACTCAGCTGAAAACCATGTCTGATGCTTGTACCATAACCAGCTGGCTGGGGGTATTTGTACTCATCTTGAACTATCTGTGGAAATTTTAATTAACCTGCTGTAAGGTTTTCTCTAAGAATATGAAGTTGTGGGTTTTTGGGTTTTTTTTCTTCTCGAGCCTTGTTTCACTTTTGATTTGTTTTAGGGTTTTTCTTTTTTGTTTTTCATTGTTTTGGGGAATCAAACACAGGTGCAGGTTGTTCAGGTTTATGATTACCTTTATGTGCAATGATTTCATTTTCATCTGTTTGGCTTCATTTTTCCTTTGTGTGTATTGCCCACCACTATAGGCAGTGAGTCCACTAATTGTGATGATCCTTATCAATGGTACACAATGCACAGAGAAATAAAGTTTGTAATGATTCCTGATGGATCCAGTACTGCTCCTGCATATTCTCTATGGAAAACCCTTCTCTCCCCTCCAGCTGTTTCCCCTTTGTGGCCATCTCTCCTTGACTCACTGGTTTGCCTTCACCGTGTTTCTGCCTCTGGCAGGGGTAGTGGTGCCTTGGCACGGCCGCCCCTGCCCCATCCCATGCCCTTCCTCCCTCTCCATCTCCATGGTGCTCAGGCTCGGTGTCCGGGGCTCACAGCCTGCTCCACTCTCAGGGGGATGCAGGAAACCCCCCAGGGACAAAGCTGCAGGACAACCCACCCTCCTGGGGCCAGGAGCTGCCCCTGTGCATCCCTGGTCAGTGCTGGCTTGCCCTAGGCTTGGGGAGAGCCCTGGGTGTGCCCCCAAGGTACCAAGCAGCTCTTTCTTCTTGTGTCCTCTACAGAACTGCTCCTGCTCTCACTGCAGCCTCACAATAACCTGTGCTGGGTTAAGCCATGAGCTAACTGAGGGAGAATGCAAGAGGTGCATTACCAGGGCAGGGCCCATGGATGCCAAAGCAGATCTGAGGCACCCCATGAGGCTGGGCTACTCTCAAAGGGTGCCTGCCCTTGCCCCAGTCCAGGTGCTGTGGGCCATTTCAGACCCATCCGTGCCTCGACACAGCTCAGCCAGCACTGAGGAGGAGAGAAGTCTCTCCATGCCCAGGGATGTTGCTCCTCCCTGTGTTTCATCCAGCATCTGTTGAGCTGTCCCCAGATAAACCCTCCCTGCAACGCCTGGGAGGTCCTGCTCTGGCAGCTGAACCCAAACACCAGCCCTGGAGATGGGCCCCAGGCAAGCACTGCCTCCAACACTCCCCAGCAGACAGCACGGCCAGCAATGCCCATGTGCTTCTCCCAGGCACTGGATTGTGAAAGCAAAGCAGCTCTTCTGACCCAGTAACTGCATCTGCTGAAAGGTGATGTGGGTGTTTGCCCCTCATCATTTGCTTCTTCAGAATGAATTGCCTTTGCTGAAGTAATTAACAAGTCAAACGGGACTTGTGTGGCCACTCAGGTTAGCAGATCGTAAATTACTTTTCTGCTCACAGAGCTTTCCAAAGGGAATGATGGAGCAGTGCTTGCTTAGGACAAGGCCTAAATCACAGGCTGGACACCAGCCCTGTTCATGCAGTTGCTCTCTGCCAGCTGTGTGCTTTTGGGCATCTCAAACAAGGCTGTGCACAGTGTGATGTGAGTGTGCTCGTGGAGGGGTCACGGGGGAGCAGCCAGGGGAAGCAGTGTTCCCAAAGGTGCCAGGCTGCTCTCCTGCACAGCCTCCTCTTCAAACCACACTCCAAAGGCAGAAGAGAACTGCCCTCCCCGAGAAGTGCTGGAGGCAGCAGGAGGAAGCCCATCCCTGGCACAGTCACGCCTTGTCACAGCTCAGCTCCCTGGATCCCCTGTGCAATGCCAGAACTCTCCCATCTCTTCTTGTCCAGCCTCCCCACCCTTGCCTGCACAGGGAGAGCATCGAGCACTTCTGATAAAGGCCTGGGTTTATGGATGTTGCCAGAAGCAGCAGTCCAAACCCTTGGTCTCCATCCATTTCCCTGCCCCATTTGCTCTCACTCCCTCTCATCACCCCACCAGCCAAAGGCAAACCTTTCCATGGAAAAGGATGCGGCCCATGTCCAAAGGACATTCAGAGACAGGAGACACCCAAATAACTCCACAGGCCACTGCCAAGCACGTGGGGACAAGCAGAAGGAACACACTAGTGACAGCCCCAACCACCTTGGACAAACCATACTGCCAGCTCTCCAGGGCTCAGCGGGCAAATCCCAGTCACAGCCTGAACACTCGGAGAAGAAGAAAGGAAAGAGCCGCAGATCTGCAGTGCCTCGTGGCCGAACCCACCCCAACTGTGCCAGGGCAGCCCAGGAACTGCTCAATGCCAAGCTGTGAACCTCTCATCTCCAACCAACGACACTCCTGTCCCTATGTCACCCCATGCCAGGCAGCCTGCAGTGCCTCTGGGGCCAGGGGCGATCGCAAGGCTCGCTTGTGCATCTTCATCCCAGCTCCCTGGAAGGACAGAGGGGACAAGGGAGGCATGGAGCCCGCCGTGGTCACGAGCCTGGCTGTGAACTCGCTGCACTATTTCTGCTGCGGGCAGGGACTGGGGAAGCAGAGCCCCTGTGTTATTGTTACAGCTATTTTTAAATTCTCGGGTAAGAATCGTCGGCGTTGGTGGCCATATACATAACTCAGGAGGAAGTTCAACTACATTCCTGGAGGGACAGAGCTGAGCATAGACAGAAAGTGAGGAAAACTTAATGCTGGATGGTGTGATGCCAGGACAAAGCCTTGCATTATTTTCTGTAAGCTTTGGCACCCAAGCCCACCTGGAGAAATGTGTTTGCAGAGCACCAGGAACCTCTCTGGCCTCTCTGAGCAGGCAATGACCACCTACTGATGCCTGTACACGTGCTCATCACAGCTGTGGAAAAGTCTGTTTATCTTGTAAAAAATTGCCTTGCACAGGAAAGCATCCAGAGGCATCCGTATTCTTGCAAAAAGCACCGAGGGACAATAAATACAGTGAGATTCCTCACCTTTTAAGGACTTGAGCCTTTCTGCTGTTGGAACTGGAGGTGCCAAGAACCTCTTGCCAGCCAGCAGCACCCCTCACACGGAGGGAAGGGACACTGCAAGGGAAAGGGGCCTGCCTGGCCAAGTAGGAGCTGTTATCAGCAAAGACAGGCAGGAGCTTGCTGCTACCAGCAGGATTCTCTGCCTGTGGGATGCCCCTGAGAGCATCCAAGGAGACTCCACAGGGCTTTGCTCTCCCTCTGGAGCATCTCAAGAACGGCCAGTCCTGCCCCTGGCACTCAGTGCCCCCAGGGTGGTTCACCACCCTCTCCTGCAGGCTCTGCACCCTCCCTTGGCTCCTTCCCCTTTCCCAGAGGGAATGCCAGCTTGGGGCTGCCCTCACCACAAGTGTGGCAGAGAGCACTGGGGCACCCCCTGTTGCCACAGCAGGTGCTGTGGAGCACTGCTGGAGCTGGGTGTGCCAGTGGGATGCCCAGCACCACAGGGCATGGGGAAGGACAGGTGCCAAGGGCTGCCAGCCAGATCTGCAAGCCTCGTCCAAGCACTGCCACAGCATGTCCCCTGCCCTGGCTGCCACGGGCACGGCATGCACCTGGACCTCTGCACAGACACAGCACAGCCCCCAGCTCCTCTGGCTGTCCAACCCCAGACTGGGTTTTTATCTCTTTGAGTCCAAACAGCCCTCGGCCTGGTGCTCTGCCCCAGGAAAGCTTTCTGCCCCTGCAGTGCACAGCCCCAGCCCAGTTCAGGTGGCAATGGGAAGGACCATTAGTGACCCACCATTAGTGACCCCACCTGATGCCAGGATCCTCCACATTCTGCCTCGAGCCATCTCAAGGTCCCAAAATCTACACTCGGTGACAATCCAGCCTGCAGCTTGCTCTGTGCTTGCCTCCCCTGTGAAGCCTCTTCACGTTCCACCTTCTCCCAAGCTCCCTGTGGAGGAGCAGCCTCTGTCCCTCCCTGCTGCCCCACAGCTGGGGGTTTCCTATGTGGGACAGATTTCCTTTCTCACTGCACTTAACTGTTAGCTCAGCCTTGCTCTTTGTGTCCCAAGGCAAAGATGAACCACCCCACATCATGGACCTGAGCCCCTACAAACCAAGGAGCAGGCACAATTCCACACAAACCCCACAAACCCTCCTGCTCATCACCCAGGCACCGTCACAGCCACTACCCACAGGCACAGTTTTTATTGTGCCACTGTCCTTCACTCATTAGTCTGTGGACACCATTATCAAGTCCCACAGATGCTCCAATTCCACCCCCCAACCCAAACATCCTCTATGCTTCCAAAACAAGCTAATTTTCTTTAGCTGGGGTTTCAAGGCTTTCCTGCCCTTGCTTAAAATGAGCAGCTGAAGTAGAGCAAGTTGCAGTGGCTTGGGATGATTATCCACACTTGGAGCTCCTAAACCCTTGCAGCATGTGGGAGACTGCCACAGGGCTCTCTCCCTGCACCTCCCGACCTCTTTGCGGAGGTGGGATTTATCTCTCCTCCATTTCTTCCAGCTCAGAGGAGTCCCTTTACAGATAGGAGAATGAGACCTGCATGGAACACAGCCTTGCTCTGCTCTCCTGATGGAAATTGCCTGTCCATGGCACTGCCATCCCATGAGGAGTGTGTGCCCCTCTGCCCCAGCCCACGGCCCCTGGCAGGCTCCTCACTCACAGAAATGTGAGATTCTGGCAGATGAGCTGCTTTGCAGTTAGAAACATGCAGAAGTTAGAAACATGCAGAATTTCTAAGTCCCTGTGAAATTGCTGTGCTGGCACGGGCCAGGCTGGATCCTGGCAGTGCAAATGTGTCCCAGAGCTTGTTTGGGAATATCAGTGAAAGGTTTCACAAACCAGTAACTTTGTGACTACTGAGAGACGTAGGGATGTGCACAAGTGGATTTCTCCTTGTTTCATGTAATGCCAAGATGCCTCCCTGGCTTCAGCTCCAGCCCTGTGCCCTGCCCTGCCCTGCCTTGCAGTAGGAGCTGTGATGAGCTGGCCCTTGGCTGAACTCCCCCTGCTCAAATGAGAACAAACTCGTGCCTGTTTGTGTCTTCATTCGCTTGCCCCACGTTGCCTCCTTCATCTTGCAAGCTCTTGAGAAAAATGTGCCCATGCAGGGAGCCTTGCAGGAGCCCTGCTTCTCTTGCTCTTTAATCAGGAAACACACACTACTTTCAGCAGCTCTAGAGAACAAAAGATGGCAATAAAATCTCTTACATTACAGGCACTGTGTTAGCAAGGAGGAAAATGTTATTTATTTTTTCCATGACAATACTTGTCCTACTTCTTCTTTCCATCATGCATTAAGCATTAGGAGGCACAGCTCTGCACACAGTCCAGCTCTCAGGACTACCTGTTGAGGACATTGCTCAGCAATCCAGCAGTTTTATTTGTGGATGAAGGGCAGAAGGTGGTGAATTCTCCTAGGATTCCTAGCTCCTGCTGGAAGACACACAGCCTTGCTGGCAAAACCCACAACACGCAGGGTTTCGTGACATGCAGCCCTTTGTATCCTGGGTCTCTGTGCCAAGAAAACCTGGCATGAGGTTGTAAAATCCAAATCACGAACTTCCTGAAGACCACTCAGCAGGGTTGGGCATCTTTGTCCATCCTGCTGTCTCCAGGCTGCCCGGGGAGGTCTCTGGCACAGCCAGTGTTCACCACCTGAGAACGTCACCACTAACCAAGCAAGAAGAGGACATGGAGCAGACAGACCACGTTCCACCTCCCACCCCAAATACAAGCCCACAGGATATTCCCAGCAAAAAGCAGTCAGAGTGCCAGGCAGTCCTTGGGAACCTCTCCCCTCTCAAAGGGAGCAGGTTCCCCACAGTACTCACTCCCCACATCGCTGCCAGGAGGGAGGGGCTGCTCGCAGCTCAGCATCCTGCAGGCACAGCCAAAGGAGACACCTGGGCTTCCTTCTGGGACCATCAGCCAGAGGGGCCTGCAAGGAGTGGCCATAATATTCCAAAGGAGAGATAAATGAGATGAGAATGAGTTAAAAACCCCTGCAGTAGGGGTAATTTAGATCCATCACTTATTTCCTGCTGTAATGAAGTGGCCCAATTATCTTGATGCTTGAATGACCACTCCAGTCCTCAAAAGTAATTTCCATACTTGAATGGCTGCTCCTCCTCCTAGAGAAACCATCTCAGAAAGAAACACATCTTTCTTGGCAGAGATGTAATCCATGCCAGCAGCTCCTCCCACTGTCCCTCTCAGGAGAGGAGGGACACTCGGGCAGGGAGCTGCCTGCACAGCCTGTCCCAGGATTTCTGGACACTCCCCACAGCAGGGGTCCCCTGGAACAGTGGGATGCAGGAGGGCAGGAGCTCAAAGTGGCTCCTGGGCCTGAGAAGTGCTGGGGACAGCTGGTGGCTGGATGCAGCCCGTGAGGGGAGGCAGGCAGCAGGCGTGTGGTGAGTGTCCCTGCAGGCACCCCATGCCAGGGTGGTGGCTGGGCACAGCACTGCCAAGGCAAGCTGTCCGCTGGAATTTTGGATGTGCTCCAGAAAGAATGGCTCTCACTTTCCTGCTCTCTGACAGCCACCCGTCTCTGACAGCCAGCAGTGTGCCCCTGCTCAGCAGCCCGGGGGAGCTCCCGTGGCCCCGCAGCAGCACGGGGCAGGCAGGCAGGGAGGAGGCTGTGACCACCCTTCCTGACGCACCCAAAGCCACTGCCACCGCCATCCTGTCACCCATCACCCTGTGTGTGTCCCCCTCACAACCACGCTAGGGCAGACAGACGTCTTGTGCAAACCTTGACAGAGAGAGAGAGAGAGAGGGAGGGAGAGATCTCGGAGAGCCCCACCAGCCCCCTGGTCCCCCCAGCAGGGACAGGGCAGGCAGACCCCAGCTGGACAGAGCCAAATTATCCCAAAGCTGGGCTGAGAGCTTGCAGGAGAGCTGGTTTGCCTGGAGACAGAAACCAGAGCATGGGTCATAAATTGAACTCCACCTTCCCTCTGCCACCTGCGCTGTGCTTGGTGCCAGGAGCTGGCCCTGCCCCAGCTTGTGCCCCAAGCTGAGGGTCACCCCCAGGCTCAGCAGCTGGAGCCCCCCCAGTCTCTCTGTCTCTGTCACAGTTCCTCACAAATTCAATGGCACAATGCAGCTACACTATTTGAAAAGCCATAATATTTGTTGGTACGACTCTTTTATTACTGTCAATTTATATATATATTTGTTGATAAAAGAGGTCATCTTGGGAGACACTTCCAGTCTACTGGGAAATAATTGTCCGATGCTGTATATTCTGTACATGCTGTATAAACAAAGCAAAATATGTAAATCTAAGTGTTTGGTGGACTCGGTGGCACGTGCTGCAGGGGGAGATTGGGACCAGGCAGGGCCCCTTCTTGGGCCACCACGGCTGGGCCCTGGGGCTCCCAGCAGAGTCCCCGTCCTGCTGGGCTCTGGACACGGTCTGGGGCAAGGTCTGGCCACGGGCTGCGGCTCCCTCGGTGCTTTACCCCACATGAAGGTGGAAAGGGGGCAGCTGAGTAGTGAGGAGCTCCTGCCAGGGCACGGCACAGGGCCGGGCACGGCCGGATCCATCCGGAGCTCGCAGCACGCCCGCTGCTGCCCACCTGCTCCCCAGCCCGCAGCCACCACCCAGCAGGACATCTCGAAGCCTTAGGGGTCCGAGAGAGACGATTCCCCGTGGGAAGACGGCCGGTGAGGGCAGAGACTGGCTCCGAGCATCCGGCTCCTCCAGCTGCTCCCCGCGCCAAGGCAGCCGCCCTCCCTGGGGTGTTTTACAGCAGCCGCGAGCTGTGACCTTCTAACCCGACACACGCTCTTAGAAAACCTGTTTCATACTTTCCGTGGTATCGATCTACAACTTTTGAAATTATTGGACACAGTCGTGGTAGCCTAAAAGTTGTGCTGAGCTCATATATTTTTATATTTGTGGTGTTTTCCTATCAATAGAGAGTAGTGAACCCTATAGCTGAAAGTGAACTATTCAAAATAAATATATGACTGCAGAAAATATTTGTAAAAATAATTTATTTTAAATATTCTGCCAAAGATAGCTCTCTAACGATCTGTAAGATGTCGTTTCTCTCTTTTTGCTCTGAATGTCATTGTGAAAGGACCTTTCTCCCCATATCTTTTGAAGATTTTTTTTTTGTATCTTTAAGGGCAAAGAAATATTCTGATGATTTTTTACTAGAGCAGTAAATAGAATAGTAGGGAGGCACGAGACAACTCTGCAAAGGTTGTAAACAGGATCCAGTAACAATCACTTTGAAAATCCGGTTTCTCCCGGAGTTCCTCTGGCTGACAGATGGGGTTTGAAGCCTGGGACAGCTGTCCAGCAGGAAGACCTTGGCTGCTGCTGCTGCTGCTGTGGCTGCTGTGTAGCTTACCCAAAGGAGGGAAATCTCCCGAGAATCCCATCCCCAGGCTTGGGACATTTGGATCCCCTTGCATCCAATCTTAGCCTCTTCATTATTTATGGGCGTGATTTATTTATTAGCCCTCAATAGGCCCTGTGGCACATGGGGAACCCTCACCCAGAGCTTTGTGAGGCTTCAGTCCAAAGCCATTCCCTCCACACTCCTGCCAGCAGCCCTGAACCGTGGCACAGGGAATCCTGCTGGCATCCAAACCTGTCCCCTTCCTCACGTGGGGACAGGGCAGGGGACAGCCAGCCACCAGGGGACACCTTAGCAAGAGGATCCATCCCTGCAGGTATCCAGTTAAAACAGGGGGAAGCATAGCCTTTTACCATGGAGAAGCTGCCTAGATTAGCCTTTGAGAAATGACTATTTTTTTTATTATTATTGCAGAGAAAAATCTTTCCCTTCTTCATTTCTCCCTTTTGAAATGACTTTTCAATACTAAGGAAAGCCTTCATTATCTTCTGTGATCCCCAGGTCTGCTGCGGAGGAAATAAATCCTCAGCCATGTCTGTTAGGCTCCACCACTTCAAAGAGATTTTTGGCTCAGATTTCTTTCCCTTCTGAGCAGATTCACCATTTATTAAATGTCTTGGTCATAAAGGTCTGGAGGAATTAACTGGTAAAAAAAGAAATAAAAGCCCTGTTCCAGTGAATGTGTTTCCACAAGCGATTCAGCTTTTGGCTCCCCCAAGGTCAGGCACGTGTGTAAGTGTTTTATTGGGAAGGGAGGTGGGAAAAGCAGTTTCCAAGCCATAGGGAGTGATGGGTGTGACGGGAGGACTGCTGTCCGTGGGTGGCACACTCTGCAGCCGTGGGGAGCACGGGAGCCTTTGTTCCTCTGGGCTCTCTGGACCCGGCGCTGCGCAGCTGCTGCGCCACAGGGAAACGCCAGCGAGCCAGGGAAGACAATGGTGAGAAGAATTGGGTTTCTGATCACTGTGCATTTTGTTAATTAGTGAATTCAAATAGTTTTATTTTTACCAAAAAAACAGATAATCTTTATTCCAGTAAAGACAACTGTTGACTTGAGATATATATAAATATATATATATTATTTGAATGGTTTATATCCTGTTGCTCTAACTACATAAAATGGAAACATGTTGCAAGTTGTGTCATTTCAATATACAAAATAAATGACTTTTCCCTGCATGCTGCCTGGGTATGTTGTGATTTGAATTAAGAGTTATATTTGAATTGCCTTATTCAAGAGGTTGTATGTTACCTAACTGGGGAATGACCTGGCACTGTTCATCACATTACATGTGTACTTGATGCTGTATTATGTCAAATTCAGATGAGTTGTCTGTCATCTATGTATTTTGTGGGAGATCTTTTATCTTGTTAAACTGTGATATGTAAACCTTCATTGCCTGAAATAGTCACAGTTGTATAAATCAGTGTCTTCAGCTGTTTTCCTAATTTTAACACAATTCCTAACACAAAATATAGATGTTTGTAAATTCTTCATTCATTTGGTCTATTTTTATGTATGAGGCTTTTTTAATCTGGCAAAGCAATAAGATAAGGCAGCCTTCCCGGAATTTTTCAATCAAGGCACAGCTACATTTCTATCCCTCGGCAAGAGGCAACAACCAATTTCCAGCAGGGACAATTGGCATTCGGGATGCCTGTTTATTGCTATTATCTCTCCTGGCTCGGATGGGCCATTATCCCGGCAGAAGGCGATGATTAATGCCGAGCCAGCCGTGCGGCTCCGCAGCGCCTTCCGCAGCGCCGCGGGGCCCCGGGCTGGCAGGGACCGAGGGGACGGGTCCCTGCGGACCCCCAGCTGGCAGACTGGAGCATTTCTGGACGTTTCCATGCCTAAAACCCCCAGTACAGCAGTGGCTGGCATCACTAAAACACTCCTGCCAGAGTCAGCCGCGGTCCCTGCTCAGCTGTGCGGGTGCCACAGCGTCCCGAGCACGGGCAGCAGAGGTGGCTCGGGCACACGAGCCAGAGGTGGCACACGAGCCAGAGGTGGCACACGAGCCAGAGGTGGCACACGAGCCAGAGGTGGCACAGGAGCCAGAGGTGGCACACGAGCCAGAGGTGGCACACGAGCCAGAGTGCCAGAGGTGGCACACGAGCCAGAGGTGGCACACGAGCCACGCCGAGGCGTCTCAGCCCCACCGCGCTCTCCCCACTCTTCCACTCTGGACCGCAGCTGCACAGCAAACGCTGCTCGCTTTTTACGTCTAGTGACCATAAGAAACGCATGGCCAAAGGAAAAAAAAAATCCTGGAGTAGGACAAGCTGTGGTCCTGGGTTGTTGAATCTCGATCCAGGACTTCGAGTGCTAAAAAATTCCCATCCCATCCACAAACGTGCCCATCTCTTTTTTCCTTTTTCTCCCTTTACTTTTGGCATGGTTCGGGTTGGAAGGCTGTCAGAAGGGACGAATGCGCTGGGAAGGGCTGGGGGAGCGTGGGGAGGAGGCTGCCAGAGGCAGGGCGGAGCGGCAGGGAACGACCCAGAGGACTGGGGGAAACAGGTTTGCTAGAGACGAGTGTGCGGCAGAAATTCCAGTTTTTGCTGCAGCCCCTGGGGGCTCTCAGCGTGCCCCGGGAATGTCACCGCGGCCGGAAGGGCTGGGGGAGCGTGGGGAGGAGGCTGCCAGAGGCAGGGCGGAGCGGCAGGGAACGACCCAGAGGACTGGGGGAAACAGGTTTGCTAGAGACGAGTGTGCGGCAGAAATTCCAGTTTTTGCTGCAGCCCCTGGGGGCTCTCAGCGTGCCCCGGGAATGTCACCGCGGCCGCCGATCCCTCAGGAATGTCACCGCGGCCACCGATCCCTCGGGAATGTCACCGCGGCCACCGATCCCTCAGGAATGTCACCGCGGCCGCCGAGCGCGGGGAGGGCGGGGCGGAGCCCGAGGGGAGGCGTGGTCCCGCCCCTAAGCCCCGCCTCTCGCGCCCCATTGGCTGCCGTCGGCCCCGCCGCTGCCGCCATTGGCTGGTGCGCGGGCGGGTTTCCCGCGCGCGGCCGGGGCGATGGCGGCGGAGCGCGGCATGGAGCTGGTGCGGGAGCTGCACCGCGCCGCCGGCGGGCACCTCCCGCCCTTCCGGGTGAGCACCGGCAACTCCGGGAACACCGGGAACACCGGGGCGGGCCCCGCCGGCGGCCCGCGCTCACTGACCGTGCCCGCTGTTGCAGACGGAGGAGATGCGGCAGGCGCTGGAGGAGATGCGGGCGCTGTACGAGCGGAACCAGGCCGATGTGTGAGTTGCGCGCCGCTCCCGGCGCGTCCCGCACGGCTCGGGCGGCGCTCCCCGGCCCGCAGCTCTCCTCCTACTCCTCTTTCTCCCTCCCCTCATCCCCCAGGTCCGAAGCGAAGGCGGGACGGACGGACCTGATTTTCCTCATCCGGTTCCGGCACTGCTGCCTGCTCCGGAACCAGCGCTGCCTCCTGGCCTACCTGTGAGTGCGGCGGGGCTGGCCGCTGCCTGGCTCCGTCCCTGCAAAGAGAAGGCTCTGCTTCCTCTTGCTCTTTAAAAGTTTAGATTAGTGGTGTCACTGCTGTGGCCTGGGGATGCCAGCACTCACCTCAGCAGAGGTGTTGGGTTTGCCCCATTTCTTCCCCCAGGTATGACCGGTTGCTGCGGATCCGAGCGCTGAGGTGGGAGTACGGCAGCGTTCTGCCCAGCACCATCCAGTTCCACATGGCAGCTGAGGAAGTGAGTCAGCCTCGTTTCAAACTCTTCCCACATGTTCCTCCTGATGGATTATTTAGTACAATCCAAATAGGGTAGTCTTCCCCTCACTATAAACATGACATTTAACATGTCTTTCTGTAAACACTTACTGGTGTGTATTCATTGTTTGTGCGTACAACCCTGTTAATGCCCACAGGTGGAGTGGTTCAATCGGTACAAAAAGTCTCTGGCTACCTACATGAGGTCAGTAGGAGGAGAGGAGGGGCTGGACCTCACACAGGACATCAAACCTCCTAAAAGCCTCTACATTGAAGTAAGTGCAAGATTCTATCCGTGAATAAACATTTCCATGACTATCTCTTTCCGAGCATTTCATCCCCATCCCAAGTCAGTTCATCAAGCAAGAACCTTTCAGAGCTCCAAAGCTTTCACAGGTTTCTGTGTTTTACTCTGCCTGCCAGCATTTTACTCCTACTGAGAGCACAAAGTATGTTGAGAGATGGCACTTCTAGTCTGCAGGGAGTTTGTGGTGGGGCAGGTTATCCAGTTTGCAGCTTTTTGCAGAAACTTAACTAACCAAACCAACTAGAAACCACGTTCCTGTGCCAAGGACTGTTGCCTGGAGGGGGTGGTTCTCACTGGACTCTTACAGAGCTGTGTTTCCACTTTGCAGGTGCGGTGTTTGAAAGACCACGGGGAGTTTGAGATTGATGATGGCACTACCATCCTATTGAAGAAGAACAGCCAGGTACCTGTGGCAGGAGTGTGGTCTGTTCTCTTCCTTCCCTTTCACTCCCATGACATCCCCCTGCCTATGCTGGCCTTGCAGCATGTCCCAGTCCCTGCACACACAGCTCCTTGCGTGTGCTGTCTGTATGGTCCTGAGTGCAGCTCTGCCTGATCTGGTGCCATGAGGCTCTGGATGTACAGCACAAGAAACAGAGCTGGTTGTGTGCAACAACAAATCCAACAAATTCGAGGAGGGTTTTTCTGTGTTTCTGTGCAGCACTTTTTACCCCGCTGGAAATGCGAGCAGTTGATCAGACAAGGAATTCTGGAGCACGTTCTGTCCTAAGTGTACAGGACAGGAGGGACAGCTTGGTGACCTGCCCATGATGAGGACTGAGTTCTGGTGTGTGCAGGACTTCAGAGACCTCAGTATTTCTGCAGTGGCACCCTGCCACTCCTCCTAACACCTCTGATGCCTTAAAACCATGTCTCTTCATGAGCAAAGGGTGCAAGCTGGTAATATAACAATCCTGGGAGTCCAGGATAGTGGGGGGGGGCATTATCCAAGCCCCACAGCTACACCCATGGTTCATGAATGCATTTTTGTTTGGAGTAGTTCTTTGTTCACACTGTGCAGGTAAGACACCAACTGGCTGGGTACCGGAAGCCAGGAAAACTTCATGGTTGCAAAATAAAGAACTCCTTCAGCCTCGGTCTCTTGGGTTTTTAAGAGCTAATGTGGTGTTCATTCAGCACTGTGATCTGGCTCTCCAGCCAATCCCATCCTGACCCTGCAGTGTGGTGGTTATTTAAGTATCTCAGTGGAACTCAGATAAGGCTGCACAAGGTTCTTTCCAGGATTACACATGAAGCCTTGTCCCCATCAGAGACCCACAAATGTTGTTTCTAGAGGTGCTGTGTGAATGATCATTGCAATCTGGGTCATGGGCCTGGGTTTTTCCCAGTGTGCTTGGCCTGTGCCTCTGTTCCTGTGTAGAATCTCTTATCCCAGAACATGGTCTTGTAGGGCTTATGGGCTACTTAGGGTGGGAAAGGGAGCAGAGGGTTTTAAGGATTCTGGTTAGCACAAAACCAGAACAAAGCTGAAGAGAGCTGAAGAGCTGCTTTCCCTGTCTGGTTTTCCTAATGGAGCTCCTCAGCTCTTGCACTGTGTCTGGGAAAACACTTGCAAGAACATCAGCCCTAGATAAGACCAGAGGTTTGCTTAGCCCCCATCTCAGACTGGAGCTGAAAAAGCAAACAGCTGGGGAAGAATGCAGGAACAGGACAAATGCCTGGGGCATTACAGCACTGCTCTGTCCTGCTCACTGCAGCAGCAACAATCCGGTTGGTTTTGGATCCTAGGCTCAGGCTGTAGGAGGAGCTGTTGGGAATAAATGTTCAGAGCAGTTGCGGAAGGTGACTGAGGTACAGAGCAAACTGGGAACAGCAGGAGGTGCTGTAACATTACAAACTTTTTAATGTCACAACTCAGCTTTCCTGCTTGGAGTGACCAAGCACAGGGTCCTGCAAGCCCTTCTGCCCTGGCTTTCGAGATTAACTGTGGCTCCAATATCGACCTTCTGCAGAGAGGGAGCATCTGCACCAACACCAAACACTGCCAAAATCCTGTGAGCTGGCTGCCCTGAGACAGACATGACATAACAACACTCTGCCACTGGGAAAGGCACCAAGGCTGCTGCTCTCAGTTGGAAAATTCAGCTACCCACAAGACCAGTTTCCTCAAAGGACTCTAGGCTTCCCATTTGGTATTTTCTGCACTGGAAAATCCTGGCAAGACCAGAGAGGACAAGGCTGATTTTCCAACCCAGCCGTATCTCCCATTCTGCACCTGACCAGGACCAGGAAGGACCAGGGGCTGCCACTGCAGATGTCCCATCACCCATTCAGAGACGCTGGTGTGATTTTACCAATAAGCTGCTTCAGAGCTGAGGCTTGTTCCTCCAACAGCTGGTTCTTCTCCTCCATGCCCTTCTGCTTCAGCTCAGCAGCCTGCAGGGCCATTGCAAACCTCCTGTTCTCTCCACGGAGCTCTTCAATCAATAGTTTGTTCCTGGAGAGTTGGGCCTAAAGCAGGGACAGGAGGCTTCAGGTTCAGCATCCCATGCAGGGGTACCAGACGGGCAGGGACACACAGCACCAGCCCCTCTGGCACTCACCTGGGCATCTCCAAGCTGAGCTGCCCTCTCTGCCAGCACAGCTTCAGCATTCCTCAGACTCTGTTCCAGCCCCTCTGCCTGCTCCACAGCTGCCTGCAGCAGCTGCTCGTGTTCCTCCTGCAGTGGACAAGAAAGTGTCTGTGGGTTGTCCCAGCAGTCTCCTGGCCTCTGGCAACCCTGGACTGTACATTTCCCCAAGGCCCTCTTCATGCTCATGCTCCTTGAAGCACAGCAGGTGGGTTCATCAGAGGTGCAGGATACAAAGAGCAGGAGGACAGATGTCTAGAGCAGTACAACCTTCCCTAGGTCTGCACCCAAACAGTTTTAAGACAAGGCACAGATTTTCCAGCAGGGTTTTCTATAAAAAGAAGCCATTGGCCTCCCCTCTCCCAGCCATGTCCAGGAGAGCTCAGGGAGAGACAAAGTCTCCTTGGATGCAGTCCTTGTGCCTGCTCATTATAATTCCTTAGGCTATAATTTGCCCTATCTTTGCCCAGAAGACAAACTCACAAAAACCCAACACCTGGTTGCTCAGTGCCCTAGAGATAAATCCACCTGTTTGAGTGCAGGCTGGTGACTGGAGGATTCATGAAGAATTAAAGTTGCAGCTGAATTTGAAGGTAAGTGCATTTTCCATGTGGGTTCTTTATATCTACCATCTTCCACCCAAACCTCTGGTGGCTTCAGTCACAGCTGCCTTCCAGGTTGCCAGGCCAGCAGTGTTCCCTTCACAGTACCCCTGACTGAGCTCCTGCAATTCCCTGCTTACCTGGGTCCTGACCAGCTGCCTGCATGTTTGCTCAGCCTGCAGCTGGAGGCTTTCCTGGAGCTGCTGAGTCTTGCATTGTTCCTCTCTCAAGGTGTTTTGCAGCTGCTCAAACTGTTTCTTTGGCACCATGTTGTTTATCTGGGCCTGGGCCTGCTGCAACTGCAGAGCGTGCTGGGCCTGGGCCAGGCTCAGGCTGGCTTTGGCTTCTAAAAGCTGTAACACAGAAAGGTTGATAGCTGGTTACAGCTTTGAGCCAACAACAGGACAGGCCCAGGCTGTGTTTTGGGGGAGAGGAGAGGTTAGATAGTGCCCTCAGCTCTCACCCCAGCACAGGCACAGCAGAGCTGCATGACCATGGCAGTGGTGCTCACTGGGCAGCCTGCAAAGCAAGGGAGTGAGAGCACTGAGAGCTGCAGGAGGAGACACAGAGACCCTGTGCTGAGAGATGCTCCCCTTGCTGAGTAGTGAGGAGAAGGAGTTGCTGGAGGGATTCTCTGGGAGGGAGTTCCAGGACCAAGGGCCACAAGAGCAAGAGACAGAGGGGGCTGTTGACTTGGGTTCTTGGATACATCCCAGGCTAGCTGTGATGTCCTAAATGTCCTGTACTACATGTCCTCTGCTTCCTGTCACCAGCAAAGGGCAAAACTGGTAATGGGAAGCAGATCTGGTCCAACTTTGCCTTTGGGCTGCCTAGGGATGGCTGGCATGGGTAAGCTGTACTTTGGAAAGCCAGTCCTCAGGGCAGAATGCAGGAGAGGAATATTAACACATTGGAAGGTTTCTCACATTGGCTTTCCTCCCTCTGTCCTTGTGATCCACATTACTCTGTTCTGACCACCTCATTTCCCATCCCTCAACAATCCCTGTCTGGCTGCTGTCATCCCTTCCCAACCCTTATCCAATTCTACCACTGCTCCAGCTCCTCTGGCAGCTGAGCCATGGGGAACCACAGCTCCTGGCACCCCTGTGTGAGCCACCTCCACTCAGCCCCATCCCCTCTGCCCAGCCAGCCTGCACAGGACAAGCACAGGGGGTATCACAGGGACAAGCAAGCAAGGGCCTCTCCCCAGCTGCACCTGAACTGGCTTCAGCCATATCTGAGAAGGAGGGAGAATACTTTGTCCCCCACAAAAAAGGACATCTTTTATCTGCTTGGGGAGGGTGTCCAGCACAGCCCCAGGCAGGACAATACCAACATCACAGAGTCCACTCAGCAGCCTGCTGCTGAATGAAGGACACTCACCTTTTCCTGCGAGGCCTGGAGCTGCTGTTGGAGCAGCTCCATCTCCATCCAGCAGGCTGCATGCCTCTGGTGGTGCTCCAGCCTTGCAGTAATCTCTGCTCCTCGTAGCCACTCAGCCTCCAGAAGGCTCTGGCTCTGCAGCTGGGCAGTGCCAGGGCCATCACTGTGACCAGCCTTGTGCCCAGGGGGCTCACAGCCCAGCTGAGGCCTCTTGACATCTGGGTGAGAGAGCTCCTCCTTGCCCTTATCACTCTGGAAAAGGTGGAGAAAAGAAACAGCAAATCATGCACAGGAGGCCTGGGGTGGGAACACAGGCAACAAAGACTGACTGAGCCATGTGGGTTTGAGACTGGGAGTGAGAGACATCTCAGGGAGAAAGAGTGAAAGTAGTGAAAGTTCGTTAAGTCATTAAAGACTTTCCCCTTCTGTAAGACTTTCAATGTCACACAAGTTTTCACTGCTTTACAAGTTAAAAGATGAAGCTGGTCCTTCAAAGGAAGACTAGGTTTGAATGTTTGAAACAAACATTTTTGCTCTTCTCTATGAACACGTGCAGTTTTTGTCCTTCTAAATCCTTCAGCCAAGAGCCTGGCAATTAGGGTTAATGGCTTCTTACCAAAGCTGTTAACTCTGCTATTTCAGCCAGCTCCTCCAGCTTCTCTCTACCCAACTCACTCCTGTTTTTCCTGCTGGGAAGAGGGACAGGATCAGCTTCAGACCAGAGGGCAGCAAAGCACAGCCCCCCCAGAGGGGAGCCCTGTTTTGGGTAGTCCCACATCTGGTTTTGGCCTGCAACATGAAGCAAAGCCAAGCCAAAATAGATATGGCCCTGAATTGATGCAGGAGGGAGTCAGGTGCCTGTGTCCCAGCAGGTGACTCAGCTCAGCCCAGCCCAGGGCAGACAGCCTGGGGACATCCAAAGTCCTGCAAAGCTGTCAGAGACCTAAAACCAAGGAATGAAGAACAATGGGAGGGACAGTTTACCAGACTGGGATCGTCTGAGACACCAGAAACCTGTCTCTCCCCAGATTTATGGCTCAGTGGGTGACCCCAGTACCTATCTACAGCTTCCTAAGGAAGAAATCCATCCCATGTTAACTCTTCAGCAAGCTGCAGCCAGCACTGTCTCCTGTGCAGGGAGAGACAGCAGAGTGAGAAAACCATGCACAAGCCCCATTTACTCTGGCATTCTGTGATGGTTCCCTGATCTTTTCCAATTTGATTTCCAATGGCAGCTAAGGGCTAAGGAAAACTGAAAAAAACCTTCCCATAACTCAGGCAAAAATGTGAGGACAATCAAGAGATAAGAGTAGAGACGGAGCAGGTTTTCAAGGGAAGGGAAATAAAGGGGAATAAAGACAAAGAGCATCAGACTGAATTTATGTGGCTTCCAGCTGGCTGAAATTATTTGGCAGTCCTGTGGATACAAGTGATTTGACTCATCAAGACACACCAAGACTTCATTAGAGGGTAACAGGTGGTGAGACCAACCCCTCAAGTGAAATAAAGCCACATCAGGAGAAATCAGCTTGTTTGTGAGGCTTCTGTGATTTTACAGTGCTGGACACAAAGCTGTGACCCCCAGATCCAAGGTGTCCTCCTTCCACTTCTGTTGGTACTCCCAGTCTCGCAGGAGGCCATGAATACTGGCACTTGTGGGAATGAAGCTCACTCCTGTGTTGGACAGTCCTGTCCAACAACTGCTGCTGAACACCAGAGCCATATAGGACCCAAATTCCTCAAGGAAGGCACAGAATAACAGACCACCTATCCTGGCAGGGAGGGCAGCACTGCAGATTGTGGCAGTGCCTGTGGCACGCAGAGGAGCTGTGTGAGGAAGTTCTTCCTCTCTTCTTGAAACACAAGGACCAGTCCATGGGCTACGTGGTGTTTGCTCATCTCAGTGCAGCTGCTTTTGGGAATTTTACATCGAGTTCACATGCTGTGCTGCCTCTGGCATCTCCAACATCCATGTCCAAGGCAGAGGAGGTGAGTGTGCAGTCAGCCCCAGCCACAGGAGCACATCCCAGCTCCCTGACCACACTCCCATCATCAGTAAAAGACATATCATAGCTTTTGCATTTGTCTGCATGTGCTCAGTAATATTTATTAATTGGAAGTATCCTAGTTCATAGTCCACTTCATGAGAGCAGCAGAACAAAGCTGCTGTTGGAACATCCAAGAGAACACAGCTGCTGTTACAGCCTTCAGCACCATCGTGGTGTTAAGCAGCCTTGTGTCTCACAAGGCATCTGCTTTTTCTTTGCAGCAGCATGTTGGATCTTCAAACTACCTTTGTACTACCTGACACTCTCTTGAGCTCTGGGCTCATTTTCCAAGTACTGCATGACATCTTTAAGCTGCTTCACCTCCAATTTCAACCTGTTCCTCTTCCTCTCCAGCTCTGTATTGACAGCCTGAATGTCAGGTTTCCTCCTATGTTGTTACACCACTGTCTCACAGAGCTTTTTTCCTTCTCTTCTTGCCCTGCAGGTCAGGTCTATCTCCTGAGATGTCTGCTCTTTGAAGGCATTTAACTCTGCCTCCTTCCCAAGCACATCCCCTTGTCTATCAAGATTCCATTTCTCCCTGACAAATGCTTTCCACTTTGCCTCCAGCTTCTAGATTGAACAGACCATTTGTTACAACAAACATCTGCACTGTTTGCACAGTGTGTGTCCATCATACAATTGTTCACTTCTTCCCTGTTCCTTCAGTGTTGAAATTGCAACAGAAGATTATGGTCTACCTGCTCATCTGAGTCTTAGGGGATCAGCTCATCTTCCCCCAGAGAACAGCTCTTCAGTCTCCTTGTCCCTTCCAACAGCAGAGCCCTCAGCTTCACTGTCTCTGCAGGATGTGGTGGTGAGAAGCTGCTGCTCCCCACAACTCCCCTGTGAACACCAGAAACTCCAGGATTTGGTGTGCACAAAGGCAGGACTATAAATCAGGCAGAAGATCTGTAGGCAGCTTTGTGCTCCTTGAACTGTTCTGTCACCTATGTGGCAGTTTAGGATTTTCTCTTGCAGTGCTGCAGCACAAAACCCAGCAAGCACCACTGACCTCTCAGTTCAGCAGCAAAAGGAGTAAATGTGGAAACTGAGGCCTCTCCCACGGACATTTACAGCTGTCTGAAGAGGAGGCTGCGCTCACACTGTCACCTCAGAGCAGGCAGGTTAGAAGTGTGCTGCAAGCCAAGGGTGACAGGCTCTGATACAGCCCCTACCATCAGGAAACACCTGGCTGCTTCTCCTCTTGGTCCTGTCCCTGGTTTTACTGTGACAACACTGAGTGATCTCCCACACAAACATTTCATGAGGTGACAGTGATTTCCACAGAGCCTTTGCCAGCCAGTGAGGCGAAGGCTCCAAACCCTCCTAGCAGCTAAGACAACCTGGAGAAGCACATGAAGTAGCCCCACAAGAGTGATGAGGCACCACCCTGCTCCCCAGCCTGACCTCTCTCTCCAGCAACCCTACTGGAGCAGATGTCTCATCAGTCACACTGTGGCAGCTGTGCTTACCAAGCAGCCAGGACATCTCCCCCCACCCCACTCACCTTGGTTTCCAGCTGCACCTTCAGGTCCTGCAGCTGCTCTTGGAGCTGCTCCACTGGGAGTGACATTTCTGTAAACACAGAAGTAGGAACAAGAAGGCTTGGAGAGGGGTGTGATGGCAGAGAGGAGCCCTTTGAGGGGAGGCCTACAAGACAGGACTGATCAGGATGGCTGCAGCTTCATCCAGTCCATAAGGAGTTTGAGAGGTTGCATACAACCCCAAAAGATGAACATTCCCCATCTATCTGGCAACTAGTCCCACGGCTGCATCACCCCTCTTGGCCAGAAGCTTTTATCTAATGCTCAACTTGAATTTTTCCAACCCACAGTTTGGGGCTACTTCCTCTTTATTGCATTGTTTCCTCAGCATCTTCAACACTGAAAATCTGCCAGTTCACCCACAGCTGCCTAGTTGACAGGTCCCATCAGCAGCTCTCAAGTTGGAAAACCCTTCTCTCCTCCATCTCCCTTCTCCCCACCACCCATCTTTTCCTTCTTCCCACCCATGGCTACTCAGTACCAGAAGTGGCAGCAGTAGTTCAGGCACAACAAGCCTCCCCACACTCCCATGCAGACTTGGATGCAGAGGGAACTCTGTTGCTGCTGAGAGGATGGGCACTGGGCCCTCCTGCACGTTACCTGCTGCTGGCAGCCCTCCCTCAGCCCTGCTCTCCTGCAGCTGGAGGCGCAGCCTTTGCAGCTCCCTTCGCAGCGCTCCGTTCTGCTCGTGCAGCACCTGAAACAAACACTGCTCAGGACACAGGACAAAGCTCCTCCAAAGCTCCTGGCAGGGCCTCCCCCAGCCCCAGCACAACCTTCCCAAACTAAGGAAGGCATCACAGAATTTGGAGGAGCCAAAGAAGAAATACAACCCCAGATTTCCAAGACCACCATCACTACCCAAAGCAACTTCCCCTGAATGCAAAAGCCAAAACCAGGAGTCTGCCAACACCTCAGGGGCTGGGCCTCCTGAGACCCTCCTGGCCTAAATAACCATTGGTGGAATACAACACAGATAAAACATCATGATCTCAGCACAAGGCCAGGGGTTTGTGTTTGCATCCTCAAGGATCCTTGTGGGCATACGGGCTGGCCAACAAGCACTACTCTGTGCAGAGATGGCAACCAGGATTCACAGTGAAGCACAGCCCACAGGCCTCTGGGAAGGAACTTTTCCAGGTTGCAGAAGGAATAAAACAAGGGAAGAAGGCACTGATCCCATGGGAAGCACAGCATGAGGAAGGTCCTGGTGGTCTCCTGGTGCCAGAGACACCCTAAGGCCAGCACAGGAGTTTATCCCATCTCCATCAGCAAGGAGTCCCAGAGCTGAACACCAAGTAATGAGCCACCACACCAGTGCAATGAGCCACTTCCATGGAGGTGTCTGGAGATGGGCAGCTGCTTGCTTCACTTCACATCCTCTATCCTGTACTGGAAGCAACAGCATACAAGGCATGCTGGACTGTCCACTTTGAGCAGAAATCCAATTACACCCCATATGCTGCCACCCAGGAAACTGATGTGCTGCAGGAGACTATGAACTAGGACACTTCCAGTTAACAAATACTACTGAGCAGATGTAGACAATGCAAACCCAGTTTGTTTCATCTCCATTCTAGACAGGAAAGGGGGGCTGAGAGCATTCAACAAGGGTAAAGGATAAACCCCAGTGGGTGCCTTCACAGGGGCAGGTGAAGCCTGAAGGTCAAACCTTTCCATCCATCAGCATTCTCATAGACAACTCTGGGGCTGCTCAACCAGAGGAAAAATTGCAGCACCGAGCATATTCAACCCTCTGGTGCCACCTGGAGCAATGCTGCACTGGATACTGCTTCAGAATGTTTGCCTTTAATTGCAGCTTGGAGAAGGGCTGCCTGATGCATCCACAGAAGGCTTTGCTGAAAGTCTGCATTTCAGCCCTTGCTGCGGGGATGTGACTGTCCCTGTCCCTGCTCAGGGGTGCTCCCCAGCCACCCACACAGCATCTGGGAACAAACAGGCAATGTGACAAGCACAGGACTCAAAGAACAGAGCACCCAGCACGAATTAAATTAAACACAAGTTAAAAATGCAGGATACACACATTAAAAATGGGAGAAGGGAAAGAGAGTTTGTGCTCATGCCTCAGAGAGCCCCAAGCTCTGGGAAGGAGCACAGCTCCCTGCAGGAGTTACAATACACACAGCACCAATTTTTGGACCACACACACACCAGATATCTGGACTGGCTTACCTTGACTCTCTAGCAGAGTTCAGCAGTAACAAGATTTTTAGGGTTTTTTTTAAAGTGGGGGCAAGAAGGAAGGGAGAAACAAAAAGATAGAAGACTTTAGCTGTTAATATGGTTTCCAAATTAGGAGAACAGCTTTCTCCTTTGCTCAAGAAGAAATCCAACAGAGCCCAGGATCTGTCCTTAACAACTGAGTTACATGGTTCCCTAACAAAATAGTCCATGGCTACAAGCAGGAAGGAATTTATGATCCACCCCTACTCTCTCCTACCAAAATCCTAGCAGGACAAACTACCCATGGAGGGCTTCAGGAGTGAGGAGACAGGATTCTGATCAAGGTTAGAGGGATCCCTCTGCCCCACGGCCAGGTCTGCCTCCTTGCACTCCCTCAGGCCCCAGTGGCCAAGAGATGTGCTGCAGAGAGCAGTGCTGTGACACCAGCAGCACTGTGACAACGTACCTGGCACTGCCGCTCGTACTCCAGGACAATCTCGGCAAAGCGCTCGCTCTGCTTCAGGAACTCCGGGCTGTGGGGCTCCCCCTGCTCCAGCTGCACAAAGAAACACTTCTCATCAGGAAAATCATCTCCAAATGGAGTGTCAAAAGCTCTGGGGTCATGGGGCTACACCCATGCATTCAATAGAAGGCTCCCTAAGGGGCCCATTACTTGTGCCATGGGTCAGAAAGAGGAGGAAAAACAATTTTTCTCCATTTAGCCAGGCTTTCCTGGCTAAAAAGATCACAGGCTCACTTCTTTTCACGGATTAATTTTAGGACTGGAAGATACTAAAACAAGCCCTTTTCTTCAATACTAGTGAAAAATAAAACTTTTCTGGAAACCAAACTCTACAAGTTTTCCCTTGAAGACTGCAGATTTGCAGAATTCTCTACAACTGGAAAATTTCCTCACACCATTTTTTTTTTTCTTTTCCCCAGTTTCCAGGCTGTCATTAAAGCACAGGAGAGCTCACAGAGGGGGAGATCATAGCAACTGAACAAAATATGCAAGATCAATTTTTTATGAATTCCTGAAAAGTTCTTATTTGGCTGCAACAAGGAAAGGTTACCTTATCCTTCACAATGTGGTTGAGTTCTTTTTGCAGCTCCAACACCATTTCCTCAGAGGCTGACAGTTTCTCAGCCATCTCTGTGACCTTATTTTGTAGCTGTGTGTTCTCCTGCAGATAAAATGGAGATTTCCCTGATGCAGTAGGTCCTGACATGGCAGGATGGGTTTATCAGCCACAGGTCCTCAGCAAGGAGCTGTAAAACAACTGGAATATCAGCAGGCCAAACACAGCACAGCTCCCAGGAGACCCTGGACATGGCCTGCTTTTAGCCAGAACAGGGTTGACTTTTTGCAGCAACCAGGAGGGGATGTGGCTAAGGCCCAGATGTTATTCTGTACCACCTCATTCACTGGAGACACAGGGAAGGCACTCTCTCTCAGTTCCAGGGAGAAGGAGATGCCTTCCAGAGAAAACGTGGCTGCTCTGCAATGAGCATTTGGCATGTAAATCACCCTCTCTTTTGTACGCTTTTGTTGTTAATATTGTTGCTGTCACTGATTGTTTCTTATCTCACTGCTGTTTCCAGTAAATTGCTCTTATTTCAACCCATGGTCTTTGCCTTTTGTGCCTCCCATTCTCCTCTCCAGCCACTGAAAAGTGGGGAGAGGGAGTGAGTGAGGGATGTGAGCAAGCAGCAATGTGGTTTGGGGGGTCTTGGTAGGAGAATTAATTGGGGAGCATCATTCCTAAATCATGACAGAACAGCACATTGCTGACACCACATGGACTCCAAAGGACAGGAGTGGATTTTGCACAATGAGAGCGAGACAGCCCCACAGGATCATCTCTTCCTCTGCTCACCAAAATTGTGGTTTCCCTCACAGTTAACAAAGGCAGCAAGTCCTGAGCTATCTCCATCTGTACTTCTACACTGACCAGAACTGGGGTAATCCCAGCCATGCAGACACCACCATCTCTGTCTTTGACATGGTCCCTGGCACAGTTTTAGCTTTGGTCATTGTGTTTTCAGGTGCTCCCAAGGGCCAAACCACTGCCAACAGGCAACACAGCAGTTTAGTAATGGCATGGCAAGGTAACAAGTTCTGTATTTAATACAACTGTATGGATGTGGCTGATGATTCTTCTCCACAAAATTCCTGCTCTTCCCAACAAGAACAAAGTGAACCATCTATATTTGTCACCACCTCTGCTTTGCCACCTCTGAAAGAGCGAAGGTGTTTCATCCAAGGCAGTGGTACTTACATTCATCACATGGTTCAGTCTCCCTTGCAGGTTGGCCTCTTTGCCCTGGAGGAGCTGTGCAGCAGCCTCCAGCTTCGCCTGGTGACTCACTGCTTGCTGCAAAAGCAGCTCTTTTGCCTCTATTTCTGCCTGAAAATTCCTGGGGAAAAAAAAGCAACATGGTTGGGACAGACAGAGTGCGTTCCTGGATGGCCACAAGCAGGAGATGAGAGCTTTGTTGGAAGGATGCTGAGATCACAGGGGTGGAGAGGGGTCTTCAAGGACTTTCCTGCCACTGACACATTGGGAAAACAAGTGAGAGATTCAAAAGGGATGTGCAAGCATCCCTTTTGTCCACCCCACCAAAAGAAGCTGTTCTACCTGAGCTTGCTCTGGGTGTGCTCAAGAGTGATGTACTGCTCATCCAGCTCCCTGCCCAGCTGCAGGCAGTGTCTCTGTGCCCTCTCCAAACCGAGCCTGGCCTTGTCCCTCTCCCTGGCGATCTGCCTCACCTGGGTCCTGCAGACACAGCGAGCAGGGCGTGGAGACCCCCTCGGGCAGCCCACAGGAGGCCCTCACAGGGAGCAGAGCCCTTACCAGAGGCACTGCAGTTTGTATCTGTAGGAGGTGCCAGCTGCATGCTGGAGGCCACTCCTGGGGACCATGGGTGTGTTGTCCCAAGCTGCAGGCAGCCCTGCCAGGCTCACCTGCTGCTCCGTGCTGCTGCTCCGCCTCTGCAAGAACAGACTGAGATCACTTCTTCCTCCCTCTTCCAACAGCTCCAACAGGATTGCTGCTGTTACACCATCTGACCACCCTGCAGTCTTTCAGGGATGCCCCCCATCTCACAGATAAGCCTAGATCACATCCACCCCCACATTCCCCCAGCCCTGGGGTGACCCAACCCACCCTGAACCGGGCTGCAAGCGCTTCTCCCACTGTGGGCATTTGCTCACTTCACCCACCACCACCGACCCAGCAGAACCAGGGACCCTGAGGATCTCCTCTCAGCTCTTCCAGGGCTCAGCTGGCAATGACAAGTTGAGGCTCGGCAAATCCAGTGTCTTTGCTGAGGCTGGAGAAGTGATGTGGGCCCAGGTAGCCTGGCCAGAAGGACAGGCTGCTGCTTCCCTGAGTGCTCCCCTCTGATGCTGAGGAAAAAAACAGCAGGAATAAGTCAGCGGGGCCAAAGTGGCAGAAGAAAACTGATGGTTTTCAATACCAAACTTCAGAGACCAAATCAATACCGAAGAACATTTTAGAAACAAACCCAGGCTGCCAGGAGGGCAGCAGGAATAAGTCAGCGGGGCCAAAGTGGCAGAAGAAAACTGATGGTTTTCAATACCAAAGGCAAACTTCAGAGACCAAATCAATGCTGAAGAACATTTTAGAAACAACCCCAGGCGGCCAGGAGGAAGATGTCCTGAGCTGCCCTCATGGCAGCTACAAGAGCAGTCTGGGGGCACAGACCATTCAGTCTGGTCTCCTGCTGACCCACCAACACCCAGCATCCACAGAACGACAGCACGAGATGTCCTGAGCTGCCCTCATGGCAGCTACAAGAGCAGTCTGGGGGCACAGACCATTCAGTCTGGTCTCCTGCTGACCCATCAACACCCAGCATCCACAGAACAAGCAGCACTGAAAGCTGTGTCACTTACAGGGTCTTGTGAAAACTGTCAGATGGGGACTGACAGCCAGCATTTTGTTTGACCAAAGAGCAGAACCCAGGAAGCTGATACAGAACTCACATTTCCAAAAGCACCAGTTTTGTACCAGGTTTGGAAGAAGCCTGTCTTCAGAGAGCTGTTACCTCAAAGTCTGAAGCCAAAAGAACGATTCTTATTTCTTTTTTTTTTTTTTTCTCAAGATCCTGGATGGAGCTGTCCTTGCTGTCAAGGTAAGCAGAGACTCACTTCCCCCTTAGCATATTCACATGGTGTCACTTCAAAAGCAAAAAGCACTGCCAGTCCTTGGAACTGAATGCACTAAGGAGAAAGAAGTATTTTACATCAAACAAAAAAAAAACCAAACCATGGATGAAGCTTGTTCATGCACTAAAAAGAGGACAATCTGTGTCACATGTGAGGTGCAGAGACGTCAGCACTTCTGAAGTCAACATGAGAACTGGGGTGATGTTTTTCCTCTCCTAGCATGTGCATCCCTCTCCCTGCCATAAAAAGACCAGGCTCAACAGCTCCCTGTTGTTCTGCATTACAATCCCACACCTCCTAGGCAGGGATTGCTCCTACTCAGGCAGTTCCCAAGGGAGCCTTTCAGCCACCATGCAGTGGCTGCAGTACCGACCACATCTAAAAACTGTCTTGCAAGTGAAGAACCCTCCCCAGACCACCACCCACAGATGCCTGACTGAATCCTGTGGGATCACCCACTTGTGAAAAGCAGCACCTTGGCCTGAATTGTTCTCAGTAAACCCTGATCTTTAGCCTCCTTTTTTATCTTGTTTGTTTGGTTTTTTGTTTTGTTTGCTTTGGGTTTTTTTGTTTTGTTTGCTTTGGGTTTTTTTGTTTTGTTTTTTCCTTTGTTTGTTTTTTTTTTTTTTGGGTGGGGAGGTGGGGAACACGGGGAAATGGATGGAGAAACATCTTTTGAGTGTGTGATGTCTGGACTCGTGTCTGGATTCCCTACAGGATCGTTTTAAAACACCAAACACAAACGAACTGTCCCGGGCAGGAGACTGGCGAGGACTTAATTGCTTAATTCCCCTAACGCGAGGTTAGTGTTAATCACCTCATGGAGCTGCACATCAAGGCCATCAACCAGGATCCTTTTTACAAACCTCATCCCATGGAGCTGCTGAGCCTTGGCTGTTCAAAGGACACTGACATACCGTGGAAAACGGGGTTATGCATCCGCGGGGACGCAGCGGCTCGGCTCGGCTTGGCCCGGCTCGGCTCGGCTCCTCTCGGCTCCGTTCGGCCCCGCCGCCCCGCGCATGCGCAGGCCGCGCGCACATCCCCGTCCAGCGCCCTGGATGCATTTCCCGGGGAGAACTGGGAAGGGCAGCGGCAGGAGGCGGAGGGAGCTGATGTCGCCTCTTTACTCAGCTCCTTCTGCAGTGCCGCGTCCAGTTCTGGCTCCTCAGGGCAAAAAGGCAAGGAGCTCGTGGAGAGGGTGCAGCGGAGGGCGACCGAGGTGATGCTGGGGCTGGCGCACCCCTCATGAGGAAACCATGAGGGGGCTGGGCGTGCTTAGTCTGGAGAGGAGGAGACTGAGAGGGGATCGCATCAGTACATTCAAATATCTCAAAGCCAAGAGGATGGTGCCAGGGTCTTTCCAGCGGAGGGACGAGGAGCGGTGGCCATAAACTAACACGCGAAGCTCCATGAGGAGCATTGAGCGCGGCGGGGCTGCTGAGGGAAGGGCGCTCAGGGCTCCCCCCACCGCCCCTCCCCGCGCAGGCGCAGTGGCGGAGCGCGGCGCGCGCGGCGGGCGTTGTGCGGCCATGGCGGGGTCCGCGGGGTCTGCGGGCGGCTCGGCGCGGAAGCGCCTCATGAAGGAGGAGGACATGACCAAGGTGGAGTTCGAGACGAGCGAGGAGGTGGACGTGACGCCCACCTTCGACACCATGGGCCTGCGGGAGGACCTGCTGCGCGGCATCTACGCCTACGGTGGGCGGCGGGCGCGGAGGGGCCGGGCTGCGGGGCCGGGCCCGCGGGGCAGCGGGAGGCTGAGGGCTCGGAGCGGGCCGGGGGCCGCGGCACGGCCCGGATGGGGCCCGGCCGCGCCTGCGCCGTGCGGCCGGCGGTGCGGCCTGGCCTGACGTGTTCCTTGGCCCCGCAGGGTTCGAGAAGCCGTCGGCCATCCAGCAGCGAGCCATCAAGCAGATCATCAAGGGCAGGGACGTGATCGCCCAGTGAGTGCGGCTGGGGGTGGGGTGTCGGGCGCATTCCCTGCCTTGAGGCTGGAAGCGGGATCGGCCACCCGTGGGCCTGGCAGGGTGTGGGGAGTGACCTGAAATTGGTGGGACGAGGGGACAGGTTGGTCAGAGCAGCTGTAGGTGTCCCATCCCTGGAAGTGCTCAAAGCCAGGCTGGATGGGGCTCTGGGCAGCCTGGTCTGGTGGGAGGTGTTCCCTGGCACGGCAGGGCGGGAGATGGAGCTGGATGTTGTTTAATCCCCTTCCAGTTCAAGTTGTTCTGTGGTTTTATGGTGTGACAAGCAAACAGTGAAATTGCCCAACTTGTTGTAATTCTCTGCCAGTTAATGTGAAAGTTTATTAGGTTTAGTTACTGTAAAAAATATGTCTTAGAGACAAAGAAGGATATGCATCCCACTGAAAAAATCTTTTCTTGGTCACTAGCACAAACTACTGGCCTTACAAATTGCATTGGCTTATCTGTTATTTACTTGGAAAAATTGTGTGGCAGATTGCAGAAAATTAAACTGCTGATCTGATTGTGAAGGTGCCAGAGCTGGGGACCCTGAAGTGTCCCTGATACTGCAGTTCTCAAAGCTGCTTGACAGCAGATCACACTCTGACCATAACAAGCCTTTGCTGGCACTGTTGAGTTCTGTGCAGGGGGTGGGAGAGAGCGGAGGGGTGGAATGTGTTGGAATTGCTGTGCTGTTTGTCCAGACATGCAGAGTGTTCATCAAACGTGTGTTTCTCAGGTCGCAGTCGGGAACAGGGAAGACAGCAACATTCTCCATATCTGTTCTGCAGTGCCTGGACATACAGGTAATCTCAGAGCAGCACATGCTGAAAATAATTGTTATTAAATCGCTGGTTTTCATCATAAGTTGTGTTCTTTAAGAGGGAAAAAATGAAGTTTTACTTTGAAATCTTTTAATTATGGGCAGTGAACTTCAGACAGAATTCTGACTGAGAACTTCACCAGACTCTGTAACAATTTAACTCCTAAAGCCAGTCTGGCAGAATAACTCAGCCCTAACAGTGAAAGAGGTCAGTTGTTAAAGACAACTTTATCATTACAAGACATCCTCTGAACTTAATCTCTCAGCAATCAAATTGTCTTCAGACGGTGCTAGTAGCATCATCAGCCTATCTGAACAAGTGCCACAGATTGCACAGAATCAGACCTGGGTTTCTGGCTGACAGCTGTTTGCTCTTGTTCTGCTCAGGGGCATCGTGTCCATCCAGCAGCTGTGGGGTTTAACCTGGATGTGCAGCTTCAAGTGAATAAAAGGGTGGTTCTCAGTGGGCTGGGATTGTCACTTATCTGTCACCATCTGGGGACATAAAAATTGAGGTTGCATGTTCTAAGTGGAAAGGACAGGCTTTGATTTATTTCTGTGGAGTGCTCATAATACTTTCAGAGGTGACACCTCAGAACTTTGTCTTGGAGTCCTTGAGCAATGCAAGGTGTTTATCTGAACGAAACACACAGAGCTGAAGGACTTGAAATTTGGTTCTGTTTAGCAAGAAATGTACACACCTTTTTTTTTAGCACAAAATTCTGTGCTAAAGCCTTCAGCTGTGACGTTTCACAGCTTTGATTCTGTGAGCTCCATCCCCTCTTGCATGCCTGGCTCTCTGGCCTGTGGTTAACTTCCATGTGGTTCCCTGCTTTAACCAGGTTCGCGAGACCCAAGCCTTGATCCTGGCACCAACCCGGGAGCTGGCTGTGCAGATCCAGAAGGTAGGAGCATTTCAGTCCTTGTCTGGAAAGCACTGGCAAGGCCTGGGGCCAGTGCTCTGGTGTTTCTCTAGCAGAGCTCAAAGCTTCCACTTTTTCTTTCTGTTCCTGAGAGAAATAACAAAAGTATGACCTGATACGGGGCCATTTGCTCCTCGGCATTAAATTCATTACTTTGGCAGTCTGAGGTTTTGCACAGCCCTAGCTGAGTTTTTAACGCCTGCTGTTTGTGGAGGTTTGGGTAACAGACATTTAAAAAATCCTTCTTGCTCCTTGTGCTGAGATCTCTTCAAAAGCCCCCCAGCACGGCTGCACAGACCAGCCTGCCCTGACAAACGCAGCCCGGGCAGAGCTGGGGCAGTGAGCCCATTCCTTCTACCCACACAGGGCCTTCTCGCCCTGGGAGACTACATGAACGTGCAGTGCCACGCCTGCATCGGGGGCACCAACGTGGGCGAGGACATCCGCAAGCTGGATTATGGGCAGCACGTGGTGGCTGGCACCCCGGGCCGCGTGTTCGGTAAGGAAATCTGACCTGCATTGTAACACTGTTAATGTAACATTGCCCTGAAGTGTAACAAGGTAACAACTGAGTGCTGTTGCGCCTGGAAAAGACTGGGGGAAATCAGTGGTGATGGTATTTTCATTTCCTCTGTTAATGCTTTGCTTTCCGTTGTTGAGGTGACTCTTCATGTGGTGGCTTTGGAAAAAGGAGAAAGTATTACAGTCCTTGAGTCTTCAAGGAGATAGGAGCCAGGCCTACACAAATGCCAAAACTAGGCCCACATTTTCTGTGTCCTGGTGGTTGCTCCATCTTTGTTAAATCAGGTCACTTGCAGCTGGTACCTTCTGGTTCCACTGCATGAAGAGTTTAACATTTACTGCTCGTGGCAGTTACCACAAGGTAGTGTTGGCCTTCAAGCTCCCATCTTTTGGGTGTCTGAGAAACACACAGCACTTAGACAAGCTCCTGTCACTGGGAGAACATGAACTGGTCCCCACAAGTGGAAAAAAAACCCACCAAAAATTAGCAGCTGCTGAGCTGGGCTGACTCTCAAACAGGATTTGTGGATTCTGTTGACATAAAGTTCCTCTGGCATTTTGTGTTTCTCACATCTGTCCCTCCTCCACCAAAATGCCCTGACAGTAGTGAGGCTCACTTGCTTTCAGAGCATTCTCATCTCACAAAGTGAAATCTTACAGATATGATTCGCCGCAGAAGTCTAAGAACTCGTGCCATCAAAATGCTGGTTTTGGATGAAGCAGATGAAATGCTCAATAAAGGTAAAACATTTGCCTCCCTTTCTCCTTACTTCTTTGAGATTCTAGGGTGTCCCAACTGGCAGGCCCACTTCTAAAAAGATAAAGTTTAAAAAGTTAGACTATTACAGTCAGTTCTAGGCTGTAGTAGGTTAATCTAGACAACAGGCCTTGTCTGATGTTACTGATTCACACATCTGTGTTCATCCCATAGTATAGACCCAGTACTGAATTCCAGATCAGATTGTGAAAGAGGAGGGTATTTGGGAGAAGGATGTGCTAACTCTTCTGTGTGGCTTGACTTGCACTGCAGGCTTCAAGGAGCAGATTTACGATGTGTACAGATACCTGCCTCCAGCCACACAGGTGGTTCTGATCAGCGCCACTTTGCCGCATGAAATCTTGGAAATGACCAACAAATTCATGACAGACCCCATCCGCATCCTGGTGAAACGGTCAGTGAGTTTCCTCGGAGAGAACAGGGGCTCTGGGAACAGGGTTGGTCCAGCCCTGGGCAGTTCACAGTGTTAACTGGTTTAAATGTACAGGGAGTCTCCTGTGTTCCTTGTCATCATTCCTGACTGTTCCAGATGTGCTCATGTCCTGTTTCCCAGCAGGGGCTGAGTTATTTCCCTGACTTTTTCCTTGCCCAGTTCTGAGTGCTGGTGCTCAGCCTGGCTGTCCCCTCATTCTCCCCATGGATAGCAGTCTCTCCTCATGGAAATCTATCCTTCACACTTACCCAGTTCCTGGGCTCCCCCAGAGGATTTTTTTAGGCTTCCTGTTAAAATTTCCTATTACATAGCAGGCAAAAAAACCCTTTTTTTTGATCTGATCCTGGGTGTTCTTGGAAGCACCGTTTACATCTGGTGGTGTCACGGGTCCTTGTGCACTGGGACTTGGGAGGAGTCTCCCTCTTGCCTGAGCTCTTACACTGCCCCATTTAGTACATTCAAGCTTCTTGAGACTGAAGAATTCAATCTGTCTTGTCAAGAAGCTGGAATGTAAAAATGATGAGAACAGAAATGGAGCTGTCTGGCTGGAGCAGAGCAGCTCCAGCCTCTGCTGAACGGGTCATGTTCAGGGCCCTTCTTAAAGCTGAGTTTTCCCAGGACTTTCTAGAACAACTTGGATTCCATCTGGACCCAGCAACCCACAGCACATGGGGCAGAGGGGTGGTCTCTTCTGAAGCACACAGCCCTTCTAACTGCTTGTGGTGTTCTTCCCTGCAGTGATGAGTTGACCCTCGAAGGAATCAAGCAGTTTTTCGTGGCTGTGGAGAGGGAAGAGTGGAAGTTCGATACCTTGTGTGATCTCTACGACACGCTGACCATCACCCAGGCTGTCATCTTTTGTAACACCAAGAGAAAGGTACAGGGCCATCAGGGGAGCATGGTGCTTCCTGAGGGTGACTCAAACAATGCTGGACTAGTTGAGAGGTCTGGTTGCTCCTCTATTTGGAAACAGTTCAGTAGGACCATAGGTTAAACCTTTGGGATGTGCCTAACTTAAAACAACAGAGGCAGACCTGATACACTGACAGGAACTGCCTTTGTAGAGAAGTAAGAATATGCTCAATCTAACTGCTTATAATTCCTGGAGCAAAGACACACTTCCTAAATAAATGCTCTTAATTCCTTTCCTTCCAGGGCTTGTGGAGCCCTGTATCGTAGAGCTGATGCTTTCTAAGGATTATTTACTTCCCTTAGTCTCAGAATGTTTGTGGAAGTGTCTCTCAGGCCATACCAGCTCATCTCAGCAAACATTCTGGAGCTCAGCTGCTGTGTTTGGCTGTGTGAGCAAAGAGCTAACCCAGGCTGTGTTCACAGGTCGACTGGCTCACAGAGAAGATGAGGGAAGCCAACTTCACAGTTTCCTCCATGCATGGGGACATGCCCCAAAAGGAGAGAGAGTCCATCATGAAAGAGTTCAGATCTGGTGCAAGGTAAATGCCCTAAATAATGTTGCTTACATCAATGCTGCCTCGGGGCAGGGAAACCCTAATGCCTCTGTCTCGAGGATTCTTTCAGCTCAGGTTAAGGAGAACTCTGATTTCCATCTATCTCCTTTGGTGTGGAAGGGTTGAGAGTGTGCAATTTTCCAAGGAGGGATACTCATACCTCTGGGTGTAGAATTAGTCTGTTCTATTTTGCTGAAGACAAAATTTGGTTGGGAGTTTCTACGTTTAAAATTCAAGGAAAAATGTTTGTGCTCCATCCTCAGTATTTTAAACACTTGGGAGCATTATTCCTTCTGAAAGATCCAAGCTGTCTTGGTCCTGTCTGGGCTGAAGTTTGGTAGTAGTGCAAGGGACAGCTTTCTGTGCAGCAGAAGTGTGGATGCTGCTGGTGTGCTGTGGGCAGGGAAGAGCCTGGAATAGCAGGGGATGCTTTGTGCTGGAGACTGGGGGTTCCCAGAGAAGTCCTAACTGTGCTCTTCTCTTTGCAGCCGAGTTCTTATTTCCACGGACGTTTGGGCTCGAGGCCTGGATGTGCCTCAGGTGTCTCTGATCATTAACTACGACCTGCCCAACAACAGAGAACTCTACATACACAGGTAGGCCGGGGCTTCCCACAGGCCACCGGGGCTGGGGGAGCTCTTCCCGCAGTGGCTCCATTCCCTCTTCCCTCTGCAGAATCGGCCGCTCGGGCAGGTACGGCCGGAAAGGCGTCGCCATCAACTTTGTGAAGAACGACGACATCCGCATCCTGCGGGACATCGAGCAGTACTACTCCACCCAGATCGACGAGATGCCCATGAACGGTGCGTGCTGCCTGGGCAGAGCCCGGGGGCAGCAGTGCTGGGCTGTCCCGCTGGGCTGGGGCTTCCCACACACTCAGGTAACACTTTTAATTATTTCCTTTTCTCTCGTTTCAGTTGCTGATCTGATCTGAAGGTCCGTGGTTAGCAGGAAGTTGTACCATTTGGTACCCTCCATAATTCTGTTTTGGACCCACATCCTTTTATCATATTTTTGGTCATATGTTCTTGAGCTGAGCTGCACTTGAGAACTTGTGTAAATATTGTCTGTACTCCCGCCCATGTTTTTCAATTAAAAAGGAAGTTTTACCATAACCTGTGCTTAATTACTTTAACCCAGCATAGTAACAGGCAGGGAGTTTTGAGATACTGCTGTACTTGGCTAGTATAATGAAACAAAACCCTGGGCACTCCCCATATCTGGGTTCATAGAACACAGGGCTTCCTGTTCTCTACCCTTTTGTTATTGTTGTGCCATGCCACCTGATGTACTTTTAGTTTCCTTAACTTAACCTTCATGGATCAGACATCTACAGGAAAAATCTGTGACTTGGCCCTAGTCTGCTGTAAGAAAATTAAGTTAGGAGATAGCCAGAAATTTCCTGCTGGTTACGTCTTTCTGCAGCCAGAAATCACCACACGTACTGCTCCAGATGAGGATTTCCCATCCCAAGGAACTTTGGCACACACTTCCAGAACAGAATGAGCAAGTATCCTGTCTTGTAACCTTCTCCGCCTCTTTCTGCTGCTGTACCTCATTACATCTGCCCTGTCACCTCTGCTCCTGTGTCTCTCTCTGGCATGATATTGTACTTTCCCAGCTGTAGGATCTTCCATGCAGCTTTCCTACCTCGCTCTGCCGTGCCCCTGTGTGAGGCAGGAGTTGGCCAGGGTCAGTTACCATCTTCTGTGTGCTTTTTCTGCTAAATTTGGCTTTTTGCATGCTCAGGGAGGACAGGGGAAGCAAGGCCTGAGTACACCACAGTTGGCACAGAATTGGATCAGCTCTCAGACCTCCTTTCCTGATCAGCAGTGGAATATCCCAGGGTAGAGAAAGCAGCTGTCAGCTTCTTTAAAGCCCTGAGAAACTCCTCAGTTCCCTGAGGAATCCACTCCAATCCCAAGGAACTTTGGCACACACTTCCAGAACAGAATGAGCAAGTATCCTGTCTTGTAACCTTCTCCGCCTCTTTCTGCTGCTGTACCTCATTACATCTGCCCTGTCACCTCTGCTCCTGTGTCTCTCTGTCATGATATTGTACTTTCCCAGCTGTAGGATCTTCCATGCAGCTTTCCTACCTCGCTCTGCCGTGTCCCTGTGTGAGGCAGGAGTTGGCCAGGGTCAGTTACCATCTTCTGTGTGCTTTTTCTGCTAAATTTGGCTTTTTGCATACTCAGGGAGGACAGGGGAAGCAAGGCCTGAGTACACCACAGTTGGCACAGAATTGGATCAGCTCTCAGACCTCCTTTCCTGATCAGCAGTGGAATATCCCAGGGTAGAGAAAGCAGCTGTCAGCTTCTTTAAAGAGAAACTCCTCAGTTCCCTGAGGAACCCACTCTGTGCACCAGCCTGATCTCCTGAACAGTACCCAGACAGAAGCTGAGAAGTGCTAAGCTTGTTCTACAAGGAATACTGATTGTGAGGGGTTGCCCATGGAGCTTCATGCCCCCACGTGCCACCAGCAGCAAGGCTGAGCCAGCATTCCCACTGGACACACACATGGAATGTGCTCGCTCATCCATCCAGGTCAGTGTTCAGCACTGGCACAACAGCACCAACACCCTCACCCTGCCCCTCCACCTGGTCACCAGGAAGGACTGTTGGGGACAATACACATACAGGCTCTGGATCCCTCCAGGAACTGGGCAAGGAGGCTCAGCTCATTCAGTATCCAGCCTTGGGATCACCAGTCTGCCCCAGCAACCAGCAGTTGGACATGGCCCACAGTGCAGCTGGTTGAGCCCACCCTTGCACATCCCTGCCGTGCCTGTCCTCAGTAGCTGGCCTTGAGACTCAAGTCTGTCCTCAGCTGGCCCCTGCAGAGCCTCTCTTGTCCCCACAGAGGGAGTCACATGAAAATGGAACCCCACACCCTCCAAATCAGCCCAGACCTTGTCCCTCATGCCAAAATAGATGTGTCCAGCCCAGACCTAGAGCTGCTCCCACCCCTGGCTTCAAGGCCCCTTACCCTACTCGCTGGCTGAATCCAGCTCCTTGTCCCTCATGCCAAAACAGACGTGTCCAGCCCAGACCTAGAGCTGCTCCCACCCCTGGCTCCAAGTCCCCTCCACTACTTGCTGGCTGAATCCAGCTTGCTGTTCAAGTGACACAACCTCACTCCAGGCTGCTGCCATTCCAAACATGCAGCCCTTGGGACCCCAAGTCCCATTCCAGTCCCTGCCACTTTGACCTCCATGCCCACAGAATGGAGTCCCCTCTTCCAGGGAAGGGTGAGATAGAGTTAACAGTTAACACGGCCGAACAAGGACACGGCCGTTTCCCAGACCCGATTAAAAGTCATCTTGACCCTTCCCCTTCCCTACCTTCAATCCCTCCCACAAGCTCGAGGGGATTTTGCGTTCATGCTGCGACTTGGTGGCACAGTGTTCAGGAACTGCCCCCAGAAGGAGATTCTGTACAAAGCCTCCCAACTCCTCGTCCACGTGCTGGGAAGAGTTCTGCTTTTGCCACCTCCACAGGGCACAGCCTCAAAGCTGACCTGCACCTTCCTGGAGACCACGAGCATCAAGGGCAGGCGTGGCCCTGCTAGCCCCCGTGTGACTCATTTGGTTAGTAAGAGATTAATCACCAAAGCACGGGCTTGTTTGAATAACAGTATTTAATCTGTACAGGTTGAGATATCATAAAATGCGACATTCCTACCTCATCTTTAGCATCATTCCCCTGGAGCTGAGCCCTCACCTGCAGAGGGCAGGTAACCACCACTCCCCAGCAGTCCTTTGCAGTGCAAAAGTCACAGTGCAATTGCTTTAGTCCTAGACAGATGACTTCCCTCACTCAAGAGAGGGGAGATGTTAAAGCTCAAATGTTGATGAAAATTGTTACCATTTAGGAATGCAAAAAACCCAGCTATTGCACACAGCCATTTCCAGCTGAAACTACAGCAGTTAATTGTTTAGCTGCCTGTACACTCCACACAGTTGATACTGATTTAGCCAAGAATGAAAGTAAAGCCAGTAACAAGATTTCAGAGTGATACAATTGTTGGAGGGCAGAATCTGACAAGCAACTCCACAAGTCAAAAGCGTGCTTAAGAACAGCAGGAGGTTTTTCTGTACAGGGAGGGGGTATGAGCTGGACAGAGGTCACCTTCCAGAGACAAGCATGAGAGGAACATCGGCTTCAATAGAAAGCTATGAAGTACAATAGAACAAATCTGTTCATATAATTGTCAGGATAAGTATTTGACATAGTTTATGTAGTAGAATACAATACTTGAACATCTTTTAAAAATAAGCACGGATTTCATTTCATATATACACAACTGATTTTAATCATGTACTGAAAATAAATTACAGGAAATAACTTTAAAATGCAACAGAAGACAAGAGTTTCACAACAAACATTCCCATTGATTTTTCCAAGGGGGTGAGAGATTGCAGTGCTCAAGGCAGGTAAATATCACAAATATATCAAAAAACTTCAAATTGTTGATGCATTCACACATTTACATGAGCCACAAACATTCCTTTACAGGAACTGCACTTAGCTACCACAGAACCAGGTTTTGCCATAAACTACAAAACTTTGATACAAAATCGTATTTATATATTTATATTTCATATACATGCCCTATCTGTGATTTCTTAAAAAATAAAAACTAAACACACTGTACAGACAATCCTAACTCATTGCTTGGTAGCTGTAGGCAACATTTTTGGATGGAATTTCTTCCCCAGTAGAATTAATGGCAATATTATATACATGAAGGCTAAACTGCAGAAAAAGACAGCTCAGTTCCGATATGCACCTCCCTCGGGACCCGGTCTGCGAGTTCAAGGCAAGACACCCTCGTGCTGAGCCACTGCCTCCCTGACACCCCAGTTCTGCACATGCATCTGTGTAACACTGGTAAAAGGCAAGAAAGCAAGAGACGCGTTGCAATGGAGTGGCGGCTCCGATGGCTCCAGCGGCCGCGGGAGCTGGCGAGGGCGGTGCCGAGCTGGGGACAGCGGGGGAGAGCACAGCTGGAGAGGGGCTGACCGTGACACTTCCCTGAAGTCAGCTGCTGCAGGGGACAGGTTCCCCCGTAAGCCAGAGCCTGCACGGACTCACAACGCTGGGGAAGCTCCCCTCCCTCCCCCACACACGGGGCACCAGGACCAGGTAAAACTGAGCCACTCCCTCCCACCCCAGCGGGCTCCATGGCACCAGTTTGTCTGAGAAGCTGAGCACTGACAAATGTAACTCTTCCCCGGTGATGGCAGCAATCTGTGAAGCCAATCACACTAAACTACTTCTACAGTTGATTGTAAACTTTGGTTTATTTTTATTTATTTTTTATTATTATAGAGTTCTCATGGTACAGCAAGCATGTCTAGGATGAAAGGGCAGAGTTGAAGAGGAGACGAACTGTCAGTCTGTCTTTAGTCTGGCATGGTGAGCCACCTGCTCGGTCAGGCCTGCTTTGATAGAGTTTTTTACAGACTGCCTCATATGATCCTCCATCAAATTATCACTCATGGGCTTCAACACCTGTGGAATGAGAAATGTGCAAAAGAAACAAGAAAATGAGGGAACAAAGGAAAATAAGATATAAAATCATATAAAGAGATGAGACTTGAAATCATGAAAAAACTTAGAATGATGAAGTCTGACACAAAGAGGAATGAACTGAAAGAGAAATGAATTTTGCTGCTAGAGTAATGAGGTTAAAGCAGTCACATGCTATGGACACAAGTGATACCCCTCCTACACAGCAGTATTTCACTGAATTCAAACCACTTTACAGTTCCTAGAAGATGGATGTGCAATTCCATACCCCATATGCAGCATCAGTCTGGTATGGTTACAGCATTTATGCAGACCGGCCCAGACGGTCCAGCTTATTGTCCTATATGTGTAAGTGTGAACACTTCAGATACAGAAAGAAAGTTAAAAATACTGGCTAGTTTTTCTTCTTGTTATTGTTGGATGAGAGTCGCTGTCGCGGCACTGATGTAAGAGCACGACGAACGGTTCGGCGTCTAAGGACTTCAAAGAGTTTGGAAAACACCTAAAACACGAATTCAGCTGTTAGGAAAAACGGCTCTCACAACACAGCAGAAACTCAATCAAGTTCAGAAAAACAAAAAAAACCTGATTGCCAGTAACTTCTCACCTTCCTGGGATTCCTCTGAAGCAAGGAGGGAAAAGAAAGGCAGAGATTCAGAAAAATCAACAGCAAGAATGAGTATTTAATCAGAGTGACTCAGACAGGACCTGCAGTGCTTTGCATATTACTGGTGATGTGCAGCTCTATCAGCAACACTGCTGAGGTCTTTTGGAGACCACCTTCCTCCAGCCCACAAATGGCAAGCTCCTGCCAGCACAAGCCAAAGCTCTCCCCCTCCCAAGAAGGCAGCAGCCAAACCAAGCCTTCTGTGCTTGGGGTATCCTGCAGCAGCAGCTCCAGCAGGACTGCACAGCCTCAATTTTAACCACTAGTGAGCGGTGCTAACTCCAGATTTAGTTACTGATTAATTTACTGATGCTCATTTCCCTATTTTTAAGAATCCGTTTTTTCGGCTCCAGTGTAGCTCACAACCTGACTGGGAGCCTCAGCAGGTTGCTCAGATAGGCCTCGTGTACCAGTGCCTAGGATCAGCCTTGAACACAGGAATTTCCCAGCTGTGGAAGCAAGCATCTGTGCAGAAGGCTCCAGTTAGTTATCTGCTCATGCCTTGCAGGACACACTTTAATGTCACCCCAGACAAGCTCAGTGCACCCTTTATTTCCAGTAACAACAGCAGGAAAGTGCTTCCCTTCTGCTGGCACTGGACAGAGCTAGTCAGAATGCTCCAAAAACTACTGGTCAGGAATTCTCTACAATGACCTTACTGGCACCACTGTGTCAATGAGTTCAGGCAGCAAAATCTCTATGCATAAAGTTTTCTCCTCCAGCTCTACTGTCCTTACACTCACATCTTCTTTCAGGAATTTGTTGAATATTCCTTGCAAACAGCAGTTGCACCCACTGAAGCTGTCACGGACAGCGCAAGTGTCCCTGATGGACAAAACCTGCTGTGCACCCTCTGGCAGCAGCTGCTGAAAGCCATCACTCAGCCAGCTCTCTCCAAGGACTAATCAATTCCTTGCTCTGAGTAAGGAAAGGGAGTTTTGAAGAGTCCCCTTCACCATCTACGTAACCTTCTCCACCTTAAGTAGCACTTCTTTGACAATATCCTAAGCTTAGTTAACATTCCTTGTGTGCAGCATCTGTTCCTGAAGAGAGCAGTCACACTACTGAGCAGATTTTCCCTTTGGCAGCACTAGCACTCTCTATTAGGTCTAGACCAGCTTTTCCCTCTCAGCACTGAACAGAAACTGTTTGATTTGTCTGCTCAAGACAGCAAGATTTTGCAATAAAAACAGATACCAACCTGTTCCCATATAGCTTCAGCGATCTGATCAATGGCTGTTCCAACTTCTCTGAATTCCCCAGAGTACTTAACGTATGCCCAAGTACAAAACGATATAAGAGCCATCCCCAGCACGAGATTACACAGGGCAGCTATGGAGTTCATGCCAAGGAACCCAGTCAGTCCTGAGATTATGTACATGGCAAACATGACTGCAAATAGAGTGGCAGGGGTACGAGCAGAATAGAAGATGTTTTTGCCATCGTTGTGCTTCACAAAGTTTGCATAGATCTCTTCGATTTCCACTTCCAGTTGCTCCTGGTAGCGCCGGCAGAACTCCTCCCCTCCCATCTTCTTGACGGAGCGGAACTGCCGGATGGCGCTCTCTCGGAAATCCTGGTGCTTCTGCTCGAGGTCCGACGGGGCAATGTAAGGCTTATCTCCCCCACACACCTGTGGGACAACAGATACCATGGAGTCACAGCCTGAGTGTCTGCTGCTGCACAGAGAGCACCTGCCCCTCGCTGCCCCCGCCCCTGCAGCTCCCTTGGCTCTGTGAGCCCCAGGCCCATCCAGTGAAGCAGCCTGGGGCTCACAGAGGTATTCTGGATCCTGGCAGGGCAGGAGCCTCACCTGTCCAACCACAGACCCACAGCACAGCACAGAACTCATCCTTCCACTGCTCTCCTCAGGCAAACCCAAAAGGACAACAGCCACACACGCACACCCCTGCTTCTTCCCAGAATGAAGTCCTCCACATCCACCAAAACTCCCTGGAAAATGCCTATCAGTCTCCTCCTTCAGAACAGTTTTTTCACATTGCCCAGAGCATGTTAAACACCAGGAGCTACTGAGGGATCAAGAGGCCACCACACAAATAACTGGCACTGTTTTCTTATACTCTGTGACACTGCACCTGTTGTTCCTTACGTTTCAGGTCATTAGTGGGACAGTATTTTGGTTATGCACACTCAGCAAAGGAGGGCTTTAGTTCATGAGGACAACTCAGAAGCTGCAGCAAGAACTACCTTTACATAATCGAGTTTTAAATCCAAAGAGTTCCCACTTCTGTTCTTAAAAATAGAAGTTTCAGAGCTTGTGTCAGATCAAGAACATCATATGAGACATCTGGATAAAAAACTATTCCATAATTTGTGCACATCTCTACAGTGCTATAAAAATATACAGTACTGGGGAACATTACTATGGAAACAAAGTCTGTTTAAAAGAACATCTGTTTCTGTTTATTCCCTGCTCCAAGTTAGGAACCTTGCAGCTACAGTATCTCAACAACCACTGAAGATTCAAGTTTGGAAGGCAGACTTGGCACTTAGTATAAACAACACATTTACTATTTCAAGACATTTTCCAAAATGGAAATAGAGGAGTTCCCTTAAACCAGCAGAACATTCTCCAAACAGCCTGCTAACAAATGGAGCTGGCTTATCTGCCACTAGCACTAAGGTCTTACTTTAATCTCAAAACAGCTACTTCAGCAATTAAGACCACAATTAGCCTAATTAATGGGGAGCTATGTTTGTAGCATATTCTCACACCTACTGGTCTTTCTGGTTGTACAGCTTCACAGTAAGCACAGTCCTGTTAAACTTTGAGACATGTAATGGTTTCCAGAATTTCCTATGATAAAACCTTGCACACCACTACATTAAAGTAGGAAATCCATCCAGCATTCAGCTTAGAATCATAGAAGATCACTATCTTCAAGAGAAGAAGCAAGTGGGAAATTACAGACTCAGGTTTTTCAAACTAATTACTGTATTCCAAGGGGTTTGTTTAAATTTTTAAATCACTTCAATACTTGCATTTTACAGCTAATGAATACCACAATTCAGAAGCATGAAACTACAGAACTAGAATTCCACTGCTGTGCAACCCTGACACAACAAATGTCTGCTCACCTGCTTGTGCATTTCATGTCACAGGATTCTGAGATGCCTGTCAAGAGCCACAGAGGGAACTAACATGTGGGAATCCTGCCAACACCTCCATTCTCATACCTCCACAACATCACACACCCAAGCTCAGAGCACAGTGCAGAAAACACACAAGTCCTGGCCCTGAGTTACCTTCCCCCACTGAATGCTCACACCCAGAGGACAACACAGAAGCTGAAGGCCTGTATTTGCATGTAGGTGTTTAGGAAAGGTTGTGCCATCATACCTGCTCCATGCCTTTGCTGTACAAGTCCTTTGCTCCTGCCACAGCAGCAAGATTGTTCGCCTCAGCTGTTGCCTAGAAAACATGAAGCACCCTTTGTCATTCACAGCATTCCCAGGTTTTACACAGCACTGCACTCCAAACATACCCCCAAAACCTCCAGAGTTCCTGATGGCCAGGAAAAGGCCACACAAAAACAAGTTTAGCAATATACATTAAAACATATTGCTGCCTTTACTCAGCTTTCCAGCCCAGCTGCAAACAAACCTCAGCTTGCTCATACAGGCTTTTCATCATGAGCAATCTCCTCTGAATGCTCTACTGTTAAAAAACACATAAGGGTCACTAAACCATTGTATTTTAATCCTGGCACTGGATTACTTTCAGTACCAGAGAGGAAAGAAGGAAGCTGGGATTATTTCTACATTACAGATGTACAGTTCTGGTATCAATCATAATTGTGGGATTATTTCTACATTACAGAGGTACAGTTTTGGTATCAATCGTAATTGTCAAGTTTGTTAAGAATTTAAGTCTTATTTTCTACCTGCGTCACGTCAGGGACAATTATTGTAGTTAAAGCTGCAAGATGTAATTTTCTGGATATCCCCCAGCAAGTTACAGGAAACCAATGCTTAAAGAGTAAAGCAGCTAAAAAACCCAATCAACCAGACAGACCCCAGTTCTATTTGGTTGATTTAATTTCATTTGATTGATGAAACAGAGGGAAAAGTACTCAACCAATCCAGTTCAGGTGGCTTTCAAAGTACACAGATCCTTCCAGAACTACAGCTATGAGGGGTAGACTCAGGCCCACAGCAGTCATGATTCTTCAGTTGCAAAGAACTTATAAAACACACATATTCTAATCAGATTATTTGAAAGAAAATAAAATACCTGCAGCATAGATTTCGGATGAGGTAGCTCCTCTCCTTGATAGATTTTAATGTAAGCCTAAACGGGAGGAGGAAAAAAGGTTTATTTTTCTAAACATTTATGTTTAAGGAGAGTAAGAAATGAGGTACAATACAAAGACAGAGCTCAGATTATTTCCCTGTAATAGTGCTAAATACTAAATTATGCAATTTTCTTCACAGAAGTCTGGCAATTTTTTCCCCTTCATTTTCCTATGCCTGAGACTGCAGCCCAGCAGGGCACCCTGAGGAGACATCACCACTGTCCCAAGATGTGACAGGTTTTGACAGCAAGTTTCTACTCCCTCAGATGCATAAGGTCTTTGCTAGATGGAATCTTCACCCATGACAAAAGAGTGGAGATGACTATCCCAGCCTTTCTGGCAAGAGGTCTGCCTAAACTTACCCCAGTGCTGGGAGAACCAATACTTACATTTCCCCACATGCCTTGATCTACTGAAGTGCAGGAGGAAGAAAACAGATCAAGGCACTTTCTACAGACAGAGCTGAGCAGACAATACACTTCCAGAAGCAAAGCAGGCAGCCTATCCCACTGTGCCCCACCCCACTTATCCTCAGGTGTCCTTTCCTTCTCCAGGGTTTCAGGGGGCTGGAAAAGAACACACACTTCACTTCTTGTCCAGCCCCCACAAGCTGGCCCATGGCACAGCTCCTGGGGACAGGGAAGTGGGACACAGCAGGGCTCTGGACAAGCTGTGCAAGTTACACCAGCAAGGCCCTCTCAGCCTCTTGATGGGGGTCTGTCCTCACTCTCCTCACACCACTGCTGCCTTCCCTCCCTGCCCTGTCTGCAAGCCCCAGGCCTGAGGAGTTTTTGCTCCAAAGAGGAGAGAACAAGGTTATCAGGGTCCCCATGTACTCGATGCTCTTGGTTGCAGAACAACCTACAAAAACATATAGAGTTATACAGGACTCTGTTCCCTTGACACCCTCCTTGCTTCTGTAGCTATTTCCTCCAAGTAAAGCCCTACAGTTTCCAACTCAGGCCTCACAATCTCAGCTTCAGATGCACAGCCCCAAGGGAGCAGTCCTCTTTAGTTACATAAGCATTGCATTTCTGCAGCACCCCACAGCACTGCTTCCTGACTGGATACAGGATGCCAATCAGCTTTCCAGTAGAGGTTTTACACTTGGGTTTTTAGGATGCAGTCCTTTCTAAACTGCTGCTGAACACGCACTCCCTGCACTGTACCTGAGTGGGTCCTACCAGAGAAAAACTGGAGCAAAAAGCAGCGTGCAACAACGTAAACAGAGAGAGTGAACCTCTGTGCTCCCCTGCTGATTTTACACTTGCCAGAACATCCATCACTTCTGCATCCCATATCATGTCTTTCCTTCAAAAAGTTACTACGTTTTACAAGTGAAGTTAAATGAGCTCTGGTCTCAAATTCCTTCCTTGCATAGTTTGTTTCATAACATCAGCCTAACTTTTCTACCCCAAAAGTAGCAATGCAAAATTTGTCTTGAGGAGACAGCGGCATCATTCCCACCAAGCCAACTGTCCTTCCAATTAAAAAAAAAAAAATAAGGCTCCACACACCAGACCAATCCCTGGTGATGCAGAGATTATGTTATCACATTTCTGCTGGTGTCACCATGATACCAAAAAAGCTCAAGACTAACAGCTGTGAGTATCCTACAAAAATATTTCAGAGCACAGTGGTGCTACACATGCAAGTGTTTAGAAAGCACCTTCCTTACATGTTAAAAATCCAGAAGGGAGTATCTGAAATTTTCATTGCATACCTAGCAGTTTAAGAGCTGCTTTTCTATCTGTAAAAACTACATGAGACCTACTTTAATTCAAAATAACCAAAATAAAGAAAAACCCAACTGGGATTTCAAAAAAATAATCTAATAAAGCTTGAGCTATTTCATCCTACTCACAGAGAGGAAAATAAAAGCCACCAACCCACAAATTTTGCTAACAGTAGCTTGCAAAGAGCTGTACAGTTAGGAAGTAGTGTGCCAGTTCTGGAAAGTCAGAGTAATGAAATGAAAATAAAAGTGAGCTGATCAACGAGTGTCAGCCTAGATATCTTATCTTCTCTGGGAACAACATGGCCTAAAATTAGAATACTGTCTTTTAAGCTATTAACAGAAATAATTAGTATGAGTTTGCTTACCTTGAAGTATTCTACAAGATCTCTACAGGTCACCTTGGATCCACTAATCTCTTTTTCTACCAAGTTTTCAGGGGCAAGCAGTAACGGTATCAAATTCCGCAGTTCATTCTTAAAATCCTCATCTATATCTAGTAAAATTCAATCAATTTCAAGAAAAAGGTGGTTAGTTTTCAATCTTGCATCTCCTAAAGGAACACTGATAGCCCACAATCCTTCTAAATCCACAGCATCACAACTCTGAACTGCATTTTTAAGGTATTTAAAGGCTCACATACATAATATAGCTTTAGTAAGTTCCACCTACTCTTAATCTATCCATCTTAACTCCAGACTGGAAGAGCAAGGTTCCACTGTCCTTTCAACATTTTAAGTGCATTTCCCCAATCACACCAATGCACAATGACCTCACAGGTGTGTGCCCTCAGCACAGCAGGGGCTGGCATCCCACCACTGCCACTCACTTTTATAGCTTTTGCCATTCTGACACATTCCCTCTGTTGGGGGACACACACCCATTGGAGGAATCCTGACTGCCTCTCATTCTGCAGGAGCAGAACCCTATGGCTTTTATTTCAGCCATTTCAGAGCTGACCTGTGGTTCAGCAAGTTCTCAGAGAAAAGCCTTTCCAGAAAGTTGTCTTTAATCTTGGGAATTCTGCCCTCTGGAGCCCCTAGTTATCTTTGGAATCTCTATTTAATGACCTTTAAGCATGTCTCAAGTTATCAGATTACAATGAACAGCTAGACACAAAGACATCCATTCCCTCTCCCTGCTTAATTCCTCTACTTTTAAATCACTAAAAAGAGCACACAATGCACATTTCTAAATTCTGCAGCTTCACCTTTTAGCCTTATATTTTCCAGTCAGGCATTTCAATAGCTAACCATTACAGTGCTTGACTTTCATCATATACAAAAACAAACTCAGTGTTCTGAATCAAGAAACACAAAATGAAAAGCTTCCTACCATTCAATCTCCCATCAAAATTTGGATTTGTTGCAACTTTAAGACCAGGGTGGGGCAACAGGAAACACCCAAGATTACTGAAACAGGAGTGAATATGCTTCCTTACATTCTGTAGCTCTTCATGTTGGTTTTGCTTTACCTGAAGGAAAAAAATACGGCATTAAGAACTGCGACCAGTTCTGCTATACTGCAGTCAAGATTAACCATCATCTTAAAAGCACTAAGAGCACAAAATTGTGTTTAAGCTTTTATTTCTGAACCTAATAATGTAAACTTTGCCTGTAAGTAGAAACCCCACAGATGTATTTTATTAGCACATGGAGTCAGCTCATGATGCATCATTGTCGTGACAGCAAGGTGTCACTTAGAAGATCAGAACAGGACTATGGGAGATAACTTACCTGCAATCTTTTCTCTAGGAACTTTTTTCCTCCTTCCAAGCCATATGCATGTTCATAAGGATAACTCCAGTCTCTAATTAAAAACATTAATGTCTGCAACAGGAAGAACAACAGCAGTGAATGGTTTGCATCATTCCTAAGGTCAAAAATTCTATCACACATGTGATTATTTTAAGTATTTGGCTGTTCTAAAACTAAATATAGATTACAAGCAAGGATTCTATTTAAGTTTTTTTGTATATTTGGCTGCTCTAAATGTAGCAGTCTTGTAGTTCTGTGGTGCAAGTGTTTGCTCGTTTAAAAAACCAACTAAACAGAACACCCACCACCAAACAGGACCTTTTCTCAGAATCATCTCCCACCAGCAAGGACCAACCATATCTCAGAGTAATAAAGAAGAAGGCAGCACAAAATTTTTCTCATGAACATCTGCATATCACCTGACATTTTGATTCCTTTTACGCCTTATAACTCAAGAAAAAGCTATACTTGCTCAAAATGTGAACCTCTTCAGCATTTTTCCATTGGGTTTTTGCAAAGCCATGTGGCAATAGTGAAGGAAAATTAGTCTTGCAAAGAACTGCTTACCTTCAGCCCAACTAATTTATCTGCAGGAATTATCCTGAGCTCATTTTCTACACATTCAACTGCTTAAATCCATTTAACACATAGTTACCTGAAACGGCTTTTGGTAGATTTCTTCCATAGCTAGTCTTCCATATTCTGTAAACAACTGAGAGAAAGAGCAGTGTAAGGATGTGCCACATAGAAAACACATTTTTCTGCTGTGAAACATTATATTATGTCTTTAAAAAATAAAGCATTCAATCTTACAGCTTACTATAGGTTTCAATTTTATATCTTACTATTGGTTGAGAATGGCAAACAAACCTCAATAATGAGTATACCAACCCTCAGTAAGATTCAGGTAGGAGACATGATTCCCACAGGCTTCACAGTGCCATTCCTGAACTGTCAACACACTGCAGTTTTAAGTGGGTGGCTTGTGGGCTATTCTCAGAGAAAAGCTGGCTGCATTTCTCACCAAGTCAGCTTCCAACACTTGCTTCCTAGGCTAAGAAGGTAAGCCTGTCTAACATTTGCCCCTTACTTCCCACAAAAGGTTTATTCCTGGAAATCCCAGGCAACTTGGCTCTAGCCAATATATCAGACACTTAAATACAAGCCAAGTTCAGCAGCTTCTCAGATCTCTGCTTCACCTCATGACCTTAACTAATAATTGTTCCTTCCCTCCAGCACAAAGGCAAGTATCAGCTGTCCTCCCCTGACTGTTTTCACCATCTTTAACTCCAGCAGCAGCATTCCTTGCTGGCCTGAGCAGGCCAAGCCACCCACAAGAGCAGGAATGAGGGACTATGCTGGCTGCTTTAGCACAGGTCAGTACTGGCAGGGATCCATGCCAGCCTCCCTACAGATACTGCAGGTCAAGATGATGGAAGCACACCAGAACTCTCCAGTACCAGGCAATCATTACTCTGCATTAAACTAACTCCTGGAGGCTCTCAGGTAGATTATGGCTCAAAGGAGCTCTGGTGTTGATCACAAGAGCACCTGGGAACTTACAAGACTAATTTAACACAGCTTAACTTCCAAGCCCTTGTCAGAGACTAATAGTATTTCACAATTACATAAATTTCTGTTAAAACAGAAATTCAGAATTTCTTTCCCTCAGATCATGATTCCCTGCTGCAACTTTAAATGCATGGGCATCCCCTACCCAGTGGTGTTTGTACTTCTCATCCTTCTCTTCCCTTCCTTCCTTCAAATCTCACCATCCAGTAGAACAGAGATGGATTGTTTTATTCAGATTACAATGAGCCTGTTAAAGGACCAAAATCTTGAGGGAAGCCTGGCTTTCAAGTAATTACCTACAGATTTTTTTGTTTTCACTGCTTGGTTGGGTTTTTTTGGGGTGTGGGGGTATGGGCCCAGTGATACACCCCTGCTAATTGAGAACAGTTTCATAAGACTACTTTTAGTCAGTGCTCTTCTACTTCCAGCACTGGCAGCCAGTCTGTTGCAGCACTGAAGACACACAGAACAGTTTTAAGCTGTGACAAGGTCATGGCCTTGGCATTTGGTAATACACAAGCTATTCTCTAAAGCTGCAGGTTTTAAGTTAAGGAGATAAGGTTCTTGCACCATTCACATGAAGCCATAATTCAGTGGCCTTTGACCCCGATGTTGCATTAGAGGATAAAAACCCCATGGTGAAGAGAAGACATTCTCCTGCTTTTATTTCTAAGCAGGATAAAACTCTGAGGACGATTCTCAGCTGAAAAAACAGAGATGGCTTCTGAGCAGAAAACTCTGGCCTGACCCGAACTCCAACATTTCTTTACAAACTGGTTAGGAAATAACATCCATTTTCCTATTTTAGGAAAAAAGTGAAACACTGGAATTTCACCATTAAGGATTTCCATAAATTATTTTCATTTCTCATTTCTTCAGGAGTTTCAGAACTTGCAATACAGAGAACAGACTTTAAAAGAATCATCCAGATTAGAAGCCTGTACTATTTTACCTCTACACTGGCACAGTAGAAGCATCATGGAGTTGATGCAAACACAGTTTTTACAGACTGTACCAGTTTTAGTATCAGGTCAAATCTGGTGTTTTACACGAAGCAACAAACAGCTCCCAAGTCAGTTACATCGATAGTAACTTCTAGAACATTGTCAAGACTATCAGTTCAGAAGCAGTTTAACATAAATTCACCATATTCCTACCTGCAAGTGTTGAAGGTCATCTTCCTGAATATTCTGAGACAAGTTGTATACCTGCAAGAGACAGTCAGAATTACAGTGTCCCATGAAACCACCATCTTACATTCATATAGTCTCTTTCACATTGAGTAGTTTTGTTCCCTCCAGCAAAAGTGTAACTACCCAAAAGTCAGCAAGCAGAAAGGTGTCACAGAACACATCTCAAATAAAAGTCATCTCCTTATTAAAAAAATTATTCACCAGAGCAAACTCCACAGGACAGAAGTAATGCTCTACATATTCCTGTTCCCTTTAGGTTGTGGCATGTCTGAAGAAAGCCACTTGTCACCCCTCAAAAACCTGCTCACTTTTGGCACTTCTAAGGCACGAGCTTAGAAGTAGTTTTGAGTATAGCACAATTCTCAGGACCTTAACTGACACTTGAACAGAAGCAGCAATTTGAAGTTTGGCTGCTCACAGCATAATGTCACCCCAAAGTGTATCTACAGCCTTAAAAAAGATTCTGTAACACATCTGTAAAGAAGCAGTTGCTACTCTGACATCTTGGGGGGAAGAGGATTTCCCAGTTCTATCAGCAATTTAACTCAGCCTGGCCTTGCATAACCTTGATTCCACCAAGCAACTTGGGTAGTTTATGTACCACACTGAAAATAAGAAAAAGTGTGGAATTTTAAATCGGAGTTGGAAGAAGATATGTAGGTGAACTTTCCAAGTGTGGCTCAATAGAGCATATTCAGGACAGAGGGCTCTGCCATTATTTGCCAGCATGGATATTCTCACCTGGACAGAGCTCGTCATGGTGCTCAGGGCAAAAACTGTTGCACAGTCTTTGATAGTGGATTGGCTATCAAAGGCACCTTGGGTATCCATGAGTAGTACAGCAACCTGCAGAGTTGGAAAGAGCAGCAGCAGTTAACCACATCAGGGACACTTTCACACTCCTGGCCACTGGGGTCAGTCTCTGCCTCAGCCAGCTCCCTGCACACAAGATTACACACACCCAGAGGGCCCTGCCTCAAGCCCCTGGCCTTGCCTGCCTACCTTCTCCCAGAGAAACAGCCCTCCTTGGCCCAGTGGGGGTGCCATGCAGACTAACTGACAGCTCTCCTTCACTGGAACAACATCAGCCTCAACTGCAGATCTAGCATAGTTCATTAGAGCTAAGAGTAAGATGGTTACTTATAAATACACATATATATCTTAAAATAATTATTGTCAGCAGAAAACAAGATAATTGATATTGTCTGCTGGAATTACAAGGAAGGAAGTGATATTAATGAAAAAAGTTTATCAGTCCAACTCCCATCTTTGGCATCTACTACACTTCCCTTCTCTTTCCCACTGACAAGCAAAAACAAGTGACTTGTTCCCAAAGCATAAGCAGATTCACACTACATAACTGGTTTTTAACCAAGAAAATGTTTGGTTAGCTGTAAAATTTGTTAAACACCACTAAGCCACTATTTTTAAAATCCATGTCCCACAGATTGGGCATCAGATGTTTCCTCAGCAAATGCAAAAGGTACGAAATTTAAATAACCTAAAACCAATGGTTCAAAACACAAATAGTTCAAGATCACCACCACTATTGTGGACCAAATATTTATTAATGGCATTAACACTTCATTTCAGCATAAACACCTCCAAGTAAACTTTGCAGTTAAACTGACTTGAGAGTTAAAGAATCAAGTTAGTGCTTTTTTCCCTACTGTTAGACTTAGTCCTTTTTTACAAACTGCTTGCTAAAATTCTATGGAAGGACCAGCTTCCAGACCCTGAAGTCCTTACAGCCAAGCACTACATTTCACTAGAACACAGCTAGAAGCTAGAACATATTCTCACCCTTCCAACAACAGTGTGTGTTACAGAGCTTTCCCCCAGGCATTTGTCTGTAGATGGTATTTATAGCCATTACAGTTTACAGCACTGCCAGGATAACCCACCCATCAGCCTGGACAGGGTAGACTTTGCCAAAACAAAGTACTCTCAGAATGAGACCATTGCTGAATTTTTATGCTGGGTTGTAAGAATCAATCTCCATCCTTACAGTGATAACAGTTTCCAGATATGTTACACAGCTGCTCAGGGCAAAGGAAAGCACCCAATGCTCAAACAGCCACCTTGGAATCCATCCATGACATTAAAAGTGTACACAGAGCCAAAAATCCTACTTAAGTTTTAGAATGACAAAAACAGTTCAGGCTGAAAGGGACCTCTAAGGATCATCTTGTTCCAATCCCTCTGCCAAAGGCAGGGACACCTTCCACTTGCTTGGAGCCCCACCGACCTGACCAGGAACACCTCCTGGATGGCACATCCACAGCCTCTGTTTCATTTTTTAAAATAAACAAAAAACAACAAACCAAAAAAAAACCAAACAACCCGCCATACAACCAAACCAGGAAGCCTACAACTCCTGCAAGGGAGACCCTGAGTAAATGAAGGTAAGTTAAGCACTCACCTTTGTTCCATTAGGTTTTTCAATTACAAACACTTCACTCCAAATCTGAATGCCAGTGGTTTCCCGTTCACATCCACCTCTCCATGTAAACCCAGTCAATGGCTCGGTGTTTCCACCTATCCAGCAAGGAGAAGTCTACAAAACAAAAGGAAAAACTTATGTAAAACCAAGGAGGAGATTTCTATTTTTTTTAACATGCTATGTTTTAGCAGACTTCCACACTTATTACATTTTCCTCAGAGCCAGCTGACAATACTACACAAAATATTAAAACAATGCTATTCTGCTGTGTTTCAAGATCATCCACACAGCAACCCCATGGTATCTGAGTAGCTGCACAACTTCTCAGTCACTGAAATGTAAGTGTGCACAGTTTTTGAGTCTCCAGCACTCAGAGGTATTGAGAACAGCACAGTTTTGTCCACCAGTTCCACTCTCACAGCTGAGAAAACTGCTCAAACACAATGGCAGATATTTCAGCTCAGGAACAGCCACAGGAATCTCTGCAAGAGACAAAACACCTGATCTTAACTTAATCCTCTCCCTTCCCCCTCACTAACAGCTGGCTAAGCATTTGAGTCCCCACACTGACAGAAGCCAGTACCAGACTCCCAATGCCATCTCACAGAAGCCACAGAGAACAGACAACAACCAGAAGATTCACAGTCTACACTTGCCAGTTACAGAGAAAAGGTCAGTGTAAGAGTTTGATAGATGCCAATCAACCCACCCATATTAGAGCTGAGAAGCCATCTGAGAGGGGAGTACAGCTGGCAGCTAACAGTCCTGGCTGATGGAATTGTAATGAGGTCTTCAAGGACAGGCAATGCAGAGCAGCAGCTCACCCACAAGAATCCAGCCATCACATGAGCACATCTAACCCAGAAATGTGGCTCATGCACTGGCAAGTAAGGAGGATGAGCAGGCACCCCAAGGAAGTTTCACTTTGATAGGTTTTTCTGTAGCTCCTTCATCAGTTAAACTGTTGTCTGCCTGCCACTTCTTTCATGGAGGTTTTCAGCGTACACAAAGCTTTCTTTCACAGGCTAGAACACAGCAAGCTGGCATAAGAGACATTTAATGAATTGCCTTGAACTGCCCAGAGTAGATTACCAGCCAGGAAAGAGTCCACTGAGAAGGTCAAAGTGGAGATTTCTCAATTCACTTCTGGGCTCTACCTTGCTGACTCCACACTGGCAATTTTCAGATAACAGCTCAAGACATTTCTTCACATTTCAGAACACAGCAAGAGTACCCAGGGACTGAACAGAATAAAAATATTTGAAACAACTAAGTGAAACTGTTTATTTCTAAAGGGGGATGGGAAAAAAACCTGCACGTTTTCCTCATGCTAGCAGCAAGCAGGCAATCCAGCAGTTCTGTACTAGCATTCTCCCAAATGCTAACAGTGCACCACTCAACTCTGCTACTTGGATCAGACAAAGGTGAGGTAAGCAGATAAAAATTCAGAAAATGAGCACAGGTATGCAAGTAAAGAGTTCTACAGGGCTTTACAGGTGAGTTTGGGTTTGGTTGTTTGGGGATTTTTCCCCTTTGCTTGTTTATTTTGATAGGTATATACACCTCTACCAGAGGCACGACACAAAACCTGAACAGCTTTTCCCTGTAGTTTTAATAACCCAGAAGATGCTTATGCTTCCACAGACCACTCTAGAAATGAAAGCCCCAAGCCTACTTTGTGCTGCTGCACACATCAAGATACAGTTTGACAATGCTGTATCGTACCTCACATGTACATGTCAATGGACTACAGCTTTTTACTTTTCAAAAAGAATCTTTTATTCAGTATGTTCCATTTTTCTTTTATACAAGAATACTTTAGCCCATTTTGGTCCAAACATTATTCCTATTCATATCCCTCCAAATTGTAACAAATCAGATCAAAAATACACAGACAGTTTGACAAGTCCTTCAATGAGCACTAGATATGACCTCATTTGATCTCACAAGTGATTCATATCCCAGGAGACTTTGGTGTTTTAACAGGCTCAACTTCACCTGAAGTTGCTTCATCTTATGGATGATGCACTTAAGCCTGCCTTTGACAGACCTCTGCATCACTTTGAAACACTCCTGGCTTGTTACCTGCATCTTTCCTTAGCTGAAGCTCAGTATTTTACGTACCCATCCATCAAGCTGGCTTGAAAGATATTCAGGAGATGGGAAGAGGAAAAAAGGCTCTTACCTGAAATCAAGCTAGAAGTTGCTCTACAATTTTATCTCAGTCACCTAAAGGGCAACTTCTCTAACTTTACTCCACACCAAGGAAAAACCCAATGCGGCTTTATTTGCCTAATGCATTAAATCACCTTGAGGATTAATTAAAAATAAAAAGGTGACACTCCTGCAAAAAAAATAAACTTTAACATCTAAACCTACAGGTATTGCTGCACCCAACTCTTACTAAAGCTTAAGGCCACTGGATCCTTGCAGCAGCTTGCTGAGTACACAACTGCTGCTGTTCCACTTCAAAAGAGCAATCACAGCACTAAGGATCAATGCTTGAAACTACACATCCACCTCCCTGAAGGCAGTGAATTCTACCTGTGACTGCAGCTGGCACCAGTGAGATTTTTACAATAGCAACTTTCCACGTGACCTCTCGCACTCAGTTTAAGACATAAAAATAAGGTTCTGAAGGTTTTCTTGGCAAGTTTTTCATTATGCATGTTAGCATCCACATAAAAGGACATCCCAAAATTGCATGATTGGCACATGAACCGAATGCAGTTGTTTTAGTATTCTGTGCAATAATTAGTTCACAGAAAATACAGACTTGCAACTGAGCCTGACTAAAGATGGAGGGCTCAGAGTAAGTACTATAAAACTATACCAAGATCTCTCCTCCTGTACTAAATTTGGATAAGCAGAGGATATCATTTGACTTCATACAACTCAAGAGCGCTCCAAAGAGGAGGCGTTGCATTTATCCTCCATCACCCCCAGTTCCCATCAATCAGTTTGCAGCAGTTCTGATGCTTGTCAAACTCCTTCCCTAAGCCAATTTACGTCACTGGGCTGGCAGAAAAACAACTCAGCAAAGTGCAGTGTCTTCTGATGCATCAGTGAGTTGGATCAGCTCAACTAAGGGTCTGCAAGCAATACATCTTCACAATGGAAATACCTGGCCAGGAGCAGCACATGGAGAGCAAGACTTCTCTGCTCTTGGTAAGAAACAGTTGTTAGAGTACATGGCCAAGCTTGCTTTCACCTTCAGTTTAAAAAAAAAGGCAAATGCTATTTTGAAGGACATTTATAGAAAATTGAGAAAAGTGACTGCACAATAAAGGAAACAGAGCTGATACAAAAGGCTGAAACAGCATTTCAATCTGTTTGGCTATATGAACATTTGTTTTATTTCACAATCTGAAAATTAAGGGTATTTGTTTAAAGCCCAGCCCTTCTGTTTTCAAAAGGAAACTCGCACTACCTCTACCCAGCCTGGCACCTTGCTCAGATCATTGTATGTAGGAGTTTTCATTTTTCTTTGCTTGCAAGGATTGGTGGGGGTTTTATTGTTTGGTTAATTTTGAATGCCATCCATAACAAATGAAACCTTCTTCCTCCCTATGTTAAAAGAGTCTCAAGAAGTTAGGAGTACCAGCTTGCTACTCTGCATGCCTCCTACCCTGAGACCTTATCCTCAGGGTCTTTCTTCCACAGCTCTTGCAAAATGAGGGAGAGGAACTCAATAACAGGCACTACTGGGATTGAGAGAAGGAAGTCTTCATTTGCCAGCTACCAGCAGTTTTTCAGCTGTACTCTCCTACTTCCTGTAAATGCAGCATTCATCTTGATTTTCCCTCAAGCCAGCTAGCACAAATTAGCTCCAAAGAACAGTGCACAAAAAAGGAATCAGTTCTGGATTTCTAAGAGCTTCAAAAAGCAACAAAACACTGGCCTGTCAATATTCACAATGCAGACTAAAAGAAACACCTCACAACCTGTGACAGGCAGATGTGTATGGTTCACAGAACACCCTACTCCACCTTCTCCATGTAAGCCAAGGGTTCAAAACAAGACAACGCTAGCCAAAAGGTACAAACTAAAAGGAAAAATTAAATTTTGGGTCAGGCATTAATCAATCAATAACTTAAAAGCATTTTAAAGAGTTCCTGGACTGCATTCAGAAATGCATTCCAAGCAGCAAAAAGGAAACTTTCTCCTTTTTGCCATACATCATATTTAAGCAGATTTAGCTATCCGGTAAGATTTTCATTTTTGCAGCAATGGGCAAGCGAGTGCTGTAATATGGTTTCAGGAGATAAAAGGCAAAGCAAGGCTCCTCCAAGTCACTGCCTGGAAAAGCCCTTCCCCAAAGCTCAACTAGAAGGCCATCACACGTCATCATTCAAGTTCTTCTTGTGTCCACTTACACTGGGACACCAATAAATTCCCTTGATAAGTGCAAGATAGGGTAAATTGAAAAACTGTCACTAAAATACCCTTCTTCACAGTGTAGAAGCAGAGAAGCTGACTTCCCCTCCCCCAATATATCAGAAAATTTTGACCTGCTACATTTATGCTCAATTTAACAAACCCAAAGAGGAGTTACTAAAATACCACAGTTCTCCTGCAGGAAAAATCCAAACTACTCACCCTGTTATACATGTATCTAAGCATGAAGTCCAGCAAAAAAGATTTTCCTTTGCGGAAAGCTCCTGCTACAGACACAACTACTATGTTAAGATCTTTAATATGTTCCTGAAGCAAGATTTTTTCCAATGCTGATTCATCTAATTCAAAGTTATGGTCATCTTCATGAGCAAGGACAATCTGTATGGGGCGCGGCTTATCCAGTTCCACCTCGTCATCCGAGTCCGGCAGGGCATCTGAGTCTGGCAGGGCATCATCCTCTTCTTCTTCATAAAGCTTACCTGCAAAGTGACAGGTGACAGCACATTAGTAACTCACAGCTTAGGGTAAGAAACACTTTCTTTTATTGTGAAGCCTTGAGCTGGGCTTACATCTCCAGCAGCAAGGGTGATGTTCCTGGGAATGGCAAGAGGTCAACAGTAGCTCCCTGTCCATTTTCATCAGCTTTGTGTCTAGCCTGTATCTCAGATCTTCTCTCTTTCAGATACTCTTTATATATTAAGGAATCACAAAAAAACCCAACCCTGATTTTCAGCTTCAAAACCCCTTTTAAAGGCATCTTAAGCCAAGGGCCTTTTATCGGGGAAAAAAAAGAATCGTTCCAAAGAAGCCTGACAGAGGACTAAAAAAGGGCATTTTTGTATCACCACGTTCTTGCTGTGAGGGTGTCAGGGGAAATGAATGTTTTCTGTCAACAGGTTTGTTTGCCAACAGGTACAAGCAAGACCATGGAAGCCCAGGATAACAAAAACCAGATGAATAAGCTCCTCTCTAATTCCAACACTGTTTCAAGTCTCAATACAGCACAGACTTTAGAACACCTATTCCCTGTTTGCAGGACAATAAACTACTGAGCATGTCCATGCCCTAACACTTCTGGGATAAGAAAACAAAAAAAAGTTGAAGTAGTTTCTGGCTTCATATTCTTCCTACAATGCACTATTAAGCAAGATTTAGCAACAGTAAGCAGCAACTCTTTAAAAACAGTTGAGAGACTATTTTATACACAATTTAACAATTAACACCTTTTCAGGATAAAATAGTAGCTGAAAAAACTATAACTCAAAGTTATGTTACTAATGAATGACAAGGTAACACAGCCCTTCAGACACACACTATACCAGTACCAACATCCTATATTCCTGACTTCTAAAATTCAGGATTAGAGGCCTAAAAGAAAACCAAACTACCCTATCCAAGGTGAAGTCTCCTCTCCTGTTCAGGCACCACAACACTGAAGTTTGTCCCATAGCAGTAATCAGCTCTACCATTCCTGACTCTACTTTCATTGGCAAGCATCTGGAAAGCTTCTTTGTGCTTACTGAATTGCCACCCACTCCCAATTTAAATTTTGCCATGTTCTATTGGAAGCCCATGTGCAAAAACCTGACCACGGCACCTTCCTACCAGTTACTTATCTGGGATTATCACATATGATATTCAGTACACTGTCCCTCTAGTCATGTTTCCATTTCCAAGACAAGGCAGCAGCCACCCCCAATCCCTTGCTGTGTTGCTCACAGAGAGGTTTCCTGTGGAAGCAGCCCACTAGGAATGTTCTCCTGCAGGATGCACCCATGAGGCACCATGGAACACACAGCTTCATTCACTCACGGCAGAGAACCTGCCAATGCTCACAGGACCTGCCAAGTCATTCCTGCCAGACTTTGCATGTGAGATACCATTCTCAGTGAAAGTCTTATGTGCAGGGCTCCAGTTTTGTGGCTGTAATGCAGTTATTATCATAATTTGAAAACTGGTAACACAGTGACCCTGAAGTTTCTCCAGCAATTTTCTCCTCACCCAGCTCCAGCAACACCTCATTTAATTGCAAAATGACAGAGAATGTTTCCACTTCCAAGCATCAAAACTTGTGCTGTCCCAAAGCCCAATGGTATTACATCTTGAAAAAACTTGGTTTAAATATATTAAGCTTGCATGGTGCTTGGTTTGAACAGGAAGTACACTTGAGTGGTTAAATCCTAAGCAGCTAGAACTAAACTGCAACATTATCCAAGTGAGTGTGCAAAAGAGTCCCCAGCATCACCCTAACTCAAAGTGATTAATACAGCAAGCCAAAAAATTGATTATACTAGCAGGCCTGACAACTGGAAGGAGTAACTTTTAAAAGAAAATCCACCAAGAAGACACCAAACTATACAAACTACACTGACTGGTCACCACTTCAGAGGAAAGTCACTTTTGGCCTCAAGGTTTTGTATTCCCAGATATTAAACAAGCCCTCTCCTCTTTTTCAAAAGAGTTTCTATACAGGCTTTGCCTCATATAGGCAGGATCCTTTGGAGGCCAAAAAATGTGAGGATAGCCCAGGTATGGAGAGACAAAGATTTTGACAATTAGAAAGAAAGCTTCCAGCATCACATTCTACAAACGTATAGGGAATAATATTCTATTGATAAAAGTATTGATAAAAGATAGTTCCAAGAAGAGGTGCCTATGTCTTAGCAAACACATTCACACAATGCTTCAAAGCCTCTGCTTCAAGATATGTCCCTGGTAGTAAGTGTAACTTGGTTACTTGGAACAGCCTCCTATCCTTTTATTTAAATACACACTTCACTTAAATACACAGCTGCAGTAAGGGATTGGGTCTGTAAACTAGGGCTGATTGAAAAATGGTTTGAAGCCACACCTGCAGCTTCTCTTCATTCACTTGGAGCCTGACATTAACCATCCTGTGCTACCTGGAAGTCATCAAAACTTGTCAGACCTCAAAGACTTCAAGCTATAGCAGCATCCTTGTGCCAGGGCAGAGCACAGCCACATAAACCTCTTCAGGCCAAGGAGATTTCAGAACAAACAAGTGGAATGGACCTTTATTATTAGTTATTTATAAACAAGCAAATTCTCCCTATCACAAGGAGGTAGTACTATCAAGAGGTTACACAAAATATGCCCATTAAAAGTTCACATCTTGTTAACAGCATTCTGCACCACTGAAGCTCATCAGCTCAGAGGGAACAGGAGAGAAGACTCCTCCTAGACCCTACTCAACTCCTATTAGATTTCACTTACCAGCAGAAATTGGAAGTCAAGTCCAGAGCACCTAGTTGGGTTTGTTTGGTTGGTTTGGGTCAAGTTAGATTGCTGGCTTTTCTTTTTTCCTTTGACTAACTAGCTTAATATATTTAAAAGTTCCCAACCTACCTACAGAAAAGACCATCATAGCCATCAGTCAAGCACTTTAGAGGGTGGACACCTACAGTGCTGACAGCTGTGAAAGCAACTTGATCCACCCAGAAGAGCTGGTTTGATAACTTCATGCTTCAGTGGCAGAGAACACCCCTCCTTTCAAGATTCTGAACTAGTTGGCAATTAACAGGACACACATTGCACAGGTCAAGCATGTTAACTACAGAACAAGTGCTACTGCTTGTCCCAGCAGCATAATCAGCACATGCAACCCTGTCCGCTGTCCCAGGCAGATGTCACACCCTTTTTTGATCTTTTATCCTGCCTTCTGGCTGCTCACCCTGTCACTCTGGCTAGTTGCTGTCTCAGGCAGCACTTAGGGAGCCTTTCTAGAAGACTTCAGTATCATGGCCAGAAAGGTCACGTTACACTTCCAAGAATTACTTTCAGTACAGCCTCTGGAAACAAAGGTCAGGACAAGAAACACTCCCCTTCAGAGCCCGGTTTTCTGCAAGAGCACTGCAGAAGTTCTCAAAGCAGTTCATAAAATAAACATGCTGACAGCACTGTCCGGTCAACTCAGGCCAGAGGTTTATGCAATTCAGAACTCAAAGCCCTGTCCCTTGGCTGTCCCCCATTCCTCACCTGCCCCAGCACAGTCACAGTGTACTACTTAAAACTCAGAATTTAATCTGATTTGTTCTAAATTCCAGAGACTGCTCTAGGTTCTTGTAATAGTCCAGTCGCAGCAAATCAAGTATGAAAGAGATGAGTACTAACTTTAGAAGAGATGGCAATCACAGAATGGCCACTTCTACACTAACTACTACACTACTTCTACTTCCTAGCCCGCTGGACAGTGCTTTGGACTTGAAAAGTTCACAGCAGCATCCCTTTACAGGTCTCCATAACAATACATATCAGTACTGCTACAGAGGCAACCAAAACAACAGACTTTTGTTGGTTTGGGGGTTTTGTTTGTTTTTTATAGTACATTTTAACACTTTGCTAAGCCCAGTTTCATCCCAGTAATGGAGTTACCAACCCAATACATTCACACAGGGAGTGGTTGTTTCAGAAGAACGTTCCATGTCCTGCACACACAACAGAGAGGCAACACTGCCTCCTGCCACAGGATTAAAGACTGATCGATGCACCAAGCTCACTCATGGGGTTGATCACTATGCTGTTGGAAATTCCCATGTGCACAGAAGATATGAACCTCAGGCTTTTAGTACATATGTAAGAGTTGTCATCTGTCAAACCATATGGCACTAGAACTTGTAGCACAGAGCTACAGGCCCAGGAACTCACAGCAATATTTTCCTTTTTCCAAGATGTTCACCTGACCTTTGAAGTTCCTCTAGTACTGAACTAACAGACTCCAGACCAAGGTCACAGCTGCTGCTCTGTCTGGAGCTGATGCAAAATGATCATCAACGGGACTTGCCCCTGAAGTCTGCCATCCATGCACACCTACTGCTGTGGCTGTTCACCCATCAGTCCCTATGTCACCTTGGCTTCCTCCAACCTGAATTATTCCATTAGAACCTGTGGGCTAATGCATGGTTCTGACAGTCACAATCACTTCCTAACCCAGGTCCAACAGGATGGGACACGCAAGAGAAGCAACATTGTGCAGCAAGACACAGAAGCAGACAGATTTGAATGGGAGCAAATCTAGCCAAGGGAAGATACTACCACTCAGTTTCCCTATAAACTCCTCACTCCACTCAGTAACAACTACAGCAGGACTGCTATTTATTCTCACCAGCTAAGTACCCAGAACAAGCACCATTTGTTGAAATACTAAGCCAGATTTTGAGAACAGTAGCTTCTTGTATATGCAGACAGTATTTCAACTGAACAAACCCCACTAAATAACCCATTTCTTTAAGCACGAGGTAAAATGAAAAGCCAATTCCTGCTTCCCCTAAGTACACAGCCAGCAGCTGACCTACTTGTCCTGCAGTGCAGGAACACGAGTGTGAAAACACCCAGACACCTGCATGCCATGAAAATAAGAGACAGCCTGCTTTAAATGCAAATTCTTCTGTTTAAGCACTTTAATTGACAGAAAATACAGTTACCTTTGAGTTTCAACCTAAATACAGCTTGAACTCTTTGAACACATTATCTACATCCTTTTATTAAAAAAAATTTTAAAAGCACATACTAATTGCTAAACTCATTTGGTTTTAGATACAGTAAAAGTTTTTGATCAACAAGCACTGAATCACAATTAGTAACTGCTTCTGTGGACAGTGAGTTGAACACAATTACCCAAAAATGCAGCAGAACATTAAAATATTTTAAATCCCATTTGCTTTTTAGTTTTAAGTCACTTTCATTAGTGTAGCTGTCCCTCATCAGTACTTCCATTTGCTCTGCCACAGGGAGTTTAAAGAGTATAAAGCTGCAAATCTTCCACCTGGTAGTCTTAGTATCTTGCTTGCACAAAAACCTGCACTTTGCTAGAAGTCAACTTCAAATCAAGATTTCCAGCATCCCTAGACACTTCAGCTTTGAGCACCCCTGAACTCCTTTCCTGGTGCTCTACAGCACCACACATTTGCCTCCATTCAACAGCAGTTCAAGTCCCCTGCTCACATTTCAAAACAGACGCTTGACAGGCTCCCCCACCATCACCTGAACAATGAAAAGCAAACTGAAGTGAGCTACACTAAGCTCAAGCCATCTTGCTTGAAATTTTGTTCAACCTCCACACGCTAAGGGAGTTCATGGCTTGAATCAAAAGCTTAAAATAATTTATCATGAGGAAACTGCTGTACTGCATTTCAAAGTAAGGCATTCTCAGTGCTTCACGTAGGAAATTTTCCTTGGAGAGAAGGGAGACAAAGTGCTTAAACATTTCTTGTTTTGATGTAGTGAACGAAGGAAAGTGTAGGCATGTGTGAAGTGAGTTCCAGAGCACAGAAAGAAAATATGTTAACCTTCAAACCTTATTTGGACACATCTTCAGGGGAAAAAAAAAAATCACTAGATTTAAGCCATAAAATTGTCCTCCCCTTTTTCCAGCAGTGCTACTCGATGCAATAAACTCACACCAAACTATGGGGCTGCCACAGACCTTAATGCATCGCTGCTTTCCTATTGCTGACTAGTAAATAGTGCCAAGTAGCTCGTTTTAAGGCCAGAAATAATTAAATGTTTTGAACATTTCAGCTATAAATAGGACTGATGAGCTAAGTTCCAAAGACTTATTTGGACATCCAATAAGACCAATAGAGGAGTAGGGGCAGGGTACAGGGGGAAAGACATTTAACTCTCTGTGTTCCTTCAGGGCAATGGGATGTTAAAGGGACAGATCTAGAACTGTTACATAAACTGTGAGCTGAAGCGAGAAGCACCTGAAGCTACAATTCTGTCAGGAAAGAGGAAAAAGATGACATTCTGATGACCTACATACCTCTGAAGCTCCACAACTAATCAAACAATAGGCTTGTCTACTCCTAAGTGCCTTAAATTGCTTCTCTGCTGAATGGTGGGCATGCATGCAGGAGCAGACAGCTCTCCCCTACACAAAACACCGATAAGCTGGCATTTTGTGTTCTCCCTTTACGGGGACAAAAAAACAGGAGAGAAACTTCATACAATGAAAATGTGCAGCAAAAAAAGTCAACCCTCCAATTCACCTCCTCTCAACCAATACAGGTGAGAGAATGCCAATAAGCAGAGGCTAAGACAGAAGCAGTACAAACCCAGTAAGTTTTAAAAAAATGATATAAAATGACTGCTTTTTAGAAAGCACAATATGAACTTGGTAAGAAAGATGCTTCTCTGTAGCTACAAGAAAAATCATGCAGGGTAAGGACAGTGGCAAAGCATGCTTCCATCCTTCTTCCCCTCTGCCCAAAAATCACAGCTATTAATAGCACACTCACTCTAGGACCAACCAGGATCTCTACCCACAGTAAGATTCACCAGTACTTTTCCAGCCCCCTCAAAGAAAGCTGTATTAAAACACTATGGGCAGATTAAAGCATTAAAAGGCCTCTTGCTCACTTTTTCTCCCCTTTCTTATCCATCAGGCAGGCTCTTCAGGATGGGAGAGTATTCCAGATCTGACAGTGCCCTAGTTCACCATGAACTCTGGAAATGGCATGTGACAGTTCCTCATGAACACTGAAAGCTAACTGGATCCTTGCAGGCCACACACATTTAAACCAGGCAGACTTCTGCTTCTATCTCAGAGTGATTTCATTTAAGGTTGTTGCTCATTCAAGGAGTCAGTATTTTCTAATTGGTTTAGGCCATAACCGTGTTTTATGTACCTTGTACACATCCTCATGTCAACAGCCACTAATTTAAACAATAAGCAGCTAACCTAAATTGGTATTTTGAGTGAGAATAGGGAGGAAAAGAATGAAGTGAGGGATGCCAACTGCAATTGCCCCATGTTTGGTCTTTCAATTGCCAGTCAGAGGTGGTTTAGTTGCACCAGAGGAGCTCAGCAGAAAGCAGTGAGCGCTTCCTTTGGCTGTACAGAGGCTAAGCCAAAGGGTCAGGTTTCCTACTCATTTCCAGCATAAACAAGTTGTCACTCACAAACACCAATGTAGGGAAGCACAGTACGCCAAAGAGGCTCAAACCTTTCATTTTTGCTTTTAGCAAGATGAATAGCAGCAGCAGTGTGGCCAGCAGGATGAGGGTGGTGATCAGCCTCCTGTACTCAGCACTGGTGAGGCCACACCTCGAGTACTGGGTTCAGCTTTGAGCCCCTCACTGCAAGAAAGACCTTAAGGGGAAGGCTCTGCAGCACAACTCGGATCAGAGCAGCTGAGGGAGCTGGGAGAGTTTAGCCTGGAGAAAAGGAGGCTCAGGATGACCTCAGCACTCTACAACTCCCTTAAAGGAGGCTGTAGTGAGGTGGGGGTAGTCTCTTCTCCCAGGTGACAAGTGACAAGAAATGGCCTCAAATGGTGCTAAGGAAGGTTTAAGGTGGGTATCAGGAAACATTTCTTCATGGGAAGGGTGGTCAGGCACCGGAACAGGCTGGCCCAGAAAGTGGTGGAATCACCATACCTGGAAGTGTTCCAAAAAAAGTGAATGTGGCACTTGGGGACATGCTGCTAGCAGTGAACACAGCAGCACCAGGATAACAGCTGGACTCTGATCTTAGAGATATTTTCCAACCTTAACAATTCAAGGCAGCTTCCAACTAAAAGTGTTCTTTCAGCCCAACCTCAGTTCACACTCAGCTTCCCATCTCTCAGTTCCTGCAGCTAAGAGAGCCGTCCAGCCAATTTTTCCAGCACTGAACCCCAGAATTCTACATTTCATTTCAAAGAGTAAAGGGCTGTACAGAGAGAGCATAGGTTTCTCTAAAAAAACTGTCTTCTCTAGATCACACAGTCTGCAAACTACAGTAACTACCTGCAGACAACTCCATTAAATATTTCAAGTTCTTCTTCTCTCTTCTTACCTGTTCATAACTTGGTAGGGTCACTGACACCCATCAGATAAAAGGGAAGCGTAAACAGGGGAAACACAACATACCTCAACACAATTAACACCCAGATCAACAATGGGAATCAAAACAGGAAAAAAGTTCCACACAAGGCACAGTTAAAGAGAACTGAAGCAAATAAAAATTTTAAATTCACATTTCGCATGTCTTCACTTTATCTCCACTGGAGGAAGGGATTTTTCTCACACAGCTACAACAAAAATAGTTTTTATCTGGGTCCCTGCTACTAAGCAGGTAGAGAAATAGGCCTGGGCTGCCACATCCCTTTCCTGCAATTAACCCATAATAATTGATACAGTACCTAAGTCCATACACTTCAAAGCCCCACACCTACTGCCACAGCTCCTGAGTCTCTGCCAGGCATCACTGCTGCTGCTACACACAAATCCCTTGTTAAGGCAACAGCTCAAAGTACATTAATTCTGCCAACGGGACAGTGCCAGTGCGTGCCTCCTCCCCTCTCCCCGTTGCCTCTTCACGCCTGTTTCAATAGCACAGCTGAGTTTTAACCACCCACTCACAGGGGCTCTCCCACTCTTTCCCATTTCCAGCACCATGCAGCACCACACTGCCTTTCCTCCTAATTCTGCCACATATCCAACACTGCTTACAGTCAAGTCAGCTACTGAAGCCAAACCAGCAGAAAAAGCAATCCAATACAAGCAGTTTCCTACAAACTGTATCACCTCAAATAGAAACCCAACCAGCACTAGAACTGAAGACAAACAAACAGCAGAGCCACAGAGTCTCCTCTGCAGGGCACAGTTCAGCTGCACTGTTGAACACTCCAGGGCTGCTGCCCTCTGTGCTGGCACTGCCGTCCCAGGTCCAGCACCAGCTTATCCTGGACACCAAGTGATGTGTTCTGCACTCTACAGCCTCTGAAACAGCCACACCAGCACTGCTGAGGGGGAGGCACAGACTGCTTCACTGGGCACTGGTGCCAAAAGAAAAGTTCAGCTCTGTAACTACAACCCAGTTCAGCTGGAAAATTTCCCCAGACTCCCAAAACTCACAAGTACAGTTAAGAAGCATATTCATGTAGGAACTGACTTGGTGATATGTGATAACACTGCAAAGATGGGTAGACAACTGGGCTGTAACTGGATCTGACTGTGTGTTGCCAAAGATTTGTCTCTATCTGAAAGTTCAGATTTAGGCTGGGGTAGCCAACACATTTGTTAACCTTCACTTAAGAACAAGGTTTCCTTCCCTTACAAATGGAGGCTGCCACAGGTTTCAGTCTGTCAGTGTTACAGGCCAGGAAGATCTTGAGCTTGGCACAGTCCTTCCTGCACAGGGGGAATATTCCCTTGGACACATGTACTGAATACACTGCACCTGCTGAGAGCTGGGCCTACTACGGAGTAGATTAGAAACACGTTGATTTCAGTATCACTGGTCAAGTTGTCCCAAGGACATTATAAACACACACTTCAGCAGCTCAGCTCCATCCAAGCACCTTTCTGTGTTCAAAGGGCTCAAGGCTCACCCACTTACCCAACGATTTTTAACATCATTCACAACTCTTGTGACCACACAAACATCAGCCACTGCTACAAAACAAGTCTCAAGAACTGGAGCACTTTTGATTTTTAAAAACATTTTCCTGAGAGGGGAAGTGCCATTGTCATGTGTACAGTGACGGCTGCTGGCCAGGCAAGCCTAGAGGTATAGAAGTGAAAGAAGTCAGCAATCTCATGTGTAAAGCAAGCCACACTTCTCAAACAAGAACAAACACAGAGGGGGGCTGCTTCTACTCCACATCAAGTTCTCAAACTTGTCTAAATACATCTGGACAATCAAAGTGCTTTTCTGCAGGACTACCCTATGTTGAGGCCACAGTGGTTTAATATACATCTTTCACTTAGGTGAAGAAGAAAGAGGCAAATACAACTCTACAAAGTCTGTATGCTCTAGCACAACCCTCCAACCAACAGTGCAGTCTCTGTAGATCATACTTAATGTCCTCATTTGGTGGATTCATGAAATCTTTCCTTACAGTATACAGAGCAAGCTCTGGGGAGAAAAGGCTAGGATTGTAAGATGAACTGAAACAGAGAAAGATAGCAGTGTGCCCCTCTTCAAAGCTCACTAAAGCTTAATCTAGTCCTAATGCACCACAGAAATAAATCAACAAAAGATTAGACTAAAGAACAACTCAGTTTGACATTTGATTAATGACACAGTGATATGTTTGCAACTCAAAGTACTTAGAACAAGACTCTAAGAACAATATTCAATATTTCACAAGCCAACTTCCAACCTTCAAAAGCACCAAACTGCATTTCGAGGGTCTTCTCAAACAAGCAAGATTTCTCATAGCATCTCAAGGTTCTACAAGCATTTAATTACATTAGTTGTCCAAACATTCACAGTAGATAGCACATTCATTTTTCTATTGAAAAAAAAATTAAATTTAAAAGCAGAAGTCACATTTCTGAATGTATGTACCAGTATTTTATTTTGAAAGGGTTTCTGCCTTTTAAATCTCAACACATATCATGCAGGTCTTCAGCAGCTATTTGTACAGTACTATCAGGTTTAGAAAATACTCCACTTCTACATCCTAACCCTCAAAATCATTACTTACTGCACTTTTCCAAACAATTTATTAGCAACAGGCCTGACATACCAGCAGTTCAAAAGATTTCTATTTAAGAATTTTGAACTGCTTTCCCTTCCTACCCTAATGACAAGCTTAAGACTTTGCTCCCTGAAAGATAAGTGTTAACTGCTTTGAGGGCAGCTTCAAGGCAATGTTTAAAATCTTTAACACAGTTCCTTAGTTCAGGATTACAAAGTATTTAAGAAACTTAATTCTCTTAAAAGCAAGATGACTTCTTGCTTTAAGAAAGTGATTTGATTATATCAAGAGCCTTAACCTCATTTTCTACAGCAGTTATTTTCACTATTATTTTATGTCTAAGCAATACATTAAAGGAGGCCAAGCTTCTGTCTCCATGCCTAGGAGTTCACATACTTCAAGTGACTGTTCCTCCCCTGAAATCAGGGCTGTCACGATTCCCATATTAGGCAAAGGATTGACAGATTGAACCTTTTATTTCCCAAAAGTTTACAGTTCCCCAAGTAGATCACACCACACGCACCAAGGCAAATGAACACCTACAAGTAAAAGCCAGAAGATCTCTTCTTACTTTCATGCAGAAGAGGGTGAGGTGGGAAGGGAACAAGACAGCAAGTTTGCAGGCAGTATTATCAGAGGATTGGGTTTAAAGAAACAGCTAAAATAACGGCACTTACTCTTCCACTCAGCAGTACCACCCTGCTGGAGGAGATAAGAGGTGAGAACAACTTTTCCAAGTGTGCACAACACAGGGAAAGCAGTCCTAACACGTCAGTAGAAGCAGTTGACACATGTTCTCCAAAAAGTTTCCATAATTTTCAATCCAAGTGAAAATAAAAAAAGCCACCTTGTTATCCAGGCATTATCCAATGCATTGCTCAAAAAGACATTCCAAATATTTTACTGAGACCAATAAGAACTTGTAAATTCAACATGCTTATCTCTGAGGTGACAGTGGGAAAATAAATGCATTATAATTTGACACAAACTACAGACTGGAACCCAATTCTGATGTCACTGGAACAACAACTGCGTAAGAGCAAATTAGTTTCTACTCTCAAATATCAATTCACTGGAAATTGCATTCTACATTCCATGTCTACTATCTGTACAACATCTTATCAGTTCAAGTCTTCAACATTTTGGCTCCTATTCCAGTCCTTTGAAAGAAACATGCCATGACCTGCTGTAGGAAATCCCACCTTGCCATGCGAAAATCACCAATATATAGGGCTGGAAGTGCAGTCATCCTTTGCCCATCATCTGCACTGAAAATAAAGCTGAAAATACATTTAGAAAAAAATCCAAAACAAGAAACTACACGAGACATCTCCCCTCCTAGTAAAGCATATCAGGATTTCCTGCATACAAAGTATAAATAGAGGCCAAGTAACCAAGCTGTGAACAAAAAATCCTTCCCCAAAATACACTTTTAGACTTTTGCCAATCCTCTCACGTATTCCTCCACTACAGACAAGAGCAGGGCCACTCTCAAAAGAAGCTGTATTTTCATAAATCATTTCTGCAAAAGCCCAGATGACTTAACCAAGCTGTGAACAAAAAATCCTTCCCCAAAATACACTTTTACTTAGACTTTTGCCAATCCTCTCACGTATTCCTCCACTACAGACAAGAGCAGGGCCACTCTCAAAAGAAGCTGTATTTTCATAAATCATTTCTGCAAAAGCCCAGATGGACTTCTCCTTCACCTTATACTTGGTTTCCTATTAGTCCTACTCATAAGTTCATCAAGTGGGCATCAAACAGGAATTCCAACACCCATCTTACCTGCACTTACTCATGTAAGTTCCTCTGGACTGCCTTGGATGCACAGTAGTGCCATCTTTGGTGGCAAACATTCTACTAAATTTAAGTTTTTCCAACCTTAAAGAGAAGCCAGCTACTAACCATAATTAAATTAGCATAGCTTTTCTCTCTCTTTTCCTGTTTGGTTAATTGAAGGAGATACTTAGATAGCTTCAAAGATCTACTATTCTCACACTGGGATATAAAGCAGTCTTGTTACTTCAAGGAGTAACATTCCCGTGGAGCAGCCAAAATTCTCAGTGACAGATTCCAGACAAACTGAATAGACAACTTTAGGAGGATGTTCATGTTTACACATCCTGCAGAGATAATTATGGCCCTAGAACAGGGATATGGGCTCCCTCCCAAACACAAAAGGGGACAGTGAGCTCCTTGCTTTGCTGCAGAGCAAGAGCTCCAGTTAAACACCAGCTTGGGGAGTTGAAGGAAGGAACTTTAACAGTCCTTCCAAATTTTATATTCAAAGTTTTTCAAAAAGCTTGGCAAGCAAACAAACTCTTGTCTTGCTGGAAATGAACACTACACAGAATATATTATTTCAGAAATAAGCAGAAGCTAAAGGTCAGGCAAGTTAGTTACCAATGCTCTCAAAACACAAGTTCCTATTATGTATTAATTTGCTCCTAGAAATGCCTTGATTGTAATTCTTATCCTAAAAGACATCACTTATTTCTTATCAGTCATTTCTTTGCAGCTAACTGAAACAGCAGACATCAATGTGAGCCATGTTTTCACATGTATCTTAAACAGCAAGTTTTGCTCATTTGCTTGTTCTGGCCTTTCAGACACAAACCCCAACCCCAGAAATGTACTCACAAATATCAACTCCCTATGCAGCACCATGACCTTAAAATCAGCTACAGATGAGACAACAATTCTTTGTATCATATTGAGAACAACCTTCCAAAACCAAGGAAAGCTACTTCTATCTTTCCTCCAGGACATCTCAGGAAGTTCAAGTTGCTGAAAATGTTTTAAAAAAAGAAACCCAATCATACTTCAGCAAGAGTACAGTCTAAAGATCCACCATATATAAGTATTTCTGATTTTTTCAGCTGCTGACCAATGGCAAATACAGCACATCTGCCTATGCAGAGACTTAGAAAATATTTTTTATGCCTTGTTCACCTTAGATAGTTGAGGTTAAAGACAAAACCTAAAATGTTAACAACTAGTATAGTAAGTTTAAGAAATAAATGCAGCCTTCAGCAAAAAAGTTGAAAAAATGCACTCAGGCAGCTCAGAGATCACATTGTAGGCACAGCATGCAGCAACAGTAGAAAAAGAAATTAAGTAAATTAAAAATCAAGGCAACAACTCAGCCTGATTTTAAAGTTTAAAACTTCCCATTCAAAGACTGCCTTGAATATAAAAACCATCCCATGGATGGGGTCTGTTCATAATTGCAATACAAGAACAAAAGCAAATTCAAACCCAATTCACGTAAGGTAACATTTGAGTGAAATTTGGTAGTTTTCCTTATGAATGTCCTTGAAACTCCCATGGGCTGTGATAAGATGCACAACAGTCTACTGACAACAGGCACAAAGTTAAAAGTACTTTTATTACAGCACTGAAGTGAAGCCTGTGACCGTGCTGGTGCTGGAGATCAACACCACCGTGGCTCACTACCAAACCAACAGGACACAGAATTCACCTGCATTTCCATCTGTCTGTTTCATCTGCTTTGGAAGTTGGGAAACTCAAAGCTGGGGACGATGTGATGCAGCCACCAGGTGATAAGCACTGCTCTATGACACTGGAGGAAAACCCCAGCCCTTCTCCCCCCAGCAGACCTGCTCCTGTCCAGGCTAGCCAGCATGAGGCAGTGTACCTTCCATTATTAGGGCAGGAAGAGAAAACAACTCCTCATCTACCACAGCACCTCGCTCCATCAGTGCTACTTCATTAGCAGTAGGAAAATATTAATCACTGCTAGTTAAGCAAACCACAGGGACTGCAGTTAACACAAGGTACCTAAGAAGTATTAGGACTCTTGTAAAATGGCTCAAGCATTCCTCTGCATCCAACACAAACAAGAGCTGCCAGCTGCCCAGCCTCCTAAACCAGGACAGACTGTCATGTTTAAAAACAATGCTTTCTCAACAACTCAAGTAAAACTTTGCTGTGCTGGAACTATTTCTCTGCTGGGTTTAAAGCTGCAGGCAAGTGAACATGAAAAGGAAAGCATACAGCCTTCCTCAACTCCACTCCCTGCTTTCAAAATAACTCCAGCTGAAAAAACAAAACTAGTGCTATTATTTGAGGAGGTGCTGTAACACGATTATTGATTTTAGGGTAAGCTAGGAGGTAACAGCTGTTAAGCAACACTCAGTAATGGTGCAGGAGGAGTTAAAGGCCTCTCCTGTTTCACTGCTGCTCTTGTAACTATTCCAACCTATCCCTCTGCTTTGTTTCACTGCACAGAAAGCCCTTCTGCAGGCAGGCACAGATCACCCACACAGACCCTATCACCTAAGCTGTTCCACGAGTAAAGTTCAGGTGCAACTAAGAGTGACATGTACATGTTTCCACTGCTAATGATGACACAGCTAATTAAAGGCCACTTATTACAGGTGTGCTGGCACTTTTATGACCTTGAGAATAATCTAATGCTTTGAGATAATTAAATGACAGAGTGGCAAAAAACACAGAAAACTGAAATCAAAGAAAACTGAGCAGTGCTGGGAGGAAGAGAGACCAGTCATTGAGTAGTAAAGCAGTATCACAACATCAACTTCAATCTCCGGGCTCTTTTAAATTATTCAAATTGCAATGCTGCCAAACACAATCAAACTTTTCCTGATGCTTTTCCTCCCTGTAAATCAAGCCAGGTGAGTTGTCATTCTTTATCTCCCAGTTTATAGCGCAGCTAGACTTCCCTATCTCTAGTTGGCTTGCAAATCAAGCAATTGAAACCAATCGTGGCACACGGCATCTGCTAGGTTTAGTTTAATTGTGCCCAGTCCAATCGCTGTGCTTCCAAATTAACTGAGAGTTACACAACAAAGACGTTAAAATAGTTCAGTGTTCCAGTGCAGCGCTAAAAACCTCACATGATCCAACCCAGCGTCCGAGGCGGTACAACCCTCCCAAGCCCCAGGTGCCCCCCTCGCCGAGCGCACGGCAGGGCGATGCTCCGAGCTCCCAGCTTTTTAAGCCGCTCCCGAGAAACAACCACACTTTAAGAAACACAGTGCGCAGACTCCAGCACACCCGAGGCTAAACACCCAGCCAAAGCCATGTCCCATCCCCACCGGGGATAGATTACAGGCGAGAGCCGCGCTGACAGCGGAGCGCACCAGCTCCATGCGGGGCACGGGCCGGCAGGGAGCAGTCACCGCCTTCCCGAGCTGCCCGGGGCTGCTCCCTCCGCCAGCGGACGCGGCCCCGGCAAAGTCGGCGCCCTGCGAGCTGCCTGGCTCCGCTCCCGGCGCTGTGCAGCGCGAGCGCCCCGCGGCCCCCGGGCCCCGCTCCTCCCGGGGCCGAGGCACCCGCGGTGCGGCCCGGCCGACCGCAGCGGGGAATAAGGTCACCGGCAGTGGCCCCCGGGCCGCCCCCGCTCCGGCACGGGCCGCCGACCGCAGCGGGGGAGGCCCCGGCAGCAGAGCGGGGAAAGCGGGGTGACCGCGCCGGGGAGCGGCCGCGGGGGCCGCTGCCGCGATTTCCCCGCCGCCCCTCGGGGGCGGGCGGCCGCCCACGCCATTTTGAGGAGGGGGGAGACACGGGGGCCTTTCCCCCGGCGTCAGAGCTCCGCCGCCAGACCTTTATCGCCCGCCGGCGGCGCGCGGGGCGGGGCCTCGCGCGGGGCGGGGCGGGGCCGGAGCCGCCCGGGGGCTGCAGCGGGGAGGGGGCGGCGCTGAGGGGCGGGCGGCGTGAGGGCAGCGGAGGGACGGACAGGCAGACAAAAAACGGACAGACAGACACATACACACAGAGACACAGACATGCACAGCCCCCGGGCTGAGTGCCCCCCTCACGGCGTGCGCTGAGATGGAGCAGCGGGGCTCCAGCGGCGTGAGGAGCCCCCCCGGCCGCACAAGACACCTCTTCAGGCAGCGCATCCTTCAGGGCTCCTCCCTCGGCCACACTCGTGTAGAGCTCACAGCCGGGCCGACACCCGTGTGCTGGTGTCCGCCTGGCCCCTCTCCCTGCTGGTTCCCCTCTGCGGGGCCGGGGACAGCCGGGAGAGCGACCGGGCCGCCCTGCACGGCCAGCCGTGACTGCAGCTCCCCGCTCCTCACTCCTCGCTGCACCTGGAAACACGCGGGACAGCTCTAAATCAGAGCCAGCCACGCAAGTTTCCAAGGAACCAAACATCCCTGCTGTCTCTGGGGTTTGCAAGAGTCTTGTTCCTCTCCATCCGAACTGACCTTGCTTCATCCTTCTGAAAGGCCAGCTGTGAAAGTGAGCTGCCCTTACTGCATGAAGTTTTTAAGTCTGTGAGGTTTCCTATTGCTAAAGGTTGTGTAAACCTTCTCAGGCAAATTGGTCACTATGACCTTGTCACTTGTTAGAAGAACACAATGTCCAATAAATCATCATGTGAAGTGAGCAACAGGCTTGCAAAACCCCACTTCACCACGGCAATGCTCTCTGTAGAAACCATTTTTCTCAGTTTTTAGCTGTGCTAACTTAGTTCTGGAGAGGCAGCTTGTGAGTGACAGCAATTTTAAAAGCAAACAGAGTTTGGTTCTGCCAAAACGGAGGTGGAGGGAAAGCTCAGAAGAGATTTTCAAAGTAAAAACCAACTATCACAGAAGCACCTACAACTGCTTTCCAAACCTTGCTTTCCTTTACTACCAAAGTAGCACATAAGGGGTTTCCTAACACAGGGGTTCATGACACTCCTGCTGTGCTTTCGCTGGCAGCCCTTGTGTCAGAAAGTTTAATATCTGCAACACATGAAAAAGAAAGTAAAATGTCTAAAAGATGCTGCAATCACAGCAAGTGAGAACTGCAGAAGGATACAATGATCAAACTATTATCATATATTCAATTCTAGTTATGACACTTGGATTAATAAAATATGCAGTTCTGTAAAAGAACTTTATTATTGTAGATTTACGTCAGCAAAAATGGAAGCAGGAGTCAACCCCTTTGTACAAAAGCGTTCATAGGACTGCTAGGAAAAAAACAAAAATGTTGCCATTGGCCTTTTGCAGTTTAATATCCCTTATTTATGTGCTGAAAATGAGCACACCATTGCTTGTCCTTCTAACCTCATACCAAGTGAAGGAAAACCTTTCTTTCCATCGGGAGGAAGGCAGAGCACACTCTGTACACAGAGGTATTGCAGAGATATTCAGGCAGTCGGGCAAAGGGAAATAACTTGGAGTAAAACACATTGACACTGTTAGCTGCCAAATTTAACTTTCAGCAGCTCAATATGCAAACTAAAAAAAAAGAGGGGGAAAACACCTCAATACTAAAGAACATATTCAGGCAGTCGGGCAAAGGGAAATAACTTGGAGTAAAACACATTGACACTGTTAACTGCCAAATTTAACTTTCAGAAGCTCAATATGCAAACTAAAAAAAAACAGAGAAAAACACCTCAATACTAAAGAAGTTTCCTAATTCTGCTGTTAGTAAACAGCCTTGTTCCTGGTCAAGTCTGGAACAGTTTACGCAGAGAAGAGTTTGAAATAGTGCGTGTTCAGGCAGATAGATTTCTGCTTCATGCAACAGGATTTGCTGCTGCTGTAACGTGAGAGCACAAGTCAAGACCTTGGAGGTCAGAAAGCTCAGCCTTAATTCTGTCCTCTTATGTTTGCAGGAAGGAAGGAGACATTTTCTGAGCTGAGGATTTTGCTATCAACAGGTCTTTCCTGGTTGCAAAGGTCCCCATCTCCACTGCACTCCCAGCTACATTCCTCTGAGCCAGGCTAGGAAAGGAGCTAGGACTGAAACTGCTTAAGCTGGCCATGGATTTAGCCTGGAAGGAGCTTGGGAGCAACTGTGCAAACCACAGGCAGGCTGTGGTGGGAAGGGATTGCTGGAGCAGAAGGATTGAGTACCAGCAGGGCAAGTAGTCCCTCCAGCCCCCAGAGTCACAGTTCTGTACTACAGGCAGCATCTCCTGGGTTTGGCCATGCTGCTCTGAAAACTCTGCTGTCCCAAGCTTGTCCCAAACCCACCTTGGGCCAGCCAAAAAACACCACCAGTGTCACCCATGCAGTGAGACAAAGGCTGCTCAGCCACGCTGCTTGGACAGCTGTCCCTTCCTGCAGCTGGAAGGGAAACAGAGCCACCACAATGTCTCCTGGCCTTCAGGAATCACAGCATGGCATGGGACTGGCCAGTTCCCAACCCACACAGGCCAGAAGCACCCACTGGACACTAGGAAAGGCTGAATCAGACTGGGGACCTTTATGCCTTTCTGCATGAAGTGTTTCTCAATCCTCATCAGCCAGCCTGTGCAATGCAGCTGGGCTTGTTTAAAGTAATCCGTATGACAACAAATCCTTCAGCCAAACACCTACCTGAAGCATGCTGAGCACCGCTGCTGGGCTGGGCATCAGAGCCATGTCCCACCTTGGAGGGCTGAGGGTCCTGGGATGAGCTGGAGACGTCTCCATTGGTGCTTCTGCGCTTACGAACCTCTCTCCTCATCTGCTTCAGGCTGCCGAGTCCAAACTAGTGACCAGGAGATTCCCACTCCTCCTTCCAGACTGTGCTGCAGGCAGTCAGCAGCTGAGGACAGACAGCTGTGAGACAGAGGTGGCTCTGCTCACACCCGCCCTATCCACAGCAGTAAGGCACCTCCAACCCTCTGGCTGCAGTTAGGACCACCCAGGGCTTCCCAAGGAATAAATCTGGGGAGGCAAGGAGAGGTCAGCTCTGCCACGGTGAACCAGCGCTGGCACTGGGAACAGCCAGGGCAGGCAGGGGCCAGCTGCCCTCTCACCACACCCCACCAAGGAGCTGTGTCACTCAGGCAAATCTGAGATGTCCTAACACACTCCCACTGGGAAATCCGTCTGGATCTCAGGCTTGTTCCCAGAGGCAAACACGTGCCCTCCCAGAGTTTGGAAATGCCCTACAAGGCACCTCGTCCTGCTTTTCTCTGAAAAACACCCAGGCTGCCGTACCACAGCCCTACTACTTATGGACTTCGTCTACTCACAGCCTCCCAACTCTTCCAGCTGGAGCGCTCCTCCCTCTGCACCGTGCCAGCAGGCGCTGGAGGATGTGCTGCTCCCCGAGCCCCTGCCCACTCTGCAGCTGGATCCTCCCTTTGGCTCCCTCTTCCCAGCTCCCATTCCTGTGCCCTGCCCACACGCAGGAACACGCTGCTCGGTCCTGCCCAGGCCGGCTGATGTTTGCCTCACTACCTCGGCAAACATCTCAGCCCCGTAAACAGGCAATCTTGGTTTCCTGTGTATTTCTTTTTCTGGTGCTCGCCATTTCCCAGGGGCATCTCTCTCAGAGTCAGGGCTGCCTTCATTTGTCACACAGGTGATCTAAAAGTTGCTGTGCGTCATTGCAGAGTGCTCAGCACAGCCCCGGGCTTGTAGCTGCCTGTGTGTGTTGGCATAACCTGGGGCTCACCCGAGCAAAGCCAAGGTGAGACACAGCACGAATCCAAGCCTGGTTCTTCTGTGGAGAACTGCAGGAAGGGAGAGGTATTTGGGAGCAGAAAACAAATTGGAAAGGAGGGGAAAAAAACCTATTTTACTTAATCTCCTCAACCTGAAGCTGTCCCACATGCTGAGAGGAGATGCCTTTTCAGCTGGCTGCAGGACACCTGCTCGAGAGAAAGCAGCCCCTCCCATACCACTAATTTATAGCGAGCTGAGTGAGAAATGTCTCTTTCTTCCCTGAGGTTGACCCAGGAGCTGCTCCTCTGGGGAGAAAGGTGGAAAGAACATTGAATTTTAGCTGTGAGAGCAGCTTAGAGCAAGTTGCTAGGCACCAGCTGCAAGAATTGCCTGCAGGTGCTCTTGCAGGAGAGGTTGGGCAAGTTGATTGGGCCCTCCCGGTGCAGCCAGAGTGCCAAATACCTTTGAAACGGGCATAATCCATTCTCAGCCTGAAGGAGCTATTGCACAATCTTCCCAGGATTAAGGGTTTAAATCGAGGGACTGTGTCACAGCTGGGGAAAGCGCAGTGGGCAGGCTCAGGAGCCATGCTGGCCTGGGTGGCTCTCTGGGCTGGTGGGATGCCCAGGGAGGTGACAGTCTTGCAGGGGCACATGAAAGCCATCTCCCTTGTCCTGCCCTGTCTACATCTTACCAGGGTGGCTGAAGTCTTCAAAGAATTAAATGGCTAAGTGGTTTTCTTCTGCTCCTGGAAGCAAAGCTCCATAGCCAGCTGAATCTTTCATTGCAAGCGTTTGCTCAAGCAGAGTCCTATCATTTCCGCCTGTATAAAAACACAGTGAGATTTCCATCTCACTCTTAAGCAACAGCACAAGACGAGGCTGTTTTTAAAGTCTGGTTTAGATACTGACTCCTGTGAAGGCTGCAGTGCTGCTTGGAGTGCCAGTGTGCCAGCAAACCCCAGGGCTGCCCCACTGCAGAGATGCTCCTGTCTGCAGCCAGCATGCTGCTTCCAGCCTCACCTGGAGGCCAGCTCTGCTTACCCACCTGATGCCTGCTCTGCACCTCTGAAAATAAGAAGCATCCCTTGGGTTTGGATCCCCTTGGTGTGGTGTCATTTCCCAATGACCCTTTAGGCCATCGAGGACAGCACAGAGAAAGAGCTTTCCCACACCCCCAGACTCTATTTTCCAAACCTCTTGTCCTGGGAAAAGAATTATTGCTGCAGCTGTCACTGTGACACCCATCAAATGTCTTGCAGAGACAACCACACCAGCCCCTGAAGTCACACAGCCTCCTTCCAAGGAGCTGTGTCTGTTTTCTGGTACAAACAGCAAGGTTCAAGGGAGGAGGAGCCCCCTATGATCAGTGACTGTGCTTCAGCCTGTACTACCAGTGCTTTGTCTGCATAGTGCAGAATACAAAAATCAGGCTACCAGGAACAATTTGGGATGGTAAGTACTCCACCATCACAGAGGCCTCAGTGGCAGTTCAGAGTCTCACCAGGAAAAATGCTGCGTAGACATTTCATTCTTTAGTGTAATAAAATCAGACTAATTTAGCTCAGCGTGCTGCAGATATTTACCAGCAAACACTCCTATCAGCACTGGCTGTGGGCTTTAGAAGAGGATATTTGTCCTTGCAGCACGACTGATCTCTCATATCACAAGCCAGCTCCTCCCATATGGGCAAAGCATCACCATGTGATCCTGACTTGAGGGAAGCAGCACAGCTTTACACCTGGGGAGGGTGATTGGAACTGAGCCCCGTGCAGGCAGACCTGGCTCCTGGCTGCATGTGGGGTTAGGAATGATTGCCCTGGCATACAAAGGGTGCTAATTACACGGCAGAGTTTATTTGCATCCTTTGCAGCTACATGACTGGCTTGTTGGGTGAGACTTACAGGTCCTCACGAGGAAGTAGGTGGTTTATTCCCAGGGTTTCACATGCTTTTTTCCATGCAAGTCCAGACTGGCTGCATAGAGATGAGTTATGCTTAGGAGAGTCCTGCTGAATTCCCACAGCAGAATCTGACCTGCAGCTCTCATTTTCCTTTTCTAGAAGGCAAATCCCTCCAGCACAGGTCACGCACACACCCTTGGATGAGGCTCTGTCAGAGTTCTCGGGTTTGGATGTAATTAAGCCACATGGTCACAGCTCACTCTACCCAGCTCAGGAGAAGTTTTGGACTAGCACAGGCTGCCTTGCCAAGGACTTGGGTGCCTCAAAGAGAGCATGACTGCCAGCAGGAGCTGGCATAAGACCCAGTGATGGCAGCACCCAGGAAAGCCAGGTGAGGTGGGGACCTGAGCTTCCCCCAGCAGCACCTTGGGCTTATGAGAGAGTACCTGGGGCAGCAGCACCCTTCAGGGCTGGGATCACTCCTGTGCTCCCAGTCAGGCCTGGATGTAGCTTGTGATCCCTCACACCCCGATGAAACTGTCTGGATCTAGTCTCAGGTATTGAAGCAAAGCCTGGGTCTGAGTCTAGACATGAAGGGCAAGGCCAGTGCTGTGGTCTGTGTTTGTAGGTTCAGTCTGGGCCAAGCTAAGGACACAAAGTAGAATGTGCCATTTAATCTGGCTGGATTAACGTGTGAATTTAATTAGATCTCATCTCTTCTCAATAAAATCTAGAACATGCTGTTGAAAAATTGTATTTAATCTTCCTCCAAGACTTTTTGCATACATTTGAGCAAGAAACTTGCAGGACAGGGCAATTGCAGTGGAATGAGAAACCAAGTTTTAGCAAAACCCAGAGGGTGGGGCTGAGATCAGCGTCCTGTCATTTTTGGATTTGTGAATCTGATTCAGAGGCTGTCCTGCCCCCTCTCCTCCAGGAAGAGTGTAAAATTGATTTAGGTACTGTCCTGTAGGATCACTCCATGGCAGCTGTCTCTGTACCCAGTCAGCCACAAAAAGCATGGTATTGCACTGGCTATGATCACATTTAGGTAGTTTGACAAAAAAAGGCTCCAGGGACTCATCACAAGGAAAAACATAAAATTGTTTGGAAATATTCATCAGGGGAATATCACCAGTTTTCTTCTTCTCAAGTAATATTAACTTGTGAGAAATAGAGAAACAATGAAAGGAGGAAAAGGGGACAGCAAGCCTGGCTGTAGCAGAGGGCTGGAAACCAAAAAGCAAATTCATTTGAGATCCAGGGATTAAGATCCAATCATTTGACCTCAGATTAAAAAGTGGATAAGCACAACAAAGAATAGCTTAAAACATTTGGGAAAGTGTAAAGGAAAATCAAGTGGCATTAAATAACAAAACAGCTGCATTAAGCCAGAATGCCTCCCTGATCACAGGCAGCAAATCCAAGTAAGGGACACCTCAAGCTTCCTCAGCACCATCCAGTCATCCCCCAGCATTCCTATTTCACTGCCACCCTCTGAGTTAAATCAAAAAGAACTCGCCCTGCTCCACACCAGTTTGTTGCTTGTATTGAGCTGCTCTCCCTCACCCTCAGGGGAGCACAGCCACCTGCCAAAATCCCTTATTAGGAAGAAATTACCCAGCAGAAGTAGGCTAGCTAGCTGTAAATGCGTGCTGGAGGACAGGAATCCCAGGACAGCGATGCTCAGGCTCTGAGTGCAGTGTGGCTGCTTCCCAGCTTTGCTTTGTGAGCTTCCCCCACCAGCGTGGTTTCTTTTCCTGGACTTGGCCTGTATCTCCTAGGGAAAACCATCCAGCTCCCTTGCAGCCTGCTCACTTCAGCCAACACAGATCCTCAGTGGCCATTCCCACAGGTTCCCTGATGTCCTCCAAGTGTCCAGTTCAGCCACTTTCCTCTGCAGCACCTTTGAAATCATTAACACAGCGCTGTTAAATGGGTGTCAGTCCCAGGTGGGCAGCACAGCCTGGCACCGTGGCACTGGCCCAGCCCCTACCTGCTGGCTGGCAGCTCATGGCAGGCCATGGCTCTGCCCCAGCCTTGGCTCCACTGCAGATTTAGGAAATGCAGAGAGCAGTCACGGGCTGGGGGACACAGAGCTGGGCTGGATGGATGCTGGGTGTTCCCCTTGCACAGATTCAGTGGGGAACCAGTGTCCCTGTGACAGGCACAGTTCCCTGCTTGCACACTTCAGCCACAATATCCCACGAACACCAGCCTTTTGTCATTGTGGCCACAGCCACCTCCCCACTGCCACCATCCTACAAACAGGCTGTGTCCTAGCAAGTGCCTCTGCCACTGAAAAGCACCTTGCAATGAGGAACTCCAAGGCTGGGAAAGGTCTGAGCATGGGACTGCCCAGAAGTGTGTTACTGCTTTTCCTTCTCCTTCTTGTCCAGTGGACAGTGATCCTGTTTTTCCAGCAGCCCCACTGCCAGCTGCAGTGGCCTGGCAGGCGCAGTGACCCCGAGTGATTATTTAATAGCGGATTGTATAACAGAGCAGGGCAGACATTACATTTCTGTCTCTGACCTCAGCCCTGGGACATCTCCCACCCATAAAACTTCCAGTCTAATCTTTCAGACCTCAGAGGAGCAGCCTTAGGCATGTGACACCATCCTTCAGAGAGGAGTGACCAGTGGGGACCAGGTAGCTCTGGGCAGGAATGGGCTGCCCAGCACATCTCAGTCCCACAGAAGGGAAAAGAGAAAGGAGCCTAATGCTCCACAAAGGCTCAGTTTTGGAGCCCAGACCCTGCTGAAGTGCCCAAGATGACCTTGCAAAGTCCCTCTGCTCCCTGCTATTCATCTAAATTAAGTACTACACTTGCCTCTCCATTCATAGTGAGCTGTTTCAGCAAGGTGAAAATGGATGAGCTGGCCTTAAGCAGGGCAAGCCAGCTCCACCAGCTCCCCTGCATTCCAGGCACACAACCTCTGGAATCTGGGAGCAGCTGAACCCCTTGGACCTACTCCAGTAGGGGTGGACAGTGCTCAGGAGCCTGTGGAGACGTGCCTGCTGCTCTGAACTGTCCAGAACTCAGGACATGCCAGCCTTGTGCTGGTGATATCCCCAAACTGTGTTGCTCTTCCATGGGGCTGAGGAGACAGTTCAAGGCAGTAGCCTGTAGCCCTCAGTGGTCAGGAGGATGCTGTGGTGTTGCAAGGAGACAGGCTCAGGCAGGCCTTGCTTATCAGTGCTGGGCATGTGCCAGGTGGCTCAGACCAATCTCATCCACAAATCCATCAAAACCAGCTTCTCCTGAAGCCTTACTGGAGCAGACACAACAAGGAGCTTCTTTCTGAGCTTGACTTCAGCATGTCCTGGCTCTAGGCATTCCCTTTCAGCAAGACTTGGTGGGTGTGAACAGCCCCTCCAGGATGAGCATGGAGCTGCTGGAAGCTGGAGAGGACTAGCAGGGCCACCAGGCTGCTTGAAGTCAGGGGACATTGCCTACAGGGAGAGGTGGAGACAGCTGGCTTGGTTAGTTGGGAAGGAGAGCAGGTTGGGGTGATGTAGCAGAAGTCTACAGTGACTTGGCAGCTAGAAGGGCAGATGAAACTGAAGCCTTTCCAGGAGGTAAGTCAGCCTGGCTGGTTCAGGGTGTTAGGAAAAGCTCCTTCCCTGGAAGGGTGGTGCAGCCCTGGGACATGGACCCAGAATGGAGGGGTTTCCATCCTTTCAAATTTTCCAGCCTTAGCTGCTCTGACCCAGCTTTGGCAACAATCCTGCTCCAAAGGCTGGCTGAATCTGAGACAGCCACAGGCCCCTTCTCACCAGCATTTTCTTTGAGAGGCAATTCTACACCAAACTGAGCCAAAATCAGCTTCCTGCCTTGAGCCATTTGTGCCACCTTCCATCAGACCCTGCTCCTGTACAACTTACCAAAATGTACCTGCTCAGGGATGCAGCAGTGCAGAGAGGATTTCAGCAGCCTGAGCTTAGAAGCACACAGTTTACCAACAGCCACAGCAAAAATAAGTCCAAAGGGCAAGATCAGAAAATCCAATATTTAAAATCCGTGATCCACAGCTGGGCCAGGGAGGCAGCTGCTGCAATGTGGGTCTAACCATTAACCAGGGGGCTAGAGAGGTGTGATGCTCTATGAGAAACAGGGTGCTGTGCCTGAGGGCTGTGTGTGCCAGCACCGGGACAGGGTGTGCAGCAAGGCACAGGGATGCTCCTGCAGAGCCCACTCCGAGTCTGGAAACTGCTACCATGTCTGACCCCTCTGCACTCTTCAGCAGCAACCAACTCTCAGAACTCACCTGAAACCGTGTCTCACCAACTCCTTGGCAAGGAAGAAAAGAATAAGAAGGCGCATAAATGTACTTTTAATAGGTTACATAAAGTTACATTTAAAGCTGCCTTGCAAACAGGTGACACAAGATACCAGTGCTTCCACAGAGAGGAGAGCCAGGCCTTTCATGCAGAAAACATTTTGGCTGTCTCAAAGGCAAAGTGTCCTCCCCTTGGAGGAGACAAATCTCAGCTGGAAGCAGCAGCTTCCATTTGCTAGGAGTACTTTTATTTTTCAAAGCTAGTCTATTTCATTTACAGGCAATGGGAAACTGGATGGGAGCAGGTCTGGATCTTTAAAGCCTCCTGTGCCTGCCTGGTGCCTGCAGTGCTGCTGCTGGCAGGGACAGCCCTGCCTGGCCCTCACCCCCCTGCAGTGATGCAAGAGGTGCCTTTGCACTTTGCCTTAGTAGGAAAGCAGAGCTGGCAGCAAACCCGCCTCGGAGGCAGTGCAGGAGGCTGGGGGTGAAGGACCAGAGCTCGGTCCCCGTGGCAGCGTGGGTGACAGCTCTGGGCAAAGGCTTTGCCCAAGGAGTGTCCAGGGCCAAGTGCTCCCTTATCACACTCACGGGGCTGTGTTTACCAGGCTGCTCCTCCTGCAGCTGCCTGTCAGCTGGAGTTTCTACCCTGCTCAAAGGGCAGGGGCTCACAGTGGATTTTGCCATCTGATCACACAGATCCAGCAGTGCCCAAGGGCAGCTGGCCACGCTGTGTGTTCCCCATGTCACAAGGATCAGGGGTGCCCTGGCATGGAACAGGCCGAGATCCCGGGCCCCAGGTCTCTCCCAGGCCAGCAGGACAAGTACCATGGAGTTCACTGCCTGACACAGCTGTGGGAGTGGGATTGCCAGCAGCTGCCCTGCATTTTCAGGCTACTCCTGTCCCCAGCAAGGGGACACAGAGAGCAGCCCAGAGTCTGGAGACAGAGGGCTGCCAAAAATACCAAACCAAGGTTGGTTCTTCTCCCCACAAGTGTTACAAAATCCGTGGCTGAGTTTAAACATCGAAGAGACTGTGAACTCCGGCTCTAGGCCGACCCTTGGAAACATGTGCCCCAGCCTGAAAGAAAGGAGCATAAACAAAAGGAGAACCCAAGAGGAGCAAATCCAGAAGGAAAGCATGGCAGGAACAAGCTGAAGCCAAGAGGGGAGGGCAAAGGAACAGCTTTCCAATTGGCACAACTATGCAGCTGCTCAACGACTGTTGCAACATTCCTGTTCTGAAACACCATCTAAAGCCAATTTTTCTTACATGTAATGAGGACAGAAAACAAAAAGAAGGTGGAAAATTCCCAAAATAACCAGCATGGTTAATGTGGTATCAAAACAACTGTTTTGCTCTGGGTAGAAGTGGACTGTCTCCAAGTTTGAAGCTGCCCCCACCCCCTCCCCGGAGTTAAGATAACACTCCAGGGGAGTCCAGAGAACAGCCAGAGCCCGACAGCACATGGCTGGCAGGATCAAGACTTTGCCCAGCTCCTGCTTTGGCCCATGGCAGCCTCCACCAGTGTTAGGGCTTCTCCTTCACCTATGTCTTCCTTCTGCAGCTCATTATGGGAATATGTGCCCACAGCCTCTCCCTCCCACCCCAGTCTCCCTTTTGAATCTCCCACTTGTTTTGCCAATGTGTCAGTGGCAGTAAAGTCCCTGAAGGCCCCCACACACACACACACACTCTGCTCAGCATCCTTCCAACCCAGCTCTCACCTCCTGCTCTGTGCGTGGTGAGGGGGTGTCTCTGCCTCGTGACCATCTGAAAACAGGCTCCTCCTTGAGAAAAGCCAACAGAGAGCTCATCAGCAGGCTGAGCTTGCTGCTCCCTGCGTGGGGGTGAGCTCCAGACAGAGCCTGCAGGGCATGGCTCAGGAGTGGCACCACCCAGCAGCCAGGCAGGAGCCAGGAAGACAGGCACAGCCCCACCTCTGCCATTATTTCCCTGATGCCCCCACCGTGAGAAGTGGGACAAGCCCAAAGGAAAGAGCCCAAAGGAAAATCAGGAGGAAAGGGACTGGGACCCAGTCCCGCCCTCTCCCTGCATCTCTTTTGTGAGCCCTTTGAGGCAAATGTCTCACCCTACGGGGGACCCTCCAAGCTCCACCTATGCTGCTGTGGCTGTCACTTTTTCATGCCTTTCACTGCCTCATTGCATTTATTTAATTACTACTCCTCAGGAGTAGCATTGCTCACATCTTTGGCTGTTGGATCCTTTTCCATTCTGTCCCCAGTGGAAGCAATCACACTTGTCTTGCAAGATCTGTTCTTGCTAAGCCAGGCTGCCATTTATCCATTATTATTCAAGTATCAAAGGCATTTGCACATGTTCAGAAGCACACCAGCTCCGTCAAGGAGGAGGGATGAAATATCACCTCTTGCCTGATAAATTGCTTACACAAGTGGAACCAAACCCAGGTTTCTGGATTATCCAGTGGGGCTCTTTTGCAATGCTGCTCTTAGGAACAGGGTTGTGGAGATGTCTTAGCTCACACCCCAGGGCTGCTAAGACTGCAGGAGAGATTTAGACATTGAGTTTTCCACCTTAGGTGCCTCTTGGTCACCGAGAGGAGATTCCAAAGTCAAGAATGGGTTTCTGCAGAAACAATCTTACACACTGCCCTCTCCAAAGCACAGCTGTGTTCAGCCACATATGTCCTTGCTGCCCTTGGCTGTGCCCTACACAGTCTCTCTCTTCACCCACAACAGCTCAGCAAATTCTGGGGTGACCATTTTGGTGAATGAGAGTCCAAACTCAAGCACCTGGGAGTCCTTCTGCACGTCTTGGCTGGTCCTTGAGGGTGATGGGTGCAGGACAGCATCCCATGACCTCACACAGCCCTCGAGCACGTGCCAGATCTACTTCAGAGAGTTAGTCTAAGGTTTCACTGTCCCCAGTTCAGCAGAAGCCAACACAGCAGTCCCGGCGCTGAACTCAGACCCAAGGGACCTGGATTTCCTGCTGCCACCTGCTGTCCCCTATCAGCAGGGCAGGCTCTGCCCTGCTCCCTGCCAGCTCTGCCCCAGAGCCCCTGCCTGGATCCAGGGGAGGAAACAGCAGGACCCACTGACCCTGTCCCCCAGCCCCTGCTCCCTGGGAAGCACGAGACAGACCCAAAGCCTGGATAGGAACACAAACACAAAAGCAGTGGTCTCTGTGTCCTGATTCTCCTGTTTACATGAACACTTCAAAACTACAGTTGTGCCTGATTTTCCCCCTGGAAGACACAGACCTGGGGAATAGTGGCCCACCTTTGCTGTTACCCCACAGGGGAGCTTCCTCCCTGCTAACTAGAGCCCATCACAGGGAGGGAGGGAAGGCGACAGCTGCAGACATGGAAGAAATAATAACAACAATAACAACAACAACATAATCTATGCCTGCTACTTTGAGATGGTAAGCTTCCTGCTTCAATTGACAGAAAAGTAAGTTGAGCAGATGCCAGGACACATTTCAGGTGATCAGGTGTCTGGTCCAGAGATGCAAATCAGGTAAAATGCTGCAGAAACCTGACAACAGCAGAGCTGCAGGTGCTTGGTCCTGAAGGACCCTGCCCTCTCCTCCACGGCAGCCTTCTGTTTTTCAGATAAACAGGGCAACCCAGGATTTTATCACCTGGGCTGTGCCTGGCATAAAAGGAATTTGTGACTACACATTATCTAAGGCCATTTTTTCATTCTTTTTAAAAATATTGTATCATTTATTTCTAGGCAGAACTATAGGCCATGAAAGGAACCAAAAGAGGGAGGAGAGGCAGCAGTCTGTTGTGAAACGCCTGCAGAGACATAGTTGATAAATGTCTTTGTGGCAATAGCTGCCTTATACTCCACTGAGCTCATCTCCTCACTCTCACCAGATTCCTGGCAGAAACTGGCACCCCCTGGCCTTACAAAGCCCTGCAGGCAAAACCCAGGCACAGGTAGGTTATTCAGTGTCACCTCCACACAATGCACAACCAGTCCAGTGACATTCCCCAGCATAGTCTGGACTTGTGGGAGGACAAGGACACAAACTTGGCTGTGCACCTGTGAGGACCAATGCAATCTCCAAGGTCAAGCAAGCTGCATGGGCATGCTGCAGGGGCAAGCTGCTCCATTTCATTAGGAAACCAGGAGGAACTGGCAGGAAAACAGGGAACTCAAAGATCCTGGGCCTCATGTATTCATCATGTGCAAGCCAGGTGTTACAGAGCTACCTTGTACTGAGCCCAAAGCTATCTAAACTGCATAAATAAAATCCATTTTGCCACAATCAATCTACCAGACACCTGTGTGTAAACTCAGTCAGCCTGGCTCTGAAAGCTTTACAGGCCAGCAGCACAGACACTGGTGTCTGTTCTGTGCTGCTGCCACAACCAAGAGCCAAAGGTGTGCTCGTGTTCCCCTGTTCCTTTGCTCAGCTCCCTGTTCACAGAGCAGATAAAAACGCTATCTCCCAGCTGAACACAGCTCAGCCTCTCCACCTACCCTTCTCTCAGATCTCAGCAGGGAAACTTGGTCTGGGCTTGGAAAGGACACAAAGCAAAATGCAGTTGTTATCAGCTTGGCCTCTGTGCTGCACAGCCCTGGGTACAAGGCTGATTCAGGGTTATTGGCAGGGTGCTCGGCTAAAGGTAAACAGACTCCTCAGCAAGCTGCAGGACAAGTGTGGACAAGTGTCTGAGCTCCCAGTGAAACCTGGACCACTGGGAAATTTGTTTTTAGGGCTCTTTTAGCTTAAAATATAAGGGCAAATTCCCACCCTCCTTGGCTCAGAAGCCAACCCCACAGCTGGCAGGCCTAAGCTCAAACCACACACACAACTCAAAGCAGGCACTCAAGTGAGTGACTCTTTGGAATACTGATCTACAGAATCTTTAACAGGAACCAGGCTAATGCAAGGTACAGGCAGTCACACAGTGACTGGGGAAATGGGGAATTTCAGCATCTCAAGAGGACTACAAGATAGAAGCAGCTTAAGTGCTTGCAAAATGGCTTAAGAGCAGCTTCACATGGAAAGTGACTGCTGCTTAAGCAGTTTAAAGACGAGCCCCTCTCAAACATTGGTCAGCTATGAGCAGCTTAGTGCAGGAGGGGCTCCTGCCAAGGCTGCTGGGATGGCAGCATGCCACAGGAGAGAAACAAGTGTCCCCTTGGAGCAGGGAGCCTCGCCCCACACACATCCCACCCATGAGCCATCCTGGCCTTGGAGCTGCTCTTTCCTCCCCGTGAAAGGAGCCTTGTCCTTGGCCGGATGTTCTCCGGAAAGGTCCACAAAGCAGAGCTCCTGGAAAGCTGAGTCTGCTTTCAGCAAGAAAATAAAATAAAATAAAATGGAGGCTGTGCTGGCAGTGTCAGGCCAGGAGCTCCGACTTGTTTCTTCCTGCCAGTTTCAAAGAGTAAGATTAGCTTCTGTTGTCCTTGCATCCTTGAATATCCCTGCCCTATTTCTTGGGAATTTTCAAACTGTGCAGAAGACACAAGAACAAGCTTCATTTGGAAGCTATGGGAGATAAAAAGGAAAAGCTCCATTTCTTCTTTTTTTTTCCTACAATGCCAGGGTCATCAAAGGTGGGAGCACTGGGGGTAATGGCAGGGGCAGATTGGAGCAGCACTCAAACACAAATGATGTGTTATTTGCCTGTGCTGAAGAAAGCAAGAAGAGCGGGGTTGCACTCAGCTGTGAACTTGGGGTCCATATGCTTGAAGACCTGGTGAAGTGTTATCACCTTTTTTCTCTTCATGAGAAAAACCTGCTCTTCCAACTACTTCAGGTAGGGTTTTTTTTATTATTTTTATTATTATTATTATTACATGAAAGAGCTGAAAAAAGCAAGACTAGAGAACATGTTACTTTGAAATAAATCAATAGCTCAGTCCTAATCTGGACTCCTCTGGCTAGCTCTCATTGCTTCATGTTAAAAGGACACAAAAAGGAGGAGTTAGGTGCATATAAAGGATCCTTATGAAGGCACGGACAGGTCTGTGCCCATACAGCAATACAGAGATGGAAAAAATACCACAGAAATCTTGGGCAAGGGAAACGTATTTAAATGTAACTAAAATACTCCAGTTTGAGCTCTATCCTCAGAACTCAGGAGTTTGTTTTGGATTTAAAGTGCACCCCAAGAAGATAAGAGAACTAGAAGTTCAGTAAGTAGGATTCCCACCTTCAGCTACTGAAGTTTTACGTTGCTGTGGTTCAATCAGAAGCCATGCAGCAACTTCAAAGAAAGATTACCAGGTCACTGTCTGACTAGGTTATTTCTTAGACACTTCTGAAGCCTTTTGACAGGATGCTTATCTAAAGCTCACTGATTTAATCTGATTTAGCAGTTACAGTGCTGTGGTTAACAGAAGAGAAAATAGAAGCATAATCTATATTACATGCAAATCCCTGCATCCATGCCATTCAGTTTAAAATGGCCAGAAGTTTGCACTTTGCTGATAAGAGAAAGCATCACTGAAATACAAACTGTGCTTCCTGAAACATCCAAAATCTATTGTATTAACAGCCTAAGAGACAAAAAAATTAGTATTTTCAGTAGGAAGCACTCCAATCACTTCTGGAGACTTATTTGACTACTACCCACTTGAATTTTGAATGGAGCACAAGCAATTTAATTTTTTTAGTAGCTTGAAGAAAGATGAAACCACAAATGGAAAGAAAAGATGGCAAGAGAAAATAAACAGATAATGGCTTATATGAAATTGAGTAATTACATCCTCCATTGTGCTTCAATTGCCAGCCTCAGCCATCCCCCATCCTACAATCCCATTCCAGTGTTTAATTCTGAATACTGCTATACTATCCCTGCAAAGATTAATTTGTTTTCCTGGATCTCAGATGCTTTGGAAAAGAGGGTTAATTATCTTGCCATAGCTGCTGGCTTCCTGGCACATTCCTGCAGGACTCTCTCCCTTGCATGAAGATCCACTCAGGCTGCAGCTGCTCCATGAACACCAGAGAAGGAAAAGTTAAATAAATCATGCCAGAAATTAAGACTACGCTTCAGCAGCTGCAACAGCAAGGAGGAAGAGCAGGGAACCCATCTGAATTCATGTATGGCTCCTGCCCAGGGAGCTGGCTGGGAAAGGCCAGGACAGGAAGGCTTGGCACAGGACAGATAAAGCTTTCTGAATACAAGAAAAGGGACTGAGGTTACTTCCTTCAGAGAGCCATGATGAAAGCACAGCACAAGTAATCTGGCTGCATTAGATTCCTCCACATCCTGTGAGAATTACAGTCCTTGCAGGAAGAAATCCTCTATTTTAACAGGGAAAGGCTATTATGCATTAGGAGACTAAACAGAACCCAAATATTTTGCTCTTTTAACTTGATAATGCAGCTGTCTAGAAATGGATTGACCATTTATCAAATCAGATGCTTTAGCAGTAGAACCTGGGGACCTCATCATCCCAAAAACCCTGAACACCTATTTGGTTCAGGTTATTTTTATCTGATTCTGTTTTTGAGGAACCCAAATGGCACCCTAGAAACATCACATTATCACAGGAGTGAGCACATCTGATCACCCCTCCCCACACGTGTCCATATTAATTGTGTAACTGAGAAGATACTTGAATTTCACAACGAATCAGTCATGCAGAATACTTCTCTCTGACTGGTTAGACATAAAAATAGACATAAAGTAGCCACAAAACCCTGGAATGGCTAAAAGACCCACTGGTAGCTACAGATGTGGGAATGCAAGGTATTTTTTAAAAAAAGGGAACACACAAAAGAATCCCAAATATGTTTAAACACATCCCTGAGATAAAAAAAATAAGTGAGCAAAAAGTGTTCATGATCCCAGACCTTGATGCATTATTTAACAGAAGAGACTGAGTGTCTCCTGCTAAGCCACCAGCACATTCAAACAAGTTCAAGAGCTGTTCACAAGAAAACACACAGCAGGAAAAGGAGCAAGTTGCATTTAATTACACAAAAGGGTTTCAGCCAGTAACAAGCCAGCTTGCCCCAAACATCATCCCTTTCTAAAAGACAGACTTAGTGACACCACATCCAGTTGTATCGTTCCTTTCACAAAGCAGCACACCCAAACAGGACCTCCACGTTTTCTTTTTACTCTTCTCTTTCACCACCCTAGCAATACACTCTATCTTGCTGTGGTGGTATAGAAAGTCAAAAAAACAACTCTTCACACTTCTTGCATATAAGGAAAAAAAAATATCAACAAGAATTAGAGTATCATGAGAAGAGGAACATATTCCACCTCAACACATCTTTACCCCCAATGAAAGGTGATCAATTGGACAAACAAACAGAACATCACCAACAAACAAAACCCAACAAAACAAACAGTGGGACAGATGTGAAGATGTTACATTGTGAATGACAGCTGCTTACAAGCAGGGAATGTGCATAGCAGTGTTCAATGTTTTACTTGTGTGACTTAGGCAAAAGAGACAGGGGAAAAAACCCTGCATTAAGAGACCTTGAAGGTTTAATTTTAATCTAACAGGTATGGTAATACCATTGCCAAATGAGAGACAAACCTCACTCCCTCTGGAGCAACTGATTCCCCACCTGCCCCACTGTTTGGGCTCTGTTCTGAAGAGCAAGATTAAAGGTGAACACAGACCTCATGTGTGGAAGACCAACCTCATTCCTTCCTGAGGACAAGCATCCACTCTTGTAGGCCCTGGAGAAAACATTATTTCCTTTTAACAGCAAAACACCAACAAGAAATCTTTCCTGTTCTCATGAGGACATGAATAAGATAATTATTTTGTGGAGAAAGAAGCTTGCACAATTCTTCAGTCTCCTCTCTTTTCTGCCTTGCATGTCACAGGCTACTCATTTTGCATATGGGCCTTCCAGCTGCTATCAAGTCCTCTATGATACACCCAGAACCATGCTCCATTTGATCTGGGAAGACACAGGAAAGATGCCTTTCACCTGAACATCTTAGGCACTGAATGCTGTGTTCCACTGAGGACACCAAAACATTAAAGTGCATTTCTCTTTTTTTTTTTTGTTTGATGAAACCTGAATGTTTTAAGGGTCACTCATCCCACAATGCAATTTGAAAACAGACTGTTTTTAATGCTCAACTACAAACAACTTCTGGAACTACATTAACACAACCAGCAATGGAAATTGTGACAGAAGAAACAGGCTTCCACAGAACATTCAAGTTGATAAAAGAGAAATGAGAGACTGGGAGAGATCTTTTACAGTTAAAACACTGAGCAGCACAATCTTTTTTGCTAATCTTTAACAGAGCATTTCACCAGCAGCAAGATATGGCACGTGGACCTCTGCACTGGAGCTGTCTGGAAGCAATTTCTGGGGAAAGAGCACTGAGGCTGAGAGTCTCAGCAGTGCCCCTAAAAGGAGAGTCTCATTGTCACCTTGCAGACAGGAGGCTGGGATTATTCCAAATCCTGTGCTGAAAGACCTGCCAAAGAGCAGCTGGTTTTCAGTTCCCAGTTCAGACACATTAAAAGCCTGATGTGAATACCTAAAACATCCATTACCTGAAGCATGAACAAAATGGAGGTAGACAGGGCAAAAATGAATCATTGTTGATGAAAAAATCTGAAGGACATGTGACACATTTTCCCTTGTATGATAAGGAATATTTGGCTTGAAATTAAGAATGGGGAAAATCCAGCCAATTGAAAGATGTGCAATGCCCACAGCCTGTAAATATCCTACAACATAACCTCTCAAGGACAAGCACTCTGCACAAATCATCTTGCATAAAGGATAGATATAGATAAAATCCATAAAGACAGAACCAAGAACTTGTAGGAGAAAGCATAAAATAGCTGATAAATTAACTTCTCTGCAATGACTAAGAACAGAACTGAAAGAAGCCCTCAGCAATGCACTGCAAATTCAGAAAGGGGAACACACACAGAGCATAGGACAACAGCTCCCAGACTCCACTGCTTGGATTCCTCTTTCTGGGGGCTTAGCCCCAACAAGACACAACTCCAGTTCCAGAAGACAGGTTTCAAAGTACTGGGACAAAACAAACCATCTTCTCCAAAGTGAGAGATTTCTCACCTCATTCATTTCACATCACACAGTCAGTTACTTTATCTGAATCCCACTGAGATTCCTTCATCTTAAGCTACAGACAAGCCAAGACTATTCACTCAATGAATTCTTTCATGGTCATAATAGGTGCTTAAGGTAAATCAGACAGAAGAAAGCATTGAATTAACTGTCCAGATAGGAAAGGATATGGTGGAGGCTTTCTTTTTGTTTTAACTATTTTTACTACCTTGGTTTCTATTGTGATCCATGTTGTCACCCCCCATGCCCCCACAACTTTTACCATTTAGCATGTCATAACCACTGCTTTAAAAAAAGAGTCAAAAGGATATGTTAAACACCAAAGATTTAAGTTTAAATCATGGAAAATGAGGATGAACACATTGATACAGGCTTGCAATTTTAATTTTTAAAAGGCCCCTACCGTGGGACTAGCTGTAGATGGCATCATGCTAATGCAAATGGAAAATAGGATTAAAAAAAAAACCAAAACCACTTTAAATAAGTATGAATTCATACCATACACATGTACATACTTAATTTTCTACGTTAGCTCTGTTTGAAACTATAAATGAAGTCTGTACTACTAAAAGTTCAGTATGTGCAACATTAACCCAATCAAAGCATTTTATAAATACAAGCTTCTTTTTAGTATTGCAACATACTTCACTACTTAACATACTGAAAAACAAGTTCTACATTTAAAATTCTGCTATAATAGTTCTATCTGCCAATTAAGACTACAAATGGAAAAATACTTGCTAATCTTTAACATCTTGAAAATGCAAATATATTTTATTTTTTGAAAAGAAAATCTTGTTTATCCTACTGGTGCTTCTTTAGACATTTGAAGATACTACACTAACAAAATACAAACTTTGTAGTAAGCTTACAACATGTACTTCTCAGAGGCAAAAATAAAAAAAAATCTGGTTTGTATTTATGAAGGAACATCCATTTATTATAAAACAAGATAAAAGATATTAGAATTAAGTTGAAACAAGGCAACATTAGAACAACCACTTTAGAGCTTTGTGAACGAAGTGTAGTTTTTAACTTGCAAATCCAGGTGAACGTAGCTCTTAACATGCTGTCCTCTTCTCTATAAATGGGATGAAGTAGAGAAGCAAAGCTTCAAGGTGTAAGGGTTGGAGCCATCTGTGAGGAGACAACACAGAACACACCGTGGGCACAGCTCTCCTGCTGATCCACCTCCCATCACCTGGCACGTTCACCAGTGCTGTGTGCTGCACACTCACACCTCCACTGGGGTTTGCCCTTTCCACATTGCAAGGGAAAGCTTTTCTGCTGTTACCCACTCTCCAAAGTGAGATAAAACTGAAACTGTGCAAAGTGTGTTATCCATATTATCTTCAAAAATATCCTGCTCCTAAGGTTCATTATTAAGAAGGTGGACCAAAGGTGGGGGAATAGAAAAGATTTAACCTGTTAACACTTCACAGGGAGACAAACTCCTAACAGTTAGAAGGAGGCAGTTTAAAATAATATTAGACACTGGCCTGGATTCACTATTATGTCTGGGAACACCTGGAAAAATTCAATTTAATTCAGTAAACTGTCTTAATTGTTCAGTGCAGATCTGGCCTGTTGTGTACTTGCTTAGCAGGTGAACTCACCCCACTCTATTCTTGCCATCTTGGAGCTAAATTCAGCTTGCCTTCACAATTTCTGGCTCTAAAGGGAACATGCTACAGGAGCAGTAAATTGAGAGTAGTGAGCTGAGTAACTTAAAGAATCCTCTGTTCAAGACATTGCAGATTTCTCTCTATTTATTGTGAAAGAATTACAGAAGGGTTTGGTTGGAAGGGATTATCTCATTGGATCATCCCATTCCAGCCTCCTGCCTTGGGCAGGGATGCCACACACTAGACCAGGTTGCTCAGAGCCCCATCCAGCCTGGCCTTGAACACTTTCAGGGATAGGGCATCCACAGCTTCTCTGGACAACCTGTGCCAGTGCCTCACCAGCCTCACCATCAGGAACATCTTCCTAACATCTAAAACCTAAATCTCTCTGAGTCTAAAACCCTTAACCCTTCTCCTATCACTATTTGCCCATGTTGAAAGTCACTCTCCCTCTTTTTATAGGCCACCATAAGGTTATCCTGGAGCCTTCTCTTCTCCAAGCTCAACAACCCCAGCTCTCTCAGCCTTTCCTCACAGGAGAGGTGCTCCAGCCCTCTGATCACTGTCTACCAGACACCCTCAACTACCAGAACCCTCAACTCCTTCTCCACAGCAAAAAATTCCACAGTAAGATCAGCAAAATTTACTTACTTGGGACTCTTATCTGGTAGTGATTAAGTACAGTGAGAGCTTCCACTGCATCTGTCTTACATTCCCATTCCAACAGACCAGACAGTGTTTTGGCAGAAGCTGTCAAAATGAGAAACAACAGGAAGGAGGGGATCAGTAATGGATACTCAGATCAAAACTGGAATCAAGGAACTTCCCAAACAGGTCTAATTTTACTTACGTTTTGGGTCAAACACTTTGTATTTAATAAAGCTGAGAACTTCATGATCCTCACATAACTGTCACAAAAATAAAATAAGATATAAAACTCCAGCAAAAGTGCACATAAACCAATTAGCAAAAATTTCAAGTTCCTGGAAAAGACACACAAAAAGGAAGATTCTGACTTTTTAAAAGAGTTTGCAAGAATTTAAGGCAAATCATTTTAAAAAATCTGTTTAGATTGGTATTCTAAAGGGTGACCATTCTGTAGTATGTAAAACAAGGCTCCTGTATCTGTGATATCACTGCTATCTCCAAAAACGTATTAATATAATAACAAATTCTCCTTTTTGACATTCCTACTCCAGTACAGTAGCTCTGAAGTTGTTCATACAAGGACACCACTTGGGAATCAGAGTTCACTTTCAGACAGAGTTGGAAAAATATATTTTATTGAACTGAAAAAGAACTCACTGAACTGTCAGCAATCTTACCACTGCCTCCACTTAAAGAGGCCCAGTACTGCATGTTTTAAGCATCCAGAGTTCATTTAGGATACAACTGTGCCAAGGGTCCCAGATGCAAGCTGGTCTCCATGTCAAAACATCCTAGCAGCCATTACAGGGAGTCAGTAAATCCTTTGTGAGTTGTAGTCCTACTTTCAAGTATTTGGCTTTGTATCTTTTCCCTTTCATCCAAAAACCCCCTACATTAAGCTCAATTTTATTTTCAAGATTTTGTCACATTAATTAAAAAATATAAATAAATAAAATTGAGACAGTAACTCCAGAATTGTAAACATATCCACATGGGCTATAAATATATTTTAAGGAACAGCTCTCTGCCAGTGGCTCTGCTACAAGCCTCCCAGTTACTTGTTTTTAAAAGCAGCACAAGGAAAAACCAGGACAGGGCCCAGAGAGCACTGCATGTCAGCCACTCCAAGTGCTTACCTTTACAAATGTTTCCTCAGTCACACACAGGGGAACATTGTAATAATGCAGCACACAGGAGGGTGGCTGGATGATGTTCTTGGATGCTTGGCCAGCACTGGTGAAGCGATTATTCTTACTCATGGCAAAATCCTTGTAACTACTCGTGCCATCCTCCAGTTCAAATATCTGGCTTGGAACTACTGAGTGCTGCTTGGAAACACTGGAATTTAAGGATAAAGTTTATTAAATAATTAAGACTATCATACTTTGCAGGTTATTATCTAACTAGAAAAGAGCTGATGCTTCTTGGTTTGGATTTGACACCTTCCTTAAAAAATGCAGAAAGAATGGAAAAGACACATTAGGAAATACAGTTTATCAGTGGCCAATCCATGTAATAATAATATGCCTTATGAACATAAATAAATAAAATTATAAATAGTAATAAATCTTAGAGTGGCTGGGGTTGAAAGGGACCTTAAAAATTATCTCCTTCCAACCCCCCTGCTATGGGCAGGAGCAGCTTCTACTAGAGCAGGTTGCTCAAATCCCATCCAACGTGGCCATGAACACTTCCAGGGATGGGACATCCTCAGCTTCCCTGGGCAACCTGTGCCATTGCCTCACCACCCTCACAATAAAGAATTTCTTCCTCATATCTGACCTAAATTCACCCTCCTTCAGCTGAAAGCCAAAATAAACAGTCACAAATTAGAAATCATAACTCCAACAATGATAACAGAGTAGTGTGATATTGTCCCTTTGAAACCTCATTCCATCTGCCCACTGGTGGACTATTAATCTGATAAAACATATTTACCAGACATTGAGTCTCTTTCCAAACAGCTTGACATTATTGAGATGTGTGACCGCTCTTTCTACAGCGTATTCGTCACCCATTTCAACCAGTGCTGTGCCTGGAATAGTCTTCATAAATTTCACCTAAGACAGATAAGGTAAAAAAAAATATATGTTGCAACAAAGAGCTCAACCAATAGTTTTACAAAACATTAGGCTATATTTTTAGACAACCTCAGGCAGGCTTTTTCCAAAGCATTTGAAAGAACTATAGCAGTTTCCAAGTTTCTAATCAATTATGCCTTACCTTCTCAATGTTTCCATACAAGCAGAACAGGTTGAATACCCTTGAGCAGTTCATCTTGAGCTGATGCAACCCACTAACCATGACAACTGACCCAGAAGGATTTCCCCCGTGCATGTAAGAGGAGGATGCCTGAGGCAACGGATAAGCCACGAGTTCTGGAGTGTCCCGAGACCCCATCCGGTACCGGCTTGGCAAGGGCAGCAAAGGACCATGGGAGCCTAAGGAGATGAGAGACCATGGTTTTAAGTTGTTTGAAATCATTTTCACTACTTAATCATGCATCAAAGCCCACATACATCATGTATATTTAAAGGAGGGGCAGAAGGTTACAGCAAATGCTGAAAAAAGATATTCCAGTAATTACAAAAATCATTATCTTCCCTGCAGCGTGGAAAATATTTGAACATAAATGTATCAGAGGAAATAATTAAAACCAACATTCAGAAATATTTCCATCTACATACAGAGCTACATGACACCAAGAAAGAATATTACAAAGTTGGGATAACAAACCAAAAGGAGTGAGACAGAGGTCAGGAGATGACACAGCTCTTTTTCCCAGAGACATGAGATGAAGTCAGAAGCCTGCCTTTCTACAAAATGCTCATTTGGAAGAAACAGGAATACTTAAACCTCCACACTAATGCAAAATGAAGTGGTCCTATTTTCCACTATAGATAAAGTGACAAGTTTCACTGAAATAGACAATTTCTTTTTTTTTTTTTTTCCTTTTAGTGATGAGACACTTCTATTAAGCAATACCTCTGTTCATAGAAAACGTCAGTATAACAGACCAAGGGGGGAGGATCCCTGTTTTTCTGAGACAAAAATAACGTGAAACTCACATAAGCCAAGTATAAAAGGAACCTTTTGTCTTTTTTTTTTTCCCAGCAAAAAGCAGTAATGACAGGGAAAGAATAGTATAGGAGATGGACACATTACTTAAGGTAGAAGGATGTATCAGAAGAATGAAACATCGCTGAATCAAGGTGGGACTTGGAAATGCTAGAGATTTGAAGAACCTTTGGAAGGATGTCAACCTACATTGTAAAATATCATAAATACCATATCATAATACATAAATAAAGAGGCAAGACAAATCACATTGCATTTGACAGCTGAGAGAGTAACTAACAGAAAAGTCACATGTGAGTGGGAACATTTGTTTCTCCACCCTGAGGTCTTCACTCAGCACATGAAAGTGACAGCAGGTCTTGCCTTACAGAGAGCACTGGTAACAAACACAGTACTTTAGAGCACTGATTCCAAAACATAATTTCTCTACAGTCACATAGCTGTACCTTTTCTGAATTATCTAAATTAGAAGTGCAGGAGCACTGATTCCAAAACATAATTTCTCTACAGTCACATAGCTGTACCTTTTCTGAATTAAATTAGAAGTGCAAGTGTCAACAAGTCATAGCTTTGTATGCAAAAACATTAGAGCTCTCTGTTGTACCAAACCATCGCTTATGCCATGTTGCCATTTTCTAGAAGAAAACTCCTTTCCCAATCCAGATATCATTTTCTACCCATTGCCAGGGTGATGGCAACTGAAAGGAAACTTTCTTCCAAGGAATAAACCTGTAGAGCTGGATGCTTTGGGTGACAGGAAGAGGTGAGGCAATGAGTGCACATGGATTTCACTGAACCAGCAGTGTTTCAGAAGGCAGACTGACAGCACTGCAGGTGAACTGCTCATGCTGAAGGGAATCACAGCCAAGCATTGATTAAATATTTAGAATTCCACAGAGCATGTAAGAAATCATAACCAGCTGTCATCCCATGTTACTTACCATAGCCATCATGTCTAAAGGATGATGGGTGCTCTCCCAAAATAGCTTGTCTCTGCCGGCCCTTCCCTCTGTCTAATGTGGGAAGGGAAAGAAATCAGTTTAGTATGCACAACCAGGCACTTGATTTCTCCATTTAAGACACAAAGCTTCTAGTTAAGAAGTGAAAAAGTAATTTGAGTCCTTGTTAATTTTATAAATGATTTCTCATTCACTCTATGTCTAAAAATACAAGCTGTAGCCCTGGGACACCAAAATTAAAAGACTGCCATCTGTATAACAAATTGCACTTAAGTTGATTGGGGGCAGTGGCCAATGAGGAGATGCAGACATTTAAGGTTTATGGAGATACCCAATAGTTCTCCTAAACAGACATCACACATTAGTATAGAAAACACCATACAGCAGGATTTACCCATGTGTCTCTTAAAACAAATTTGAAATGCAGTACTTTTGAAAGACAGTACCTGAATCATAATATTAGCTTCAACAGCAACACATTTTCAAAGTGGGCTTCTTTCAAGAAGTTTCAGCATAAGCCAACAACAACCTGTATTACATGGTTTCATAATCAGTAAACAGAGAGCATTACATATGTGTACATATATATTTACAGAACACCTACTGATTTATGGGCGTGCTGAAAGGATTGTACATTGTGGCACTATCAGCAGCACATAACAGTTCAACTGAGGGAAAGTATCACTGAGTAATGCACTTAAACAACAGTCAATCCTTTAAGAATATCCCAGTTCTCTAGGATATAAAGTTAAGCAAGGGGTCTACATTAATGGAGGGAGCAATGCCTCACAGCCAAAGCTGTATTTTCCAATCAGATCCATGCTGCATGACAAAAAAAAAATCTAAACTTCCAGATTTCTTTATGGTAAGCAACAATTCTTTTCTTACAATACAAAAAAAAAAAAGCCACATCGAAAAGATGGGGCAAGGCATTTATCAGTTTACAAAAATTCTCAGGAAATTTGAGTATGACTGCTGAAAAGAGTAACTCCAGCCCAATGCAGTTGAAGGTATTTTCCCCAAAAAACAGGAACTATTTGATTACACAACAGTGGTAGATGAAAACACATGTGGCCCTTTCTGCTCAGGATTTTGAGGCCAGGTTCCAAGTCAGATATTTACTTTGGCAGTAAAATCTGAAGAGAGAGCAGTCCTGAATACTTCCAAATATATAGAAGAAAGATTACTGTTGTCAAGTTTACTTTTCCACTCCCTTTTCAGGGTAACAGCTCTGGTTCTTGGCTCTAAAAAGCAAATGAGCAGTCAGATCAAGTATTTTGAGCATTTGAACTGTACGGAGTAATCATCTTTCAGAAAAATCAGTTTTGTAATTCCAATCTGCATAGCTAAACGCTTTGAAACTGCCCACAGTAAAACAGTCAAGAATCACATTCTTCAAATAAAGAATTCTGTGAGAAAAGTTTGACAAATATTTCATCCTTGTGGTGGTGCAAGTCTCTGTTTGCCCCATGCTTATTCCTTTTTTGAACAAAGCCCCTGGATTGTGCCAGTACAAATACTTGTGCAAACAAGCATTGAAACACAAGAACCAACCTGTGTTAATAATATGAAAGAGAAGGTTCTTTATTATTTTGTTTAAGCTTGGGTTCCTTGATTTTTAGTTTTGTTTTTACATCAGGTCCTTGAGTCACTGAGCAAGGTGGTACTACCACCAAAAGAAATGCTCCAAATGACAGTTTGAAATTTCTGGCTAAAGGCCAGTAGAATACTAAGTCAGGTGGGTTTATTTCATTCAGTCTAATGCAATATGAGTTCATAGCAGCAGGCACTGTTGGAAGTTTACTTTAGTGAAAAAAGACTATGGGCAATTTATTACCATAAAGAACTAAAAAACACTTCTTAAAATAAATCATTAGTAAAATGCATTTCCTTCCTAACATTTGAAGGGCAGGTGTGAAATTCTGAAAGGATTTATTGGCATGTCTGTCCTTGGAATGAAATTCCTTTGTGATAAGATCTTTGCTGCAGTGAGAGCCCTACAGCTCAGGTCACACTATGTTCAAAACCCAAACAGTGCTGTTGCAAGAGTGAGCTGAAGGACAAATACGTAAACTCTTTCAAAGAAAACCCCAACTCCTGGATTACTTTATGAGCAAAACTGCTCTATATGTCTCTTTTCTGAAGTACATTTTACTGTTCATTCAACAATTTATATTCCCATTGTCCACATAAATGGATGTGGATCACAGTAAATGAAAAATATTGCTACATACAATATGTAATGATTGAGATATATATATAAAATACAAGTCTTGGTTTTTTTCCTCTTATATGTAGTAGGGTGCTTATATATAGAGAATAGAGACAGTAATAAAAGAAAAACAAAAGAGCAGAGCTCTTGAAAAGAGCAAGCCACATCTATCCTAAGTTTTTCATTTTCCACTGTTTGCTTGAGTTTGGGGAAGTTTCAGTTCATACAGTCATACCTATCTGCAGACCAATCACACAATGCATTTAGATGCACAGTGTTACACATCAGCCTCCAAACACTGCAATGATCAAAAGATACAAGGATCAAATTAATCCTTTCAATTTTTCAAATTCAAACCTTTAGATTTTTTTTTTCTTGCCCTTGGGTTTTTTCAGAATCCCTTTTTTTGACTGAAGAATTTGAGAAAAAAAATTGAATCCCAATACCAACAGTCATAATCTACAAGCTGCACCCAATACTGTAGCTCCCTTGTTAACTTTTTACAAGAACTTCATTTTGAAAAGCCAAGCCCTATGTTTTTAGTTGTACAACAGTTTCACAAGCCCAGTGTCTCTGCAGAATTATTATGAAAGTGCAAATCTCTTGAGACAGCCATAGCCCTGGTTCTCATGTAGCCTTTGATAAGTCGATACTCTATCTTGGTCACATAGTCTTCACTTTTCTAACTTTACATTGAACATATTATTGTACATAGGTTACTGAACACTGCACTCAATAGTTACAGATTTTTGGTTATTTTAAAATAAACACTTAACAGGAGTTAGGCTAGACAGCAGTTTGACTGTACATATATAATCATAGTTTCCACTGACATGAGTTAAGCTCTGAGAATTTTACAGCTGAGTACTCAAGAGACAGTATGCCTGTACCAATTATGAATCTCCCTATTTTATTACTTAAGTATAGCTGAGGGGACTTATTGGTGTTGCACTGCTCAGTTCCAATTATCTGCATAAAAGCACTGAACTTCCCTACTACTAAACAGTATTTACATTGTTAAGTCTGAATGCAACTCTCACATACAGCAAGTAATAAAAAGATTACAACGTCAATGATATCAACAAGAGGTCCTTAATTTTGTAGGTTCTCAATTTTTCAGTGGTATTTTTAAGGGAAATACGACCAGCATACATACAAACTTGAACAGAATGGGTACAGTCTATCATGTTATTCATCCCACACAAATCTGAAGTACTGAAAATGTCCTCCTTTAAAAACTTGTGGTGGTGGTGCATGCAGTATGCAGACAAGGTGAACTGCAAGTCTGAGGTTTTTCAGAGGGTTTTTTTGTTTGTTTGGGTTTGGTTTTTTTTGCTGATGCCGATGTGGTGCATGATGAAGTGTAGAGTCAGCCTGCTGAAGTCCTCTATCCTTCTTAATGCCTTGTCCAACATAGGGGAAAAGAGTCCTTTCGAAGGAGAAGCAGTGTGCAAGTTTGTAGTTTATAAGGAATAGTCTGTGCCAGGTTTCCTCTCCTCCAAAGAGAGAGAGCTGCTTGGAGAAATGCAAGTCCTTGAGAACTGCGAAGGTGCTTGGAGGTGTGGGCTCCTTGTTGCACTAAGTGGCTCAAGCACAGGCAGTAGGGGGCACTAGGGCTCAGGGTTAATTCCCTGCGGTGGCACAGCCTCCAGCAGCACTGGCCTGCTTTGGAAGGACTGCTGCCACACAGCCTGACCACGTGTGAAGGGCTGGCATTAGTACAGTCAAACAGCTACAGGGAGAATGGATCAGAACCTACCTCGGCGGCCCAGATATGGCTTAGTGTAGTCCCAACTATCGTTGTCGTTCCTAATGACATTAAGTCGAGTTGGCTGTTCAAATAAAGTAAAAGTGAAAGAGGTTAAGCCTTGACTACATGTTTTGGGGTTTTTTTTTGAGTAAAATTAAAAGAGAAGGTCCAAGCATTACCCTTGCATATTCAATTTTTAGTGTGCAGCATCCTGCATAGATATCTGCTCCATTGAGTGCAGCCTTCGCCTTCTGGGCACAAAACACTGATTCAAATGTACACATCATGTTAAGGATCTTTTTCCCCAGGTGTCTCATTCATGTCCCTTTTATCTGATAGGGCCTTTTTACTTTTGTAGCCTGCAGGTATTTCACAATTGTATACACTACAAGAACTCCACAGAGACTTATCACATTAGTTACATCAAAAAGGATTAAGTGTACACCCTTTTTAGCTCATTAGCCAAAAACCCCCACATAACTAAAAGAGAGACTTGGAGTGAACAAATACTCATCTTACCTCAAAAAAAAAAAAAAATACAACAGGCAGATGCATGTACCAGGCTCTACCACCCAAATTATTTCATGTGCTCCTCATACTCAAAGATCAGTTTTGTGATTAGCAGAAAAATGTGCCTGAGCCTTAGCACATCACAACCCATGACCTCACCAATACTCAATAAAATATGGTGTCAGAAAGCCTGAACTTTGGAGCAGAACAGACCTTTTGCACTATTTCTAAAATGGTATCAAGACGAAGTCCAAAACAACAGAATGTGCCTGTGCCTGAGCCTTAGCACATCACAACCCATGACCTCACCAATACTCAATAAAATAGGGTGTCAGAAAGCCTGAACTTTGCAGCAGAACAGACCTTTTGCACTATGTCTTAATACCATTTAATGACATTTTAGAAAAAGTCCAAAACAACAGAATGTGCTTGGGTTTTACCACATTCCTGCAGCCCAACTTCTTCCAAAGTGACACAGGTTCACTGGGGAACTTAAAAATTAGGAAAGCTAAGCTTCCCAGATTTATAAGAAACTGACACTGGCCAGAAATGGAGAAATAATGGGTACCTCAAGTAGCATTTAAATTTGAGCAAATTTTTGAGCTTTTCAGATAAGACTTTTATTGAAGCTCACTTTCCTTGCCACCCCCAACTGTTTACCTTGCTGCTGCATTACTTCACTCACATTTGTGAGTTTTCTTTCAATTGCTGGCTGGTTTCATTTTCAATAAAAAGCATATTACAGAATTTAATTCCAAGTACATAAGGATGGTAGTTTCTGAGTGTGGGCAGGACCCTCCCCACAACTTCCCTAATTTCTCACAAGATGAAGGATAACCCCCAATTGTGCAAGACATCTGATCCTGACAATTCCATTTATGAAAAACTTAACATATACAGTAAGTCAAATTATTGTCTGTTAGGGCACTCAGTTTAAGTTTTCTACATAGATAAACAGCAATTAGTTTGATTTAATAGAAGTCAGGTAGTTCCCTTTGCCTGGAAAATCATCAAAGCAGCCATCACATTGATAGCATCTGAAATCACAAAATAATGCCAAATAATTTGGCAAATTTTGTCCAGATAACAGTTCAAAAATTGATGTAAATAAAGCTTTAGGAAGAGGGCTGTTAGAGTTTCATAAATTAAGGCCTAATCATGACAGACTTTGGACTTCACAAACCACAGCAACACACCACAATTCTGAACATTCAACTGAATAACAACTTAAGGCTGCAAATAGAGCCAACAGTAGGATAATAGAGCAGGGAATTGCTTCAACACATGATGCTCAAGAATCAAGGTTAAGGATGCCTAATGAAGTCTTATGACTTTATGAAGTCAAAATAGTAAGACAAGCAGTACATTCTGGGACTATTTGAGAAGAGTCTGAAGAAGACAAACTGCACCTCTGCAATCCCTTACCTATTTCTTGAGTATAAACACAGGCAGAAGCCATGAAAATTCTGTGTACAAAAGTGCATATAAGGGGCTGTCAAATCTATTCTATAATTCATGTCTGCAATTATTAGGCCTGAGGGACTATAAACATGGTTATCAACCACTGTTGACAATGTCATTTTCCTAAAAAGATAATATGTGCAAGTACTACTTTGTATTATAGAAATACAAAAGTTAGAAGCTACCATGTTTTAGACAGAAATTAAGAAATTATTTGGTCTCAAAATCATATTGTATTTTTCTGACATTTGCATGTTAAACCATTTGGAGTCAAGAACCTACAGGGAAAAAAAAAATCACACTCAAAAAGGATATTCAACCATGGCTTGTATTCCATTTCTCTTGAATATAACAATGCGCTGAACTTTTCCAACAGGGTTGCACACAGTGTACAAAACATCCTAAGGAAGAAGAAAAAAAAAATTAGATGTGAAATTCTAATCACTTATGGTCCACAGAACATTCTCCTGCAGTGGCATTTAACTGCCAAAAAGCAAAGAAAAGGACTGTTAACTTTCCATTTCTTATTTCCCCCTCTACAATTAATACATTCACGACTTTTATTGATCAGTATACTACAGGCAATCAAATCTGAAAAACAGGAAAATACTTCTATAAGAAGTACTCAAGCAAATACTGGTTTAACAAGTATCTTCAACTGTGTCAAAACCCAGTAACTGCATCCATGTCCCAAGCTCTGCTACCTTTGAAGCATTAGTATTTCTACCACAGCAGAGACAAAATGACACTTGTAGTTGTAACACATCCGTAGGTTTCCAGCAGCTGAGCTCATGTTCTTTTTCAGAGTAACTGGGAACAGTTCAAAGTGTAAACTCAGCTCATCAAAATGAGAATTTCAAGTTTTCATCCACCTGAGGCAAGTGAGGGCTATGCTCCTTCCTTTCTTTTTATCTAAACCAAATACTTGCAGAATTATCATTCCAAGATTTTGGTGTATATCCTCAGCTTTTTGGGGGGTCAGGAGGGAGAAGTGGCAAAGGAGGTAGGTATAATATTTATTATGTTTTGCAGAGTAGAAGAGCAACTGGAAGGCAAAGGAGTAGGGGGCATGTAGATTTCTTAAAACTAAAACAAACACAGCCCACACAGCCTGAACCCATAAAAAATAAGACCTGTGAGATCATTTACAGTATGCTTGGCAGCACAAAAGGCTACCCACCATCTCTCCTGTTTGGGAGCAAAGATTCCTAGAAACTTTCCAGCTCCAGGTGACAATAATTTTTCATATGACTTTCCTTCATAATTTGTCCCACAAAAAATATCTTCACAGCCATTTACTTAAAACAAAAAAAAAGTCTTTCAAAACATAAGGTCTACTCAAAACCCTATCAGTGTCATTAGCCAGCAGTCACACACACAGCTGGATTTTTAAATTATGTTTCATAATTCAGCTACTTTATATTACCAAATCAATCAAGTGGTTCACCAGACACAATAATGAGGGCTATTTATTAATAATTTAAGCACTTGTATCATATTCATACTGGAATATCATAATTCAGTTGCCAAGGTACACCACACCTTCCTGATCCATGTGGGAAAGTCTCTTTGACCAGACAAATGTCTGAAAAAGTTCTGCCCACAGGTAAGGAAACAAGGAAACTGAACTTCAAAGACCTGTACATGACATCTTGGGCAAAACTCTTCAAAACACCAACACCCCCTATCACATAGGGATGAAAAGCAATTAGGAATTAAATGCAGTTAATTAATTTGCCCTTCTTGCCTTTTGCTGTTATAGCCCTCAAAAAAAAAAAAAGGAAAAATGTTCTGTGAGAGAGAGAAGATGACCAGAATTGTAATTTTTACTTCTGCCACCATTTTTTCAGCACAATTTTTAGCACAGTTTTGCTTCTGCCACAAGAGGCCTTTGAACAGACCAATTTCTCTCCAAAAACTTGATCTTGTTTTTAAAGTAAAGCTCTTAAAAACTTTACAACAGTTTACTGCAGATGTTCAGACTTGCCACTTTAAACTGGTTGCAATTTTTCATCTCTTTTTTCTAAATGTAGTTCATACTTAAGAAGAGTGTTGAAGAAGAAGTAGTATTGGGCTTTGTGTCTTTTTTTTTTTAGAGAGGGAAGGATGTTTTGTTGATTTTTGTTTTCTTTTGTTGGGGGTGGGTTTTTAAAATAATGCAGACTTTGCCTGAGGCATTCTTAAATTAACTAGTTTCTAACCCACTGGACAAGTGCAAAATGTGTATTTTTCTCACCACATTTTTAGCTGTTATGGGCACAGCTGCTCTCCCCAGTTGCTGTGACTATGCTGCCTTCAATGAGCTCTGCTGCCTGCCAGTAATTCTGGAAATCTGCCTGCTCCCAGCACTCATTTGTATATGCTAAAGAAACAGCTGGGGGCAGTGGGAAGGAAGAGGTTGGGGGTGGGTTGTTTGTTTTTAAAAGGGAGCTACTGTGCCAGAGGCTTCATCCTCAGAATTCCCATGGAATTCTCCTAGCCCAGAACCAGGCTTCTGCTCCCAGTTTCTTCAAGCATCCACCTTCAAGTCAGCAGCTCAGGCAAGGCAAATTTAAAATGCATGAATGAAACAGAGTTTCCAAAATTTGTATTTCAGTCATGTGCAAAGAATACTTTAACTCAGTCAGTGGATTTGTTCACACAGCTCAGAGCAGGTTTGTTTTTAAACACTAAAAAGCAATTCATACCATAGCATGATTTTCTATAAAGAAAACTGACAGGGAAAACAAAATTCATCATTCACTGATGAATCAACAGACAAAAAGCTACTGATACTCTCAAGACAGTGAAAACAGAAAGCATGGTGTGGAACTGACTACCTGAGGTAATTTCAGGAATACTAAGTTGCAGACAATTTGCTTTCATAATATACAGCACATTAAATAAAACTTAATGCTTGCATTAAGTTACTTGGTTCCACACACCCCAAACACTTTGACTGATCCATACCATCCTACATCCCTAAGAAAAGTGACTCATACTTGTGTCATAGTACACAATTTAAATTTTTTTCCTCAAATATTTCTGTGCAATTTAACATCTACTGTAAAATCTCCTGTGAAAAATATAAGCATTTAATGCATGATAAAACATAAATGTTTAAACAATGACAACAACAAAAAAACCCTGTGTCTTGAAAAACCATGTACACGTGCCATTAACAAATGGCAATAAATTAGGATGCAACTGTATAAATGGTACAACTTCAAATACTAAAAAGGAAAATACGTTGGTCCAAACAAAAGTGAGGAAGATTCCATCAAACTGGAGTTGATCATGAGATTTTTGCCTTTCCACAAAGGAAATACTTAAGAAGAACTGCAATAAAATAATCCTTCCCTACTGTAAAAAATTCTTGCTCTTTAAACATACATCACTCAGAGCCTAAAGGCTCAATAACAATCTTGATGTTGTGGCAACACATTTGGAGATATTCCAGAAGCATGCAGCAACTTAAACATTTCAAAATCCTCACTTCCAAAGCCTTCAAACGTGTTGCAAATCAGCTGCATGAGACTGAATCCTCTTGAAACACCTTTATTTAAGAACATGTGTGTTACCTATGTGAATATACAAAAAATAATCAAAAGAAGAAGAAAAACATACCACTGTAATTGGGTAGAGAGGATTCTGAATTGACAAGAGGAGAACTTTATTCCCACCGGACGGGTCATCGGTGTTCCCTGGCCGAGTGATCCTCTTGCTTGTGGAGTAGTTGAAGAAGGCCTGCTGCCCAGCAATGTACACAGGCTCATCTGCTGCAAAGGTCACACATTTCTTTGCACTCTCCACGTTTTCAAACTCCACCAGAGCCTGGCGCTTGAACGGCATCATCATGACATAGCTGGTGAGGAAAACATCACACTCAGGCTTCCTGCTCACTCAAAACAACCCCCAGGTCCCAGGATGGTCATTTATGACATGTTTCTCACCAAACCATTCCCAACAAAGACATACCATATGGTTCCAAACTTCTCAAGAGCTTCCACGAGATCTGCTTCCACGACAGATTCACACAGCCCTCGCACATGGACGACAGGAGAAACAGAGACTTTGTGATGACTTCCCCCAGCATCCTAGCAACAAAATGACATTTTAAAATTCAACACAGAGCAAGGAACACTCCTTTCATTAATTAAAATTAAATACTTCGTAGACACTACACTGGGTCCAGAAGCAGCCATCTAAATGCACAATCTAAGCAAGTGTTAAATAATTCAACTTTTCTTTCCAAACGGATTGCCAAGTGCAGTTCCTGAAGTCTACTTAAAATAAAAAGCTTTTCAGATTTAATTAATGTGTTTGCACACACAGGATTTTTCTTGTATTAAAAAAAAAAACCCCAGCCATTTAACATTGATTGAATTGCAGGAGGTCTTACACACACCCTATTCATTAGGAGCATAAAAAAAAATTAGGACATGTCCAACAGCTAAAATATTTCTGACACTCTGCTTGCTGATGCCGGGTTTTTTTGAGACAAGCTGGGAGAATAAAGAAGCAAGAACAAACAAGGGCCATCCCTCATTGTAAACTGAGCACAAATTGAGAATTTTTCCAATGCTCCACAATGCAAGAAAATGCCAGCTCTGGATTACGGTTGAAAGAAACTCAGCCTCCCTTCTAATTCTGAACACACAAGTTTTTAAAAAGTCACAATTTCAGTACATATGGGGCTTTTTTACCCCAAGGCTGACCACTATTAATGGATCCAGACATCATACATTAGCACACAGAGTTCCCACCATAAATATTTTTCAGAGCTACTTTCAGACAGGCTCAATTCTGTGCAGCTGAAGAATTTGGGGCTGGGATCAGCTCATCTTTCCATGAAAACCCTGAAGTAAGGCTGAAATTTACCTTAAATATTCTAGGACACAGAGGATTAAAAAAAAAATAAAGAAAAAAAAAGTAAGCCAATAACAAGAGATTATAAAAAAAATTAAGAGATAATAAAGGGCACATAAAATATACTGTGAATACCCAGCACCCAAATTTCATATTTGTTACAGCAGTGTGAAGTTGATGTACTCAAATTTAGTGACTACATCAATGTGCTCCCATCTAACAGATCAAGTCTTGTTTTTTCACTTAAGCAGCAGCACAACATCTTCTGGAACTTGAGAGAGATTCTCATTTGTAGCACAAAGGAGCATTGAGCTCCACTAATTAAGTAACCACAATGATTGCTGTTACTGTTAGACATTCCTCTCTTCTCTGTCCATTTGAACTACAGATGCCAGGAGAAAACACATTCCAGAAAACTACAAATTGAGTCTTGTGTGTTTAACTCCTGTGGTTCCATGTACAGTTCTCACTAAACAATTACAGATTTTTTTCTTTAAATCAAGGATTTGACCATTCTGTTTGAATCAAAAAACAGCACTTCAGGCTTCCTCAGATGTCAGAATAATCAGATGTGTAATATTTTAAGCTTACCTTATATTTTATTTGTTTGCAGTAGGAAAGCATTTTAAGTGGCAACACATTTCTTTGAATAAGAACTGTGGCAATGCTGGGAAAACACTGCTGGTGATATTTGTATAAGTTACCTTGTATCCTGAATCAATCAGCTCCCATGTACAGCAGGAGCAGTGATCAAAGTAGTCAGGAAAGGTTAATACTTTGAACTGCAAATGCTTAGGCAATTGCAAAAGGAACAGAACTACAGAGAGATTTTATTTTCAGCTTACATGGTCTTAACCCACATACTCACTTTTCAAAGCTGAAAAAAGCACCTGAGGAAATCTTCAAGAGAAAGCTAACAATAACTACCACTTTTTCCTGCAAACCCCATTACTCTGAGATGTTGAAATAACAGGCACCTTTATTTACAGTCTACAAAACAATTAAAAATGATTACATCAATTATTCATTGCCCTGCATACTTGCTACTATATTAAGATCCCAGTTAGTGCCAGGGGGATGCATTTCCTTTTAGGTTTCTTTAATACACTCAAGAAATCTCATCTAATATTATCTGTGTCTGATCCCATGGTGAATACAAGCAATGATTTGCTCACTGAGGCAGACTCACCACAAGGAATAGTTACTAGCAACTTAGTACTTGCTACTTAGTACCTTTTTGAACTAATATCTCCATAAATCACATCAAGCTTTTCAGAGAATGGATACTCAGAAGAGTATTTCACTCTCCCTCCCCTTCCCAGCTCAAACTTCTGTTTCATTTCAGTTGATGTTTCTTTGTTATGCGCATCCCTTTGTATTTTTATCTACCAGCAGGTACTAGCAGATACAAATCTTTCCAATAGTGCAAATTGTCTCCAAAATTATGACTTTTACACTTGCATCTTCAAATCCTTTATCCATGAGTTACATGAACATGTACTGGTGTCTGCACTTCTGCAGAATATCAACAAATACAAATTTTGCTTTGTGTTATCGTTAAAGCAACGTTTGGCTTTCCAAACCCAAAAACATCATACAGAAGACATTGTTTTAGCAAGGTTTAGCAAGAGACTTAGAAAGAACCAAAACCTGCCATTATAGCAACCTGTGCAGAAGCTCAAGAAGCATGGAATGAAAAAAAAAAAAAAAAACCTCCTGAAAGCAAAACAATTAAAAAAACCCAATCCACCCACCCTCCCCAAAAAACAAAGAAAACCCAAACACAAACAAGTAATATCTTGGCCACCTGCCACACACTTAAGAACCTACCTACAGAGAATTTCAGAACCACTTTTATTCACATAAAACCACTGAGGTGACCAAATCAGAGGTTCTAGCCAGCAGCAGTGAAGAGCAGCACAGGAACCAAGCACAAATCAGTCCTGAGCCAAGAAGCCCCAAACATTCACAGAGCACATGGGGTGGTGAAGGATGGGGACACGTGCCACAGGTGCAAGAAAAGTCTTCACAAAGGGCAGACACACATATTATTGTCAAACAAGTTTTGCAGCTACAAAGCTGCAGTATCAAGCAATTCTAGAATGACCCTGGATTTCCTCTAGAAGCAGAAATAAAACCACCAGACCACATGAAAAATCAAACGTGTCTGCAGAGTGTAAAGTGTACCGCTAAGGTCAGAACATTCACAGCTCATCCAGCTGCTGCTGGAATTTCTCCCCGGAGAAGAACAATGCAGGATTTTGACCAAGATCTCACAGCTACTGTATCTTGAAGGCTCCATGTGCTACAGTTGGCACACAGACAAAGGTTACATCAAAGCATCTGCTCACACACTGACTAACAACCACCAGTATTTCTCTGCCTATAAAGGAGTCTTTCAGTAACTCAGCTCCCATGAGAGCACAAAAGCCCCGTGCAAAACTCCAACACCAAACTTGCACTCCACCAAAGCCAGGAGAACAGAGTAGCCAATGCTATGGCTGTACCATTAATAAATATATATGAGATAGATATATATATCTCTTAAGGGGATTTGAAAGCTCAGTAATGATTTCTTGAAGAATCATTAGGCTGGACAGAAAATGCAGTTAATTTAAGTAGATAATGGAACAGACTTCCTGCTCAAGACCAGTAACAAGGACAGAAAAGGTTTCCCTCAAGAAAGAAAGCAGGAACATAAAAATCCTTGCCCTGAAACAAAGCTAAATCACAAAGGGAAGCACTGACATATGCAAGCAGATGAAGTACAAACAAGTGACTTCACACACACCTAAGACTGCAACAGAAGCAGCTTCAAAGAATGGCTGTGGCATTTTAACATCCATTTCTTGGTGACCTACATACCTCTAAAACATATCGATGGTTCCTTGCCAACTAATTAGTTTGCCATTCCAAAAAGGAAGAAAATCATCATGGGCTGTATGATTAGAAAATTCTAATCTGCATTTGATGAGCAAGACATGGAATGATCCATGTCTTGCTCATCAAATCCAGATTAGAATTTTCTCACCAACTGTTTGCACAAAAATGTGTCCTTTATCCTTTCTGCAGACACTTTGCAGTCAGTATACTCATATTAGCCCTATTAATTTGTACTACCATTTTTGAGCATCTGCTTCTTTGTCTTTCACTATTTACCTCCTCCATCTCTCTTTTTTCCCCTCAGTGCAAATGGATGGCACTTCTCCTTCATATTCCCTCTGCCAAGTACCTAAATATACTCTTACTCAGTTTTCTCACCTTTTAGATTATCTTATTCACTCCCAACTTTCTCCTCTCTCTGCACCCCTCTTAACTGGTCTGAAATTTGTTTTACAGATAAAACGGAACTGGTGGTGGGTGGGGAGAAGTGTCTCAGAAGGACCAAGCAGACAAGACTAAGTTAAGGCTCCATGGCAGTGGAATAATGTATCAGTTTTGTATATCCTGGATTTGTGCTTTTTTAATTGTCGTTGGCTGGTTTAGGGGCCTGTGGGGCAGGGCTACACAGAAGAAGGGGATTAAAATTAATCACACCCCATGCTCTGGAAGGCAATTTAGTTTTGTTTTGAATGAGGAGTTTAGGTATCATTTCTGTTTGTTTAATGCATCTCTACCATTGTGTCCTTTCAACTATTTCAACTGCTACAGAAAGAATGCCTGCACTATGACCCCTTCTGTTAACTCTGAATTTGACCTGAAATGTTCAGGTATTTGGACCATATCATTGTCCCAAGTCCCTTCCAACTGAAACAGTCTATTCTATTTCCCCCTCTGCTCATGACAATCTGAATATCCTTAAAAATACATATAAATAAATAAATAAAGCCAAGCAAACATCATCCCAAACCAAAATGCTACACAACACAACATCATCAGGAGATTCAGCCTGAGATACTGGAAGAAGAACCAGCCTGAAGGCAATGTTTTGGAATTATTTTTTTTTTAAGGAGGACAAAGGAGGGAAGATTATTTACATTTATTCAAAACCAGCTTCTAGGATGGAGTTCATTGAACAAATGGACAAGTCAGTGCAAAATAGGTGAAGATCTGAACTCACTGCATTTAGCTGCTGTTACCACACTGCCTGTGTTAGACACGGAGCAACTGAGTTGCAAGGAGAGCTGCTTTCCATTTAGCACACAGGAGGTTTCAACAGAGTGGCTGAGAAGCTGCAAGATCACATCCCTGTTTTACCTTGCAGCAGCTGATAGCTGTGTTTGTGTGTTCAGACACCACATCTCACTTCCCCAACTGTAAGAACAGAGATAACAGATCTTCCTGACTTCACAAGAATGCTCAGGAGTAGCTATGTCAGAGACAGTGAGGGAAGTGAATGTTACAGGTGGTACAAATACGACATTAATCCATAAAACCAACATTTAAGGGAGGGACAGGGGATGGAGCTGAAAGGCCCTCAAAATTCCCATAAACACAGCTCTCAGCCCACATTACCCCAGTGTCCTGACCCTCTGCTACGCTGCAATTCTGATTCCTCTGACAGGGCTTCACCACCACTCAACACTGCTTCTGTAAAGGTCATTCCTCCAAATCACACTCTCTCCCACTGAATGCTTCTGCAGGAACACATCCTGCTCCTTTTCCCTGGTCAACATCCTGGTCTGGTCCTGGCTCTCCTGGCTCCTCAGCCATGAAGCAGAGGGTACACCTCTGGCTTAGGAGAAGTCTCCCCACAAGTGGGAAACAGAGAAAAACAAAGAGCAAAATAAATGTTGGATTCCCTCTGGAACTCACACAGAGATTTCTAGGCACCCTTTTCAAAATATCAAACCAAAAGAAACCCCACAACAACAAAAGACACAAAACAAAACAAAAAAATAGAGGCATGAGGGGCTTCTTCAGCCAAATGCAACAATCCCAGAACAGGAAAGGAAACTGCCACGACAATAAATACAGCCCAGGAGGGCGACCCACCAACCTGCCAGAGGAGTCCTAGCACAAATGAGCTTTTATACAAGGGCATATAACCCATGAGTGTAGAGTTCACTGATATTCCACTGCACATGTGAGGGAAAAATAAATTAAAATAAAATTTAAAAATAATTAGAGAAAAAAACCCAACAAATCATATGGCTGCCAGACTCATATCACTCTTTTCCCTGATCATCCATTTCTTATCATCATTTTGCCATAATTTCCCATTTCTCCTCCAAATTCCCCATTCATTATAGTTCCTCCTACTTATTTTTCTGCTCTCTTCTAAGGAATCCAGGACACTTGCACTTCTTCCCTCCCCTCAGCCTACCTTCATCTTATATGTCTGAACCACATACAACTTTTATAAGCTGAGAACATTTCCCTGCAGAGGAATCAGTAAGATACATTACAGAATATGTAAGTTTCCTGCACATTTTTGTATCTGTTAGAGAGAAGAAAACATGAAAATTCACATTAACTAACTCGACTTAATAGAAGTTGGCATTTTGCTATTAAAAGCTTCACATAAAATTACTAACAAAAGCACTAGGTCATTCACTTTTCCTATCTGCATTTGATGTTACAGCTTATGCTTAAGAAACCAGTTTCACCTCCAGCACCAAGACAACTCCTGCCCCAACACTGAATCTGTGAATACAGTTTTGCCAATAAATTGTCAATGGCAGTGCCACTGCCACAACCAGCTGCTGAAAACCCCTCCTGTTCTTGCCTTGCTGCACGTTTGTTTCAGTTTCCTCACTCACAAGCCTCAGCACATGCCATACTTGAGATGCAAAAGGTGAAGTCACATACCCCATGGTGTCATTACCATGAAGGGTAAACTTGAGTAAACTGAGACATTGAGACATCATGAAGACACTCTGAGCCAGAGCCCAGAAAGAAGGAAAAAGAGACATATAAGAACCAGTTGATTTCATAAAGGTGCAGAAAAGAGGAAAGGCAAAAGCAGAATTTCCTTTCTACTTGAAACACTGCATGGCATTCAGCTCTCCTACACGACAAACCTTCCAGATAACTTAAGCAAGTATAAGGATTTCTTCCAGCACTGGCCTTTAAGACAGAGCACATTATTATGTCTTCACCAGATGATGCTCTGTCACAAGAAACTTGAGAGTTAAAACAGTTCTCTCTGGAAATTTAATTTGTTACAGTTTATCAGGAAACTTTTGTAATAACGTGCTGCTTTGGGCTAGGGCAAAACTAATTTTCTCCACAGCAGTATGGGCAATATTTTGGATACGTGCTCGAAACAGTGTTGATAATACAGAGATTTTCCTTCCTGCTGAGTAAGAATCAAAGCTTTCTCTGCTTCTCCTGTGGCTCCACATGTGAGCACAGCCGAGACAGTGACCCCAAGTGACCTAAGGGATATCCCAGACCCTATGGCATCCCACTCAGCATGTAAAGTGGGGGAAGAAGAAAGGAGAGCAGGATTTTCCTCACTTGTACCCTTTTGATTCCCTCCCCCATCAGCCCGGGCAGGAGTCAGCTGTGCAGTGCTTGGTTGCAGGAGAGGGTTAAACCACGACAATAAATTCAGCAGGCACCTTCTCTATCAATAGATTTAACTGATAGAGAAATGGTAGCAGCAAATGCTCCCTCATTAACTCATCCCAGTGACAAGCAAGTTCATTTTAACAAATCACAAAACAAGCTTTGACATTAAATCAATGTTGTTTTCTTGATTTGGCTTATTCAAGTAAGATACAGAAAGAGCCATCAAGGAGAAAAATGGTTGCAATCAGATGGACAATTAGTTAGATAAGGAATCAAACAGCAGACAGAAAGGCCTCGGTAGCTCAAATTTATGGGTCAAGGACTACGTTGCTACTTAGAAGCAAATTCACGAGAAAAAGGTACGAAGCAAAAAAAAAAACAAAACAAAACAAAAAAAAAACCCAAAGTGAACCATCGCGCTAATAGCAGAGGGAGGGAGAAAGCAGAATTAGAAATTGATTTTAAAAGGAGGCAGTGGTTTAAGATCAGCCCTATGGCCGTGTGGCGCCAGACACAAAGGTGGGACGGAGGATGGAAGGAGCCCTCGGCCGCGGTTTCAGCCCCCCCGCTCGGTGTTTCCATAGCTACGCTCAGCAACAGGGCCGGCACCAAACTTGCAATGGCGATACCCCGAGAGCGCCCAGCTGCCCGCGGAACAGGGCGACCCCGCGCTCCCTCACCCACCTCCCGCACACCACCCGCCCCTCAGCCGCCGGCCCGGCCCCTGCCCGGCCACGAACAAGACAAGCGCACGGGGGCCGGAGCCCCCGCCATTCCCACCCCGCCGGAAGCGCCTCCATGCCTGGGAAGCGGGCAGAGGGCCCGACCCCGGGCAGGCCCCGCGGCCGCGGGAAGCCCCCGGCCCTCCCGGGGCGGGGCGGGCGGGTCCCCTCCCCCCGCCGGCAGCCTGAGGGGAGCCGCCCCCTGCCCCCGGCCCCGCGTCCCTCACCCCGCCCGAGAAGCCGCCGCCGCCGCCGCCGCGCGATGCCGGGGGCTTGTCCCGCCGGCCCTCGCTCTCCTCCGCGCCGCTGTACTCGATCTCGCCTTCCTCGGCAGCGGCGCTGGGCTTCAGCCGCTTGGCCTGGCTCTCGTAGGCGCCGTCTTCCTCCTCCTCCTCCTCTTCCTCCTCGTACCGCTCTCCGGACGACGGCGACGACATGTCCGCGGGCGGGAAGGGGCTGCCGGCGGCGGAGGCGGCGCGGGAGCAGGGACGGAGCCGGCGGCGGCACCGAGCCCGAGCGATGCTCTGTGCCCGGCCCCCGCACACGGCCCGCCCCGCGCCGGCACACGGGCCCGCCTCCCCGCCCGCCGCAGGCGCCGCGATTGGCTCCAAGCCGAGGAGGGAACGGGCGCGCTGCGACGATTGGCTAATAAGCGTGTCCATCAGGCAACATCGCGGTTCGATTGGGCGGGGATCACGCCCGTCACCGCGCTGTGTGGCCGCCTCGGCCCCGCCCCCTCGCCGCGGTGCCTGAGGGCTCGGTCGGGGGGAGGCGGCGGAGACGCTCCGAGGGTCTCCCGATGCCCGCCCTGCGCCCTGGCCCCGGGGCCTCTTCCCTGCCCATCACCGCCTCCCGCTGCCCCCGCCGCCTTTGTCTCCTTCCTGGAGCCACGGGCTGATGGGGCAGCGCGGGACGCGGAGCCCGGCGCTGCGGTCCGCCAAGAGCGGCGCGGCCGGTGTGCCCCGGCTGCGAGGGCCACGGCAGCCGTGAGTTAGCAAGGTCACGGAGGCCTCGGTGAGACCGCTCCTCACCACCCGCGGCCCCGGGCAAGGAGCCGGTTCACGGGAGCCGGCGGGGTCCGGTGTCCCGCGGGTGAGAAGCAGCAGCGGCCTCAGTTCTGTGTGGGCCCGGCGAGCTGGAGAGCTGCGGGCAGCCGGCACTGTGGGCATGCGGGTCTGCCCCTGGCAAATGGTGCGGCTGCGCTGGTTCCTCCCTCAGGGCCATGCTGGTGGGGATGGCTGCAGAAGCCCCTGCCAGTCTGCACAGAATCAGAACCATGGAACAGCCCAGGCTGGAAGGGAGCTGGCAAGATCATTGGTCCAACTTTTGTGTGAGGGAGACTAGATGAGCTTATCGAGCAGCTTGGAAACCTCCTGTGACAGGGACCTTACCACTACACGCCTGTGTTTCAGTCATTGGTTGATCTCACCATAACAAAATGTATGTTGTGCCTTGTTTTCTCCGTGTGGTCCTTTGTGAGGAGAGCCTCCACCCTCTTTGTAGCACTCTGGTATATTGAGATTAGCATCCTGCCTCCAAGCCTTCTCTCCTCCAGGGAGATAAGATGGAACTCCTTCGTTCTTTCCTCACCACTCCCTTTAGTGGTATCAGCAGCCTGGGTAAAGTTGCTTTCAAATCCATCACCCAAATCCTTGTGAAGATGGACAGTGTGGAGCCCAGTGGCAATCTCAGAGACCCCACTTGAAACAGGCTGCCACCCTGAGTTAAAAACATTGGCCACGACCCTCTGAGTGCAGCCTCTTGGCCAATTTTCTACACGTCTTGCAAACCACCTTGCAAAACACAGTCTGTGTCTCACCACTTAGTCCAAGAGAAGGCTTCCTCATCCATGGAAGCAGAGTGAGTAGACTTCCCATGTAGTCTTTTAGGACTTCCTAGCTGAATTCATTTCTGTGGCTGCCAAACCCAAAGGGGTGTGGAGTGGAACCGTGCTGGAAGCAGATCAATGGAGAATGGATATAGGATTGCTTTTTCAGTTGAGCAGCCAAATAAGAGGGAGGGAAATAATTCAGAAGACAGCCAAAATAAATATTATTTTCTTCTTCCTTTGCTGTGTGTGTGGGGAAAAAGTAAAACCCCTCCACTTGTGTCAGATAAAATGTTGTTCAACCTGAAATGGTGCTTGTAGGAAAGCAAATGGTGTGCTGTTTACTCACTTTCAGTTATCCTGGAACACAGTAATAGAGAAGTTGGAGGAGGTTCAGTTTCCCAATTCTGCCTGGCATGATCTGAATTTCCATCTCTCAGCTCGTCTCATCATCTCTGCAAGCACATACATCTGATTTAACTCAGCTTGCTGTTTTTCTCACCACCTTGTTTTCTCTTTGGTCTTTGTTTTTTAGTTTGTGTTTTCCTTTCAGTATTTCTTATACTTGTACCTATTTTTATTTTTTATTAAAAAAACCCCCTGCAACTCTGAGAGCACACAGCCCACAGGGCTGGAGCTGTGCACGCATCTCTTGTGGTTGAAACAGGCAAAGAGGAACATGCCATCTGTGAGCACGAAGCTTTCTTTTCTTGGCACTTCTTTCCAAACACACCACTGAAATTTCTGCTATGGACAAAAATGCTTACGTGCCAGATGACATTTCTAGTAAATTAGTTTTGTGTGATAAGGCCCTGGGATTTTAACAGACAGTTTCACCATAACACTGCAAAAAAATAACAGCCTGAGAAATCACGGAATGTACCGGAGCCAGAAAATTGCATTAAAATACTGCAATAATCAGGTTTTCTTTATTAATTACATTTTCTTTCCTGCATGTTTTTAGAACTGCTTTTCTAAATGACATACTGTTTGACCAAATTCTTATTTACTCAGTGTTCCCTGAAACAGAAGAGTTTCACCCTGCTTCTGTGCAGCGTATGGGCTCCAGTGTCCCTGGGCAGCAGACCCTGCTTTGCTGACTTAGTAAGTGTTTAATTATCCCGCCGTGGAGATGTTAAGATATTTTAAAATTTAAGTTGAAACATTGTAACTTCCACTCAGCTGCTGTGAGCAGCCTTGGAGCAGACATTCCCTCTGTCTGTGCCTCGAGTGCAGGAAAGGAGGGAAGGAATATGGAAATACACCCCAATTATGTAAGTTTGAGCAGCAGACTCAGCAGAAGGATTTCACTGTCATGTTGCTTGTCAGACCTGCTTCTTTTGGATAAAAAGAGAGAGAGAGAAGAAAGATGCTAAAGCTGCCTGAAATAGAACTTTTCATACAATTTTTATTACCTGGAGCTGATAAACAGAATTCATGGTTTCAGTCCACTACCCTCCAATCAGAATAACAATTAGTGTTATTTGCTTGCCACCACGCAGTCAAATGCAACCACATAATTGCAGAAGGAGGAGAACAATGACATGAAAAAAATTCCCCAAATCTGGTAGAAATTTAAATCACATGATTATGCTCATAGTTTGGAAGAACATGTTGTTACTAGGACATTTTTATCTCCTCTTCCTTTTGTGCCTTGTCTTTCTTACATCCTTTACTGTAATTTAAATTACATTATTAGTTCACTGTGGCAGGGAAGGTGTCTTACAATCCTAAAGCATTACACTTGCAGAGTTTTTGTTCCTCCTTTGGAATTTAGTCTCAGCAGTTTAAAAAAGAAGTGCACTGATCACCCTCCTGCTGGAAGGTAACACTGCCTCGGTTGCAGAGGGATGGTGAAAACACTGGCATACCTGGACAAACTGAACTAGAAATTTTTTTTTATTTTCTTTTCAGTTTGTCCATGCTCTCCTCTAGGCTGGACAGCACTTACTGCTACTTGCCACTTGCTACTTGGCATCAGACTCCAAATAACTCTGAGTTTAATTCTCTAAGCAAACTTGGTCTAGTGAGTACTTCTGGGGGAAAAAAAAATCCTTTGATTGCAACTGAAAAGCATTATTTTTAAATGGTCCCATGCCAGGGGAAACCCAACTGCAATCAGTCCAAGTACACGATCCATAAATTCCCAAAACCAGAACCGAGTGCCAAATAAAATTGCATTATCTGTGAAATGTGGTCGTAAGCATTGTAAATGGTCCCTAACTAAGTACATGGCTGGAACATATCTGGCCAAAAGCTGTCTGCACATCGGTGCTCTGCCCCTGCAGCACAGCACAGCAGCTGCTCACCTCACATGGCAGCGCTGCACTTTCCCTGAGGCAATGAAAAACACTCAGAAGAAAACAAGGCAGCTTTAGCAGAGGAATTAAGAGCTGAGGGGCTGCTCTGGGCACGGCCTGGGCTCCCTGGCTGAGTGGGAGGAAAGCAGAGCCTGAGCTCAGCCTGCTCAGTGCACCCAGGGAGGCTGAGGGCCCACCAGAAAATGAATCAATGGATGGAAAATAAAAGTCCTTATCACAACAAGTGAGGCACAGGGGACAAAATCAGTCTGCTTTTGCAACTTTCATCTTGGCATTTTCCGCTATGTGTATTTTTTGACTTTGCATGCTTTGTTCTTTTTCTTTGTTATATACAGGGTATGTGATTAACCTCTGTTAAAAGGATAAAAGGGCAACCTGGCAGGTTATCCTGTGGGATTTTTCAGATGTGAATGCAGCAGAGATACAGCAGCAGATAAGAGCCACTACACTTGTTTGCACTAGTGCAGCCACAGCAGAGATAAAATTCCCATTGTCACAGCTTTTACCCAGGTATGGGGCCCTCGGTGGGGGGTGGTTGCTTTTTTACCTCTATGGTTTCTTTGGTTATCGCATTCCTGCTTGGATGGACAGGGTAACCACTCAGTCTAGTCAGTACTTCCTCTCTCTGGTTCATGCCACTTTTCTCTGCATAAACAATAGACACCGTTTGTTGCTCAAGACCCTGCAATAGCACTTTCACTTCCCCATGCAGGGATGCCTTTGCTTCTTTGGAGCTGTAGAATAAAATTACTGCAGTTCTGAAATGCCTTCCTTTTGCTGGCAGGTTGCTGAATTGTCAGTCTCTTTGGAAGAGTTGGACACCTCCAGTGACATATGGATGTGCTGCACACATTGCCTGTGCCCTGTGCAAGGTCAAGTGCTTGGAAAGAAGCCCAAACAGCTTCCTGGCTCAGGAAAGGTGGATACAGAGTGAGCAGCACATTGGGGTGATGGAGAGAAAAGAGGACTGACCCACATGGCCTGCAGGGGTAAGAGGCCCTGGCTACCTGTCAGTGGAATGCTCTCAGGACTGCTCACACAGAATAACCCTGGGGCAGCTTGTCCGGCTGAGGAAGCCAAGAGCCTTCCTCTCCCAGGGACACAAACCATGCCCTTAGCCAGCTCTGACCTTTGCTTACACCCTGAACTGTCATCTGTGGGGACAGCTGTATCCAGACACCCAGACTGTCTCCCTATCTTACAGCTGCTCCATTTTAAAGAGATTTTTGAAGCATTTTTTGTTCCTGAGTCTTGCATCCCCAGAAGAGGAAGGGGTAACAATTCTGTACTTACATTAGGCACAGTTCCTAAAAATTATCAGTGCTCAATTAGTGAAGCAGGGGTTGCTTCTCAGAATCACCATTTGGTAAGCACCTGTGAAGAGCTACCAGAAAGAATATGATTGACTAAAATAGTAAATGAATTGATGTCTGGTGGCTTGTATTTTGCTCTTTGATGGTGAAAATTTAACAAGCATAAAGCTCAGTGTCAAAGCAAGGGAACTTCTGGGAGCCAGGTGCTCTCCTATGAATTTTTCATGTTTCTAATCTTGATTTTCTATGTCTCTTTCCATTCAGGATGAAGCAGCAGCACTGGACTACTTTGCTTGCTGTGGTAGGAGCACAAACTGGTGCTGGATTTTGATCTGACTGGTACACAAGGATGTCTACAGGGTAAGGCTTGGTACAATGCAGAGGTTTCCCCACTTTTGTGCTGGCTGGAGATGCACCACCCCAGAGCACAAACTTGTCTTTGCTTGGGTTCCCAGAGTGATTTAATGCACGTTACACAGCATGAATACTTTGTAAGACCAAAGCAGCTCTGCTTCCTGATGTCCTTGTGCTCGATGTGGTACATGAGGATTGGCTCTATTGATTAGCACTAAAATGTTGTCTCTGCCTATTTTTGCCTATTCCAAAGAAGGTTCTGCTGGCTAAAGCCAAACAAAACATTTTGTACCATTTCACCCAGCTAGCTGCAATAGCCTTGATGTAAATCCCTTGTGATTTCCTTACTTTTGCCACATTCCTGGACTCCCTGAGCCTGACAGTAAACACAAAAAATTTTGACTGTAACAAAAGGGGTGAGTTCACCAAGTGTTGCTTCACAAGGAGGAAATAAAATATTAAATTAAAATAAAATAGAGTAAAATTTTAAAAAATAACTTCCACTTGTGCTTTGCCCTAGCTGACGGCATCTAAACCAGTGACAATGACGTGGCTGCTGCTGGCAGCCACAGCTGACAGTGCTCTGGTGGGGGTGGAGGATCAGCTCAGTGAATTCATGGTAGGTATCTCTGTGCATTCAGCTTTTTCTGGTGCAAATGCAACAAAATTCACCACCTGAGCTGTGCAGGACTTCTCATTCAGCTGGCACAACCTCCCTGCCTGAGGAAGAGCTGTTTATACAAATAAGGGCTGTGGACCATCTTTGCTGCCCCTTCAGGGCTCCAGTGACTTGGCTAGGAAGTTGCATGTGATGAAGCATGTCCCTAAAGTGCCATTGACACACTTACTTGGGTGACACTCCAGCTTTTCACACTCCAGGAGCATCCATGCATTGTCCAGCTGTTGCCACACATTTAGATAGGCTACCTGCCATATGGTGATGTAAGATAAGTCATTTTAATGATATATGGGAGAGCAAACTTTTGACATTTTTTTCTCTCATCTTATGGTGTCTTTGCTGGAGAAGAGTTCTGCTGAGAAGAAATCCTTATTATGCCAGCAAGAATACTTGTCTAGCACAAACAATTTCTCCAGCAGAGAAAAGTTTTTGCAGCCTCTGTGAATTTTTAACGTAGCTACAGCTTTTGTTCTTAATATAACAAGGCTTCCTGAAGTACATGTTTTAAATAACTAGAAGCTCATTGCAAATGCCAAATATCAAATAATTAATAACAAAATTTACTCGCAAATTAAAGAAAAATTTAGTAGTTCAGTAATACTCTCATTAATCATTCTGTAGACCAGTAGAAATCAAAAGTCGTTAATTAGCCTTGTCCTGTTCTTCCCCTATGCCACGGCTTAAAAATCAGACATCATATTTTTGTGGATAAATCACTCTGAATTATTTTCTTCAACTTGTGGTAACTTGAGCCTGTATCTCATAGTTGGATCATGTTTTCAATTATGATTTGAAGTCCCCACAACAGCTGCAGATTTCCTGTTTAAGGAAAGCCAAGATTCTCCCGCACCTGACACATTGCGGGTAAAGAAATGAATTTTGTTACTTTGCTAAAAGTGCAGGTGTTGCCACTGTGAATACAGGTGGTATGTTTCAAAGAGAAACAATAACCTACAGAATCAAATAATACACTGGACTGATTGTGAAATTTTATCTTCGTATGCTTTTGAGTTACTTTTTTGTTTCCTAAGGCGTTTTGCCAGATAAATACTCCCTTTTCCCCCTTTGCATTTCAGATTTTGCATCTTAAATATTTTTTCTACTGCTGTGCTTCAGGAAAAAATGTAAGTTCTTGTATGCCACAATTCACCAGGACTAAAGATGAACCTAAAATTTCTGATACAAAAGCAGAAAACAGCCCGAGAGGTTTATAAAAAGGCCATAGGAAACCCAGCTTTAGTTGCAGCAGCATTGTTAAATTCAAGCCTCAAACAGAAGAAACAGGTGGGCATGGCAAAGGGTCCTTTATCCATCATTACCTGGGGAGGGTGAGGATGCTCGTGTAGCTCCCTGCTGCTTGAGCTCTTTTGGTACAGCACTGTGCTTCAGCTGCAGAGCTGTGCAGGCACAAAACCTGTGTGTAAGCTGTGCCTAAATTGGGGAGGGGGTGGGGGGTAGATCTGCACATCTACACGTGGGAAGCAAGTTCTTATCACCTGCTGCCTGCAAGCCAGGCACATCCCCCTCACACATGAAGGCCCAGTTTTGCCCTGTGGTTTCCCCAAACACCCCCCTCCCTGCATCTCTGTGTAGCTGTTGCTCAAACAGGAACTGTTTTGCCTTCACAGCCTTTAGCAGATGATGCTTTAATCTCCCTTTGGCATCTCCCTGCCAGTTGCCAATGCAACCATGTGCACATCTGAGAGCAAATTTTCTAGGATAGCACTGGGAGGTAAAATGATTTCCCTATTTGTTTTCTCTCTGCTTTCATCCTAGCTCCTCCTGCTCCCTTCTCTGACCCCTTTTTATATCCTCCCCACCTTTTGCTGGCCTCTGGCTGGTGCTGGGACCCTTATGTAGGTCAACCCCTGTGAGTCAAGAGTCTGAGCTGCAGTCATCCTGCAGCTGCTCCATGATGCAGGAGGGTAACTGGGCTTACCACTTCTTGTGCCACTTGCCCCTGCCTCTCTTCTGCTTCCTTGGCAGACCCAGAAAGGCCATGCTGTGCCAGCCCACCTGGCTGCAAGCTGCACAGAAATCCCTGGTTTGTCAGTCCAGGAGCCCAAAGCAACTGAAAGACCTTCCCAGAGCCATGAGCATGGGGCTTGTCCTACTGCTGGGGAATGCTTCTGCACAGTGTCCTTTCAAGCAGACATCCAGAGCTGCAGTTTAAAATGCACTCAGAAATGCTCTGTGCCTGCAGATGGAAGGGGGAGATGGCATCTGCCAGCTGTTGGGTTGCCCTGCAAGGCTGTTTTGCCCACTGTGAGACCCCCTTGCCCTCTCCAGAGATGCAGGTCTATACAGGAGTTACCTCACCAGAGAGAAAAACGTTGAATGATGCAGAGCTGCCCTCCTTGTCACGTTCCTTCTTGACTTGCTTAGGCTCCTCTGAGCCCCCCCTCCCCAGTGTTCTGCAGGGTCCTTAGCACTGAAAATCAGTCTCAGCATGAGCCTCAGTCCCTCTCCTATCAGCTTTCAGTAACAATAAATTGAAAGCAAATCCAAATCTTTGCCCCATCAGAAACCGCAGCTGCAAAGCTGTCCTATTGTTTCATAAGCTACTTTTATTTTTGAGCCTTCAGACCTGTGGCACATCCTCTGCAAAGGTTAAATGCAAAATTTGCTGCACAAGCATAGTGAGGAAAGTCTGTTTCTCAGCATACTTGAGAGTCCCCAACCCCCTCCAAAACAAAATGGAAGTGTCTCTGGTTCAAGGCAGCCTACAAGGCAGCGAGCTGCAGGAGCTGTAAGCTATTATTTTAGTTCCCAAGAAAAGTAATTACTATAGCAACCAACACATCCGAATGGCTCTTTGGCTGCTGCCGAGACACAAACAACTTGCACACAAAGGCACATCAGAAACATGCTGTGTAAAATGTTCTCGAGTAGCTCTGTGTTTTCCAGAGCTCTATAAAGTGTGCGTAACAGGCTTCTGAGAAATGACTGCCAGAAAAACAGCAAGCAATTGTGCCCTGCCATAATCCCAAAATAACCTAATCAATGGCTCAGTATATTTGCCCCTGAAGAGATGAAGCAAAAAAAAAGCAGAGGCTCCATTTTAAGCCTGTGTGCCGGGAAGTTCCCAGCAGAGCTGAAGATACATTCAACAAACAGACAATAAAATGGTGGGGGAACGTCTCTGCTTTTGTTCTGCCCGCTGATTCCAATTCCCTGCAGGCTTCACGTGCCAGCCCATCCCCTCGGGCTTATGCAGAGAGTGTTGGGAAAAGGGATTTAATTACAGCCTTGTAGTGCTGGAGGGTGTAAGAAGCAATGTCTGCGTTCCTTTCTGTGTCTGTGCAGCAGCCAGCCCCCACGGATCACATCTCCAGCTGCAGCGCTGGGCACATCACTGCTGCTCTTACTGAACAAGGAAGTTTCTTGAGCAACAGTGAGCTGTAACCATTGGCCATTGCTAAAGTATTACAGTGTTTGGAGTGTGTCTGTCACATTCAAATCAAAATGCCACTGGTGTGATAACAGCTCAAAAGCTCCTGGCCTCTGCCTGCAAAGCTGCACCACTTCACGGTGCTGAGACAAACACCCTGGGTTCCCCAAACCAAGAGATCTGGTCCAAGCACCTGGTCCAGAAGTATTGTCCAAAGTTTTCTTCACAGGACAAACATCCTGTCACCCGTCTCAAGGATGGTGAGTGGCATGAACATCCCTCTGCTGTTCCATTGCAGAAGGTAGCTGTGATGAAAACGGAGGTTATGGATCTGGGTAACTCAGAACAGAGTTGGATCCTATGAGTGAGCACAACACATCAGAAATTGAATTGCCCTTTAAAATTATTTTCTTAACCAGGTGAGTCCTCAAGTCTTGCTCTGCGTCCAGAATAAACTGAAAATCACAGTTGGATTTAACATAAAGACAAAATGAAGGAAATGTAGTGATGTAATTTATTACAGGAGTGCCTGATGACCAAATAAAAAGAGATCTCATAGAGACAGAGTTTTGGTTGACTGTAGCCTTTTCAGCAAAGTTACTTTATTTTAGATTAAAGAAAATCGTGGGGGAAAAACAAAGTATTTTGAAAAATACTACAAAATGCTACAAAAATAGCATAAGAATGGATAATATCCAATGCTTCACTTCTGTTGTGCAAAATGGTAGCTGCCCTGCAGGCACCTGGAATTTTCAAGCTTCTGATCCCAGGTAAATAAATTCTCCTCTGTAATTTTTCTCATAACAACTTTATTTTGTGATACAAGTTGACTGTATGTTAAATGGCTCCCTTAAAAAAAACCCCAAAGCCAAAAAAAAACAAAAAAAAACCACAATAACTAATTTATTTTTCATAGTGTGCCTTCTTACCAGCTTTGTGGTGGGGGAAAGACAGGATCACTCACAGGCTGACTTCCCAGTTTGCCTTTTGTACTAAACAGAAATATCTTGTCTGGTGTAGAGGAGCTGGGACCAGTGGGACCAGGCACATAACCTGCCTTCATGTCACACTTTTTCTATACCTGCTGTGATACAGCAGATAAATCCTTGTTTTTCACCAGCATTTTGCCTTTTGGCTTGGGAAAGGCTGCTGCATTTCCAGGTGTGAGAGAGAGCAGATAAGGACCAGAGAGCTGATGCACTACCCAGCTGCTTGTGCAGAGCTGCAAGGCAGAGAAGTGAAACCGAAGTCTCAGAGATGAATAGCGAGCTCTTCTGAGCACTCCCTGGCTGTGGAAGTGCCCTGCTGCCAGTGCCAGGCATGCTCAGGCCCAGTACTGCAGTTTGCTTCTGGAAAGAAAGGGCAGAAAATGAAAGGAGCTTGCATTTGACCATCAGTCTAAGCTAAAGTCAGTGTCGCAGTGAACAAGGCCCCAAAACCCCACTTTCTTAAAAATAGGAGTGACTAAAAAGAAAATCCATTGTGGTGAGATGTTGAACAGGACTTGCTTGTATCCTGCCCTCCCCCTTGCTCACCTCCCCCAGTCACCGGCGGCAGAGAGCAGGATGAATGTGGAGATCAGCCCTGAGAAATCCTCCAAGTCATGAAGCAGGATTCTTGGAATACCTTGCTCAGATCCTGACGCTGACATTGCTTCTTACTGTTCCCTGCAGGATTCAGGCTTGTGCAAGCTGGCTTCTTTTCAAGTTTATCTGCCAGCTTGAAAATCGTGTGGCTGGTTCATGAACAGATTGGTCTCTGTATTTCTTCTGCAAGCACACAGCCTTAGATGGCCACTGGGGCTCCAGTGGTCTTGTATCTGTGAAGGGAGGTGAGAAAATCAGTGTTCATGACTGTCACATCAGACAGAGGGGTGGATCTGGACCTTTTCTGGTGTGAATCAGAGAAGTAAATCAAAATGGCAGCTCCTCTTGTGTTAAAACCACCACAGCTTAATGAAATCTTGTGTTTGCAGAGCAGAAACGCTTCCTGCGTCTGGAGTACGTTAAGAAAGAGGTGTTGAGGGAGCTGAAGTGCTAAGGAGCAAACTTCTGGGAATGCTCTTCACATGAAAACACTCCATGAATCAGTTATAAATGAGACTGACCTCTCATCCATCCGTTCATCCATCCATCCATCCATCCATCCATCCATCCATCCATCCGGAACATTCCTCACTTCAAAATTTGGGCTGCTCCCTATCCTGTCTCATATGGGAGGTGATATTGATGAGCAGAAAAAAGGTATGTTTGCTTCAAATGTTGTTTGTGGATAGAGAGCAGGGGTTGTTATGGTGCAGAAGGAAACACAGAAACTGCCTTCAGTAACAAAGAAATGAACATTTCCAAACCATCTCTGCCCAGTCCCAGGTGGGAGGTTTGGTTTCTGTGTTCATTGGAATTTGTAGCTGGTCTTGTCAAAAGATGATGGCTGTGTTGGAAATTAACATTTAACAACCTCTGGTTGACCAATTGAGTTTTTTGGCGGGGGAGTTATTGGTTCTTTGAACAAATTTTGAAAATGGGCCCTCACAGAAATACAACCATACCAAATTGTAGTGAGGTGCTCTTGTGCCTTGCACTAGAGAGGTCAAAAATGTGCACATACATTGCTTAAATGTTGCCGGGGCTTTCCCCACAGACTGAAAATACCTGCAAAGACAGGCAGAAGTCGGGATTTCAGAAGATGATAATTTTAATGGAGTCTGGATCAGAGCCACCGCTTTGATAATAGCCCCATGGCCAGCCAATGCCCTGAGCCTGATTTACAGCACCATCAGCAGGCACTGCCTTGTGCCTCTTGTGGAGGGGCTAAGGGAGGGCACAAGGGGAGGAAACACCATTTGCCGTGCCACGCTTCGCACGGGCCCTGAAAGTCGTGTCCGTGGGATGCAAGTGGGCGAGAGAAGCTGCTGGCAGAGATGCTTCGGCCCCCGAATTTGCGAGGTGGCGGCTGGGCTGCTCGGCCTGGCAGCGCCCTCAGCCTCGCTCCCTCCCCTCGGCACCCTTCCCGCTGCCCCCGGCACCCTTCCCGCTGCCCCTGGCATCCTTCCCGCTGCCCCGGCCACCTCCCGGCTGCCGCTGTCCCGCGGTGACAGCCCGGGATGCGCGGCGCTCCGCTCGGCCGGGCACGGGGCGGCTCCGCCCCGCACGAGAAGCGCCCGGCGGTTGTACTGGCTGCCCTTTGGAGCTGGGAGTGCTCCGCAGCCGCCGCCATTGCTTCTTCGTCCTCAGCGTCCTTCCCCGGCAGGGCTGCGGCTCCCGCCGGAGGCGCCGGCGGCCGGCTCTAGGGAGCGATGACGACGGTGCGGAGAGAGGCGTTCGGGCGGATGCCCCCGGAGGAGGGAGGCGGAGAGGTGGAGAAGTTCGTCTTAGAGTCGGACAGCGTGAGAGTGGAGATCCTGTCTTTTGGGTGCATCATCACCACTCTGGAGACAAAAGACAGGGATGGGCAGTTTTCAGATATTGTCCTAGGATTTGACACTTTAGAAGGTGGGTATTTATACGTTTATTTGGAAAAAAAATTTAAAACCCACAATCAGGCAGTTTAACCGGCACTTACTGGTTCACTGCCACACTGCCTGACCGGCTTGTAAGGCCAATCATGGGCTGAAGGTGCCAGTCAGAAACTGCTGTATCTCGGTCTGCACTGACAGATTCCTGCTGCCTCTCCTGGCCTCTGTGGTGGATGTGGACCAGGAACAGCGAGGGTGGGAGTGTGCCACTCTGTTGGGGCAGCTCTGAGTCATTCCTTAACTGGCAGTGACAGAGGGCTTTTCTTCGAATCTGCAAAGAATACAAGATCCCATCAGGCTGTGTTAATCAAAGATGCACATGACTAATGAGCTGTGTGTTCTGTGAAACGCTGGGATTGCAGTCACCTATTTAGGGAAGCAGGGAGAGACACCTCTGAGTCCCTAAGCAGGATGGGCAGGTCCTGGAGACCACCCAACCTCTTCCAGTGGTTCTGTTTAACCGTGTGCTGTTTCTCTGGCCAGGTTACAGGGGGAAGCACCCGTTCTTTGGTTGTGTTGTGGGCCGTGTTGCCAACAGGATTGCAAACGGGAAGTTCAGCCTGGATGGGAAGGATTATCAGCTGTTCATCAACAACGGGCCCAACAGCCTGCACGGAGGAGCCAAGGGATTTGACAAGGTGAAAATCCCAGTGTCCTGTCAGCATACAACGTGTGGGGTTATGGCAAGAGCGTGTGATGTCTACACCCCTGAACCCTGTAGCATTTTCAGGTGGTTACTGAGTTGAATCAGGTCAGAAAGTGCTGTGAGTGCAGAAACAGGGGGAAGTGAGACAGATCCTGCAAGCTGTTGGGTTGGCTTGTCTTTGCCTGAGTTTGCAGGGCTCACTTATGTCATCCTTGGATGCTGAGCAGAGGGTTGCTGTGCTTCCTCTGTGACTGCAGCCTTGAGCCTCATGAGCCCCTGAGTTCTGGCAGGGTTGTTCTGGGCAAGGTGCTGCTTCTGCACAGCCCAGGTTGGGGCATGGCAGTGAGGACCTACCCTCAGGAGCAAGGGAGGCTCCCCGGGCACCAGCTGCACCACCCTGGAGTGCATCATGGAGTTGTGCAAGTGCCCGAAGAAAGTTTCCTTGGGAACAGTGGTCTGTCCATGCAGACTCATTTCCACCTGCATTTTCACGGCTTTTACCTGCCCTTAGCTCCTCCCAGAGTCAAAAGGACAAGGACAAGGACAAGCGAGTTTGCAGAAACTTATCATTGTTGCTCGCCTGTGAAAGCACTCCCGAGTAAGGTGAGAGCAGGGTGGTGCTGCAGGTTCGGTCATTGCATTGCCCCCTTTGGTGCCGCTTTCATCCTGCAACATGTCCCCAGGGCTCTCACTCTGACTCACAGCAGAGGGGGATTAGATCGGGCCTGCAAAATGCCCCAGGATCCAGGATCACTGTCTCTCTTTCCCAGCCCTCCCCTATGACCTCCTGAGATGAAACAGCCTTTCCCTGGCCCCAGGGCACTCAGCTTTTTCCCTGTCCTCCCAAGAGCTGCTGTCAAGTCAGGTATTTGTGTACAGATGGTAAGAGCAGTGCAGGATCTCTTGAAAGCCGTGCTCCATTGCAGAGCAGGCTCAGAAGTCTCTGCATTCCTGAAGCCTTGGGTTTTGTTGGATCAAGTGCATTTGTAACCATCAAGTAGCTGATCCACCATTTACCCCAAAGAGCACATGAATGTGCTGGTGCAGCTGCTTTCATGGGGTTAATGGGATTTTTTTTTTTGAGAAAGGAATCCAGGCTGATGGGAAAAAAGCCAGGGTGCCTGAAAAAAAATCAGAGTCTGAACTGGCTTCAGGTTGGGATGAAATGCTTCTCAGCAGCCTTAGAAAAAAGGGAGCACTGGGGATAAGCTTGGCTGTTGTACCCCCAAAGAGGACAGTTTGGTTGGTTTAAAGTTTCGTTATACACCCTGACACCTGTGTTGTGCAGCTGAAAACATGCAATTCTTCACACCCAAGGCTTCCAGGCTGTTTTCTGCAGGCAGGGGATGTGGTCTCTTCTTCTGCTTCTTCACCTTGCTTGCTTGCAGAAGTCTCACCAGCTTGCTGGGGACAAGGTAGCAACATCTCCCAGCCAGAGCTTTGTGTCCTCTGGCCCACAGGGCACGCTTGGACACCTGCCCAAGACCCCCTCCAGCCAGGAAACAGTCACTGTTCAGAGACAGTGAGCCCTAACTGGTCATCCCCAACAAAAACCACATACTGGCATTTGGCTGTGATTATCTTGGTCATCTTCTGAGCTTTTCCTGATTTTGCAGACATCAGTGCTGCGGTCAGTATGTGGTCTGATGAGAGCATTTTGCAGCTGCACTTACAGGGCTGCAGTGTGTGACCACACTGCTGGGGGATTTTTGAAAATAACTCTCTTATCTTAGAAAAAAATAGTGATACCTGTACCTTTCCTGGACTTTAAAAGCTTTTTTTCAAAGAACTTAAATAGAAACTTGTACTTAAAACCCGCAGCATCCTTACTGTAGCCATGGAAGCTGCAGTCAAACTGCACACTGTGTAGGAGGGCCTACTCTGCAGCCAGGTGTATTTGTCACCCTCAGGTTCTGTGTTTGGTGAAAATAATGGCTTTTGACCATGCTCCATGTTGGTGATTTCTGTGTAGGACATGAGAGGGATTAACTCAACAGCGTTGAGCTGGTCCCTGTTTCTAAATCTTTATTCCACTTTGATTAGACAATAACTATTCCTCAGGGAAATGTGAAGCTTCAGAGCGCCTCTTGTTGCACATCCATCCTCCCAGCATGAGGCCCTGGTAGGGCCAAACAGGCTGTCTGGGCAGCTGAGTACAGTGGGCTGGCTTGCTTCCCTTGCCAGCATGTTTGGCTCCAAGCTGAGCACTGGTGCAGGCTGCTGGCAGGGACAAGAACCAGAGAGGTCCCAGTTCTCTGGATGTGTCTGACAGCATATCTGCTACCCAGATTTAACCCAACCCCAGTCCCTGGGCAGGAGCCCCCAGTGTGTTCTTACACTGGAAGCCAGGGCCTGGGTGGCAGCTTGTTGAAGTGGTGTTGCACATGAGAAAATCCATGGAAAGGGGGAGAAGCCCAGCTGCAGGGCAAAAATCAAACTTGTGGGCTCTCAGACATGGCATAACACAGGCTGGAGCAGACCCCTGTCAGGCTGCCAAATTGCCTCCTTTGTTTGGCTGCTCAGTGGAAAGGCTTGTTCCCTGCTGGTGGTGCTTGTGTTTTCTTTGGAAAGGTGATTGAAAAAGCCTTTGTTTCAGTGCAACATCCCTTGGGTGCCTGGTTTTAGCCCGGCCTGGGGCAGGAGGGAGGGCACTGTGTTCCCATCCCTGTCTCACCAAGGCCATGCTCTGTGCAGTTTCTCTGGAGCGCCGAGGTGCTCCCGAACGGTGTCCGCTTCTTCCGGCTCAGCCCCGACGGCGAGGAAGGCTACCCTGGTGACCTGAAGGTCTGGGTCACCTACACCCTTAGTGGCAGGGAGCTGGCCATCAACTACCAGGCCCAGACCAGCAAGACAACCCCCATCAGCCTGACAAACCACGCGTACTTCAACCTGGCAGGGCAGGTAAGTGAGGGATGGGCCCCGTGGAGACAAACTGTACAGGGCAAGAAAGCCTGGGCACCCGTGGGATGGTCACTGGCACCAATGTGCTGGTCTGGGGACACATCGTGGTTTTGGGGACACAACAGTGAAGGTTGTCTCTGTGCATCATGGGCTGCATGCAGGAACAGGAACGAATCATACGTGGATCCCAGCTGAGAACACATGGTCTCAGGGCTTCTTGAACAGAGACACCCAGCTGAGCATGTTGGTTCTCCTTTTGTGTGTAACTGGGGAGTTTTGCTCTCTCCTCATCCCTTGGGAAGATTGAGGAGGAGGTGCAGAGCTGGCATGCCCTAGTGGTGGCCTGGAATTTCTTAGTTGTATTCTGAGAGGGTGATACAGGTCAAAATCAGGGCCTGGAGTGGCAGCACCAAAATACCCAGGTCAAAATGGGCAGAAGAAACATCACAGAGAGAGGATGTGAGATAGCCAGGATTGCAGACTAGCAAGGTTGCAGCAGCAGCATGCAGAGGGCTCCCACACACCTGTACAGGGTCATGTCAACCACACGGACAGTGAATTGCAGCTGTGTTTTAATCTCACAGTTTATAACTGGGCTTGGAGGAAAAGGCTCTGAGAAATAAAGTGTTGCTGGGCAGAGCCACAGGATAATACAGTGCAGTCACACTTGGATGTGAGACAAAGGCCCTTAAAAGTGTTTGTAAGAGACAACTCGGCCCTCTGAGCAGGAGCTGTGCCCAGGCTGCTGCCCTGAGGATGGCTGTGCAGTTGTTGGTGCTGGTGCTCCCAGGGGTGCAGCAATACCAACACTTGCAGTGTGCAGCTCAGGCGTGTTCCAGAGGAAAAGGAGACCTTTGGGCACGAGATTGCTGCTCAGATTAGATAGTGACCTGCAGGCTCAACTTTGAGCCTGCTCCCCTTCCAGCCCAGCCGGTTTCCTGCCAGCATTCCTGAGGCTGTGGAAGAGGAGGAGGAGCACACCCCTGCAGCGATGCCGATGAGCCAGGGGGATGGGTTGCATTTCCCCTTGCTTGCTTCCTTCCCCTTCTCCCTGCTGCTGTGTGCTCAGCAACCAGCATGTTTTGGCTGGTCAGTCTGCAGGGTGGTAGCCCTCAGTGAGGTACAAGTACAGACTGATGGCCTCATCCTGTGGGATTTACAGCTCCTAGGGCCCATGAAGGTTTTCACCCAGGCTAATATCTTTGTCCTGTGCCCAAGATCAAGATGGAATGAGGGCCAGGAGGTGCTCCAGGCACTACCAGATCAGCTGGGGCACCACTGTGGTCTGTCACTTCACAACTGTGCTTAGGGCTGTTTGAACAGAGGCTGCCCCAGGAATCCCAGCATTTCCCATCCTCCTGCAGGGCTCCCGGGATGTCTATGACCATGAGATCTCCATTGAAGCAGATTCCTACCTGCCTGTGGACAGCACCCAGATCCCTACTGGTGAGTGGTGCCTGTGGCACCAGGTGGAAGTGATCTTTATGAGCAGTGTTGGTGGCTGTGGGCAGCAGCACTGCCTGGCAAGGGGAGACACCAGCAGCCAGGGAACCCCAGGCACAGCGGGGCTCTCACCTTTGGGTTCAGTCCCACTGCACATGAGCAGGGGGGGCAGAGCCAGGTGCTGGTAACCAGGCCCATCACCAGCCCCAGGGAGCAGGCAGGAGCAGCTGGAAATGGGGCCAGAGGCACATGGGATGTGAGGCTGTTTTGTGGGTCCATCCAGGAGACAAGCTGCCTGTGGCACCTGGAGGAGTGGATTCTTTGGTCCAGGTGGCTTCTGCTCAGCTTGGTGTGCTATGCTTGTGGACAAATAGGGAAGAGCTTAAGGCCATACCCAATCCACTGCCCACTTCTCCCTGCTGCTTTCACCATGGAGCTGTTTGACATCTCAGTTGTGGCCAGCTTGCTACCCCTGCCTTTTGCAGTTCCTTCTTGTGTGGGTAGTCTTAGTCTTGGGGTGAAAATAAGATTGGTGCAATTATTAAAGACAGACCCCTACATCCCCCCTAAATACAGCAATACATGCTGTATTTTATGTAAGTGCCTGAATTGGAATGGTTTCATTTTTTATCCAAGACATTTAGTCTGCCCTCCATGCAAAATCTTTGGGTTGGGGTGACTGTTTTGCACTGTGCTTAGTATGTCCTGGGGTTGTCTGTACTGCTTTATCACAGGACACTGTATGCCCATAGCAGTCTTACAAGGACAAGGGAGAAAATGCTGGGTTTGTACACACACAAACTTCATGTGTTTCCTTGCTCCTTGTCTGTGCTCTGTCCCTGCTGAGTACAGCAATGTCCCCAGGAGCTGCCAGCTATGCTGGGGGACAAGGTAGGGTTTGCTGGCATGTGGCTGAGTGGCTGAGCCTGCTGTTCCCCTTGCTTAGGGGAGGTGGCCGCCGTGGAGGGCACTGGATTTGATCTCCGGAAGCCTGTGGAGCTGGGCAAGCACTTGCAGAAGTTTCACCTGGATGGCTTTGACCACAACTTCTGCCTGCATCAGGGACAGGATCGACGCCTTGGGGCCAGGTAGGCTGGGTCCTTGGCAGGAGTTCCCACCCCTGGAGCCAGGGGGTGCCCATTCAGCCAGCCCGTGTCATCCTCCACTGGCATCTCCGCAGGGTGTTCCACCCCCGCACCGGCAGGACCATGGAGGTTCACACCACCCAGCCTGGCATCCAGTTTTACACTGGGAACTTCCTGGATGGCTCCCTGAAGGGCAAAGGTGCTGCCACGTACCCCAAGCACTCAGCTTTCTGCCTGGAAACCCAGAACTGGCCTGATGCCGTTAACAAGGTGAGCTGTCCATTCCTGTCCCACGGGTTACTTGGGTCCTGTGGCAGGGGACATACCCCCACCACCCTCCATGTTTCTGGGTCCTAAATGTAGGAACAGAGTCTCCTTGTCAAGGGAACACTGCAGACACCAGAAGTGAGGCAGGCACAGGTCACAGTGCCTTTAGACAGGAGTCAGTCAGTGCAGCAGGGACTGGCCCTGTGCAGCCCAGCTTCCCAAAGGTGTGGGGTCTAGAGCAGATGGCCCCACTGGGGCCTTGCCACATCCTCTCATATCTGGATCCTCACAGCCTGGATTCAACCAGTGGTGGGACTCGCCCACTCAGCCCCCTGGCAAGTGGTGGGTGGTTACACACTGCTGCTGGAAATGGCTGGGGGGAACTGTGGGAATATGCCTTGGGAAGAACAAAGGGATACAGCCATGCTTCCCACAGAATGTGCTCACAGTCACTGATGTGCTGCTGCTTCTCCCCAGTCTCACTTCCCCAATGCCCTGCTCCGTCCGGGTGAGGAGTACAACCACACCACATGGCTTGTGTTCAGCACTGCTTGAGGAGGAGGGCTGCTGACTGCCAGCACTGAGAGGGGTAAGTGCCTCCACAGCTGAGCCAGAAATCCTGCCAGGTGCCAAACAGAGCTTTCCAGCTACCCTGGGTGATGCATCTGATCTCGGAGCCTTTATCTTCCTCTGTGGTTTCCACACATGGTTTCTGCTGGCTTTAGCTCCTGTCACCATCTCTGCTGCTGTCTGGTCTGTGCCAAAGTCTTACACTCTGTCCAGCTTCTCACCCTGGGCATTGGGTTTTGTTTTGCAGTAAAAATGCTAGAAATGCACTGAAAACACCTTGTTTATGGGGAAGGCCATCACAGCTCCAATGACAGCAAGGGAATATCTAGTAATATTCATGTGGAGCATGTGGGAAGGCTGATGCAGTTGTGGTTGTTTGTTACAACATCTGTTCCTTCCATCAAAGTGCTCTCTAAGTGCTGTGCAGTGCTCATGCAGGACATCTTTGAGGAGGACAGTGTGTGTTTTGTTGTGTTTCTTACAAGTGTACTGGGATTATCCCAGCTGGCTGCCCTGGGTGCTCTGGTTAAACTCCTGTGCTCTGCCTTGGTTCCTGAACTGGGCACACCCATTTAGTCCTGAATATACAACTGCAGGAGAAAACCCATCATCCTAACACTGTTTCCACATGAAATCTCCAAAGTCCTGGATCAGGGAACTATGTGATGAAAACCTCCATGTTTTTGAGGGTTCCAAAAAATTGGCACAAGCCAGGGGATGACAGAACTATCTTATTAGGGAGCTGATAGCCCACTCCCCAGGGAAACAGGCAGACAGTCCTTGCATTAGGCACTGTGTCCCACCTTCTCCTGCCATGCTGCTGCAGCCAGGGCCTGCAGCACTTCACCATGCTTCCTCAGTGCAGAGATGCAGGAATGCCCTTGCCCCCAGGGGAAGTGCCTGGCCATTGGGCTGGCAAATGTGGCAGCTCTGTCACAGTCAGTTCTGCCACCCTGACACCTAAAGACTAGACAGACCCACTACTCTCCTGCTGTGCACAGGTCATTGTCTGTGAGGGCTGGTATCCCTTGCAGAACAAAGGCCACCAGCAGGGAACACCAGGTGGCAAACCAGGGGAACCCCATTTTCCCTGAGAGTGGGGTTTGCCCACCACACTGGAGACCTGAGATACACTTCCCTTGCCCCCACCCCCAGCCAGCCTGTGTGGGGTGTGCACATCCTGCCCAGAGGCACCGGGTCACAGCAGCACCAGTCCCACAACGCACCCCTGTGTCATGGCATCTTTTCCAACTGTCCACAAACACTGCATGGAATTTGTGGGGAAATCCTACCAAACTCAGGCCAGAGCTCAATTTTGGACAGCACAGCTGCATAAAAGCACAGATGCCATCTTTGCCACTGCTCCCCCTCTGCACCTTCCAAGTGCTGGCTGTCCTTCAGACTGGCTGTCCGCACCAGCAGAGCCCTGCTCCTTGCTCAGGTTCTCATGTCTGGGTTTAGAGGAACCCCAGCCCCCCTAGAGGCCCCAGGCTCTTCTGCTCAGTCTTCCAGTGTCTCTGGGTACTGAAAAACAGGTACCAGTAGAGCTGTCATGTCAGTCTGCAGGTTTATTGTGGAGCAGGTTTGCCTTGAGAGTACAGAAAAGAAAAGGTGATGAAATTCCAGAGCAGCGGCGTACGTGTGCCTCTCACCAGGTACACAATGCACAACCAGTAAAATATTCCAAACACGTATCACAGGCTTCAGGCATTTGGGCTCAGTCACTGCGGGGTGACATTTGTGTCAGCCCTGCCACAGTGGGGTTTGTGACTATGGCCAGAATCCACCAGGAATACCATGGTGAGCCCCAGAGAGGATCCAGGCACAGCAAGGACCAGGAATAAAGGCCAGAGGATGCTGCAGCAGAACAGCACCTTCAGGATCTGGACTGTTGACTCATCCACCGGAAAAGCTCCATGCAGTCATTAACAGGAAATCTGTTTCTTGAAAACCATGTGTTACCCCACGTGTAACAAAATCATCTTGTAACTTTATTTAAGCTTTCTGCTGTGGTTTACACAGTGGAAGCAAACTGCTGATAGATTTCATTGGAAGCCCAAACAGGCCTGGCTTTCCATTTCAGTGCTTACCTGCTGCTGAAACTGGCCTTTATTTCTGCCAGATAGCCAATCCCAGCAAAAAGAAAATAGGCTTTTCACCCCTCTGCCTACCAGTTTTTTTTGCTCACAGTCCAACACTGTTGCCAGTCCCTTGCTGTGATCTGTGCTGAAGTGCTTTGTCATGCAATTCCTTCATACAAAGTGAGGACAATTTGACACACCTATACACAAATAATGACTCCTGCAAGTTGTGTATTTGCTGTAAGAAATTTGGATCATTCAACAAAGCCACCTCCAGGATATGGGCTGCTTGACAACCATACCAGTTCAGTCTGTGAAGCAGGTTAGAACTCCTGAGGGCAGCTATAGTCTTTCATTTTAAGGATCTTTCCTCAAAAAAGGTAAACACGCCTTGAGGTATTTTAAAAAGTTTTCTTTACATCAACAGCCCAAGGAACTAAAAAATGCAACAAGTGAAAGTAGCAATTCTCAAATTATTAATAATTGCTATTACCTTTAAAGTTTTCTGCAGATGTTATTTGCTTAAAAGATGTGTTTTGGAGGAAAGTTTTTCCTTAGATTTTTGAGGCATCTGGTATCAACAGTCAAACACCAGAGAATAAGCTTTGCAGAATAAGCAGATCAGGCAGAAAAATGAATGCCCGCTAAATATCAAGGCATGAAAAGGGCATATGCAAATTTTTATCCATCTGCAGACAGAGATGGATTTTAAATTCCATTTCAAGGAGAACAGGAACTGATTCTTTCACCAAAGACCATTCAACAGTAGATGTGAAAGGTGACTACCTTGAGAAGACACCAGCTGGGATCAGTGATTCCCATTTTAGACATTTTTCATCCACGTTACATGGCACACAGCTAAAATTACCCAAACATTAACAGAAGCAGCAGGGTTACTACAGAGAAGTTTTAGTTAAAAATACACATTTTATTTCAATGTGCCAATAAAAAAGTCCCACATTTTCATATCACAGGAAGTTAATTCATACAATAAAAAGAGACCTGTGCTAGTCTATTGGTGTGACTAACTCAGAAGACCCAGATCATGCCAAATTTTAGTTGATATACTCTTCTATCTACATTCTTACATTTACAAAGACACCACAAAATCCCTTATAATAATGTAAGCAAAATAACTTTCTCCCTAAAAGATTAACTTCATAACTTTAATCCATTCTTTCAGGACTTGCACTTCGTTGAGGGCTTCCTGATGGTGAACGGCTGAAAGGAAAACAATCCACAATTAACATTTCAGTAGTTGCTTGGGAATCGCAAATACAGGAAAAAGCAACAGGAGTATACCAAGACTGGCTCCCTTTAAGCACTTTTTAAATAAAATAACCAATCACTACTGACAAAAGTTAATGGGTTGATGATCTGGAGATAACACTTTTTTTCTTAACTGTTATTTTTAAAATGAGATCCCTGTGAGGCAATCCAAAGGGTATTACTTATCGTGACCTCCACAGGGGCAAGATACTTCTTCACTGTTCTGATACAGCAGCTTGTCAAAACCTATCATGGTGATCACTCAGCATTTCTGAGCACTTTTTCATGCCTTTGTGATTGTTTGACACTAAAGTTGTAAAAATGAACTATTAAAGAATTCTAATTAGGGAAAAAAAGCTGCTGATTCTGTCACTCTACATATTCTACACATTACTCTGTGCAGCATACACAGAGATAGAGAGGACTATTTACTGACTTAATGCAGAAGAAAAAAAAAATAAAATCTAACAGCAGTGAACATAACAGGTCTGATTTTTCATTCCTGACTGCTGTACCAGGGTACTGTACCTTCCAGGGTACCTTCCCCAATGTCAGTGTAGCATTTAATGAGACTGAAACCTGATTTCCTACATTTATTCTATGCTTTAAGCTCAGTGTCTGTGCAATAAAACTGTCAGTGAAACAAAAGAACTGGAGAGCAGACAACAAGAAGACACTGCTACATAACCCTGAGCATTTATCACCACATATACATATTACCATATAAAAAGCCTCAACCACAACATTATTGCTGTGAAAGAGGTCGCAGCAAAACACCTCTCCAGTACTTTCCTACAAGCAGCAAACTCCTCAGCAGAGTTCAGTGCAGACACTAAAATGCCAGCTCTAGGGAGTCTCTGCTATTAGCAGGGAGACCAACATACCTTCTCTTTGGAGACAGTGACCGAGACTTTGACCGGCTGCCAAAACAGAACAGCATCAATGCAGCTTAAATGTCAAATGCAACTTTTATGTTTAAAACACCCCCAACCTATCAGAAAGTGAATTACAGGAATCTAGCCAGCTCTTCCCAATGGTAGTTTTCAGATCAACTTTTACTCTGACAGGGATTCTCCATTTATTTAGTGTGGAGATGCATTTGAAACAACTTTCTTCATCAGACAAACAGAAAAACAATGGGTGGTATTAAGGTGAGGCTTTGAGAAAAGCAACATCACCAGACTGCTGTTTTATGAAAAGCATTAACAGAGCCCAAGGTCTTTATTTGATGGATAGAAAAATTTAACAGAACTGAGCACAAAAATTAGTACTATGTTGGAAACAACAAAAAGTTAATGAAAACCCAGAGACAGGTAAGGAACGTGTTCCAAAGAGCTGCAGAGGAAATGCCATCATTTCTGTCATATCACAAAGAGATTAGCTGCGGACCCATGTTAGGGGAGTATTTTTCTAAAGGACCAGGCTCTGTTAATCATGCAAACCTAAATTTGAGATGCTACAGCAGGCTCTGTGTGTGTGCTCACCTCTTAGCTGGCGAGCCAGACTTTGATCTGCCATGAGACCTAGACCTGCAAGAAAAAACACAGCTCAGCAGGGAACAGAACATGCAGGTTCCCACGTTTGGGACAGCAGGATTCACACTCAGTGGATGAGCATGTCATGCTGAATACGCTGCAAGAAAAAACACAGCTCAGCAGGGAACAGAACATGCAGATTCCCACGTTTGGGACAGCAGGATGAGCATGTCATGCTGAATACACAGAATCCTGCAAGTTTTCAGGGTTTTGCCTGCTAAGTTTCCAAAGAAGTCTTTTCATGGATGCTGCACATGTTGCTCTGTACTTCGGTCCCTAGCTGATGATCAGTGTTTGCTGATGCAGGTGGCAGCAACACAGGAACAACCCAAATCCTGACTAGTATTTTTAGAGAGATAATAAAAAGCCTTGCTCTCAACTTGCAGGTTTTATTAGACTTGAGCAACATCTGCCACTGCAGTGGCCAACAGCTCATTCTCAGAAGTATCTTCTCTGTGAAGTTCATCTTATATATCCACTTACTTCAAGTATTTTTTTTTAATGTTTGAACTTAATCCTTATGAAAAAATGTATAAAATGTCCACCTTTGAGGTTTTTGCACCATGGGAACACTAATACTGCCTGAAAGCCTCACTGAAATTTTGAGATCCCCCAAGAAGTGTTCTACATTCCACATCCAAGGCTTTCCACAACAATTTCCAGATGCATGTTGTGACAGTGTCAAACCAGCAAATGTCATGTACTCATTTAGTCTCCCTCATGAACCCAGAGCCTGTCTCTGGGTACAATGCATTCCTTGGGCTCTTCTGTAAAAAAAATAATCTTTCAATTACATAAGCACAGTTCTTCTGCCACTTCTGGCTAGTTGTCCATCTGTAACTTCCTATGCCTCAGACACTTAATCCCTACTTACAATGCAAAGTGTCACACAACTGTCTAGAAATGTCACTACAAGTATCCTTTACCCTGCAGAAAACCAGCACGGTGCCAAAAAGAGTAAACAATGGTGGTAAAATCAAGATGTTTTCCTCTTTGAGAGTCTGCTGCCTGTAGCTGTTTCTGGCTCATCACTGACAGTGGACAGTGATAAACCATGATTAAGTCATGGTGGAACAACCATACTAAGATTCAACATGGTTTAGCCACAGGTGTACCCAGCCAGAGAAAGGCACTGCTCTACTGCCCTGGGCAACCTTCTCTCTTTATCAGCTTCTGGACTATTTGTGTGAGTTTCTGCTCTTAGTTAAGCTATCTGGTCTTCATCTCTCCTTTCCCCTAAAACTCCCATCACTGCTTGCTGTCCATTCACAGAAAATGCCACCTTCAGCTGTGGGCTTTTCCACCTGTTCCCTTTAGCTGAAGCTCTCCTGTATTTTCCTGTTTCTTCATGGTTGACTGTTCCTTGTTTCAAAGAGCAGCCATTGAAACCAGCACAGCAGGCACAGGGATAGGCTGGGCCATAAGCAATTCCATATCCAGAGCAGAATTTCCATTTACTATTGCTCTTGTGGAGGACACCCAGCCAGCCCTCTGCCAGGACAAGGCTCCATGAAGCACAGGCTGCACTTACTTACTGGCAGGTAGTTTCAAGGAACAAATACAATCCTGTGTTCCTTTATAAAGTGACTGTTACTCCTGTGACATGTTTATTATTGGTACAAAATAATTCTGACAGGCGTTTTTCTCAAATCAAAATCAGCTCCTGCAGATTGACACTGATATTCAACAGAGCTGGAATTGCAGCTGTGACACTCAGGACACCAGCAAGCCCTTCAAGACTTGCTTGGCTGCAGACAATACAACATTAACACACTAATGGATGGGCATCCTGCTTTCTCATAAAAATAATAGCAAGAATCCCAATCCTGTGTGTGGTACACAAGGAAGAAGAAACTTTTGAGATTAATTCTACATTTGTTAGCTGTTAATGCAACCTGATCAAACCAGTATTTCTGATGACTATGGTGACCTAGATGTCAGTGGTGTGCAAAAGAATAAAAGAGGAAGAACTATCTTCTTCACTGCTTTTTAAAACTACAGACCCCTGAGTTAGTGGAGGGAGAACACATATTTTCCTGGAAAAAAACCTTAACAATTGTTAGAGACCCTAAGGAGACTTCTAAGCAACTTTTACCAAGTACCTATAGTCACATACCTGCTTCGGGGCCATGTAACAGATCTGGATCTAGATCTGGACCTTGATCTAGACCTGAAAAAAAAAATTTAGATAAATGAAAAATAAATAAACTAAAAAAGAAGTGATGACAATTACAGAACTATATAAATTAATGTCTACATTGTGACATTGTCTACATTAAGACCTACATGATTATAGACATATATGATCATTAGACATTTTAGACAAAGAAATTGAGTCATGGTAGACTCAGGTTTCAAAACTCATTAGCATGCCTGTGAATTTAACTAGGATTATCAGAAACTTTTAAAAGCTTGCTGACTTCCAGAGGTCAGCATCTTTTGAAACCTGCTATGCAATATCTTCCGGAATCTAATAAAATAAGAAAACACCAGCAAAAATAAATCACAGAGAAAAAATTAGTACTAATTACCGTGATCTCTTCAAGGAACCCGACCGGGACCGGCGGGGAGACACGGACCTAGACCTACGAGGAGACACGGACCTGGACCTACGATAGGAAGCTGACCTGGACCTGCAAAGAAAACAATTCCAAGAGTTGTTCAAGTACATCTTTTTCTAGGCAAAAGAAGGCAAAAGGGATAAAAGACAAACTCAAACACACCTCCTACCACGGCTGCGGCTGCGTGACCGGGAATACCTTCTTCCTCGGGACCTCGAGCGGGATCTCGACCGGGACCTGGGTTGAGGTTAGAAAAAACAGGTATCAGCAGACAGCTGCAGCACCCAGCACGTGTGAGGCCCTGCTGAAGTCAAAACTTTTTTCAGACAACTAAAGAGAACTTCCACCCTGACCCTGGAGCCGCATATCACCCTGCAACGAGTCCATGAAGGGGCTGGGTTAAACCTCTCAGTCCATGACAGAACTACTAAAGCACAAGGACCAGCGAGATAAACCCCGATTCTCTCTCAGAAGCCTCGGGAAACACGCGGAATGGACACGTACTTCCCATCAAGTCCACGGACAGCATCTTCAGCATCCCGGGGGTCTTCGAACTCCACGAAGGCGAACCCCGGCGGGTTCCTGGCGATCCACACGGTTCTCAGCGGTCCGTAGTAGCTGAAGGCTCTCTCCAGCTCGCCTTTGCCGGCGCCCGTGCCCAGGTTCCCCACGTACACCTTGGTCTCTGCGGGAGCGGGCGGGGGGTCAGCGCGGCGCCGGGACAGGGAGCGGGCTCAGCCCCCGCCCCGCCTTCCCCGCCCGCCGCCATCTTGTCCGCGCGGCCCTTCCCGCCCTCAGCGCCGCGCCGCGCGCCCGGCCGCGCGCCCTCCCCCACGGCCGCTGACGCAAAATGGCGGCGGCAACAACGGCGGCGGCGGCCGCATCGCCTCCCTCCCCTCCCCGCCGGCGCCCGCCAGCCGCCAAGCTCCCCGCGGTGATCGCCTCTCTCCCACACCCTCTCGCCTTTCGGCCCGCGCAGCCGCCCGCCGCCCGCGGCCCCCGGGAGCTCTCACCGCCTCCATAGCGGCCGTAACGCGACATCCCCACGGCTCCGCCGCCCGCGCGCACGCGCCGCCGCACGCGCCTGCCCCCTGAGCTGCTCCCCCGCCTCCCCCGCGCCGCGCGGAGGCGCGCATGCGCGGGGGGCGGGCGTCTGAACGGGAATTGGGGCCTGCAATAGGAATTGGGGGAGGCAGTGGGAACGGGAGGGTATTTTCCTGGGAAAGCGGACTCCCCGTCCTACTGCGGCTGCTGCAGGTGATCATCTGCCCGATGGAACTAAAGCCAGTGGGGCATTTCTGTCCTGGCCGCTCCTGAGTGGGAGCAATCCTTGGAGGCATCCAGTACTGGAGGCGATATTCCCAAAAGCTGGTGCGTAGCTGCCTCTGGAGTGCGGGCCAGTGCTTGTTTGTGGAGCGAAAACAATTAGATGTGCTCTCTCTGCTTTCTAATAGACGAGCTGTGGCTGAAAGGCAGCAGTAGCTGAATGCAGAGGCACAAGCCATTCACACACAATCGCTGAGTTGAGATTCCCAAAGAGAAAGGAAAAAAAGGAAGTAGCTCCTTTGAGCCTGCAAAGTATGACTGTCTCATTTTATACCCTTTATATTTTTTTTGTGTTAGCAGTCACGAAACCGTTGCATGCTCGCCTTCACAAATTCCCAACAAATCACGGAATCCATGACTAGCAGCTTGTTTGGCTCATCCATGAGTGCTGCTGAAATGGAGCAGGAGTGGGTGCTGGAATCGAGCTTCCCGCCTTCACGGCGGCACGGCAAGCCTTGCCAAAAGCAGCTCGAGAAGCAGGGAACAAAACCACCGTATTTTTATGCAGCAGATGCACAGAGCGTGCGTCTGTCCCTGTTAAAGCACACGGACGAGGCACGGCCTGGCGCGTGCGAGCTGTGCCAGCAGGAGCACCCCGGGAGCAAATCCAGCTCCAGAGGGGCCACACGCCCCCCGACTCCTTGTTTTGCGACCTGGCCTGACGCGTGCCGAGCTCTGTGTCGTTTCCGTGCCGCATGGGAGCATTGGGTGCGTAGCCCGGGCCGGGGGAAGGCGCTCGGCGGTGCCGCCCGCGGCAGCTCCCAGCCGGGAACGCGAACCGGAACCGGGGCCGGTGAGCGGGAAAGGGGGATGGGGACCGGGTCCTGCCCCCGCCCAGCTGGCCTCTGCAGGCTCTTCCTGCTGGGAAGGCATTCCCGGGGAACGAAGCGCCCTCCAGCCCCTTGTGCTCCCCGAAGCGGCCCCGCTCGGGGGGAGGGCTGGGCTGGGAATGCCGGACGGGGGAAAAGAGTGGAAGTGCACTTGGTGGTGCTCCAGCGCAGGGAGCCGCGTGGATAGCGCTTATCCAAGGCGGTGCAGGGGCTCGGGTACCAGTGATGCGCCAGTGCACAAAACAAAGGCGCTAAACTTCTGCCTCCAAGGTTTTGTGAGAAGGCAGAGCAGTAGATGGAGTGTTGAATGCAACGGGAAAGCTTAAGGTTCCCAGAACACGGGATTTTCTGGCTTTGTTGTGTGCCTTTAAAAACAAGCAGACTCCGTGGGGAATTACAGAAGTGCAGCTTTATGCAAACCACTTGTGTGAGTGTCTGCTTAAAAAAAAAAAAGGGCAAATTTTGCTAAAGACAAATCTTTACATGGAGGCAAACCCAATCCTGACATGAAGACCAAAGCAAAAAGATTGACTGCATCTGCTGACTGATTTGGTTGTTTTCTAGGTCCTGGATGTAGGAAATATGAATGACTGGCAGAGAAAAAGCCCTCTAGACTGGGAAACGTATGTGAACAAGTTGGTGAAAGTTGTTGCAGTTGAGAAATATGAATACGAAGGATGGCTTTTAACAGTTGACCCAGTTTCTGCCACGTAAGTACCAAAGCTTTTATGCAAAGCAAGATTTTTAGGAGGAGAAAAGATTCCAAGGCTGAAGCAAACTTATTTGGAGCAAAAATGGCATGTTATCTTGTTAAGTTGCAGTTCCTGCTGATGGCTGCAGCCTCTTTATCTTCTGGTTTGTACTTCCTGTGCACCTCATCTCTGGCTGAGCATGGGAAACTAAAAAGTCCTTGGTTTAGAATAAGCACTGCTTAGCAACAACCAAAATATCAGGAATGTTATTCTCACTGTAAATTCAAAACTCAGCACTGTGCCAGCTTCTAGGAGAATTGCTAAAAAATCAGCTCTCTACCAGCTGAATGCATGTGTTCAAGGTGAAAGTTCAGAGCTTGCAGCCAAGGCTTCAGCAAACCCAGCTACTCACGCTAAGCAAGTAAAGCTAAGTGAACAGCATATTAAATCACACAGTATTGTAATTCCAAGTGACTTACTCTAATTTAAAACTTACATATTAAGCTATACTATTACCTCTCAACAATCTATGTGTTAAAGATTGTTTTTGGTACTACACCAAGCCCTGCTTTACGAAGAGTGCTGGAGTGTTTTCAGTGCTTTAGGTGTTGAAATCCTTAGCCTTTGTCCAGAATCCTTGCATTGATGCCTGGCTTTCCACTCCAGCCAGACACCCAGGAAGGTGTTGAGGCTTCATTGGAGAGCAACCTGGGAAAATCAGGGGCACTGGACAGAAAGTGGTACCACACATCTCTGGTATCCCAAGTGAATAACTTGAAAACAGGGTTTGAAAGGCAAAATGCACCAGAGAATGGGCAGAAATTTGTCTCCTTGCTGCCAGAACTCTTTCATACCTTACTGCATGTGAGCTTGTCCCACATGAACACAGGCTGGAGGCTGAAAACTGAAACATTTCGCTTCTGATGTGTTTCAGAAGAACTGGTTGTTGCTTCAGCTCTGAAGTAGCTCCAATAATCTCCTGAAGTTTCTTGTCATTTTGGTAAGGAAGGTGCATGCACCTGTGAATGATTCAGATGATGGTCCAGGCTGAAATCAAGGCATATCTCACTGGACACAGCAAAAAAAAAAAAAAAAAAAAAGTAATTACTTCCAGTAATGGTGGCAGTATTTGGCTAGGGAAGTGCTGGTATCAAGTCCTGGAATTTTGCTTCCCACAAGAGGAAGGAAATAGTTTCTGATGCACTTTGTTAATATATGAGGGAGAGATCCTAGAAATAAAACCAGCTGCCTTCCTACTTGCATTTTAGGACTTCTGGGATGCAAGTGCCCTTGGGAAAACACCAGGCTTTACAATGTGAGCCTGAGCCTTCTGTAGTGTTCTGTTGTATTTTCATTTCATAAACTGGCAACAGTCATTAAAAAAAACCTTCTTTTGGCAATGATCAATAAATATGACTGCTTCATTAAAAGGTTCTGGTGTTGTTAGCTGCCTTCAGCATTCAAGGTGCTGTATGTATGAAGGTATCACTGTTCCTGAATGTTGAAGTGTTTTAGGTTCTTCAGCAGTGTTGGGAAAGCTGCACAAAAATATTTAGATTTCCAGACTTGACTTTATTTTTTTGAAGCAAAGTGTACATTAATATTCTGCTTGACAGTGTCTAGAGTAGTTTCAAGCCCAAGACCAGCAATTCCCTGCAGAGCCCCATATTTTTAGTATTTTAAGGGTATAGCAGCATGTTTTTCAAAGGAAAATGATGGGTGCTGGTTATTGCCTAAATACCTGGATTAGACTGATGCTAATGAGCTCTTATCTCCAAAACCTTGGAAGCTGCTTCTCAGTCTTCAGTTAAGAACAGGAACTTACACAATCTTCTTTCCTTGACAGCATTGTCCTCGCAACATTCCCAGAGAACGAGAAAGGATCCTTGTCATTCATCATGGGCCACGCTGTCCAAGAGGTGGAGATCCTGCAGGAAGGGGACAGTGACATGAAGCAGCGCCTCGCTCGCATCCTTGCGCCCGAGGAAAGCCAAGCCTACAGCGCGGAGGAGCTGGAGAAGAGGAAGAACGCCTTGAAGACGTGGCTGGAGACAAACCACATCCCTGTGGGCGAGCAGGGCGAGCTGGGCAGGACGCTGAGCGTGGCGGGCGTGCTGACCATCGAGCCCCCGTACGGCCCCGAGCAGTGCAGCAGCACCAACGAGATCATCCTGTGCCGCGTGCAGGGCCTGCTGCAGCGCTTCCTGCAGCAGCAGCAAAGCTGAGGGCTGCTGCAGCGCTACCTGCAGCAACAGCACTGAGGGCTGCTGCAATGCTACCTGCAGCAACAGCACTGAGGGCTGCTGCAGCGCTTCCTGCAGCAGCAGCAGCAAAGCTGAGGCTGCTGCTGCTGAGGCTGCTGCAGCGCTGCTGCTGCTGAGGCTGCTGCAGCGCTACCTGCAGCAGCAGTGCTGCTGAGGACTTCCATCTCCTGGAGCTCTCCTGCTTTAGGAACTGTCCCGTTTCAGAAGCTCTCCTGGGTGTCAATATTCACAGTTTGCAGAAATGCTGCCTTTTGGGTACTTTTGTCTTGTTTTGTTTTGTATGTAAAGGAAGGAATAAAGAAGAATAAACTCAAAGCACAAGCATTTTTTCATGTGCTATTTTTATTAGTAGCAAACTGTTGGATAATGCTGATGTAATAAACTGATTTGTCAGTTAAGAGTTTTTGTAACAATATTGTAAAAGGTGATATATAATACATTTAACCTGTTTTCCCTTTAAAACTAGTTTAATTATATAGTGCTGGAGGCATGTTTATTTGAACTGCCTACCAGATTCTTTTTTTTGTTTTATGTAGAAAGCAAATTATGACATCTGGACTTCCCAAACCAAATTTTAAAAATGTTCAGAAAGCTGTTTTGTTTTGTTTTCATGGCTAGTTGGTTTTTTGTTTTTCCCATTACTGTTCTCCTAGAACATAAACTACACTGTATATCCGAGTTTGTAAAATTATTAGAGAAAGTTAGCAGGCAAATAGCAGGTTTTAAAACCATTACCTGTCTATATTTGTTATTTTAGAGCAGCAGTGCTTGGAAAACCAGTGTTCTGTAAAAGGAAAATGTGTTGCAATTCAGTAAGTTTGTGTTTTTAGTGCTCTGTTTCTAGTTTATGCTAACGTGTGATGCAGGAATCATTATGTGATTATTCCCGAGATGATTAATGCAGTAAGGAACATTTAGAGGCCTCGTTTATCTCAGTGTATTTGTTCTGCATTATTAGGCGAAAAGCACATTGGTGTGCTCAAATGCAGCTGCAAAGTCTGCCTAACCCTTGTTCCTTAAAGGCTCTCCTCATTCGTGCTGGGATTTACCTAAAATTACTTTTCACCTGTCAGGTTTTGTTGATTTTTTATTAAAAAATGTCTGCTGCATATCCGTTACTGCATGGAAAGGTTGGGAGATGCCAACACCCAACAGCTCCAGCTGCATGTCAGATACGAGGGGATGGACCAGGAATTGAACTCCCAAGGCTGGTTGGGATGGACGCGAGGTGTGAGCCAGCACGAGAGATTTGGAGCAACGCCGGGGTGCCCTGTTCCAAGGAAGGCACCACTCCTGCCCCTGGAATGAGGCCCATGGCGTCAGTTCCTTCACCCTCAGCACAGGTAGAAGCCATGATGGGTCACGCATGAGGGGCGCAAAACACAAGTGGCTCCCGACTGGCGTTCCCCCTCAGAGGCGGACAGGATCTCTCACGGGGGCTGCCGGGGGAGAGCGTGTGCCCAGCAGGAGCGGGGCCGGCCCGCGCCCCTCACGGCCCCTCAGGGCCGCCATGGCGGCCGCGCGGGAGCCGCCTCTCGCGAGCCCCGCGCGGGCCCGCCCCGCCCCCCGCGCGGCGCGCAGGCGCGGCGGCGGTTCCTCTATATAAGGGTCGCGCCTGCCCGCGCTCGCGCTGTCATCGGGAGGATGTCGCGATACGGGCGATATGGTGAGCACGGCGGGGAGCCCCGGGCGTCTCAGAGGCCCCTGGGGGCTTCTGCTGTGGGCAGCGGGGCGAGGGGAAAGGTGGAGGGAACGGCGGCGGCGTTGGTGCCGCTCCGGCGGTGGGAGAAGGCGAGCGTTCCGTCAGGCGGCCGCTGAGAGGGACGCTGGCGAAGGGCCGGGGCAGGCCGGGCGCGCCCGCCGCGGCGGGGTCTGTGCAGGGCGGGCGCGGCCCGGCCCGGCCCGGCCGGCGGGAGCGCTCTAAGATGGACGCGGTGTCAAAGATGGCGGCGGGCAGGGAGCGGGGGAGGGGCGGCCGCGTGCCCGGCGCCGCGCGCGGCTCTGACATGGCGGCCGCTTGTCCCCGCAGAGACCAAGGTGTACGTGGGGAACCTGGGCACGGGCGCCGGCAAAGGCGAGCTGGAGAGAGCCTTCAGCTACTACGGACCGCTGAGAACCGTGTGGATCGCCAGGAACCCGCCGGGGTTCGCCTTCGTGGAGTTCGAAGACCCCCGGGATGCTGAAGATGCTGTGCTTGGCCTCGATGGAAAGTACGTGCGTGTCTGGAATGTCTTTGAGGGCCGCAGCCCTCGATCTCCCTACGCCACATCAGTCAGGGATTTCTCATGGTGGTTGCTTGAGCGCATCAGAGGAAAATACCCCTTTGGCTGATAGCTACTGTGTCTTGCAGGATAATATGCGGCTCCAGGGTCAGGGTGGAAGTATCCACGGGGATGCCGCGCCGCTCCCGCTACGACCGGCCCCCCGCCCGGCGCCCCTTCGACCCCAACGACAGATGCTACGAGTGTGGTGAGAAAGGCCACTATGCCTATGACTGTCACCGCTATAGCCGGCGAAGGAGGAGCAGGTAGGTGCGGGGCCGGGGCAGCCGCGTTGCTTCGCCAGCTCGCTGTTGTGTAGTTCTTGTTAGCAAAGAACACAATGTTACACCAGTTTTCTTTAAAATTTAACGCTAGAATAAATGTATAGGTGTATATTACAATTTGTTGCTATTTCTATCAAATGTTACTATTTTAATAATCAACCTGGTCAAAACCTTTCAGGTTTCTTCGTTTGAGTCAGTCGCCTTGATTCAGAATGTCACGAGCCTTAAGATTTCATGCTGAGGCGCCTTGCAAATCCGACACTTAAGATCCTCCTAGACCTTGAGGTGATCAGCATAAGAGGCCAGATCCCCTCGAGCCATCTACACGTAGCTTCACCTTATTCTTTAAGGGCAGAAAATTTGAGACGGTGACCGCCGTAACAGTAAATTTGGCTTTCAATTGGGGCCCCCCTCCGGTTTAGAAAGAGGAACACCAGATTGACCACATGCCCACCTAGAAAAATCTTCTTGCGTCAATCAAGCCTCACCCTGGCTCATTGGGCTGTCAGTTTGATCGTCGTTAGATTGAAGAGAACACCTACCTAGATGCAGCGCTCGCCTATAGATACTTCTAGATCGTCTAGATCTGCTAGACCTTGGGCCAAAGAGGGTCGACCTGCAAACTTGCAAGGTTTATTTTAAATACGCATTACAGTGTTTTCTATTCTAATGTAATTCTGCAATGTAATTCAGCTTTTAACATTTTTCTAGGTAGTAAAAATGCTCAAGACAAGTAGGCCCAGACATTTTTCCAACTGACAGATGCTAGTGGTGTGTTTTTGTTGTTTTGTTTGGTTTGGTTTTGGTTTTTCTTTTTTTGTTTTATTTTTAAATCCTCTTTTTAGTTGTCTGAAAAAAGTTTTGACTTCAGCAGGGCCTCACACGTGCTGGGTGCTGCAGCTGTCTGCTGATACCTGTTTTTTCTAACCTCAACCCAGGTCCCGGTCGAGATCCCGCTCGAGGTCCCGAGGAAGAAGGTATTCCCGGTCACGCAGCCGCAGCCGTGGTAGGAGGTAGGGCTCTGCCTTCTGTGTTTTCCTTCCCACTCCTTGCTCTCTGAGCCCTTCCTTTCCTGCAGTTGTTGTGAAAAGTACCTCGCAGTGATGGGTTGGTTTTTGCTTTGTCGTGTAGATCCAGGTCGGCTTCCTACCGCAGGTCCCGGTCGATGTCTCCTCGTAGATACAGATCATTCTCACCCCGCAGGTCCCGCTCTGGTTCTCTGAGAAGATCAAGGTACGTGCTTGCTGTTAAACCCACAGCATTGCTGAAGGGTGTATAATGTGGAGCTGAAATATCAAATACTTACATATATTTTTTATAGCATTTATCCTGTAATCAGTAAGTTTGTTTTGCAGTCTGTATGTTGGTAGGAACCTTTGTGGTGTTACACACGTAAGGGCTACTTGAATACTGTGCTTAAAATTTAACTTATAGTTTTGGAACCACTGTTTCTGAGACTTTATTTTTTCTTTTTAACATTGTAGCAAAGTTACAGCTTTGCTCTGTGGTTAAGGTTTCCAAATTCAGCTTCAAATGTACAGGGTGTAATTGCTTAGTCCAGTAAGACAGTGGAACTCACTTTATCTGCATGGCAGTACTGACCAAAGGTGTCACAGCCTTATAATAATAAAAATTACTTCTGCAAAACCAGTAGTCCAGCAAAGTTCTCAGTCTTCTGGGACATTTACAATAACTTGTTTCTGTCTTACCTGTATGAAGCACGTGGTAGTAGAGCTTCCATTGTTTTTTTTCCCAGATCTAGGTCCAGGTCACGCTCCAGGTCCCGGTCTGTTGTGTGGCCTCGCAGCAGGTGAGACACTTGTATTAATTCAAACCAGTAATGGTTTTGGTGTGTTGTGTGGTTGTGGTGGTGTGTTGTTTGTTTTGGTTTTTTTCCCCCCCTTCCCTGGGGGAATTTGTCTGGAAGCACTTAGAAGGCTGTCCACCAGAGCAATATTTGCATTTAATAATTTATACCTTTTCACAGACAAAGTAGTGGTGTACAATTTAAGGTCTGTAGAGAGAATTTTTTAAAAAAAGTAATTCTTAGGTATGTAGTGGATTAGGATGGTTTTGTGTGCTGTGCTGCCTTCTACTTAGCAGTGGAAGAGATGCTCACGCTGCTGAGTACCAGTTCTGGGTGGTTGTGAGCATTCCCATCTTCAGTAACTATGATCCAGTAAAAAGTTACTTGTTATGAGGGGGGAAATGGGCCAGACAGTGGCTCAGGATAGTGGCCAGGAAGGTTTCAAAGCAGTGGCACGTAACATTTTGTTTAATGTGTGCCAGCAGTGTCCTTGTAGTATTTCTGTGAGTTAATAGGCCAGGTAAAGGTGAATATTGATTACCCTTCAAAAACAGTTTGGAGCAGAAATAGAGTGATAGTATTTTGCTTTTTTTGGCCAGGCTTGCTGAATGGAGCATTCTGATGTCAAGTGATAGCTTGAATTGTGACACTCAAGGAAGACATTTTTTAAGTAACAGCAAATACTTGAGTTGATAAAGTCACATAATAAATGTGGGAGGAAAGTTTCACTGTTCAAGTTGATTCTAATTCCTGAGACAAATTTGGAATAGTTTACTCATTAGTAACCAGATATTGGTGCAAAATCTATATTATGCTTGAATGAAATTGGCATTGGGAACTTGAGCTGAAGTGGCTGATTCCAGGCTCCTAATACACTGTTAAAATACTTCCTAAGATGACACTTGAAACTATTCTTCCCTTTCTAGAAGGGATACTTGCAGGTAGGAAGGAAGTGTGGGAGTCTGGTCTGGTGTTTTGTGGACCTGGCAGCTGAAGCTTTGCTGGGGAGCTTCCTGTGCTTGCTCTTGTGCCTTCTGACGGGTGGGGTCTGTGCAGGAGGAGCTGAAGGATTCCCTTGGCAGGTCCTGGGGAAGGCCTGCAGCACAGAGCCTTCCCTCCGTGGTTGGTGCTGCTGCGTGGGGTCAGTTTGCTGTTGCTGGTGTAGCTAACTCTCCGTGTGTTTGCATGCCCACTGGCTGCTTTGCTGAGCTTTATTTTTCTCCTGTTGTAGGTCTGAGTCTCATGGTAGATCTAAATCTGGCTTACCTGCTAAAAGGTGAGCGTTCAAATACAAGTACCACTCAGTTGGTTTTTGTTTTGGTTGGTGGGGTTTTTGTGGGGTTCTCTGTTTTTTCCTCATGATTCAAAATCTGTTTGGACTGGAATTTCAGTTGCAGGGTTGTTTTTTTAATTTTCATAACTGATTTCAAAAACCGTTTTCATACATTTTGGGTGTTTTTTGAATAGCTAATTTTTTGTGGGACAGTAGGCAATTCTTCCAGGGTTTTGAATACAGGTATTTTACACTCAATATTACAAAAAAAACTTGACAGGATTTGGGGCATGTTTTCTCCTACCTTTGTTCATAAGTGTCTGTAGTTCTCCCTAACTCTGCTCGATTCACTGCTCCTGCTTTGCAGGGTTACTGTGATTTACAGCAGCTTTGAAGCTGTGTGTTGCTCTTTCCCAAGGGCTCTGGCTTCCAGCATTTTTCCTTCTCACCTGCAGCTTCTTGCTTAAAGTACCTGGGTACACTTGATACCAGCAGTGTCAATGCATTTAACAACATCAAATTGTTCTGGTTTAAAATGCTCAGAAGTGGTTACTGAGAGCACCCAGGTGTACCAACCACACTGACTGGTCTGTCTGTCTGTTTGTTTTTGAACAGCCGCTCAAAGTCCAGATCACCATCTCCAAAGAGAAGGTAGGAATGTCTTAAAACTGGAGTCTGTCCTGTGTGTGGTTCAACAGCACTTGAGCTGGGGCAGTTCCTAGAGAAGTTAACTTGGGCAAGGATAAAAGCTCAGGATTTTTACTTGCCTAAATCTGAACTGTGAGGAGATGAATTGTTCATGGGCATTTCCTGCTGCTGGTAGTCAGAATGTCATGATACAGCTAAGGAATAAGAGTAGCTGCTGCTAAAGAAACCTTTGGTGAAACGTTTCTGAGGAATTTAGAATCTAGGGAACAAGTGAGTAATGTAAGGTGTGGAGCAAGCCAATGAAGTGGTGTAGGATTAAATTCCTGCCTGGTGACTCCTGCAGACTGGGGAGTTGCACAGCTGCCAGGCTGTGCTGTGCTCCATGAAGGAAGAGGTTTTCCTGTGTTACCAGAGGGGGAAGTATGTGCTGGAATTGAGATTTCTGAGCAGGCTTGATGTCTTAGCTCTCTTAATTAGTCTTCAGCTTTCAAGCTTAAAGCATTTTTTTAAGATGAAGTGTAAAATAAAACACTTCTTTAATTATTTGACAACTGTAAATGCAGATAGGGGCAGAACTCCAGAGGAAGCCTGGGGATAGCATGCAGTTGCTGTTGGTTTTGCTGTAGGAGTTGTTCTTAATGTTTGTTGTCTTTTTTTTTCCTTTCAGTCACTCACCATCAGGAAGCCCTTGAAGGAAAGAAAGTCCTAAAAGAATGGGTTCAAATTTAAGAAGTTTAGTAAAAAAAATTATTTTGTTTACATTATAAGGGATTTTGTGATGTAAGGGCTTAGTCCTAGAAGGCTGTTTCTATTGACTAGCAATTGGCATGAATCTCTATCTTCTAAAAGTCTTGTTAGCAGACTAATACAAAACTCTTCTGTTGTGTTTGTGTTCTGTGATCTGAAAATGTTGGGCTTTTTTTTTTTTATTGGTGCATTGAAATAAACTTCATTTCTAACTAAGAAATCAGTTGTGACAACCCTGCTGTTCATAGCTGGGATGGGGAAGAGGGCAGTGTGCTGCCCCTGGGGGAAAAGCACCAGGCAGGTTGGGACAGGCACATGAGCCTTCTGCATCCCTGTGCAGCACCAGCTAGAGGGAAGAGGTACCAGTGCCAGGTGTCTTGTGTGTGTATGCTATGGCTATGTGTAACTTTTTTAGGAAGTTGGAGGGGTTTTGTGGAGATCCCAGGTCCTGCAGGTTGTGTTCAAGTAGCAGGATCTGTGGGGAATTGAGAGCTCACGGTCCTTGTGTCAGCCTGGTTCCATCCTGGCAGTGAAGTGTACCCAGGGCAGGACCTTGCTGCTGTGCTGATCTGTGGTTGCTTTGGGAAATCAGCCTAACCCCATGTCACCATGGATGGGTTACTGAATTAATACAATAGTTCAGGATTTATGCCAGTTTGCTTTATTTTTGCAGCTGATAATGGCTGTTAGCAGAACAGCAAGGAAATTTTGTAGTGCCAGTAATTTTAGGAACGGTAGGAAGGAGAGCATGCTGCTTTCCTGGAGTGATTGAACACCTGCCTGCCCAAGGGAAGTAGGGAATAAATTCTTTTGCTTTTGTTGTATTAAACTGTATCTCAGTGTGTGAATATCTGATCCCATGCTTCTCCCTCCTCCCAGTGCCTGCTCATGGAGGTGGGATGGAGGAGGGAGCGGAGCCAGCTGGGGCTAATCCATCCCAGCAGAGCCGCAGTGGCCATTCTCTGCACAGGGATGTTGGTCTTGATACTCCTGTCATCTTCCTCACCGGAGGGCATGTTGGGGTGAAACTCCTACTAAAAATATTTGTTTTTAAAAAAAAAAACAAACCCGTCTAACACTGCCTCTCTCCACTCATTCCTCAGGTTGTAGATCAGACTAGTGCTGGAGGCAGTGTTCACTCTGGTGACAGCCCAGTCCTGTCACTTAGGGCACTTCGTATTTGAGCAGCTTGGCTGCAGCAATGTTCAGCACTGCAATTAAAAGCAAGGCCAAAGGGAGCAAATAATGGTTCATTATTGCTACAGCATTTTACCCCACACTGGAGCAGCCCAGTCCTCAGAGCAGGAGTTTGGCTGAAAGCTTCCAAAAGTGGGACTTTGTTCCAACTGTACAGGGTGGAACCCGTACCAGAATAATTAGCAATTAGCAACGGCATCTGCCAAGAATGCATTTTAATGTACTACAGCAGTCCCATCTCAGCTGTTTTACTTATTCTCAGTGCAGGAAGGGTTGGAACAGCCTCTCTTCCAGGGAAAATGTCCACAGTCTTGGAGTTTTGTCACCAGAGCAACCTGCACTGATCCAAAGTCACACTGACTGCTAAGTACATCTCCTTACCACAGGACACTGAATTGCAGAACCTCTTGACACAAATCTAAAGGTGCTTACTTGTACAAAGGCTTTGGGTTGAACTGTAAACAGAGGATGCCCTGTCAGCCAAAACTGCCTCAGTAAAGTCTTAAGTCAAAATGCAGAAGTGAATTTAAACCAATTTGGGAGCGGCTCCCCACACCCCATGCTGCCTCCAGCCGTGACTATTACAAGAAACAGCTGGCTAGCAGGTGTTTGTGTGACCAGAAAACACTGCTACCAGGGCATAGTCCCTAAGAAATACTCAGAGGTTTCTATTTCCTTCTGGAAGAGTTGCCATTTCCCAGAGTTGAGTGTAAACCACCTTAATTTCACCAAGCAAGCCAACAAAACAAAACAACCCAAGACTCAACAGTACAGTTGCCAACTTGTTTTTCCAGAGGTCAGTGCCACATTTTGGACCAGTAAATGTCAGGACACTGATGTTACTTGGTCTGTTCTCGGGCAGCAGCCATGGGTGATGCTTTACAGAAAGCTGTTCTGCTGTCACTGCGTGGTCACAAGCTTGACAATCATCCCGATGATCCGAGAGCCTCGGGGGCACATGCACAAATCCATGCTGGGATTCTTGATTTTATCCTGCAGCAGCTGGTCCAGCTCGCAGCGCAGCTCCTTCACCAGCTCAGCCACCTGACACACGTGGTAAAACAGGCACGGGTAAGGCTCAGCTGCAGCTCAGCTCCGCAGCCCTCCCAGGATGGCCCCTCCTCCTCCTCCTCACCTGGTGAGAGGCAGCCACAAAGCGGATCCAGCCGTCGTCCAGGGAGATGACAAAGTCCCCCTTGAGCAGCTGCATGTGCACCTGGCCGCCCCCGAGCAGCACCAGCGGGTACACGGACACCATGCTGCAGTCCCGGATGAACACGCGGCTCGTCTTGATCTTCTCGTGGTACACCAGGTACGGGCTCTCAAAGTGCCTGGTCTGGGCAGGGACACAACAGCCCGGTCAGTGACGCTGCTCTTCCTGCCTCTGCCACACAGGCCGACTCTGCAGCAGCAGATGGGCCTGAAGTGCCCCTGCAGCACTAACAGACACTCCTTGAGCCAGAGCTGCCAACAACTGCTGGCTCCAGAGAATACAGTTTAACTCCCTGCCCAGGAGGACACTCCTAACTCAGGAATGCACCATTATTTACAGTCCTAACACAGGACTGTTCAATCATTAAGATTTTTTTTTATTTTAAACATCAATAGTGATCCTCACTGTAATTTTAAACACTCAAGCAAAAGTGATTTCTTTTATAAAAAGAGAGCATGCTTTGCAGAGAAAAGCATCCTGACCTGATAATTCACAGACGAAGGATGAATATGAACATAACCATCATTTTTAGTAACAAACTTCAGCTCTTCTGCTTTTGGTTGCATTTTGACTGCTCCTGTACTGGTCTTCTGGTATTTACCCTCTGGCTTTTTCACCTGTATGGTACAAAAAAAGGTTATAAAAATCTGCTGCACCACAAAACCTTTTAACTTCATGTTTTAAATTTTTCAAAACCAGAAATTCTGTGGAAGCAACATGTCAAGTCACTGGAGACAGGTATTACACTCCAGGTGCTGCCCAATCCTGCATTCCTTTGTAACCTCAGCCTTCTCAAAAGGTCTAATTTTAAGTGGCTTCTTTGCATTTCCTGCTGGCTTCTGTGTGACACTGTAATCAGCCTGTAGGAACAGCAGCAGTCTCAGGCAATACAAACTGGAGCTCTGACACCACAAGCAGCAAACTTTGGCAACCTAAACCAGGCTCAAGGGTGCCACACTGAGCCCAAATGAAAGCAGTCTATGTGGATATGCTAGACCAAAGAAGGGAAAATGAAAAAGCATTCTCTTACCTGGACAACATTGGGATACAGTGCAGCACACAGCATAGCTGAGATCAGCTTGATGTTCTCTGCATTTGAATTTGCCTGTGAAATCAATAGGAGATCATTAGGGATCCTACAGTTCAGTGTGTAAAGGTAAAACCCTGCTCTAGGAATGACTGAATTCCTGAAACTAGTTCACTGCTACAGCTGCACTCCTGTGCTTTATAGAGGAGGACGAGTCACTGCTCCTGCAACCTCAGGTTGGACTTAGGGTGCATTTCCCCCCACTATCAATGGAACAAATTGGCCACCACTATCCTGGTGCCCAGCTGAATTGTTCTCTGACATGTGGCTACAAAGTGGCTTGCACCCTCGAGAAAGCAAGCACAAGTTGTCCCAAAGTACAGGAATCTTACAACTACCAAACCCTGATCACCCTGATCATCATGTAACATCTCTGGCCCCAGTCTTCCTGAAGGCAGCCCACATGAAAAACTGCAGCAGCATTTTGAAGCACGGATGAAATGCTGTGAATTACCTCCTCTCCTGTGGCATCCAACACGCCATCGCCTCCTTGGGACCACTTCTTCTCAATATCCCTGGCTCTCAATCCCTCCTTCACAAAGCCAATGTCAGAAAGCAGCTCTGCAAACTGCCTCTTCAGACTGGCAATTTCCTGCAACAGACAGAGCTGTGCTGGCTGCCACACCCAGCAGGAAGAGTCTTCCCCAGTGGCTTATTTCTGTCACTGGGATTCTGCCAGTCCCTGTGCCAAGCCACACACACTGACCTACCTGAAGAACTCTTCCTGACAGAAAGTTCTCCCTGCAGTAGTTGTAGCTTGCTTGAGAGCCCTCTTTGATACTTAAACGCCATCCCTGAGTGAGAGCATGGGAGGAAGCCTTTAATAAAACATTTCTGCTTGGATATCAAACACATCACAAAACCCCGAGAGGCTACTGAGCTCTAGCACACCTTATAGGCCTGGAGAAGAGCCAGGTAGTCACTGTTTCCTACTGCAAACTCCAGCTTCTTTTTGTTTGCTTCTTCCCTTTTATCCCATGGTGACACCTAGACAGGCAGTAACAGGTTAGTGTGTTCTTCCCCTCACCACTTGGACGAGCCTTTCTAGACCTACATGGCACATTCTCTTTGGTATTTTCACAGCAGCTCACAGGTCAGAATGCAAATTTTCCCTGTGGATAACAGAAAATATGAGGCATTCAAAAGAGCACCTGATTCAAGAAGCCAAAGTGACAGTGAAGACACAGAGATCCAAACTGACCTCTGCATTCACAGCTCAGATGTGTCAGCTATTTCACTATTTATATTACCAGTAATTTTCACACCAAAGTCAGACAAAATGTGTGCACTTCTTAGCTAGAAATCAAAAATAATATTCACTGTTTGTACTGTATATAAATACCACTCTTGTTGCTCACATGGTTTTGAACTTCTGCTTATAACTGGACTGTTTTAACAAGCCCTGCACTAACACATAAACAATTCAGGCTAAAAAGAAGAATTAAAATATCAAGTGCAGCGTGCTGCATGTCACAACAGCATTTTGCTGCCACACAAAAACATGACCCTCGGGTTAAGAATACTTACAAAAGGTGACTTAAAGGCCAGGCTGGCTGCTATGGTCAGAGCAGGATCCAGGCAGCGGAAAATGGTGCCAAACAGCATGAGCTTGCCAATCCTGACATCCACAGGCAGCGAAGCCAAGTGGTATCCCAGAGGAGTGAGCTTTTCCTCCGGTGTTAACGCTCCCAGGTCCCGCAGTCGCACCTTTGATGCCTGCAAGGACTCAGTCCGAGGGGGCTCGATCAGTCGTGATAAGACAGAGTGAAGACTCTGCTCAGAAAACATCTCCAGGATCTTAATTCTTAAGTGGAGGGGAGGGAAAGTTAAAAAGAAAACACAAAGAAAATAAAAAAGCAGCTTAGTTCCATATTCAGGATAAAAAAACCAAGCTTTTGTAAAAACAGATTGAAAAATGCAAACAGAAAATGTGTTGAAGAGCACACTCCCTAGAAAAGGGCCAGTAACACAAAGCTGAAGTAAGGGAACAATGTAGAGTCTGTAAGAAGAGATTTCTATTTAGTACACTGAGGTTTGAAATAAAGTTTTTACTGCAAAACTGTAATTTGTGCTGCTTTGTTTCCTTTCAGTACAAAGGGGTGTGCAGCATGCAGCAGGGACGGGAAGGCCTCTTCCTTCAACGTTTGCATGATGATGGTGCTTTGGTGTGGGTTGTGGCAGGTGCTCCCTGCAGCAAAGGAAGGACATTCTGCACGCTGGCTTTTTCAGGAAACACAACAGCTCACCTTAGACAAAGCTGTTCCAAGGGCACTCTCTGTATTTCTGGCAGCTGTTGTTTCACAAGCTGATGGTTGTAGTGGTGGCTGCTGAAGAGGTGGAAGCAAACGCCCGAGGCCACACGTCCTGCCCGCCCTTTTCTTTGCAGAGCATTGGCCTTGGACACAAAGGTGTCCTCCAGACTCTCCATTCCTTTGCCTGGGTCGTATCTACAGGAGAGCAAGAGACAGGCTGGTATTCACAGAACCACAGAACCTTAAAGATCATCCAATTTCAACTTCCTCTGCCACATGCAGGGACAGTTTCCACTAGGCCAGGTTGCTCAGAGCCCTGTCCAGCCTGGCCTTGAACCCTTCCAGGGATGGGGCAGCCACAGCTTCTCTGGAAAACCTGTGCCAGTGCCTCCCCACAGTGAAGAATTTCTTCCTAATATCCGATCTAAACCTGCCCTCTTTCGGTCTGAAGCCATTTCAGCCCTTGTCCTGTCACCCACCCTTGTACGGAGCACACAGAGAACAGGCTGGAGGCTGAGCAGGCAGATGCTGCCAACTTCTGTATGGATACAATTCCCACCCCTGCACTGGGATCTGAGTTTAGACAGGCTTTCTCCACCTCATAGCAACTTTCTACAGACAAAGTTTCCTTCCAGTTTTTCCTGTCTCTTTGGAAAACTCAAGGCTTGAAACAGTTTACAAAACCCCAAGGAATGAATGCCAGTACCTTTTCTCCTTCATTTTTCCAGAGTCAATCACATAGACCACGTCATCAATGGTGACAGATGTCTCTGCAATGTTGGTAGAGATGATGATTTTGGTAACTCCTGCAGGAGGCCTGAGGAACACAGACTGCTGTTCTTCACTGGACAGTGAAGAATGAAGTGGATAAACCACACACCTGCAAGGACAACAGGACAAGATGCTCAGGGCATCTCCAGCCTCTTCCTTCTTGGGAACAATCTGCCTGCACACACTTTTGCCTCACTAGATACTGTCCAGAGTGTTACTTCTCCTTGTAACCAAGGCCAAACACAACCACAACTAAATGTAACTCAGCAAACATTCTGAGATTTCAGCAGCCTGGATCATGCAGAGCACAAAATGGAAACCACTCCTCACCAGGGTCTCTGAGAACTTCAACAACTGACCTTCCTGAGCTGAGGAGAAAAACAAAAGGAGGGAGCCAACAGATAGAAAAGGAGTTACCCTGACTGGAGTCAGCTCACACATTTAATCAAGCTAATTTATCCCTGGATAAAGGCAGGCTTTGTGCAGGAAATGACTATTTATGGGTAAAGACTGACAGTTTTGGAGCTTTTCTTTCTGCCTTACCTCTTGCTGTGCCTATAAAAAGAGCATTAGTTTGAAGCTGCTCATAAAGCATCTTGATTTCTGCTAGGCCAGGCAAAAATATCAACACAGCACCTATATGTGTAGATAAAAAAAAATTAAATCTCTCAACAAAAGGACAGCACAATATTTTATTAATGTACAATTATTGTACTAAAAAAGCACACCGGCTGTAACAGTCCTTCACAAAAGACTTCTCAAAGCAGACAATTTTCTCATCTTCCCCTCCCATGTATATCACAAGCTTTGTAACTCAACTAGCAATTTATTTTTTTCCAAAATAGTCAGTAGCTACAGAACCTCTGCATGCAAATCATTAGCTTTGAGCTGTCCAAGAAACTTCTAAGAATCTTCTTTCCTTTATTTCCCAAGGACAATGAAATTACCTGGGGGGTATGAATGTCTGCCAGCAACTATCCATTCCAGCAAGGCTTCAATTAATTCTAGATTAACTTTGTCCAAGTCCATGACAGACATTGTTTTCAACACTGCCTTGCTAACCCCTGCAAAAAAAAAAATAAAAAAAAAGAAAGATGCAGTAAATCTGTGTCTTGTAAAAAACATCTGTGGATGCACGGGACCAGTTACAGCTTTGTTTAAAGAGCACCTGGCTTAGACCTGAAGAGGGCAGATCCATGCTGTGCCCCAAGCAAAGCTGCTTCAGCAAGAACAGATACAGAGAGCAAAGTGGAACTAACAAAGCATCTGAAAAGGGATGGAAAGAGACAGTAGCTGAAAACTGTCCATTTTCAGATGCTAAGAACTAGTCTTAGCCAAGATCTTTGCTTGTAGTTTAAGAGAACAATGGGTTCTCTTTTATTTCTTTTAAACTGGCAGGAAGTTTCTCATCTAGAACTTCACAAGTGCAAATCTATGAATTATAGATAAGCATTCAGCTTACAGTGATAATATCCCATGTTGTTTGTCTGCCAATTTATTACATTTAAGAAGGAGTTCACCTTTATATCGTGTAAGGAGCTGCTTCAGTGTTAATTTCTGGTCTGGATCTGAATCTCTGACCACGGTGTCAGTGGTTTCCAGAAGGCCAGCACGCCTCAGGTCTTCCTCTACTTCTTCAAATGCAGTTCTTTTGTGTCTCCCATTCTGTTCTTGCTTTACCTTCCTTCTGTAGGGACTGCTGTCCTCTAAAACATACCTGAACAGCAGAAGAACATTTGGTAGTGCGGAAAGAAGCCTAACAGTTTCCTTCTAATAACTAACTGCAGAGATAGGGTATCTAAAATATTTTTTTTAAGTCTGAGAGGAACTTTGTATAAACCACAGATAATATGAAGGTCAAGGTGCTTTAGTAGAGCTCCAAGAGTGCAGGTGATGAGGGAGATCTGAGAGGATTTACTTTCAAAATAAATGCACAGAACTACTGCAGTCTCAAAGTCAAAAGTGCAACCTCAACCTCACCACCCAAATACATCTGAGAACATGTGAATTTCACACCTTGTCATTGCAATCACATCTTCCAGAAAAAACTGGTCCACAGGAAACGTTCGACCTGAAAGGAAACATGAGAATAAATCTATCCACACGTGACACAACAGCATGGAGAAAAGAGAAAAAAGACCAAAGATTATTGTAGTTTTATACAGGTTATTATGACATACACTGGCTTCACAGCTCTCACCTACACTGCACTCTTCAACACAATTTCTGACTAGGACAAACAGTGGGTGTCTTCCAAGCAAGGAGTGTTCAAGGCCAGGTTGGATGGGGCTTTGAGCAACCTGGTCTAGTGACACTCCTGCCCATGGCAGGGGGTGAAACTAGTGGACCTCTAAGGTTCTTTCCATCCCAAACCAATCTAGGATTCCATGGTAACATGCACACACAGGCAGAGAAGGGCAGATACACTTAGGGGAACACACCCATGTTCCTCTCCAGCTCCACGTCATAACTCAGCAATTTAAAAGGCACGTTGGGCTAAACACGTGCATGGATCCAGCTGGATCCTCTCACTGATCCTTTTCTCACAAGGATACAGGAGAGTCTTCAGCTGTGGTGAAACTAACCCAGGGAACCATGTCATGCACACACCATATAATGATTGTCTTCTGAGGAGGGAAATTCTGCTGGTATACAGACAGCACAAAAATGTCAACATTTCCAAGTCCTTTCTCTCCTAAATCTCATTAGTTTCTCCCTCTTAGTCTTCAGCATCGAATTTCTGGTATACATCCTCATCTTGAATTGAGAAATACTTTGCAAGAAGAAATAGTGAAAACAAATCTCTAAAGCGATGAATGACAATAAAAAGGAATGTTTTTCACCTGGTATGTTAATGATTGGACAGGAGTGGAAGTACTGAGAGAAAAGCTCAGCATTCAGGGTGGCACTCATCAGTATAATGCGCAGGTCTGGCCTCTGAACCATTATATCCTTCAAAACCAGCAGCAGGAAGTCACTGAAGAAAACAGGCAAAAGAACATTTGAATGTTTTCAGCATTAACTTTCAGACTATTTTTCTCCTTTTCTGTCCACCTTCCTGGTGTTTTCAACAGCACAGCAACACCATCACAGAAACATGAGCTTGTTGGAATGGTCTAGTGAAAAGCAGTCTGCAAATCTGACTATCTTCTGGTTGTCCCTTACTGGAGTGGCAGGATTACTTAGCAAAACCATTTAAACAAAAAGTTTTATAAATGACTTACATTAATGACAGCACAAGAACATCAGATAAGAAATTAACTCAAAGTAACAGATGAGTCCTTATTACTCCTCTTCTTTGCTGGAAGAGTTACTCAAACTTACCCTCTCTTCCCTGCTCACTGTATTTTTCCCTCTATATTTATAGCTTTTGTGGCATGAGTAGAAGACTGGCTTGAAGTGATTTAAATAAGAAGAAGAGGAATCCTTGAGAAACACAATCACTTTTAAGTGGCTAAAATACCACCTGAGCTTCAGAATAATGGGTAAGAGACAAAGCCTCTTAGAAACCCACTGCACTGCAGTGTTAGACAAGGAAAGCAAAGAAAAGGATGCTTGCCACTTAATTTACAGAGATACTGACAGACATTATCTTTTGTCTGTGATCAGCAGGTAAGTGAGGTAAAACTGCAGGAGGCTAGAGCAGGATAGGATGAGTCTAGTAAAATCTACAGACTGGAAGGAAATGTGAGCATTTGTCCCTTGCTCTGCTGAAGCCTGCATCAGGGAAAAAAATCCCCAAAAGGCATGTGAAGAATTATGGTATTTGATAAAAGCTGAAACAAGGAAACTGTAAGAAACAGACAGCTTTGGTTAAAAAGTTACTTAACCCTCCAGCCCTATCCAAAACCTCTTTGCAACACTGCTGCAATGCTGAGGTTGCTTTGCAGGCACAGCAATTTCTGAGAGATGTGCTTTCTCACAAGCTGCTGCAGCACTATTTCCCACTGCCCAAAGACAAGAACCCAAACCCAGCCTCCCTCCACCATCCCATACCACTGCCACAGGATCAGCTACTTGCACCTTAGCCACACTTGACTACCTTTCTTCATTTTGCTTACAGGATAAGAGATTATTTACCTTTCTTCTGTTCTTTCGTGAACTTCATCAACAATGACATGAGTGACTCCCTGCAAAGTCAGATCTCCTTCCAGCCTTCTCAACAGCACACCAGTAGTGCAGTACAAAAGCCTGGTAGCTGAGGACTTGAAGGGTAAGACAAAGCATTCAGTTGACTCTGGGCAAATTAACACAGTGCAAAGAGAGAGGGAACTGATGTAAAGCATTTGTTTTCAGCTCAGTGCCAGGTTTGACTGAGAGGGAACAAGCAAGCCCTGCTGGAGATGGATTTTCATTTCTTGACTGGCACTGACAACACCCGCTTCTTACCAAGGAGCATTGCTACCTATCAAAAAATATGAACTGCTTTTCCTGTGGACAGTGTTTTCTGATAAACAACACAGATCTCTCTTCCTAGGAAGACTTGGTGAGTCTCTTTTTTAGCATACTTCTTGGAACAAGCAATCAGCTGCAACACAGACAAAACTTCACTTCCAACACAGCAGTTTCTGTCTGGTTGTAGCTGCACCCTTCAGTTTCCACTTGGGAGACACATGGAAATGGCAACAGGCAGAAGAACAGCCAGTAGCCTTCCAAAGGACAGCAGGATTACTCACATTACTCCCCTTCACCTGGCTCAACAGAAAGCAAACCCGTGAGACACAGCACTGCACTCTCTGCAAAGTGAACTGTGCAACTTGAGATGAAATAAAATACAGAACATGTTTCATAATATTTTATAAATACAGATGACACAAACTTGCTTATCTCACTGCATGGCAGGTTTAGGGCAGAGATTCTGTACACTAGGAAAGCATTAAGCACATTTCAGTAGGAGTAAATGAAAACCAGCAAGAAAAGCATGTGTACCTTTACACTTTCCAGACGGATCTGATATCCAACAGTGAGTCCAACCCTTTCTGTTCTTTCCTTGGCTACACGTTCAGCCACAGAAATGGCAGAGATCCTGCGAGGCTGAGTGCAGATGATGTTTGCAACTCTGTTTGGAGAGCCTTGCAATGAAGCATCCAAGATGAACTGAGGAATCTGAGTGGTTTTCCCACATCTGCACAACAAAATCAGGAATTAATTAAAAACCCCACAAATGTAATATCTTCCACCCACATAAATTGACTGCATTCCACTGGAAATTTGTTTTGTTTCATTATGTGATCCGTCACATGAAGTTCACCTAGGACTGCTGTCACTGGTTACGCTGGTCACAGATGAGCCACCACCCCAACCTTCCCAGAACATGGATCACATTTCATGTTATTCTGTGTATACTTTGATACATAAAGTCTGTATCTGCAATCACACTCTTACCCTGTCATGCCACTCACAACAAGAACTTGGTGACTCTCAAGCAAACCCAGAATGTTTTCTCTCTCTTGCCATGCAGGGAGCTTCTGTCTTTCATACAGCATGGACTGAAAGTGCCTGGAAGACTGATGGACAAAGACAGCACAGCAGTAAGAACACCACTGGAATGGAATAGAACCATCTGAAACAACAGCTTGTCTCTTAAATATTTATTTCCCTAAAGTAAGCAACAAATCTACGTTCTGCACATTGTACCTTTTTCTGCCGAAACTGTGCGCAGATTTTAACATTTTCGTTATACAGAGACTTGGCCTGCGCATCATACTTTTTGGAAAGCTTCTTCTTCAAGTGCACATAACTCTCATTCTCCACAACAACTTGCTCAGGCTCTTCCTCCTCCTCTTCTGCCACCACCTCTTCTTCCTGAGGCTCTGACACTGTTGAGGCTTGAGACAGAGAGTGTACAGTTAAATAGTGTTATTACTAAGGAACGGGCAGTGAAGGAAAGACAGACATGTTCCAGCAGCATTCCCAACAAAGAACCTTGTTAGACGGGACCCGAGGGTCCAAGGACTGTTTCTGACATGCATTTAGTTCAACACCACCAGCAAACCTCCCCTCACCTCACCAATCACCCACAACTTCTCCAGCTCCATCCACTTGTCCCTACCCCTGCACCAGGGTCTGGGTGGCCACACAGGTGATTTGCCTTCCTGCACATTTTCCATGTGCCTCAGCTCAATTCTCCAATACACAACCATTTCTCTACAGTACAAAATGCTTAAATGTTAAGGTAGTTCTAATTAATTAAGTGTTAAGTCACTGCCAAATACTTTTAAACCAAAGCTGAAACTGGACCAGGTACTTCAGTGCCTTTGCCTATCAAATGCAGCATGATTTGCTCAGACTGTCAGCCAGCCCCTGAAAGTTTTAAGGCAACCAAAACTTATTTTACAGCATAGGGAATAACTAAAGAAAATTATTTGGGATCTCAGTTTCTGAAACAAAGCTGTCTTTCTGCAGAGGTGTTCAAAAAATGGAATACTCTGTCTTACTGTAGCAAAAACACAGCTTGTCACTATTTAAGAGCTCTACAACTCAATGCAGTTGTTCTTGAACACTGTCTTTAAAAAAGCTTGCCTTAGATAAAAGTAGTTTTGGAATTGAGAGCTGGAAAGTCACCCTGCCACAAGTGACACAGACTCAACTCTCCCTCTGTGAAATCAACCTGTCTGCACCAGCATAAATAGAAAGCAATGATATCTTGAACAACATTCTATAACCACTTTCCACATTTGCTCAGCCTTAAATCCACCTTTGTAAGTGAATTTTGAGGAGCTGCTGGTAATTTTAAGTAATCTAAAAAAAGAGGTTTCTGAATTGATGAGTCGCAGATGCAGCAAAGCTTGCAAACAACCTTCCCTGTTCCCTTCCAAGCACATTTCTCTGGTGCATTCTGCAGCTCACATCTCTCAGTGCTGTCCATGGATTGTTTGGCAATGGGCAGCACTCACTCTGCCAAACCAAACTCTGTGCTCCTTGAACTCAGTTCTGGCCAGCACAAAACCTCTCTGCTGCAGCTTGGTTACAGAAGGAACTTCCTGAGGCACAGACAGATCATGGATCTGGCTCACCACATGACTTCAATCTCCAGAAATAGATTTGGAACAGATGGCTGAACTGGGGGCTCTGCCTTCCCTCTCTTTTTTTCTTTTAAATCTTTCTGACTGTTCTTAGCCCAGAAACCATAAAGGAGATTTGGTGTACCTTCAGCCTGTTGATTTGAAGCAGGTGCACTCTCTGCCTGTGGCTTTACAGGAGGTGCTGCCAGCAGGGAGACAGGAGGAACACTGAACTTGTGTTGAGTATTGCTCAGGAGCTCGCTGATCTCGTGTTCATCTTCTAAACAAGTCACCAAGGTGTACACCACTGGCTCAAGAGACTCTGCAGCTGCCAAGGCCTTTCCAAAGAGGAATTCAGCAATGTGCAGACGACAAGCAAGAGGCAGATTCTCATCAGTGGAGTAAAATGCCACAAGAGGTGCCTGAAGTGGATACTTGTTCTCGTCAGGAAATCTTACTTCAAGTTCATATATGGGACCATCACTATGTCTGAGATGAGCATCGTCTACAGAGTTCTTGGATGTGTTTAGTGGATGGTTTGGAGGGAATTCATGTCTAAATCTGCATTTTGAACCAAACCTGCAGCCTCCTTGGAGGTAAAATTTACATATTTCCTTTGAAGTCTGTTTTGCTGTGTCCCTTGTACTTTTTTGTTTAGATTTACTGAACCTGTGTGTTAGGTAGTCCAATTCCAAACTAAAAGTCCAAACACGATTTTTAATCCTTTCTACAAATTTCTCTCCATAAATTGACTGGAGGGCAAAAGCTTCTTCTTGTCTCTGCTCTAAACATTCCTCTTGACTGGCTTCAGCAGCAGCTGCAGAAACCTGCATCTTCTCTCCATACCTTTCGGAGAAGCACTGCAGTAGCAAATACTCCAATGATGCCCCAATATTACCATTGCAGGATCTCAGCACTGCCCTACAGCGCTCACAGTCAAAGCCATACCTGCACCAAGAGAGAGCAAACGGAGCAGCAAGTGAGTGGGAGGCTCGTATGAAGGAAAATAACCACAGATCTGCTTGATCAGCCTCACAGTGAGGGAGCGTGCATGGCACTGCCTCACACCTCAGAATGTAGCACTTAATAGTTTCAGGGTTAGATTTCCCCACTCAGCTACAGAAATTAAACTCTTCAGAAAAAGCTGTCACATACAAAATGCTCCCAAACCACGCAGAAGTACTGAATGATTATTAATGTCTGAGCAAAATGGATGAAGAACACAAGGAGGGCTTAGAGAGTATTGAGACAAGGATCTACCTCTTCACGATACAATTATTCACTAAAGCATCACCTGGAGAGTTTGTTCACAGCAAATGGAGACACTTCACTGTCTACAATTCTGTGCTCAGCTGGCTCAGCAGACAACCTTGGCATTACATCAGAAGCTTCCTGTTCTGTTGACCAGCACTGCTCATCATCGAGGTAATCAGGCTCGTCATCATCTTCTCCAGCTACACTGATAAAAAGAGTTATCAAGTTAAAATGAAACAAAATTAAAATATAGAGTAGACATAAAACTCTGCATCTGCAGTTTTAAATCCTTCATTTAAATGGCAGATTTGGCTACCCCTTTCCCAGTGTTAATACTGTAGAAGAACAAAGCAGAGTCAAAACCATAGGATTTGAGATATACTTAAAAGTTAAGGGAAAAAATACTGTTTCCTTTTCTAACAGTATGCCTGCTAAAGCATGCTCATGTAGAGAAGCTGGAAGCAGTGCCTCCATTTAAACTAACTCTGATTCAGGTGTCAGCTCCTGCCCTTGCAGCTCTTGAAGGAGCTCTTTCACTCTTCTCTGGTTCTCTGATGTCATGTGTATGGTCTGCAGAGGCATTCTTGCTTCAGATCTCTGCTTCGTTTGCCCTCCTCTTCTGGCAGGGGCACTTGATCTGAAAATTAAAATAGGACATAACCATGAGTTATCTGCCTGGCTCAAATGTTAGGGCCCAAACCTGTAATTCAAAACAGGAAAATCAAAATAATAGAAATCCTTCACCTAAGGATTATTCAGGTGAATTTACTCTTATGTGACCAGGATTTGTGAGTCTTTATCTGCACACACATGTGCATACATGTATTGTATCCTGTGTTGAATCCAAAATGATTTACTGAACACTTTGCTAGGTAAAGCTGTTCTTAGACTACAATACAACCACATGTTTCTAAGCTAGATGGGTCAGAACACACACTGGATACTAAAATAATTCTAAACTGATGATTTTCCATGGCCCAGCTTCTGTTGTGTAATATACAAATATTAAATATCCTGTGTTTATTAATGTGTTCTGACCAAAAGTGTCCTGAAATTACTTTATCACCAAAGAAGAAAATCAGAGGTTATAATCTTTAAAAAATAAAACATTTTCCTAGGTATCAAATCCATAAAACATTAATAAAAACAGACGTGTAAAAACTGCTTCATACTGAAACACTTCCATCACCCTTTCACTCTTCTCTATATTCAAACATATCCAGAAACCAGTCCCAAATGTCTATGTACGTCAACATCCAAAAAGTATCTCAAATGGCCCAAAGTATTGCAAACAACCCCCAAGTATCCCAGACACCATTATGCCAAACCAACAGAAATACCTGGATTCTAGCCTTGGTTCCTCAAAGAGACAAAAATCATCTCCATCGTCCCAAATTTTGGTTGAACATTTCCTACTTCCACCCAGCTGAGGCTTGTTTGAATGGCCACTGCTGCCTCCTCGTCTTCCACCGCCTCCTCTCCCTCGTCCTCCTCCTCTGTTGGGCTTTCCTTTTTTCCTTGCTAACCAACTCATGTTTCCTTAGGGAAGAAGAGGATAAAACAGTCCTTAGTTGTGATTAAGACCATTGTGTACGTCTGAGCAGACAACCAACTCATGTTTCCTTAGGGAAGAAGAGGATAAAACAGTCCTTAGTTGTGTAGGTGATTAAGACCATTGTGTATGTCTGAGCAGACGTTATTTGTTTTTCTATGTGACAAGGCACCCTCTCAAACCACTGTTGATTATCTGCATGTTGGTGTGTCTGTATGCACCTGGAGCAAAAAATATTCTTCTGGAACATTGTTTAGTGAGTTCTGTGGCTTTAGAAAATAATATTCCTCAGCCAAAAGCTGCAAGTTTGGCAAAACTCTGCCAAAAGCATGCCTAACCTGGGAACCCCAGTTCTGCCACTCTGATGGAACCTCTTGGATGCAGAAGTCCACAGAACAAACCTTCAAGGGAAATTTCGCAGAAGAAAGGAGCTTCTGCCCCATCACTTTTTAACTCGGCAGCTTGCAGGGCTGATACTAAAAGGTGGAAGGGGAGCTAAAGCCCAAGACACAATGGCTTTTTTCACATTATCTCACAGTGTCTCCATTCTGCAGGGAGCTGCCCAGGCTGCGGGGCCTGGTCAGGGGAGTGACCGGACTTGTCCTGGCAAACAGGCGGCCTTCCCCTTCCCTCAGCAGTGTCCTTCCCAGCACTGACAGCCGTCAGGGCTGCCCAACATCAACACATCCTCCTGCTAACGGGGAGCTATTGCAGGGGACAGGTGAGCAGCTGTGAGCAATCCCGCAGGAATTTATTCCCTGGATCTTTCCAGTGGCACCTCCACAGCCGGGACACGACCTGATGCGCCGTGCACAAGTAACAGCCCAAACGAGGGCTTGGGAAAGAAGCAAGCTCCCCTTTTTGTGGCCGCCCTTTCCACTCCAGCTCCACAGGGGCTGGACAGCAGCTCACGGCCAAGCTGACCCCGCCCGGGGCAGTCTGGCAGAAGGGAGGGAGAAGGGAGACCACGGCAGGAGGGAGACCACGGCAGGTACCCCGCGGCCTCTGTCACACAGGGTTCTGTCTCCTTCCTCTCAGCTCAGAGCACAGAGCCCCGGGCACGGAGCAACTCCGCCCTTCCCCATGGCACCTTCCCCTCCACGGCTGTCTGGGGACCCTCAATCCTCTCCCAGCCCCCCGCTCCCCTGCCCACCTCCCCTCAGCTCCTCTCAGGGAGAGCGGCTCTCCCCTCGCAGAGCCCCCGCGCACGCCCTGACCCTCCAACCCGCTCTCCGCGGAACCATGACCCCCTCGGCAGCTCCACCACTCCTTTTCCCCAGTGTTCCCACCTCTCTGCCCGGTACCTCCTGGACTCCCCGATCCGGATCCGCGGCGTTTCCTTCCGGGCCACGGCACCTCCGCCCGCCCCGTCCCGCCCCGCTCCTGCCGCCCCGCCCCGCTCCCCGCACACCGCTGGGAATTGCGTGTGGCTTTAGGCTGCCGTGCGTTTGGATGTCTCTGTGTGTGTGGCTGTGACACTGACACCGGCTGTTTGTTTTTCAGCAGGCATGCTGGTTTTTAAAGTATCTCTCGTGTTCCCGAGTGAAGACGGGAAGGGTGCTTGAAAATCTCGGTGGGTGCTCGCTGCACCAGCCCACAAGTTCCTGAGGGAGCTGGGCGGGCTCGGCCTGGAGAAAAGGAGGCTCGGGGGGTCTTTGCCACTCTCTGCGCAGGAGCAGCCAGGTGGGGGTCAGCCTCTTCTCCCAGGTTCCAAGTGACAGGATGAGAGGAAACGGCATCAAGTTGTGCCAGGCAAGGTTTAGATTGCCTATTAGGAAACGTGTTCATGGAAAGGGTGGGACAGGCAGGCCAGGAAGCACCATCCTTGGAAACGTTAACCCTGGGATGTGGCACTTGGGGACGGCCATGGGTTGTTGGTGGGCCTGGCTGCGTGCTGTACTCAGTGATCGTGGAGGTCTTCAATCTTCACTATAAAACTCCGTGTGTGGGACTAAAAGGGAGCAAAGTGGTACCAGTTTCAGAGTGAGGGTGACATAAGTGACAAGAGGCCCCGAAGCTGTGTCACTGAGGTGGGAAGGCCTCTCTGCAGATCCCTGCACCCACAGGGTCACCCATGACAGCTGACCTGTGGCACATGCTGTTGGGTCGTGACTCTGTGGATGGAGACTCCACAACCCCTCCAGGCAACCTGTATCAGGTTGGAGTTTAAAGAAAAAAACTACCACAAAAAATAAAAAGAAAATTTACACACTGGTTTGGCTGTATAAGAACCACCACAGCCCCCAGCCCAGAGACAACACCTGCCACGAGGGTGTTTCCTCAGGGTCCTTCTGCAGATGGTGGCCACAGCCACCACTCTGATGGTCCATTTGGGTCTGCTCTGCCCCATAAAGGCTCCCCACCACCCCCACAAGGGGAAGAATGGTTCACAGCAATGCTGCTGACTCACGTTCTGTGCCACTGGGCTTATGTGCTCCATGGACCCACCTCTGGGAACAGCCTGTTCACAGGTGATGGAGTCAGCTCTGGGACTGGGAGAAGTGGCTCTCTACAAATGCATTGCATGATCTCATGGGGTTTTGCCTCTCAGATGCCTTCTTGTCTTGAAGTGAAAATACTTCTATTCTTATATACACCATTCTCATTTTCTAGAGGGGAACTGCAAAAAGACGTCTGAGTATTTGCTTGAGGGGAACAGTCAATTTTGTTAAATTTTCTTTGCTTCTGAAATAGCCAGCTTAAAAAAACAAACAAACAAACAAAAAACCCAACCAAACAAAAAACAACCAAACAAAAAACACCAAAAAACCCCTAAACCTAATCAACAACAAAACTAAACCAAACCAAACACACACACACACATTACTCTGTCCTCTGTCCCTAGACCTTGACTTCATAGGTAGCAGCATCTTCCAGAGAGCTTCTGTTAATTTAGGAGCCTGTCCTTTCAGCTCCTTTGCTGGGGCTCCACATTTATCTCTGCTGCACAGCAATTATACTGATTTAGGCTGTGCAGTTTCACATTTCACATTTTCTGCCTGGAGGATATCTTTGAAGCAGATCTTTGTCTTTCAGGGAGAAATTAGTCTGCCTTTTATCACTGTGCCTCCTCCTTTTTGTCTCCCTGTTCTTATGCTTCAGAGCAGTGGAGGACTGCCCTGACAGCCCTGCTCTTGGATTACCTGCATTCTCCACATGCTCCCTTTGGAGCAAAGAGCCCTCCAGTGAAGGGCTGATCCTCCTTAGGGAAGAAATGGAGCAAGTGTGGAGCACTGCTGCTCCCCACCTTCCAAGCGCTTATTTACTTTTACTCAAAAGAAAATTTTTCATCATCTAGCAAGAAACAGAAAATACTGAGGTGCTGGTTTGCGCTGCTGCTCCCCTGCCATGGCTACTCTGGCAACCTTGCCCTTGGTCCCTAGGAAAGCTAGGGTGTCAACAGGTAGGGAGGAGCTGGTCCTGTTTCCCTGTCCCCAGCTGGAGGTTGTCATTTTTGGAGCCACAGGAGGTGCTTTGGATCCTCTGAGCCTGGCAGAGCAGCACGGCCACACCAGCCAGCGCCCGGCCCCGCGTGGCCCCGCTGCCGTCACTTCCCAGGGCTCCCTCCCCAGCCCTGTGCAATGCTAATTAAAAAGTCAGAAATTCTGCAACGCCTTCTTCCAAGTGCACAGTCCTGGTTTTTGCATGGGCACACGAGGATGTGACCCGAAGATTATATAATTAGAAGGCTTTTGTTATGCTTGCATTTCAAATCAGTGATTAGCATGTGACAGTCCCATCTTGGGAAACGGCAAGCCACCATTGCTCTCCTCTCTCTCTCTCTCCTTTCTTGCACAGTGCTAATTCCCAACTCTAGCAACCACCAGTGCTGAAGGATCTTCAAATAGCCTCGGGTAAGTTTAAAATGTACTCGGCTTGGGATGAAGAGTGGGGTTAATTATGCTGTTTTTCATATTATGGATAAAGCTAGAGCCATAACTAATTATATTGTGTGTGCAGCACATAAAATGATATTTAAAGTGTTTTGCATCTTCAGTGCCCATAGTTATTTTCAGCTGTTTTCTTCTAAGATTCTGAATGGAGATCTAGCTTCTTAGTGTGCTGGACAATCTTGTTAGGCTGCATTTATAGTGAGGTTTCTAAAATAGTTTAAAAAGGCTTTTTTTTTTCTCTCACCATTTACAAGCTAAGTTGAAGTATCATGCTGAATTGACTTATTTGGATGACAGCTGCATTAGAGTTAGTTGGACACAAAGTGCAAGAGTGACGAGAGTAAATAACTGATTTTTTGTTCTCTTTAGAGGACTGGGGGTTGTTCTCCAAGTGGGATATTTAAAACAGCCAGCAATGTCAGCCAGCAGCATTGAGACAGTCACCAGGAAGATCCCAAGCATTTATTTAGGAAAACTGTGGATGCTTAATAACTGAAGCAGCAAAAGTGCACTTGAATTCCTGCACTGTTACCCATGTCATAAATTCAGAAGCATAATGAGGCAGGAAGCCAGACAAACAGTAACAGTTCTGCTCCAAGGCTAGGCTGTGAACGCTTTACTGAACCCTGCCTGCTTGCATGCTGAAGCTTGGTGTAGTCCCTCAGTGTTTTTGATCTGTGATCCTCTGCACAGCTGATTCTCTGCCCCAGTTGTGCCATTCCATGTGGAGGGAGCGCTGGGAGGGGGAGCATGGTCTCACAGTTCAGGCTGCAGGACCTGCCTCCCCTCTCTGCACCGTGCATGGCTTTGTGCAGGAACCCCAGTCCTGTGCTGCCTCAAGGGCACAACTCACTGGGACCTCATCCATCCATCCATCCATCCATCCATCCATCCATCCATCCATCCATCCATCCATCCATCCATCCATCCATCCATCCATCCCTTCTCCCTCAGGGATCTCATGGGAAGTGGGTGCTGGGCCCAGACTCTGTTAACAGGTTGGCTGCAGTGCCAGCTGCTTGTGCAAGGCACCAGGGCAGGGTTCTTTGCATGGCAATGATCACAAACAGCAGAAGTGCTTTGGTTCCAGCAGATTTGGCTGCTGGAGGGGAGATAGAAACAAAAGGGAAAATACATATTTTTGCCACGATGGCTTTAACACCTTCAAATTATTCTCTGGGCTTTGCTCTGGAGAAATTATTCTGACTTGATGAGAACTGCAGGAGTGTAAATGAGTTTTAGTGCTCAGCTCTGAAGAAACAAGCATGTCTTTGCCATTTCTTGTCCCTAAAGCAGGAGACCTGGGCTTGAATGGCAGGCCAAGACAGCCTGGGAATGGCTCCATGTGGCTGGGTACTGAGCCTGGCCAGTGGGGAGCTTGCAGAGGAGCAATAACATCTCCTTGTTGATGAGGGAACTACCCTGTGGTGGCTGGCATGTGAGACAAACCTTGGAATTGCCACAGGTGGAGGCCTGGTAGTGGTTTGGGAAAGGAGCTTCATGGAGGGCTTGCACTTGCTGCTGATGTGCACATGGAATCATGCATGTGTGTACAGGGAGGGACTTGCTCAGAACTGAGACAAAAACATGAAGGGGGGAATCCTCTCCAGCTTTTAACTGCCTCGAGGGGGCTGGAAAAGATCGAGTCCAGAATCTTCCCAGAGGTGCACAGTGAAAGGCACTGGGTGCAAGCTTCAGCTAAGGGGAACCCTGACTGGATGTAAGGAAAAATATTCTTTAGGGTACTGGAGGGCCCAGAGGGGCTGTGAAGACTCCAGTGTGGGAACTGTCCAGACCAGAGCTGGACTGAGTCCTGAGGAAGTTTGACATTACTCTTGATTTGAGCAGGAAGTTGAACTAGAGCCATACAAGAGCTCCTGCTCACCTTGATTCTGTTGTGAGTTTAGGACTTGTCCACTGCCAGCAGAGGCATGGTTTGACTAAGCAGCCCCCATCCAGGGTCTTAGGGCCAAAAACCAATCCTATTTTCCAACCCATTTTTGCACCCTTTAGGCACAAGCCAGACACTGTTCAGCCAGCTCAGGGTCCCTGAAATCCTTGTCCCTGGTGAGGACAGCACTAACAGCTTCCCCACCCATAGCTGGGGGGAATAGAGGACAAACCTTCACTGCAAACCAGGGCAAGGCTCATGTTCTGTTCCAGTAATGAGGAAGGACTGATTAGTTTTGCTTCTTATATTCAGCAATTCAGGAGAACCAGGGAGAGAGAGGCAATGTTACATATTCACCAAGTACAGCAGTGAGCCCTAAATTCTGGAAAGTAGCTAATGTTAATGCAATTATTTAACATAGCAAAGAACCAAGGGGTAACTCAGGAAATTGCAGGCTGCAGATAGAGGACACACAAAGACAGTTACTCTGGTAAAACAGGTAAGATTTTCTGGACCCACTTAACCAAGGTCAACCTACTTTGCAGTGCAGTCAGATAGCAAAACTCCTGGTTTGCCTGGAGCAGGAGGGGATGGTGGCATCCCCGGTGTCCCAGTTTCAAAGACTCACTCTGAGCTCTGCAGAGGACACAGACTGTGCTTAAACATGTCCTTAATAGAATAGGCAAAAAATATGCAAAAATGAAATAAATTCATTTCCAGCAAAATGCTCTTTTGTTTTCAGTGAAAACAGAGGAGGTTCATGTTTCTTACATATCTGTTTTGTCTTTCCCACTTGTTCCTCTTCCCCCAGCATTGAAAAAGCAATTCTGAATTTTAAAACCAGTTCTCTGTTAAGCACACTAGTCCTAGTTCAACACCCCAGTCTCAGGAATTTTCTATGGTGCTCTTTTACAAATAAGTTTATTTTTTCATTAACCCTCAATCTTAAGACGATGTTTAACCTCATGTCCCTCCAGTGCTCTGCTGGAAGCCTTTCAGTTCACACCAGACCCTCCAGCAAGAGGCCAACTGGGTATTCTGTGGCACTGGTAGTGTCACCACTCTCCTCTCCTGGAAATTCCACACTCAAAAAGCTCTCAGGTTTAATGTGTGGGGCCCAAAGCTACACTGCTGACTGCACCAGAAGCACCTGCTTCTGCTCTGATTTCCAGTAGCCACACAGGACTCTTGCATATTTTGCAGTTCTCCCATCTATTTAATGCTCTGTGCCTTCCTCTGTGCCTGCTTCCCTGAACACATCACCCCAGACCTCTCTGAAGCACCTTGGCAGAGCTGTGCCAGCAGAGCTCTGTGCCATAATTCTGCTGGCCACTCTCCAGTCCCGTTAGCAAAGCCAAGGATGACTCACATCAGCCTTCTGCACAGCTGTGTCCAACAGGAATGGAGGTAGCAGGTTATTCCAGAGTCCTAAATCACATCTGGTTTCCTAGTGAGGCTGGACAAAAGCAGACCTGACTCAAACCCTGGGAAAGGGAAGTGTGGATGTGTGACAGGGCCCATGTTGATAAGAGAAGTGTGAGCGGGTACAATCTATTTTTCCCTGTCTCTGCCCATGTCATTAATCAGGCATCAAGGTCCTAATCCCAACAGCAGATGAATGATGAGGTGCATTACCACAGGACTGGCTTGGGCACAGCCTCATGCCCTGTTGTCCCTGGTTCCCACAGAGGCCACACTCTGCACACCGAGGTGTCTTGCAGCGTTCCTGTGTCTCAGTCAGGGAGGCAGTGGACAGAGAAAGCAGGATAAGTGTCTCCTAAAGTGCTGCAGCATTCTGAAGGCAGTATTTTTGTGGCCCAAACACAGGTCTGAAGCAGATTTTGGGTGACTGGTTGCATAGCAAAAAACTGACTCTTGGATGCAGAACACTCGTGCAAGGTGTTCATGTGCTGTTCACACTACAACATATTTTGATTCAGTGTTCATACAGGAAGTATCTTGCTGAGAAAACAGTCTCTGTGGGACTACATAGAACCTTTTAGTCACCTGTCCATGGAAGCACAGATGGCCTTGGGCTGGGAGGGAAGTGTTTGTACCAGCATCCACTCTGTGGAGGCACTGTGAACACAAACAGATCTTTAGGATGCTTCATTATCTCTCAAATCCCTCCTCCTCTCTCTGTTGTCTGAACTTCGAGCAGCTCTGCTCAATAAACCCTTTCTGCATCTTTCTGCACTCAGGGTTCAGATCAGCTGACCCACCCCAGGGCTCACATGTGGGCAGCTCTAAGCCATGGGATGTTCCCAGTGACCAGCCAGAGCCCTCCAGAGTGAGGACAGGAGTCCCTGCGAGGACGCACACCCCATAGCAGCCATGGACACAAACAAACACGAAGGTAAAGCATCCTCTTATTTCACTTCTTGCTAGTATGAAAGACAGCAAGACAGAAATATGCAATCATAGGAGCTGTCTGCTGGCCACCAGCCAGGCCCCTGAGAGCACCTCTCAACCATAGCAGCTGTGGGCAAATGTTCAGTACTTTCAGTTCTTAGAAATATCTGGGGGTTGACATTTTTATTTCTTATTTTAGAACCAACTCCCTCTCCTCTCTGGAAAATACTCCTGAGACATATGTAATGTCCAATGTGGGAAGTCATTCCTTTTCTTGCCTTGTGCCCCATTTCTGCCTTAGGATGTAGAGAGACTTCTGACTGTCCAAAGCTGTGTTTTATGTGAGGGTGCTCTGATGAGGATCTGCTTCTCTCCCCCATGTGCTTTGTAGAGAGGGGTTCTTGTTTGTATCGGTGCCACAACACAGATATCTGCACCAATCCCAATCTTGCAAGCACCAAGATGTATCCAGGCCACATTGCTTGCATACAATCAGTTCTTGCTAAGGTTGGCTGCATTCTAGAAAGTCTGCAAAGCTCAAATCCAGGGTTTTAGTGGTTACTGACTTCTTTCAGAGGAATGTGGTACTTGCTTTCCACCCCAAACCCCTTGCATAGTGTTTTGCCTTGCCACCTCAGAGGCACTGTGTCCATATGGCGAGGAACTCTTGGAAGTATGAGCAGGGGGAGCAGCTCTAGGAGTGTCCACAGCTGTCAGCTCAGGAGAGAGACTGGACCACCTCTTTCCCTCTTAAAATGTGCTTGGTGGTGCCACTATTCATGGCATAGTTACCAGAAAATTTAATTTCTCTATTATTATTATGATTATTCTAATTTGATTAAATTAGGTCTGTGTACCTAGGCCCTTACACTACAGCAGGCTGAAAAGGAAATTAACTCAGGGATTTTTTCCAATTAATTGTTATGCCCTCATGGGCTGCAGATGTTCACTGCAGAAACTGGGAGATCCACAAAGTCCCTTGTTTCCCACAGTGAGACTGTGAGTAGCCTCCTCTGTTTCAGCTCTTTGCAGTGACTTTATAGAAATGATCAGGGTTTTGACTGGTATATTCAGAGAGTAGTGGAAGTAAAGTCACAGTAGCAGTGATCCTCTCCCCAATTCCAGTCTCGCTCAGGAGCAGTTCCTCATTTTTAGTATATCCAAGGACATTACAGACTGCTGCACAATCAAATCCACATGAAAGATCCCTACAGATCTCTGCAGAACATGGCTCAGGCCCTCTGTGTTATGTATCAGATTGAAAGACACAAAGAAAATTTGAGGAGGCTCTCCTTTGCTGTGCTATGCTTCTACCTGACACCTCCAGCCCTTCACATAGCTCTGCACTCAATACACCCACCCATGTTGTACAAAAAGCATCTCTTTGTCCTCCCAGCACCTGTTTGTGCTGTACTGTTAATTCAGAAACATGTCCTCTTGCTGTCTTTGAGTCAGTCCTTACTATCCCACAGCAAGAGCCCAACAGACCTGGCATGGGCCTCAGGTTCCATGATTCAGGAGAGTCACTGTACACATAGCCCCAGCTCCAGGCATCATGAGAAACTTCCAGCCAAAGGTCAGTTCCTAATTCATGTGGTTGCAGATAAAATCTGGAAAAAAAAAAGAACCAGAAAGGCCAAAGCTGAAGATGAAAACAACCTGTAATTTGAAAGTTGAAATGTGGGACTTGGTGCAGGCTGGCTGATGCGTTCTGACCCCAACCAGCTGGCAGTTTGGAGCCACAGTCACTTCTCCCAGTCAGCCTGCTGCTTCTTGTTTTCCCTAGGAGGAAGCATGAGAGGATATTCCCCAGAGGCTCAGTGTCTGACCCAGCTACTCAACCCCACAGCTGAGAGAGCCACTAGCACAGGCAGGAAGTGGCACATGGGCAGAGAGGAGCACACAGCCTCTCTGCCTCTCCTTTCTGCAATTCATTGGGGAATTTGCTCAAGTTGCTCTGAATCAGGACAAATCAGAGAGCCACTAGCACAGGCAGGAAGTGGCACATGGGCAGAGAGGAGCACACAGCCTCTCTGCCTCTCCCTTCTGCAATTCACTGGGGAATTTCTCAAGTTGCTCTGAATCAGGACAAATTCTAGAGACCAGAACAGGGCCATTTCATAGGTGTCCTTGCTGGTAACCCACATTCCCCCTCAGGGGTAAAGAAAATCAGAATGGAGCTTTGCCTTGTATAGCTCTGACTTCCAGGCTTCAACTTTCCACTGGCTGACTGCAGAGTCCTCCCTGCATGCTTTTCCAGCTGCTGCAAGACTGCATTTCTGTGGTCTTAAAGGTCCAGGTTGGAAAAGCATCAAGCATCTGTAGCCAGCATGGAAAGAAGGAGCTTGGCTTCCCCTGGAGCTGGGCATGGGGTTAATGTCATGTCTGTGACTTAACAGCAGAGATGAGTGAGGTAAATCCTTGGAGGCAAGAGAAAACCCATCTTGTGAAGTGGCATTCCCAAGAGGAGGCAATCCAGATGACGAACAGAGTAGCCTGGTGTTTTCTAGGAGTGAGATCCAGCCAGGGAGCCTGATGGAGGGAATAACACCGTGGCCATTGGACTGCAATTGCCTCCAAGGGCAACGGCAGCACAGCCAGCAGAGATTTCTGTTGGACAACTGAAGGTTTCTGCACAAGACAGTTGGACTACGTGACCTTAAAAAGGTCCCTTGCAACTCAAATGATTCCATGATTCTAGGATTAATGCCTAGAGATAATGTCTCTGCAGTGTCCAAAATACTTCTGCAAAATAGATATAATAGATATAATAGATATAATCTCCTCCATCAGCTAAGTCTGTTTCAGCAATGTTAAGTTGTACAAGATCAACTGGGATCACTATACCACAAACCCCCAGGAATGACAAAACCAATGAAAAGGTGTAATTTTGGGAGGTTAGGAAATACATGATTACTGCTTGGATTGCATTGTGACAAAATAAAACTTCAAATATACAGATAAGGTATTTTGCCTTTTATGGAGGTAATAGAAATATGTACAGATATAGCAGAGAATAAAATTGAATGTTTCAGTAGAGAAACAGATCAGTAATGCTTTAGGACAAAAAAAAACAACCCTGTTACCTAAGGCTGGTTCACAGAACTATACTTCACAGGGAGCAATTTAGTCCTAATTGCACATAAAAGCTTTCTCACTTCCTTGTATGGATCAACTCTGGCCAGACAAAGGACAGCAAATAAGGTGAATTTAACATCTGAATTTAGGTGAGTCATTCCTATTTTATAATTGCAGTTTATTTTATAAATTATATGGCGTCCAGACCTCCTAAAGTGAGACTTGAGTCCTTTAAAACTGATTTGCTCCTCAAGAGGGACTTCAAACCCTCTGTTCCAGTTATTTATAGCAGCCATTATAAGTCATTTTAATTGACTGAAGTTCTTTATTCCCACAGGAGGGACTGAAAGTGTGCCTGTGAGTACCCCTGCAACACAGATTTCCCAGGTAAAGATGAGCAAAATGCCCTAAATAACTGCAAGAGTTTAAAGAGTTACTAATATATAAACAGTAGTTAAAAGCTAAATTAAGTTGAAGGAAAAATGTAGGCATTTACAAGAAACATGGCAACGAAAACGTGCACACTGCATGAATAAATATCACACATCTTGGGCCTCATCTTAAAAGACCTTTCAGTAAAATTTCTGTGCTCACAACTAGTTGTATTTAGACAGGTGATTTGTGAGCTCAGCTAATTAAGCAACTGACATCATTAGCACCAACTGGAGAATGTCAATTCACTGAGCTGGGGGGAGATTTCATGACTGAGCTTTGATGAGCTTTCAGCAAACCTGATGAACTGTCCCAGGAGCAATGATCTGTTGACTGACATGGGGCAGGGGTGCCTTATGCAGCTGGGGCCCAGGTCTTCTGTGGGGCTTTGGGTTATCCTGGCAGCCTCCCAGCTCCTCAGACCATGGGGTACTCTTGCCTGATAATCCAGAGCAGCCAGAGTGTTGAGTCTTTCTGCATGTCTTTGTCTGGCCTCCCAGCTAGAAGCCCTGTGATCAGTTCCTCCTGAGCTCTGTGCCTTGTCTTTGGGCTAACATTATTGCTGCAATTGGACACCACAGATGCTGTAAGCAAGGAGCCCAAGGAGTATCCATCCTGTAAGACAGTTTCAGCCTTTCCACAGTGGTGTTTCCCACTCATTTCCAGTCTGCAGGAAATGTGACAGAGCTTTAAGCACTTTAGTCCCTGGTCTGGTTCAATATGGAACCATAATCTGAGAGAGGAAACACACCCCTGAAGTGGAAATCAGGACTATTTGAGACCTCCCTTGTCACCATTGCAACACTAATGTCTGTAATTGCTTGCAAGCGCACCATGGCAAGTGGAGAAGGCACTGCTTTCCATGAACTATCCAGCACTTCTGTCATCTCATCCTCTTTTCCCATCCAGACAGCTCCCGGGGTCCAGCACAGTGCATCAACATGCACGTGGGACTGTGCTGGAAACACCATGCACACATGTTGCTTTCCAGCTGACACGTGGGTACCTTAATGAATCCTTACATGTCAGTCACCAGCTGGCTCTTCCCTTCTGCTTCAGCAAAGGCCCTGAGGACAGTGCAGTTGCCAAAAAGGACTGCACAGATGTGGAACAAGGGCTGATGAGTACTTGCAGCTCCCTTTAAGTCATTGTTCTCTTCTGTACTTACTCTGCTGCTCTGACTGTATTCTTACCATCCTTGCCTAGGAATATATATGCTGGATATACTCCTAGGACCAGCTTCTTTGCCACTGTAAATCACTGCAGCTCTGCTGCTTTCCTGCTATGAGGCACTGCAAGCCTTCCTAATGCTTGGCTGTAGGAGTGCTGCCCTTAAGCACAGGAGTTAGTAGCTGTTCTAAAAATTAGTTGTTTCCTGGGAAAAGCATGCATCATGCAACTCAGAAGAATCAGATCCAGGGCTTGTGTGTCAAACACTGGACTTTGTGCCAGATTGGTTTCAAGCAGTGTCCTCAGGCAGCCCTCCTTTAGAGACACAATGTCTATTTACTTCTTCAGACCAACCCCAAAAGATGTGCAGTGATGGACAGTAGATAAGCTGGGGAAGCACCACAGACAGTACTCCTTCATGGCCACAGAAGGTTTTGCTCTTTTCAAGGATGTATTTATAATAGCAGAATCGTTCTGTGCAATATTTCTTTATCATGAGCCTGTTTTCTACTGATTTTGACAGGCTTCAGCTCAAGGTCCCAGACAGCAGGTCCTGTTCTAGTGTAAGGACTTAGGCAGCTGCCACGGGTGCAGATGCAAATGGCCATCCCTGTGGAGACAGGGGCCTGGACAGCCTGGCCAGTGCTGGGGGAAACCTGTGGGGACACAGCTACTCAGAGGAGCAAGGGCTCCCTCTCATCCTTTCAGTGGCAGCCAGGACAGTGACCCAGCTCACCAAGGCTCTGCTGCCCTTTCCATCCCACTCCTTTCTTCCATAAACCATCCCCATCTGCTGTCCATAACCATCTTCCCTGGGTTGTCTCAAAGCTGAACACATCTTTAGGCTGCAAGGACCGCCGTTATCTTTTACAAATGTCTCAAATTGCTGGCACTCACCGAGAGAGGGGAGAGACTCTGAAGTTTTGCTGCTTCAGCTCCAGGAAGCAGCATCAGTCCTGTGCCCCCTTTGTGAACAGCATGGTTTTTCCACACAGAGCTGAAAAACATCAGGGCAGCAGGTGAAATAGGAGTCATGGGGCCCAAGAAAGACAACTACAGACACATGGCACTGGATGCCTCACTGCTTTGCTTTGTCAGGTTTGAGGGCCGTAGTCCAAAGGCAGATGGGTGCTGAAATCTGTACCTGGTACTAAATTATTTAGATGCCTAAATGCTTTTTTTGAACAGTTGTTGGACAGGTTCAAAGGACTCCCTATGACTGTGCAGATTCATTTATCCTCTAGGCATTAGTTCCATTTAAGTTATTGCTTCTTAAATTCCACAACTTAAATTACTTCTTTACTCCCATGAATAAGTGAGCCAGGGCAACACATTACAGTTTAACTGTTGCTGTATTACACAATCTGTCTTTTTTGGTATGTGTTGCACTTAGAAACTTTGGAAACACAGAGTTGGCTTGACTTTCCAGAGGGTCACAAACCTGTGAAGTACCTCTCTGGTCCTGTAGGCATAGGCCATCCCTGTGGAGACAGAGCCCTGTCACTTGGCCAAGACATGGGCAGGGCCTGATACCTCGATGGCTTCAATGTGTTTTAAATGGGATTTAAAGGATGGTTTTCTACAGCTTGCTTTTAGAAATGAGCTCAAACTAAATCCATAGCTACACCATGCTTGGCAAGAGTCTAAAGATAACATGCTGTTCCTGTACCACTTCACTTGATTTTGGATCAACTCTGCATCCAATGCAACAAGAATGTATTTCCCCTCTGTGCTAACCCTGACCTGCTCAGGGTTTCAGCACTTCTTGTTCCATCATACAAGCTCTGTGGCTGGTTGGTGTTTCTGGCTGCATTCATCCCTCAAGCAGTAACACAAGGATGCATTTCAGTGTCTGAAACAGCCACTGCAGGCTGCATGGGGCTGAGGAAGGATATATGGGGCAGGGTACAGTCAGGCTGGGCTCTAGAGCACTGAGATGGATACACAAAGAAACTAAGCTAGCACTGTCACCACAAAAGCAAGATTGGCCAAAAGCAAATACCAAAATAACAGGTCACTGTCTGCTCTTAGATGCAGAGGATATTTTGTCCAGGCTCTAATCCAACTCTTTCCTTATGTTGGCTGAACTCTGCTTTCATGGAGTGTTTCAGTGGACATGGACACCAAACTCTCTGCAGTGCTCCACTTTGCTGATGCTTTGCAGTTTCTTACTCTGAAACTTCAAGACCAGCAATGATTCCCATCCCTGTACCCTTCAAAGGATCTGTGTAGTTTACCCCCTTTCTGGAAGCATCTGAGAAGGAGATGGCCTGGCTTGTGGGCAGAAACATTTCATTTTTGGCTTATTCTCCCCAGACCATGTCCTCTCCAGCTCTAGGACTGCTCCACTGCTAGCAAAACTTGGGGCTGTGATATCTCCATCCTGAAGCAGATCTCTGAAATGGATAGCATAGGTTAGAATGGAACAGCATATTCCAGTTGGAAGGGACAGATCTAGCAAATCAACCCTTTTCACTTGGAGGGCAGTGTGTGATGCCCAGCCCTGATGCAGGCAGGCAGACAGACTGTGCCTTGGCCATGTCAGCTCAGGGGGAAAGTGTGTCAAGCACCGGCGAGCAGGGATGGGAATATTAATATTTTGCACAGTCACAGTACTTTATAACCCTCCCTCCCCCTTCTCCAGGCACATATGTTAGGATGTCTGATGATGCCACAGCCATCTGGGCTGAGATATCAGAAGCAGCGTCGTCATTGTCTGCCCTAAGCAGCCCCTCTAACCCTTCAGGCTACATTCACAGGTCACAGGGTGACACTGGCCAGGAGGGGTGGGGGAAGTGTTCAGCCAAGGAGTCTGGAGCTCCAGCTGGCCTGGGAACTCAGGGTTGTCATCCTGCTGAAGGAAGATGTCCTCAGCCTCCTGCTCCCCTCTGCACTGTCCCAGTGCCTGTGGTTCCTGTCAGTCCTGCTCCTCCTACCCAGGCACTCTGGAAATGCGTGTCCAGCCAGATCAGAGCGGGGGCTGTGGGGTGAGCGCTGGGGTAGGAGCGGGCATGGCAGGCAGACATCCTCTGTAAAGACACTGCCAGTCTTGACCAGAGGAGGCTGGTGCATGCCATTGCCCCGAGGTATCGGAAGCCATCTCTGCTCCATTTGCAGGACTCAAGCGCCTGAGTTCCCGGGGTGGCTCTCCGCTTACCACCAGTGCTCCTGTTTTGGACTCAGTTTATAACCAGATGTTAGGCCGAATTTCTGTTGTAAAGGTAAAAACCTCTGTGCCTTGGGCCGCGACCTCGCTGTGGGCTTTGTGCAGGCAGGACGAGCCTTGCTGCCAGCAGCGGGGGCAGAGTCCAGGGTCACCAGCCCCAGCTGCTCCCAGGAGGGCATTCCCTGCTCAGCTCTCTGCCAGCCGCTGATCCCCCCTCACTGCCCACCTCCATGCCTGCCTCGTCTGCTTGCTCTGCCAGCCTGGCTTGCCCCAGTCCATCTCCTGCTTCACCCAGCTATCACTGGCAGCCTCCAGCTTAGGTGGTGAGCTCTTCCAGCAGCACCAGGGCCTCTAGGGACAGAAAATAGAGAGAGTGGGCACAGTGTCACTGTATGCCAGGGGAAAACCTCCTGTTCCCTCCCCAGCACAAGTTACAGCTGCCTCCTTCCATGGAAAGGGCCCGTGGCAAAGGACAGAGCTCCTCCACAGCCCTTGGAGAGTGAGGGGTTAGATCTGTGTGGGGAGAGTACGAGCCCCACGAGCACGTGTGGGAGGAGGACTTGCTCAAAACCAGACACGTTCTTGATTACTCAGCTGCTTTGGAGATTAATAATCTGGCTGCTGTTATTGCAAACCTTCTTGGCATGTTTCAGGCTGTCCTCTCCTACTACAGGCTGACAGGCTGCAAACTGCCAGGGAGCCTGGAAAAACTCAAAAAAGTTTTAAAAAAAAGTCTGAAAAAGGGGCACATTGATTGCCCAAGACAAACACCTCCTACTCTGTACTGAGGCTGCAGCAGGGGCCAAACCTCTCCCCATGTTTCCCAGCCATGAAAGGAGAAGGAGAAAGAGGACAGCACCTTACAGGATGGGTTACACCCAGCCTTTGTGACCCTTGGGGACACAAACACCTGAGCCTGGGAGGAGGGACTGAACCCACCTGTTTGTGTTACTGTAGTTGCAGGCATTAGCCTCTGAGCTGAAGGCAGGTTTCACAGAAGCAATGCAAGAGCTGTCACGCATCCAGCATGGAGAATATGCCCTGGAAGAGAAGGTCAAGAGCTGCCGCTGTGCCATGGAAGAGAAGGTGGCTGAGATGAAGAATTCCCTCAACACGTTCAAGGTAGGAGTGTGACCTGTGGGGAGGCTGCATGCATTCCACCTGAGCTTGCCTGGCAGAGGGAAGCATTCCCCTGCCTCCATCAATGCTCCCTGTTTGCAAAGAAAATGAGTGAGCAATTGTTTTGGATACACCTGGAGGACTTCCTTTGGCCTTGGGTCTCCCCTCACTGCTCCAAGTCACAAGTAACCCACACTCAGGCCTATTTAGCCTTCTTGACTGGCCATGAGGCAGTGCTGAGACTTACCTGGGCACAAAGCAGCCCTTGCTCTGGGCTGCACATGCCGTGGGTTTATGGCCTGCTCATAGGCTACTGCTGGGCCACTGTCCCACCCATCTCCCTGGGTCAGGTCTCCTGCATTTCCTGCAGGAACCAAAGCCACTGGGGAGCAGCAAATTAACACAAAACCCTAAAGCCTTTTGAAGTCGCATTTCCACACGGCTGGGAGGAAGTGCTGCCTGGTTTGATCTGGCCCAAGAGGATAAAGACAAAGGGCTGGAGAGACAGCCTAGCAAGAAGGCTTGATGTACACTTTAGACCAGTCAGTGTCTCCATGCAGAAACTGGATGACGAGGCAGGCAGAGGAACTCTTTTATAGTTTTTATTGCAAATTTTCCCCAGGGTGTTTTGCTGAGTCAATAGTACCTTGTGAAGAAAAAGAGGGCTGCTTACTGAAAAAGCTCATTACTAACCCTGTGACAGGGAGACGAATGGCACCAGGCAAAAGGAGCCCTCGGTGCCAGATGAGCAAGGAAAACAACAAAAAGGGCAAGGGCATACTGGAGAGATCTCAGAGCAGCCAGACACAGGGTTACCCAGGACATTGTCATAGGGGAAAGGGGGATTTAAAATGCAGATACAAAGAATTATGCAAGCAACAGAAGGGGCAAAGGCTGCTCTCCCTCTGCCTCATGCCCTTGTTGGCTATTCAAACACTGAGCTCCCAGTGAAGTCACCTCCTTGCCTGGGGGAAATGCTTTGGTTTACATGAAACTCTTGAGTGTTTCTCCTCAATCCTGCTGCTCATATTCATGGAACCTGCAGGAACTTCATGCATCAGAGCTCTACATCTGACTAAGGTTTGGCTGAAACTGCTTGAGGGAGGATGGACAGGGAGGATACAGAGGGCCTCATTTCCTTAGGAAACCAGGCTAAAAGGGCAGATCCATGGCCTGATTGGCAAAAGCTCATACGTGTGAGTGCTCACACTGGGATCTGAACCACGTGCAACATGTGAATAGACATGCTGGAAAACTGCAGAGAGAAATGTGCTCCTTAAGGCCCACCTCTAAATGCCATTAAGGGCAGGAGTCCTCCCAGTGCTTTCAGCTGGTGGTGGTGGATGAAGCCCTGAGTGTCATCTCCCACCAGTGCCTTGTTCATGTGCCACCACGCTGGCTTGGGTGAGTTGCCTGTAGAATTAAGGATCACCATGTGGCATGGCATGTGTGACACATCCTGGCCTTGCAAAGGAACAGTGTCTGATCACAGAGCCACTCCCCACAGCACCCTGAAGCACCTTTTGTGCACACCAGCCAGCATTCAGAGCTGTGCCACGGAAGGCTGATGGGCACCCTAGGAATGCTGTGCTTTTGCCTGTTTCTCAGGAGGAGCTCAGCGATGCAAAGTCAATGATTGAAGAAATCAGTGCCAAGCAGGAGGAAATGCAACAGAAAATTGAGCAGCTGCAGCAAGAGAAGCGGCGGGAATCACGGAAAATGAAAGCTAAGTAAGGGCCCAAACTCCAGAGTCCTGAAAATGCTAATTAGCAGTGGTGTCCATTTTGTTCCTTTCTGTGTAGCATAATTTCTTAATTTTTTTTCCTGCTTGGACATGTGTATCAACTCTGTTTATGACCAGAAATGCTTCAGTTCACCCCAGGCTCTTAGACACACACCCCACAGAGCAAACACAGAAGAAAAATGCTAACACCTCACTGTGATCCAAGAGCAAAGCAGCCCCCAGCAGAACCAGGGCCTGGCTGAACAGAGACCCACTAAAGCCATGCTGGGGCTGTTGAAAGCCTCCACCATTCAGACAACAAGCTTCCAAGCTTGTAGGACTCAATGGGCTCCTGATGGTGCAGTCGTGCTCTTCTTTCCTGTCACCAGCCTTTTCTCCTCTGAGCAGAGTCAGAGAATGTTTTCACACTGCTGGGCCACACTGATGCTGTGATGAAGCAGACAGTTGTCCAGCTTGATCCTAATTAGCCTCCTTCTGAAAACAGAGTTTTGATCATGAGTCTATACAGCTGCCTTGGTGCAAATACTGCAAATCTAGGCTAGCCCCTCAGCTAATTAAGCTATTTAATTAGATGAAACATGCTCTGCAAAATAATAGATCTCAAATAACCTTCTCCTGTAGCCAGTGGAAGTTATTTCCAGAACACTGTTCATGAACTGCCAATTCCATCAAAGCCAGCTCCTTTCCTGGTCTCTGCTAGAGCTGTCCTATTTCTGACAGTGTTGGCCACAAATGTGGTGTAGGAGCTTCACCTGTAGCATTCAGACTTTCCAACCACCTTGTTCTTTGTGTTTGTACAGGAGAGCACAGAAGGATGACCACGGGTCACAGACAGTGCCAACACCTCTCCAGGGCAGCCCGTTTCGATCCATCAACCTCCCAGAACCTGTGCTGATTAATGAAGATTTTACAAGTCTTTTACACAACGTGACTTATGAAAAAGGTAAGAAAAAGAATAGGCAAATACAGTGCCTTCCTCAGGAAAAAAAATCAGAAAAAGATCACTGGGGTAACCTGGGTTCACAAAGTATTTGCTTTGCAAACACTGTCTCAACAGCCATTTCTTGCCTCCTCCAAGGAGAGCGATACAGGATCTTCATTCCTGTAGTGCTAGTGGCACAGACACAGAACCAAATGGGGCTTGATAAAAATCCTGATTTTGTTTCTGTGTGAGGGGGCAGGGCACAGGAAGGAGGATCTCACCTTGATGAAGAAAACACTGTCAACTGCCAAACACTTGGAAGTTGGAATCAAAGAAAAGGAGATGGATCAGAGCCTTTCATTCCGTAATTAAGTCTGGGGGTCTAAGTTGGTCTATTACTCTCTTGCTGTTTAGATAGGAAGATAATAAAAACATATTCATTAAAAAGGTCAACAAAGGCAGAGATTAGAAAAAAACATGTACTGTTTTCTACTCAGTTTTGCTCAGAACCTGTCAGTTGTGGCCCTCCTCTGCCCCACGCTCTGAGGTGGCACATCAGCCCTCTCCTTCACATCCCTCTTGCACAACCACCTTTCTCACCCACTTCTCCCACTGCTCCTTTCTTTCCAGTCTCATCCCTCTGCTCTTCAATAAGCTCCTTTCCATGCAAAATATCAGCCCTATCTCTGTGTCAGGTCTCCATCCTCTTTGTTCTGTGTGGAGTACCTTCTGCCCAACATGCACCTGCATGCCAGGAGAAGCCAAGGCTGCTCACATTCCTCTGCAGTCACACAGCACTGAGCACAGCAGGGACCCCACATTATCTGTCTGCAAGGGCTACTGAAACACAGACTTGTGACAAGAGCCCAGCAGAAAAGATCCTCCTTACAGGAGAGTCCCACAGGAGTGTTTTCATAGCAAAATGTGAAAGACTGGCAGGGCTTGGCAGGAAGAAGCAAACTCTACAGTTGCCTTCTGTTGCTAAAGTTCCCTTTGTTCTTCAACAGTGTCTGACACCAGGATCATGCCCATGGGAGAAGGAGGTGTGAAAGTCATAGCAGGCCCAGGTAATAAAATATCAAGCATCAAAAAACAGCAGGACAATGATTCAATTAGAGTGCTTGCTTTACTGGTCTGAAGAAATGCTTTCAGGGAAGGCATTTCACAGGGATGTCTTTCACTCTGCCCTGCACCTCCATTTTCCTACTTGCAAACCTGTGTCCCTGAAGTGTCTCTAGTGGTCAGTGCCAAGGATTTGGCAGAGAAAGCCTTTCTGCTGTTGCTTTCTTAGATTCTAAGTGCTTTTGCAGAAAGGAAGAATTGAAGCAAGAGCACTACTTTTCCCACTTGGGAAGAGAAGGTGTTTCTGCTTCTCTAACATATGTCTAATTTTGGATCTTATTTGGCTTGAAAATAAATGCTGGAAGAGAGCAAACCTTGTTCTGCTGAAGAGCTCACCAACTGCAGTTCCTTTGTAAATTAACTCTACAAGGCTACAGCCCTTGTGAAGCACAAAGAATGCTCCAAATTCACCTTCCAGTGCTTCAAATGGATGGGAACACAGCTTAGCTGCTTGCTGCAGCATAACCTGTCAGAGAGATGCTGAGATGTCAGAGTCCATAGACCTGTCTGTCATTGCAGGAGCAGCCATAGAGACAGATGACAGCCTCAAGCCTTCCCTGGCAACAGAGGGACAGTCAAAAATGCATCTGCCATCAACAGTATGGAAGCAGCCCAAGGACACCAAGGACTGGGGAGATGAATACATTTCCAAAGAGCAACCAGAGAGAGGGAAAGACATGGGCCAAAGCAGATACAGCTCAGCAGACAACATAATATGTGAACCCTCTTTGGCTGGTAAGGAGTAGAAAACTTTGGCTAGAGAGGCTCAAAGCTGGTGTGAGCTGGCTGGTGATCAGCATCCATGGAGGGAGACACACAGGGAAGTTTCTGCTCCTGGGGGGAATCTCTCAGGGCCTCACACTCCAGGACCTCTGGCCTTTGTATTTGTTGGGCTGTGTGACTGACAGAACCACTCTGTACCCAGGACAGCCCTTCTCCTTTCCAAGACCTCTCAGGTTCAGAGTACTGATGGGATTGCAGCAGAGTAGTTGCTTAAGTGGGTGAAAAATACAACTGCTCATTCTGCAGGGTTTCTGCAGGATGTGAAACCCTGATATGAGTTGTTTTGCCTTTGATTGCTTGTTTCATTATTCTTAGAAAAAAATTGTATTCATGGGGGAAATTCATCTGCTTTGGAGCTTTCTTAGCAAACTGAGGCACTGGTCATGGCTGGGGCATGCTGTGCCCATCAGGGTGGAGTTTTACATTTTGGATAAAGAAGACACAAAAAGATGAGACACTGATATAATTTTTAAATAAGTTTCTCCTTTCATGATCACTTCATCAGTCTAACATGCAGCTGTCCTTGAGGTCAGTATTTTCTTATTTTTAAACTTAACCATTATCTTCTGGAAGCCAAAAGGCAGAACATCGCCTTGGAGCTGCTGGAGTCAGAAAGGAAGTACGTCATCAACCTTTCCCTAATCCTGAAGATCAAGGCCACGCTGCAAGGGCCAGATGTGAAAAGAAGCACCAAAGAGAGAAGGTATTTGATGTAATGTGCTCTCTGTCTTTTGGAGAGTTTTCTTCAGTCAATATTACTCCTGCATTATCGCCTCACAAACTTTTCTTAAATCCACACAGAGATCTTTGAACACTTAGATTATTTCTAGTTGAAATCTGGAGGCACGGGGAGGTTTTTGCAGTCATTAAAGACATTCCTGCCTGTCCCTTGCAGCTTGTCCACCATCTTCATTCTGATTCTGGGTGAAATCAACATGAAGTGGCAGGAAGGCAGTAGCACATTTTGACCAGCTCTGCATCAACGGGTTGTCTTGTGAAAAGGCCTGACAAATAGGACAACACAGAAAGCTGGGGAGCTCTCCTCCAAGCTCTCAGTGGGATGGCTCAGGGCCATGGTCCTGCATCATCAGCCACAGCAGCATTGCCTGGGGCTTTTTAGTGCTGCCAGTTCTGGTCAGCTACTCAATGCATTGCAAGGAAAGCCTAAGGAGCTTTCAAAACACTTTATCAATAGCAGCTGGAGAGGGTACTTGCATGTACACAGCAGCCAGAACAGGACCCCCAGATGCAGCCAGGGCTCCAGCCACAGGAGTTAGTCACACCTGCACTCTTGTAGCAATGATAGGTGCAGTCAGTATTACACGTGCAAGGCTGTGCTGACCACTCAGGAATGCCCACTTCAGCAGATTTCACTTATTAGGGATGAGGTTTTGCTCTGTGTAACCAGTTTGATTTGGTCTCCCATCAGCTTTTTCCCCAACTCTTTGCGGTTCCTGGTGCAGCAGCACGTGGATTTACTGCACGCTCTCCAGGAGAGAGTCCTGAGCTGGCCACGACAAGGCATCCTAGGAGACATCTTCCTGAAGCTGACAAATGATGAGGTGTGTTAAAGACCTCTCCAGAATCTTCTGTCATGTTTCATTACATTTTATTGAGGTGCAGGTGGACCAAGACACTTTGAACAGGGGCTGTGCTGTGCAGCTGTGGCCTGAAGGGCAAGGCCTTCCAGTAACCCCTTTGGAGCACAGTCCTGGGGCATGGCAGCTCCTTGGGTGTTCAGGGCTCCCACATGCCAGACCCACCTGTGGGCAAGCAGCCTCATAGCACAGCTCCATAAACTACATGAGACCCAGACCTGCTTGCAGGAGCCACATGTGAGCCCTGACAGCTTGAATGGCTGTAATTCCAGTGAGGGTGTGAAAAGAGAGGGGTTCTGATGCTCCCCTGCCCCAGTACACCTTGCTCAGAGTTCTGACAAGGAGCTGGGCAGGCAGAGGCCCACATGGTTTGTTGCACCCATTTCTGTTGCCCTGGTGAGCAGCAAGGATGTGTAAAACTCATCTGATACTTTATAAATTTTAAGAATCTTAGATAAGAAGAGCTTCTTACTGCCCAGTCTCTCTACCCCTCCCCACCAGCAGTAAAGCTGAACACACTGTGCTCAACAGCTGAACACATTTTATAAAACAGACTTTCCTGAGAAGTTCCAAGCTCTGAAGGAGTGAAACAGCAGCTCTGCTGCATTGGTGACCTTCCAGCAGTGATGGTGGGGAATTAACTGAACCAGTTTGGCTGGGACCAAAAATCTCTGTTAAGTTTGTGTGTTCTTTTCTCTTTCTCTTTTGTAAGAATAATTTTCTGGACTACTACGTTGCTTACCTGAGGGACCTGCCAGAATGCATCTCTCTGATCCACGTGGTGATCCTGAAGGAGGTAAACTTCCTGCCTGCTTCCCAGCACACAATGGCAACATGCAAAGATCTCTTCCTGTTATGCCTGCCCATGACAGGACTCTCCTGCCAATCCACTTGTTCTGTTTCCTGGAGGTTGCTGTGGCTGACTGGCACCTCCAAAAGGCAGCGTTAACACCTTCCTCACTGTCTCAAACCTAAGCAGCTTTTCTGCTGTGCCATGAAACAATGTCTCAGATTAAACCTCCCAGAAGCTTGCCTATGCATGTGCTATCCAGACTTTTCCAGGAACTGTCTCCTGGAAAATGGAGGATTCATCCAAACAGAGGGATCCAGTCCTTTCTAGAGAAAAGAGTCTTCACTTTCAGCTTCAGCTATTTGGTTCTGGATTCTTGGGTTAAACTTTTAAAGTTAAATATATAGTTTAAAGTGCAATAACTTAACCCCATTTACTTGCTTCTAAGATATTTTAATTTAGAAGTCAATCTCACTTTGTTCAATTAATTTGAGCCTAAACTAAGAACTTCATTCTGAGCAACGGTGTCTTCTTGGGGTTTCACTGAAACTTTTAACTAATGCACTTTCAACGTGCCCCCTACTGTATTAGGCTGGCTGTCCCTAGTAGATAATCCCCAGCCTAAATGCCTGGTGTGCCCCTGCGAACTGTTGTAACTCCTTACAGCATAACTACTCATTCAAGCACAGAACCACCTGGAAGGAGACCTGTTTTATGGGTGGAAAAGACTCTTAAGTCACTTTCTCTATTTCAGGTAGAAGAAGAAATCAAGTCAGATCTCTACATTCTGTTCTTTCATATAGTCCAGCGAATCCCTGAATACCTTATTCATCTACAGGTAGGGCCCCAGGATGGAAACTGTTGTTGAACTCTAATCACATCAGGTGACTTTTAACTCAGAGCTGGTATTTGGGCCTGTACAGGTACAGGGTCCTGACAAACCCAGTGGGTTCTCTGAAGGAAAAAAAAAAACAAAAAAAAACCAAAAAAAACAACTTTTAAAGGGAAAGCCAGCTAACAATAGGTAAAGTTTCATCTTTTTCACATGAGGCTTGCTTATATTTGGCCTTGAATTGGCCTGACAGAAGCGGCTTTTGTCCCCTGGGAAGCCAAAAGCTCTGCTGTCTGCTGCTCTGGGAAAACAGGAGGCCAGAGATGGGGCACATCTGAGAGAGCTCCTAGGGCCCAACAAACTGTCCTACAGAGAGATTGCTGATAAAAGGAGTTCTGGTTCACAGAAGGTTTATCTGAATTGTACTGAAACATTTCAGGCAAGGCAAATACACAGAGAGCAAGCCCTAGAAATCAAAATACTGATTTATTCACCCTAAGCTAAACTCAACCAGTGCATCACCCACACATCCCATGATTACATTTACAGTGGTTCCTTGTGCATTTGCACTGGACTAGTGGGAGGCAGGCCCCATCCAAGTCCCTCAGAAACTCCTCAAAGCTCCCCCAGGGCAGTGCCACGAGCACTCCAGAGCCCTAATCCATGGTTCCAATAGTGCCTTCTCCCCAGAAAGGGTCAGGACAGCCTCCAAACAGCCTGCTCTCCTCTGTGCCTCAGAATGTCCTGAAGTTCACGGAGCAAGAGCACCCTGACTATTACCTGCTGCTGGTGTGCGTGCAGCGCCTCCGGGTTTTCATCTCCCACTACAGCCTCCTCTTCCAGTGCAATGAAGACCTGCTGATACAGAAGAGGAAAAAGCTGAAGAAGTAAGCACAACATCAGCTCATTCTCTCTGTCACCAGGGAAGGGAGGGGTGGGGGAAGCCTGGCAAACGGGGTTTAGGTCCAGGCACGATCAACAGGCACATTGCTCTGTTGAAATAAAACAGAGCCCTTTGCATCTGAATGCTGGAAAAGAACCATATTGGCATTTGCCCTCCAAAATGAGTCAGATTTGGGGTGGGCCCTTCTGCCTAACTCTGAGAGCAAAAGAAAAATCACTTCTAAATCCTTTTAAATAAAGCAGCCACGTTTCATGGAATTATTTGATTCCTTAAGCTGGTGGCAAAGTCACTCCCCAGTGGGAAAACACACGGGGATTTAGCTCTGGCAGCTCCAGGCCCTGGTGAGGGTGAGGACTGTTTCCTTTATGGACTGAGACTCCCAAAGAATGGTGTTATCTTATTTTACTGGGGGAGGAGGTAGGAGAAAAAAAAGCCTCCTGTAATAACCTGTTTGAGTTGAACTATGACAGAAATTACCCTGAATGTAGATTCTCAAGGTGCAGTTCAGAACAATTCCTTGAAATCAAGGTATTTTACTAAAATCAGAATCTGGTTGCCTTTGCTCTTTGTGATGATTTACCTGAGGAGTAGGACAAGATCAAATTTCAAGGGAAGCTTCCAAGTATGGAGGGTGGTAGAGGGCTGGAGCAGATTGCTGGGGAGGGACTGCAATCAGGAGTGGTGTTAAGAGCACCACAGAAAGCAGGATGCCCTGCTGGCTGGAGCAGACTAGGTGGAACAAGCTCTTCCTTGGGGTGGGCAGAGGTGAACAGGAATATTAAGGTTCCTCCCAGTCCTGTTTTCTGTGATTCTACATGCTCGTGCTCATTCCCTGCCTTATTTCTTAGCCCGACGATGGATTTCTCCTCCCTCAGGTCATCCCTGGTGAAGCTGTACAAAGGTCTCACCTCCCAGTGTACAAGCCAGGAGGTTTCTCCAACACCCAGTGCAGCATCAATGCGGGACAGTGGGATCCACACTGAGGAGGCCATACAGTCATTCCCAGCAGCACCTTCCTCTGGCACAACCACCCCGTAAGCCTGTTGTCCTTGTGGGCAGCTTTCAAAGTAGCTGAAAACTCTCCTCACCCACACCATGCCCATGACAGCAGGCAGCTACAGGCTGTAATTTCCAAAACCACTCCCTGTGTATGGATAGAGTGATGGAGGGCTGGCTCCATCCTGCTATCCCCTACTGTGGTTTACAAGCAGGGGATGTTTCAGAGCTTTAGCCAGGCTGCCTGCTAAGGCAGTACGTCAGGGAGGACATGAATTTGTTTAGGCCTCACAGCGGTGTGCACAATAACACTACATTATTCACTGTCAGCATTACAAGAGCTGGGAAACAGGACCAAGGTCTCAGAGCAGGGAAAAAAACTTTTCCAGACAGCACATACCTGAATGATGTGATTTGCTACCACAAGATACAAAATGGGTTCAAAAAGACACAAGACTAAGTCAAGACAGACAGGGCTACTGGTAACACCTGGAAATCTTCACAGAATCACAAAATATTCTGAGTTGGAAAGGATAAGAATCATTGAGTTCAACTCCTGGTCCTGCACAGAACCATCCCCAAGAGTCACACAGTGTGCCTGAGAGCATTGTGCAAACACCTCTTGAACTCTGTCAGGCTGGTGCTGTGACCACTGCCGTGGGGAGCCTGTTCAGTGCCCAATTACCCTCTGGGTGAAGAAACTTTTCCTAATATCTAACCTAAACCTCCCCTGACACAACTCCAAGCCATTCCCTCAGGTCTGTCACTGGTCACCAGAGAGAAGAGACCAGTGCCTGCCCCTATGCTGTCCTTCATGAGGAAGCTGCAAACTGCAGTGAGGTCTCCCCTCAGTCTCCTCCAGGCTGAACAGACCAAGTGCCTTCAGCCACTCCTCATATGGTTCCCCTTTGGCAATTTCCAGCCTGACAGGTGCCAAATGAGATGGTGATCAGAGAAACACTCTAGACTTAGCTTTATTCTTATGCCAGCAATTTGTGGCTATTGTGGTTTCTTATCTCGTTTGATACTAACAAGAGTTTGGCTGCATCATTCCCAGTCCCCTCTGTTAGCAGTGTTACACATCAATCTTTAGCCTTCCTCTCCCCAGACTGCCCAAGCCAATCTCCCTCCTCTCACAGACAGATTGCTCCAGCCCTCCACCTTGGTAGCCTCAGCTGGCACCATCCCCCTTCAGCTTCATCCTGAGCTGAAGACTCAGCTGGAACACATGGAGGGTAGGAGCCCTCCAAGTACTCTTGACACATTTTGGGGACAGAGTCACTTTACCCAAAAGAGAAACCCAGTCCACCTGAAAAGACAACCAGACCACAGGAAAGTGAGGCACAGCTCCTACATTACAGAGAGAAGGAAAGCTGGAATCTAAAATGCAGATGAGCAGGAGAGAGATGGAGCAGTTGGCTTTTCATCTCAGTTTCTATTCATTTCATGGTGTAGAACACAAAGGTCAGACAAAGCTACGGGATAAGCAGTTCTGCTTCTCCAAGTTTGGTCCTCCAAACCAGCCAGGCCATTTCTGTAAGAGACACCTCTGTTACTGTTCTCCAAGACAGGAGAGTACCTTTTGGCCATAAAATCAACACAATAGGGCTGGAGGAATGAAGGGGTGGGGGGAATTTGTCATGCTGCCTCTGTCATCCTTTAGTATTCCACTTTTGTCTGTTTTGTTTTGGTTTTTATTTCTAAGGCATTTGATGCCGCAGATGAAGAAACCCCAGCCGACAGTGATGGAGAACATCCAGGCTGTAAAGCCCCCTGACTGGGAGATGGAAAGCAGAAAACACGAGAGGCCAGAGAACATCCTTGCCTCTTCTCAGCTGACAGAGCAGGAACTCAAGGCCTTGACAGCCCCCTTGCAATCCATCCCCGAAATGGAGTACGAAGCGCCGCCGGCTGACGCGGTGGGGAACACCGAGAGAGCCATCAGAACCTCTGTGGAACTGCTGCAGGATGCCAGGAACTTTGCACCAAGCTACGAAGAGTTTGACTACCCTGGGGAGGTTTTCACCATGCCAGGCCCCTACGAAGATGACACCTTCCAAAACCTTGCTCTCTTTGAGAACTGCTCCCCGGCCTCTTCTGAGTCCAGCTTGGATATTTGCTTCCTTAGGCCTGTGAACTTCACCTCAGAACCGGAGAGGACAGACCATGCCTTGCAGCCACTGCCTAAGAGCTGCACTCCCGTGAGCAGCAGCACCTACAAGCGTGAGATGTTCCACAGCAAAGGGAAGCAGCTGAGCAGGTCCCTGAAGGAGCTGCCGCGGAGCGCGGAGGGCGTGAGCACCAGACTCTACAGCACACGGAGCAGCAGTGGGAGCCGTCTGCAGCAGAAGCAGGACAGGAATGTTCAGCCTCACATGATTTCAGCCTCATCTCGAAGCTCCCAAAGGAGCTACTTCCCCCCACAGAGAGGAGCGGGTGAAAAACCGAGCTTTTTGGAAGTAAGGAGGCTTAAATAGGAGGAGGAAAAAAAAATGGCACATGGTGGTGCAGCAGCATCAGCAGCAGCAGGAGAAAGATCTGAGATACAGTTAGAGTAGAACATGCCAAAACAGCTTTCAAGCCCACTCATTCCAAGACCTCAACTGCATGTACATGCCCAAGGGAGGGACAAGACAGCTCATTTTCACACACATCTTCCCCAGGCACAAGCACGGGTTGAGGTGCACAGCTGGCTGAGCTAGAACACCTTTGAGACAGGGTAGCCTCTTGCGTGTCTCCACTGTTACTGAGCTTCCCCCCAGGTGAATGTTCTGAGCAGGTCACAAAGTTTACACAAAGCTGTTCAAAATTAGTGCTGTGGTTGGCACCCAGGTAAACAGGTGCCTTTCCACCTGCTCTGAGGAGTGCTGGGTAAGTGCTGGATAAGTCATGCCAGTGTAAACCAGCATGACTTGGCCAAGCTCAGCCCATTTACACCAGCAGGGATCTGGTCCATAGGTTTTGTTTCACCTGTATTTGTTGCCTGGATTGTACAGACCTATGCCAAACTCTCTGTAAGAACAGTCAGAGCCTAGCAACTGTGTCCCTCAGATGGGACACGGCAAATGGCACTGTAACCCTTCAGGGACACCAGGTCCTGCAGGAGCAATGTTTCTGTAGTTTGCAGTGACTGTTCAGAGTCAGCTTTGGGCTGTCACAGCCAAGGAAGTAGAGGCCAAGGGTGCTCTGAGGTGCTTAGACAGGAGACTGTAGATGCCAGTGATGATGGGAGATAGATTCCAACAGCCTGACTGAAAAGGCAGCAAGGAAACTTCAAAATAAAAGAAAAAAAAGCCTAGTGAGTGAAGGAGGTGGTAGATGGTTGAACAGGGGAGATGAAGCAGAGGAAGAAGAGCCACAGGGACACAGGTACCCCAGAGAAAGGGGCCGATGAGCTCTTTAGCACCCACCTGCACAGAACTAGGGCCCAAAGCTGGGTGCAGATGTGGAGCTTGTCCAGAACTGCAGGACATGTTCTCTCCCACAATGCAAAGGAAGTCACCATGGCAGTGGTGGGCAGAATTGGAGTGAAGGGTCTCGTCCAGAGTCTTGCTGAGAGGAGCTTGGCACTCTCCTGAAAGAGGGACAGATCTTTTAGTGGCACATTTACCACAAGGTGTGTGTGCTAATGAAGCCACACAGACATAAAACTGTGCAGCAGCAGAGACAGTGAAAGAATCTTTCACACCTTATCAAAGCTCCAAAGCCTGATGCCTCCCTGCCCTAGGGGAGAAAGGAGAGGGTGGGAAGTTTTTCCAACTGCCCAAGCTGGCTTGCTCCCTCACTGGCAAAAGAAGCTAATGAGCTCCCCCTAAACAAAAAGCTTAGCAAGAAAGGCTCCAGTTCCCTCTAACAATGCTTATCCTTCTATTCCTCTGTCACTGCCTCAGCCCTAGGGCCAGCAACAAGCTCTCTGCAGAGGTACCAGTGTTGCTTCCCAGCCTTGTCAGCACCTCCTCACCCACCAGGTTCCTCCTAGCACAGAGAGAGAGAAATAGAGAGAGAGCAGGGAACAAGAATGTGAGGTTGCAAATGCTGGTTAAATTGTCTTTTCCCTTTTAGGAGCTCCATGCAGAAGACAACACCAGGTTCTGCCAGAAGGATGACAATGAGCAAACATCCTTCAGCGACCACAACCCGCGGCACGAGCCCAAGGGGGGGTTCCGCAGCTCCTTCCGCAAGCTCTTCAAAAAGAAATAAGCAGCCCCAGGAAAGGCAGGCCACAGCCAAAGCACAGCAGTGCTTCCCCAGGTCCCCGAGGGTGGAGACAGACAGCAAGGCCCCAGCATCCCCCTGACTAACACAGAGGGTGGAGGGTGGGGGAGAGGAGACTCTCACAACTGCCTTACAAATGCATCCTGCTCTTTCTAGCACAGGGCAGGGCCAGGCTTTGGGTTGCAGTGGAGCTCAACCAGCAGGTCCAATAAGCACAGGAACTTGCTAGCTTTCATCTCTACCTGACTGAACTTCCCTCAGTTTTGGAAAGCTTTGGCCAAACCCTAATATCTTCTCCTCCCCTCCATCCCCCAAAACTGCTTGATTTGCCATACGTCTTTGCTCTTCCAAACTCAAGGCAGGTCTTGTTTGGCCTCAACCACAACAGAAAGGTTACCTTTGCAGCCCTGGCCAGAAGTCTAAAATTCTCTTCTTTCCTGTACTTTCAAAAAAAAAAACAAAAACCACCATCAAAGATGCATTCCAGGAGGCCAGCTCGCATTACAAGTGGTTTGAGAAAGTCTAAGAAGCATCAGCTGAAGCACCGAGCGTTGCACTGCCTAATCAGCTACATCCTTTCTTTTGGACTTCCATCACTCGCCAAAATCCTATATCACCTTCTATGTGAATGCTGTTTTCCTGAACTGTGTCCTGCTATAGGAATCACTGCTTCTGCTCTCAGAATCACCCGTGTCTCCAGGCAGGTGATGCAGGCTGGGCCCAGGGCCTGCCACAAGGGACTCTTCTCCACCTTATCCCCAGTGTGGATCAGTGCAGACACTGGTAGTGCCAAACAGTGTCCTGGCTCCTGGTCTGCAGCACACCTGGAATATACTTTGCTAACTCTTTGGCCTGACACCCTCACGAGCCCCATCACGTGCAGCTCTAGAAATGTTCTCCCAGCTCAAAATCAAGGCACTAGGGCAGGAAAGCTGATGGTGCACCGTGTTCAGAGCCATAGCCCTCCTCCTTGTGCAAGGACAGATCAACGAGGCTACCCTCCTCACAGCACCTGGATGTGAGAAACCCTCAGTAACTGATCTCTGCAGAAGAGTGAGCAGCTCTGCTGTGATACCTGTGTCACACACTGGCAGTGAGAGCACGCTGGCTCAGTGAGTTACCAGTGCAGTACTGGTGAGCTCTGGTGTCACCTGAAGCAGGGACGTCCTGAGGGCAGTTTCAAAAGCAACTGTGGTTTCATCAGCTTGTTTTCACATGCCTGGGACACTGGTCTGTCTAAAGGACAGCTTCACCTTAAAAAGTTGTGAACTGTCTCCATGGGGCCAACAGCAATGCCTTGGGGGAAATACTGTGAGACTGGGGGCTTGGGAGTCCCCACATCAGTGCAAGGGTGGTTGGTTTTGGGGCCAAGAGAAGAGCACCCACCATGCTGCATGGCTCTCCTGGCCGTGGCAGCAGGACAGGGGAGCCCAGAGCAGGTGTCTGTGGCCAATATCTGCTGCAGATGCAGGGCCCAGAGCTCTCCAGTGTTGATTGACCTGCACCTACCACCTGCTTTTCCTCTGCTGGAGGCAGAGGGGTGTGTGTGAAAAGGGCTGTCCAGACAGACAAAACCAATCCTTTACTGCAATCAAGGTTTTCCCAACATTTCAACAATGTGACCAATCAAAACCCCAAAGACTAAAATGTTTTAGCTGGTCCCTCTCCCATAGATTTTAATGAAACAAATACCCACTTCTCCTCCTTACAAAAAGGAAAGAAGTACCATACTTTCCTCCCCTAGCTTTTGAAAACTATTCTGGGAAGATTTTTTTTAATGTAAGGCTTTTAATGGAAAAAAAATCCCCTTCCATCTCCCTCCCTTTCCCTCACATCCTCATAAAATTACAAATTCCATGTCCCTTTCCAGTCAGGACTGCTTCATGCTGACCAGCCACTGAATCACAAAGACTGTTCCTAGGACTTGGCAGCTTTAATCAGACTGTGCAGGGCCAGGATAGAAATTATGTAGGAAGAGCCAGATACTTGTAACTGAACGATCAGCAAAGCCTGTTTGTTCTGCACAGGAATCAGCCACAGACAGAGCAGTTTGTTTGTCCATGGAGCCAGAGCTGTATCATTATGGACAAGTGTCCATTGTAATGCACTGATCCTGTCAAGGGCTCTGATTCTTGTGGTTTTGGTCTCATGTATGTAATGACACTTCAATCCGTCACAAAACAAATCTGCTTTTCATATTTGCCAAGCAAAAAACCAGGACAGAAACAGGACAAAGGAAAAAACCCTACCTGCTAACATCCCCTGGGTGAGGAAATCCTTCCAAAGTGGCAGACTCTTGCTTGTAAAATGCATGTGGATTTCAGCTTCTATTTTAGTGATTTAAGGCACAGTCAGAACTGATGGTTATTTCTTTTTGATTCTCTGAGTTCTTACTTCCAGGCCTGTACTTACCACTTGAGATGTCCTTGTACCTGCTCAGAATCTGCAAATGTAAATAGTATGAATGAATGATGCTCAGCACCACACATACACAGCCTGTCACAGGGTCCATTTCAAATCCATCTTTAGTGTACATGTGTGCTCTGGATTATTTTTCTTCCTTTGCCAAATAAACGTTGCCTTTAAATAACACTGTTGCCTCTTGCACTGAATCAGCCAGAAGGCTGCATCCATTAAAAGAAGAAACAGCTGTTTCTCTGGTCCCTGAGGCAACATTACTTACACAATCCTGTATCCCTACAAGTCCAGCCATGCAAGCAGACACTGCTCCCTACACAAAGTTCTAAGGCTCTTATTCAGAACCCAGCTGATTCACTCTCAAGGCTTCTGGTCAAGATCCTGTTGTTGGTGTAGCTCACTGTGACAGATCTTCATCTCCTTAAGACTCTTCCAGACCACACCTCTCCACAGCTACACTCCCTGTTTAAGTCAGCCATCCTAGACTCAAAACAAAAAAAGGCTTACTCTGAAATAGATGCAACAAACTTGTCCAAAGCAATTCCAATAACATGTGCCCTTGATCACCTACCTTTGGTTGCCTTCTTTTTAAAAATATTACAGATGTTCTGTACCTTTTGGCAGCTAAATTGTCATGCATCTGGCAAAAGGCTTTTTATTTTTCCCTTTCAACTTTTCAGCCACCCAGTACAGGATTTCACACTTGCTGGCTAGAAAGTAAGAAAAGAACCTTACTCTTTACTTCATTTCCCTCATAATGCACTATTTTCCCCTGAACACAAAAGGTAAATTTGCTCTCAGTGCACAGAAAAATACATTTAAAGGTGGTTTGTTTTTTTTAATGGAAAATAAGGAATGGAATTTACAAAATAAGTTAAGAGCAGTTTTGTCTTTACACCTGTATTAGGCCACAGGTTTGTCTCCCAAAGAAAGACTTCACCTCTGCACTATATGGATTTAGAAATGGTAATTAAACAATCTTTTCAATGAAGCACAATAATCTACTACGTTCAACAGTGGTACCTCCAGTGATATCACTGGGAAAATCTAATTTAAAACACACACGAAAGAAAAATGATTAAATAATCCCACAATGTCACTCTGAAACTTGAAGGATCTATAATCCAGTGTATTAGCATGCTCAGAGACAGGCCTCTCCCTCCCTGATTTAAGAGAGGCATATTAGAGCAGCAGGTTAGCCCACACTGGAAATGGCTTCCTGAGGATGGAGCACTCCAACACTTCCCTGATATCAACCCTGAAAGAGGAGAATACTCCCCATCAGCAGCCAGGTTTGCTGCAGGGGCTGCTGAATGCCACAACAATAATGTGTCACCATGGGGTCACCAGGCAGCACAACAGTGACTTCCCACACAGCAGCTGGACAGAAGCAAATGTTCAGCACCTGCAGAATCACCACAGAATCATGGAACAGTCTGGGCTGGAAAAGAACCTTTAAAGACCACCTAGCCCAACCCCCTGCCATGAGCAGGGACATCTTCACCTAGAGCTGGCTGCTGAGAGCTCTTCCAGCCTGACCCTGAATGTTGCCAGGGATGGGGCATCTTCCACCTCTGGGCTACCTGTTCCAGTGGTTCACCACACCCATTGTAAAAAACTTCTTCTTTACACTTTGTCTAAATCTTCCCTCCTTTAGTTTAAAGCCATTACTCTGTCCTACTGCAAGAGGCCCTGCCAAAAGAAGGTTGTCCCCAACTTTCTTATAAACCTATGAAGTTCTGCTACATAACCCTGCCTACACAGCTTGCAGTGGTTTTGGCTGCCTTTTAGCCATATATCAGCTCTCTACAGCAGTACAGCAACTCTCCAGGCCTCCACACGAGCACATTTCATTGTCCAGGCCACACCTGACCAAATCAGGGTCATTTACCAAGGAGGCAGAGAGTAAATCATTTAATAATGATTTAATAAATCATTATTAAAATGATTTAATTTTCTATGTGAAAAGTATTGTCACTTATGCAAACATGATCCAAGTAAGAAGCCATTCCAGATCAGAAATTATTAACACACAGCTGCCACGACACAAATCAGTGGCTTAGCAGTTGTATTCAACTCCTAAATGCTACAAGTTTGATTCTGACCCTGTCCTTCCTGTTTGCAGCAGAGTCAACACCACGATTTGTGCACTGTGACAGACCCCTGGGCTCCAAAGAATGTTTACTTTAGGTTCTAGCATGGTGACCACTGTTACCTGTTGTCCAAGTATCTCACCAGGAAAGCACTTTTATCCTCCACCACAAACAGGGAACAGCATTCCTCACTTCACAAAGGAAAGTGGGGACATTTAAGAAATCTGCTGCTTAGCAGAAGCCATGTCAAGTCCCTCCTGACTGGGCACCCTGAGCACTGGGTGGCCTGCTCTGCCTTGGCTGCCCAACAGCACAGACAAAACGTGCTGAAGAAGAAATACAGATCAGAAAGTCTCAATTTATGGAGTTTTCCTGCTAACCCACTGAGAAGCTAATAACTTAGGTAACATTGCCAACAGTATGCTCATCACAGTGTTTTTATCCAAAGAATCCATAACCTAAACTACACCTCCTGTGGCTTGACAGTTTTTATAAAGCTCCCATATAACGTTGTCCTCTGAATCCACGGTTTTGAGATCTTCACTTTGTTTTTCTTTTGCCAGAAAAAAACTGTTTCAAAACAACACTGTTAAAAACATCTAAGAAGGAATACAACAGACAATTTCAAGATCTGACTTTGGTGAGAAATGCCATTCCTGTTGATGAAATGCTCTCCCAGTGTAACAACCACACCAAAGAATCACAGGGCTCTGATCAATGGCATTACTGAAAGCATTAAAAAAAGGTGATTTCTGCCATCATTCAACTGACACTATCCCTAAGAGATCCAGCTGTCCAAGATCCTGAGATGTGTCCTTCTTCCAAAGAGGATACGTGAAGGAATTTTACTTGCCTCATGAGCCATGTGAACTGAGCATGAGACTCGTTATGCTTCACTTTATGCTTCACATACCTAGTGCAGAGGACATTACAGAGCTCCTTTTCTTCAACAGCTGTCATCCATTACTGTCCCAGTCTCGTCTGGAGCCGAAGAGCAGCATGCAGGTTTATGGATAAACCATGTCAGAATACTTACAACATACCTGTTTTGTCATGTGTATTTTGGACAGAAAAAGCCATTGTAAAGATTAATATAAGTTTGATTTTTTTCTAACATTTGTCATACAGGATGTGGGCAACATTTTGTAAGGTAAAATAATTCACTTTGGGAATAACCCAGCCTCTCAAATATTACTGAATTATTATTTGTAACATGCCAGAAACACCTCTTTAGTCTCTTATTACTAAAATACATACACTGAACTAGGATAAATACGTACCACAAGATGGGCTTTTATCCCCCTCAGTGCTTAACTGAAAAACTAAGTTGAACATTTGTCCATTAATAATTTAACGTATGTCAGCCAAACATATCTTTATCTTTATTTCAATTAAATTAAAAACAATCTGCAAGTATATTTATGCAACATTCACTATATACACACGATTTATGCAACTGCAAGGCAATCCTATGTATGCTGATTATTCTATTGTTAGTAAAACATGACAATAGCTATGGAAGTTGACAAGTGACTGTTTTCATGGCATGACTGAAAAAGAATAGCTACTAGCCATGAAATGGATTATCAGTAAACCTTAAAAAGAACATGACATAACCTAGCAGAGATTAACAGTCTTCTAAATGTAGTATATTTGCTTCAGATGATAGTGCTGCTTTTAAAAAAAAATCGCTGTCACCTTAATGATGTAAGACTTTCATCAGCTCTATCTAAAGAAAGCAATAATTAGACATTATGCTTCCTGGCAAAAATTTATTTTTAAACTGGCACCACAGTATTTCAGAAAATAATAATAAAGTACCTCTTTGGTGAAGCCTAGGTACCCCCTACTACTCATTGTAACAACTTGTAAACAGGACCGCAATACAGTGCTTTGCCTTAATTCTAGCTCGGTTAGGTACCACAGATCTTCCTCACAGTCCTTCTCATAATTTTAGGAAGGTATTTTAAAGCAGGGAGTAAGTAAAGCAAAGGAAAATTAAGAAGGATATAAAGTTCCCTGTTTGAGATTTAAAAAAAGTGCATAATGTTTTCATTCCGAAAACTGTGCCACTGTATGGAACTGATGGATACAAGACTGTTTTTCCTTCCTGTACTGGACATTATCGATCATTACACAAACACAGTCTCTGCTCATTGGCCAAAGAAGTCTCTCCAGACTGGTTTCTGGTACAATCAGCTGTCCAATTATTTTAGAACAAAGTCCTGCATACTAAAACAAGAATAGCAAGTTAACCGGGTTTTCCACTAGAAAGTCTGTTTTTGCAATTCCATTTCTGTACACTACATTTCCAACGCATTGGAGAGTTCTTAGTGTTTGGCATACACATCCCAACTCCTTGACACCACCAGGTTCAGTGCATCCATTGCCAGCAACAGACATAGCACCAGGAAAATGCGACTCCCAGCGCGAGGGACAGTTCAGGAGGAGGGGGCGTTCTCCAGCAAGGGTGGCCCATCCCGATGCATCGACGGGTGCGTGTGCTCCCTTTTGTAAGTTTTTGGAGGAAGCTTTGGGATATGTTGAGAAGTGCTTTGTCGTGGAGGAACGGGCGGCCCAGCAACAGAAGGGAGGTCCACGTCCTGCGGTATCAAAGGCGGCGATGGCAGATGCCTCCGTGCTACATGTGGAGAAGGGGTCTGGGGGGGAGGGGGCGTGAACGGAGAGGGGCTGTTTGGGAAGAAGGCGTTACCAAGTTCGCTTTTTCTCCCCAGGGGTGGAGGCTGGAGGTGTAGTGGTGAGCTAGAGAAAACGTCTGGAGTTCGCACAGGTTCCCGTGGCGGTAGCTCGGGGGGGTTTGCAGTGGTAACACAGGAGTCAGAGATGCAGGTCCGATCAGGCACCGAGTACCTTGGAGAATACACTTTAGAGGTTGGTTGCCTAGGAGGGATTGCTGGTGGGTTGTCCAGGTGTGCAGAAGTAATCTGAGGTACACAAACACTTCAGTCAGTAAAATTCCAGAGTGGCAGCAAAGCACAGGACCCTGCTGTGAAACAGAAGCCCCCTCCTGCACTGCAGATTGCTCTTAGCAGGGCTGCAGCAACACATGAGTGAACAGCCAAGGATGGAAGGCATGAAGATGCACAGAGAGGGACAAAGGCAAGGCAAAGAATGGTCAAAGGAACAATTTCCATGCTAGCTCCAGGTCTGCTTGCTGGGGAGGTTTGGATATCTTCCACCACCTCCCCAGTAAAAAAGCACTTGGAATGATTTAATATGTCAGGAATTTCTTCCAGAAAACTACAAAAAGGGAGAGGCTGATGATGCTGAACAGGGAAAAAAAAACTATGCTGAGAAGATGGAGTTAAGTAGTCAGAACTATGGAAGTGAACAGTTCCCAAGTTGCAGACCATAGTGACAGGATAACTGATCTCCAATGCCCTATCACGTACACAATGTTTTCAAATACATTTTGGTAGCATTTCAGATACATTTTGGTGATGCGTCAAGTTCTGCTGACTGGCAAAACAGTTGCCTGTAGTCTGAAAAGAACTGCTGAAGAGCCACTTAGAAGCTCTCTTCAAAAACATATCTGCTTTGAAGTGATTTTGAGTGGGATTTTCAAATCTGAAGTCACAAACAAGCTTCCACTGAAACCAGGTGAAATTTGACAGTGTCTGCAACAAAGGTTGGATCAGATCCCAGCTGCCAGACAAATGCAAAAGGAAAATGTAGCAATGGCTTAAGCAGGCAGGATAGGTAAGCAAGAGGGGAAAGCAAGCACTTGAGCACCACAGCATCAGGATAAAATATTCTGGTGAAACTTTCCAGAGGACTGAGTTCTGTATAGCACTTTCCATCATTACTGTTCATCAGTTCTTACTCTTAATTAATATTTCCTAAAACGATACTAGGAAACAATCCCAGATGGAAACACCTGCTTGAAGCCTCATGTTCTCACAGGCTATGCAAGGGCATGAGCACAGCACATCAGTAGATGAGACTTTTGTAAATTTAGCTCCCATCTATTTTCATTTGTTTGATATCAAGACATAGTGAGGTAGAGCTGTGAAGGCCTGAAAAACATGGCTGCTTACTCTTTCACATGCAGTTCTTAAAAAAATAAATGTACTGTCTTTGAGAGTTACTTTTCTATCATAGCCTGCCCCTCTTTTCCCAGAAAAACAAATGACCTTTTTTCTGCTTACTTACTTTTGATGGGGAGGATTCAGCTGGGGCAGATTCTGGTCTTCTTCGTGGAGGAACAGGAGGAGGGACAGGAGCATCATCTGAAGTTTTGGTAAAGTTTATGGATGACACAGAAGCAGATCCTAAGGGACATAAAAAACCTGTTGATGATGATGAACTTTTGGCTCAATATTGCTGCTAATAGAGGTGCCATAAATAATGTAGCGATTGCTCATAAAAAGCATAATGAATCAAGGAAGTGGCAAATGAAGACAATGAAACAAGCCTCTAACTTGCAGCTGCCAGAGAAACTGCTTTTCTGAGCTGCAAAGATCTCTGTGACCATCAGCTCCTGAACTTTCTTAAGTAATCCTTGAGACCAAAACCACACCACAAACTTGTTCTTATGTCGCAAAAGCACTGAAATAATATTCTAAACCTGCAGTCAATGGACCCAATAACAAAGAAATCCTTTCTCCAGAGGCTTTCTGAAGACCTGGCTTGGACACTCAGCAACAGCACAGGAACTTCTGTCTTTAGGAAGTCATTTCACCTCCTTGTGGCAACCAGTTGAACACAGGAGTAACCTCTGAAAACCCTTGTATGTGAAAGGAGTCTATATCCATTATTAAATACTGAGGGCACACCACAAAATATGAGCTTCCTTGTATGCTGGGAAAGACAGAAGAAAAAGAGGTGTGGATAGGTCCTAATGGATTTAAAGCAAGCAAATACTGATTTTAAGTTCTGCAGGAAAACCACCCATGTACACTGAAATCAGTTCTGAATTGCAGCAACAGCATAAGGCACCTACAAACAATTAATTTTTTATTCTCAATGTTCACCATCAGACACTCACCAAATACTTTCACACAAATCCTATGGCAGCACATCCCACAAGTTTGTTTGGGATATATATGGGCCTAGAGATTACCTCTGCCTTCAGTTTTGACAGGTCCTTCAAAGACTTGTAACAGTCCCTATGTAACACATCTAATTCTGTTCAGTTTCTCCTTCACAATAAAAACTTTTTAAAGAAAAAGTAAGAAATATTGAAAGTTTTTTATGCTGCAAGGAGACAAAAGCGATGATTTTTACAATCACTTGAGAAGGCTAAAGCTGATTTCCCCTGCCTAACACCACAAAATGTGAGTGGCACGTGCTGTCTGTGAGCACCTACGTGTGTGGAAAGGACTGGAGGGGTCCGAGTCGAAGACGCTGCAGGCGTCCGTGGTGCTGGAGGTGGCAGAAGCCGGGGGTGGGGTCAGCGGGGTCCGGGGCGAGTTGGGGGCAGACGCCGTCGCTTCCGTCTCGCTCTCCGGGATGCGGCTGTAGCTGATCTTCCTTGGCTCCTGCTGCAGGGGTGTGGGATGCCTCATGGTACCTGGCCTTGGATTAGAGGGACGAACACCTGGGGACTTGAGAGGGTAGCTGTACTTCTTGGGCTGAAACGACAGGAAATATCAACCAAAGTCAAAAGGCCGTGGGATCACTTAAATGTAGCTATGTAGTTACGTCAGAGATCTGAAATTACTTCTGCCATCTATGAAAGACAATTGTAAGCACTTTCTGAAAAATAAATACAAAAATTGAATACTAACAAATCTTGGAGGAGGCTTGACATTTCGTGGCTCTATCTCCAGTGACTTGTTGAATAGATAATCTGTAAATTCTGTCTCCACGCTGTTTCCCATTGGATTCAGGTTTTCAAAAAATCTCTGCAATACAAGAAGGCAGACAACTTGTCAGCTAAGATGCTTCTTAATACTGCTTGTTTCTACAGCACAAATGATCCCAACTGTTCAAGAGAAGAGAGAAAATGCTGGAGTCAAAGGCATTGACAGACTTAAGCCATTAAATCTGCTCATCGCCAGGCCTTTTCTGGACATTGCTACTGCTATTCTTGGCTTGAAAACCAGCTGTGCAAGTACCCTAAATGCTTTCTGCAGCGCAAAATCAGACCAGGTTTGCTCAAGCACTTCCAGAAGAGGCTGCAAACAATCCATCTTTACACTGATGCAGGGAAGATTGCTCTCACACTGCATTCTGTCAAAGCCTGAGGAGAACAAATCAAAAAAACCCTTGCAGAATCTCTTAAGATAACCTGAACTGTGATTCTCTGAAAGCACACAGCTCAAAAGATGGTAAGGAAAAAAGAAAAAAGGAAGAAAGGAAAGCAACCACAGAGGACACTGCTTAGAGAACATCTCAGACCAAGGAAAACAAGCACCAGGAGAAAGAAAGATGCGAGTATCATCTCCATCAACACACGATGTAAACACAGTTCTATCAGGTAAACATGGAACATAAAGGTGTAACAGAGGAGGAAAAGACAACTGCGCTCGCTGGACAAATAATTGAACTGAGTGAAGGACAATGAGCATCTGCCAGTTTCAGTTCCTGTCTAACACTGATCAATAAGAAGATCTACCAAAGGCCCAACAGCTGAGAAAAAAATGAAACAAACCCAAGAAATTGCAAGCATTGAGCTTTCTGGCCTTTCTTACACTGAGACCCAAGAGAGGTTTTATGACAGGTCCTCTACTCATCTCTGATCTAGTCAGACTGGATCTATGTGAATTCAGTCTGTCCTTATGGCCTGTCAGCTGACAGAATGACCACAGAAGGAAACTGTGTCACTTACCCTGATGTCAAATTCCACTCTTAAACAATATGGCTGGTTCTGGTACTGCTGGATCTCTCCTGTTATCTCAGCTACCTTCCTTCTCTTGCTGAAGTTTATAAGGTCTTTCCCATGGCGCTTGAGAAATTCAGGATTGCCTTCTTCTGTTTTCAAAATGTTGGTTAAGTAAATCCCTAAACAGCACACAGAAGAGGTTTTCAACACAGAGTACAAAACAAAGAGGAAGTCACAACTGAATACAAGGAATTCTTAAAGAATTTAATTTGTGCACTGCAATTATTTAAAAAACGCCTTTGTTAGGATCAACAAGAGAACTACACCTCACCTTCCAATAAGGGTGACAATTTAAATATTTTAACATGCCTTTTCCAGAAAGATACCTTTTGCATCAAAGTCCCAAAGCCTGTGCATCTTTCTATGGTTTAGGAAGCTCATACAACTGAACACTAAAAGGGGACACTGAACAGGAGTGCTTTCTCTTAACTCCTTTTCTCCATCAGACACCCCAGCTAAACTCCAAAAATTATTTTCAAGTTTTATCTTCACTTCATAATTGCATAAAATAATTTGAAGATTAGGAATAAAAAAATGCTCTCCACAGATCATTGTCTGGAATTGTCATTATGACTTGACAGAAATAACTGAAGCTATTCACATGATCCTGCTAACCTCTACTCATCTCTGAAGCAGGACAGAAGGTTTCTTAGTTGATCTTATCTTTCTTTGCAGAGCTCTGGAGTATATCTTTCCCCAATCTGTAAAAGGCCAAAAAAGCCATCAACACTATTTTCTTTCAGTTTTGGCTTGAAGCCTATGTTGGACAAGTGCACTGTCCAGACGTGGAACTGATCTGTAGCAAACATTCAGGTGGCTAGCTTAAGAACAGGAGTGACATGTGCTTAACATGACAATCTACTCAATGTCAGTAATCTACTTCAAAGAAGAACTGTCAAATCTGATGATAAAGAGGATGCTTGCTTTCCAAACTCTGTTTCTACAGAAATAACTTTTTAATAGAAATGAGACTCTAGCTGTATTTCTTGGAACACTTGATGAGGAAGAGGATCATTCTTTTTCTCCCAGTCAATGGCAATAACATTTCTAATGTGACTGCCATCTACTGAGAGTATATCTGGTTGTAACAGATCAAAGCACACTCAAAGTAAAAATCAGAACATACGAATATTGTATAAAATAGGATATTGCAGATATACTTATTTTTACTGCAAATACCTTCCATGAATAGTCACTTTAGGGTTTTTTTCACATATTCATGTCTGGGCACCTGTCCTGTTAAAAGTGACTTTTCTCTCTATTGCTCATACTCTGTTTATTCCCTTAGCTCAATACTTTCCCAAAGTTAATGTGGGACATGGCTCATCCAAACCACACGTACTCACCAAAAAAAGGCACACAAGGAGGATTTATGGACCTGAGTTTTGCCAAGTATTTCTTATAATGGTCCTCACTCAGCTCATAAGCTTCTTCTAAGATCTTCTTCTGGCGACTTGGAATTTGCTTCAAAGAGAGATTAAACAGGTGGTTTGGAAAGAGAAGATAAAGGCATGGCCCAGCAACAGTACTGAGAGTAATGGTCTCCCACTGGCACTTGAACCAGGGATCACGAGGACACTTCCCCATCATCCTGAGATAACTTTCTTAAGTGGGGATGGATTTCTTGCTTCTGAAAGCAAGGGAAAAACCCTCTTACACCCTGGTTGATCAGTTTCTTGGGGGATTTACTTTCCTTGCTCCTTGGAAGGAAATGCTTACTGACAAGACAGGCTTTCAGTGCAGCCAAGGTACCCTGCATGACACTGCCATAGCAAAAGTGGAAAATATTTCACTGTACCTCAAACGTGTGGTCCAACCTATAAACTGCTGCAGAGTTCATAGCACTGACAATCTCAAGGACACCATTGAAGTTGTTCAGCTCTTGAAAAACTTGCAGGATCTCAATTATCCGGCTCACTACAATTACTCTTTCCTCTAGGTTTTCTGTTTCTACAATGCATCTAAACACACAAGAACATTGGGGTTTGTATTAAATATGATGAGGTTTCCAAAGTCAAATATTAACTTGTAACACAAACAAATATGATTTCATCAAATTACTTGATGTAGTTCTGAAAATGTCTTAGAGATTTGAAAATATTCTAAGAATAAAAAGCTCGAGACCACTATGTGAAATTTCTCACAGGGACCAGTTTTAGCAGGAATCCTCTTAGAACAGAATTTTTCACAGTACACTGGTGAATGCTCTGTAAATGTCCAGATATGGAGTAGGTGCAGATTCAGGAGAGTCACTTACTTTTCAAACCACAGAGTTAAGTTAGTTGTATGCCTTATCATTTTGAGAAGGTTGGGAGAATTAATTTCTTTATCTTCCTTTGTCCACACACTTCCAACTAGTTCTGATGGCTGCACAGCTCTGGAAGAATAGATGTTTTATCAAAAAATGTAACTAAAAGCAGGAAGGTATTATTTTTCCAAACCCTCTTGATTTTCACTGAATTTGGAATTCATATTTACAAATAAATTCTTAAGGTATCCCTTCTACAATGTTAGGCTGCCCTCATGACTAAATGATATTTCTACACTTCTTTTTTAGACTGTAGATGTTTCTTAATGTATGTCACTCTTAACCACCTCTGTTCATCTAAATGAAGAATGAAATCTCCATCTCATTCACCATAACAAAACGTGAGCTTCCAATGCCTGAATAATTTCTTACAGACAGGTGATGAGATCTGACATGGTCCTTAATTTGCTACACAAACCAGGATGTGAAGAAAACCGATTTAATAATTGTTCATACTTCTCAAAGGTTGATCTGCTCAGAAAATACCAAGAGAAAGCTGGAGCACAAGGCAATTAACAGTATGCAACAGTCACTCATACTGCACATTAACTTTGGAAGGATAAAACAAATATTGTATTTAAGAGAGCTTCCTCTGAAAAATGGAAATTAATACACACCACTGGTAAAGTCCCTTCGTTTCTGTGGGGCTTCACATCAGAGGCCTACAGAAACAATTTCAGGCATGGAGAATATTATGATTTGTGCCACGTGTTTCTCAGTGGAGGAAAGTTACCTGTAAAAATCTGACTCCAGTAAAGTGAGCTGCCGAGCGATTTCTATGGGATGCAGAGTGAGCAAGTCAAAAGTCTCTGTGTGGCCTGGTTTGCTGATGTGCCACTCAATTGCTGGAGGGGGGCTCTCAAAAGTGATGTTGTGGCTCGGCCCAATGGCTTGTGCCTGCTTCTTCCTGTTGATTATCTTTGTGATGGATTCAACCCACTTCTTCATGGCTTTGCCTGGCACACAAAGTTACTATTTAGTCAATACTGTTTTTTCTAAGACATCAGTATAATTCAGGAATCTTTGGATGTAACCCCAAAACCTACTAAATTAAAGCAGTCATATATTCTTTAGGATTGTCATTCTCTACACAAGTGTAGAAGTATTCAAAGACAGAAAGAATTCCCCAACAGCCAATGCTGAGCATGACTTTGCCCAAGCACAAATCAGAACACCCAAATTAGACTCTTGCTCTGATTTAGGTGCTTTTCTTTCTTTTCTGAGTTTACAGTGAGTTTTTGGGAAGAAACCTTATTCTGCCCAAAATGCACTTCTGCAAACACCTTGAACTTTATAGTTTGGGCAAGAGCACATGATTACCTCAGATAACTTAGAAAGTCAAAATAACAAACACAGAAAAGCTTCTTCCTGTACTGCATTTACCATCAAAACTGAGAATAAAATTGAAAGGCAAAATGCCTTTTTAGCTCTGCACCATAAGCCTTTCATGCACCAGTCCATTGAAAATTTAACAGTAACACCCACTGAATTAGCTGCCTCATTCTCCCCTCTTTTTAGTGGCTAAATAACCACTAAGTACTTCTCTGACACAGTCTTTTCCTACAAATTGCTCTTGTGTCTGTCTTGGCTTTTTTTAAAAGGAAACAGGAAAAGTCCGTACAATCTCAACAGCAAGGTGCTCTACAGTTCTAATGTGAAGTAGCTGGAAACTCCTGTTTCAAAGAAATAATAGTTTCCACCATCCAACTTTACAAAAATTATCCCTGTGTAAAGTTTAAAATGACAGTCAAATATTCTGTCCTGATCATGACTTGGTTCTTATTATTTTCTATAATTTCAGTTCCTCTACAACAAAACTCAATTTATGTAAATAACAATCATTACTCTGAACAAGAGCCAGATTTTGAATAATAGTGTGTGTATGGGCTTAATGGAAGTCTATTTAATTTTCTGTTTATGAAGTATTTAATAAGCAGTCCGCCCTGTTTTTCCTGAAAGCAAAATTGACCACACTCTGTATCTCTGAAACAGGATGCTTTAGGATAAGTGTCAGCACTAAAGGAACTGTAAATACCTCTTACTGTTCCAATGAACTCCTCCAAACGTTTCAGAAGGTCAGCATCTCTTTCAAAGTCATAGAAGTGGTGCTCTACCCAGTGTCGACACACATTTAATACTCTGCAAAAGCAAAGAATAAAGAAACACTCTAGAGCCCAGTCTATCTTCCCTATCAAAGTACCTGCAAGAAAGGCCACTGGCAGCATGCAGGGCCAGTGCGGGCAAAAGTGGCACTTCAGAAGGAATTCAGGGTGGCTCAAGGGATGCGGCACTCACCGTAGCTGCACAGGTTGAATGTACTCTTTCCTAAATCTTTTCAGCTCTGCACTCAGGGGTTGGTCTCCGTTCTCCATGGCAATACGGTCGGCTTCCGTTGGCTCAGGCTCTGGAATTTCAAATCTAGCACAGAAGATGGGTGTAAGCACCAGGCCTCTGTCACACCAGTCTTGGGCATAAGCTTTTACTTTTTACTGGCAATCTTTGAATTGGACAACTTTTTATAAAGGTGTTTGAAGCAACTCAAAACCAACTGGAAAGCCAGAATCTTACACACTCCAAGTAAAAGGCAAAAAAAATGCACTTCATAAGAACAGTATTTTTAACAGTGGCATACCTTTCTATTAGCAAACTCAGCAACTCCTGAGGTCTACAGAAGGATCTATATGTTGTGAGAAAAGTCCGAACAAAGTTGGGATCTAAGACAAAGAATAATTTTACACTTATGTCAGCAATTACCTGTTTTTCTTTTACAATAACTTCAATTATCTGTTAAAATTAAGGATGTCACCCTATCAACTTACAGAGAAGATGATGTAAACCAAAATGACTTTGGTAACAGTTCAAAATCCCCTAAAATAGCAATACAAAGCAGAACTTAAAACCAATTTTCATTCTGTTGAAGGTTCACAACAATGACTTTTTTTACCCCCCCCTTCAGTTGTTAAAAGACAGGATTCTTTCCAATGACTTTGAAATTAATACATGATTTTATGTACGAGTAAGCAACTTTGGTTTTGACAGTTATCAGGACATGAGAACTCAAAAAACACATCAAGTCACTTTGCACTGCATAGAAATGGTCTCTTCCACGGGAGAATGCTTCCCCTAAACTGGCACAACTGATAACCACTCATGGTTAAGGCAGCCTAGATATTTTTTCACCTGACAGCTACATTAGAGGTTATATTTATTTCACTTCTAGAAAATCAACTGATTCAATTTAAATTGACTAATTACACATACATTTATTTAAAATATGAAAATGTGTCTTAAAAACAATCAAAACAATCAGAAAACCGAAGTGTCTCTCATAATTACAAAAGCAAACCCATTTGTTTTCAAATATGAGGAAATGCAGTGACAGCTCACTTGCACTGCACAGAGCTGACTAGAAACAAAGCTAACACTTATCACTGAACAGAATTAATGAGCAGATTGCAACAGGTTTGCATATTAAATCCACGTCTAGATTTGAAAAACCAAACCCCAGCTGGTAATTGTCCTAACACAGAGTGGCTGAAGAGGAACTTACAGGAGTTGAAGCAAGAATTCCTGTAGGCTGTAACATGTAGGATAAAAAGGCTGCATTATTTGACCTAATGCTCTACTGGATTTGTTTCCTGGAATATGGATTTTTAAGAGCTGCTTTAAAATCCTCCTTACCTCTTTACCAGCATCTTGTCCATTTGAATGAACACTCCAACTTCCTTAGATCCCACTGAGTTAATTTTGTCAACAGTTTACTGTGATGAGCTGCACACCTTAATTGTGCCATGTAGCACAGCATTTCCTTGCAATTTTGCTGCATGATAATTCTCACTCCTTAAACAATTCCCTATTCTGCTTCTCATATGTCCTTCATTACTCCATTTTTCTTATCATAACCCTTCTCCCACCAGTCCTTGAAACTGTACAGTCCAAAATTCTTTTCAAAGGCAGAACTCCAATACTTTTTGCACAAAGAAGGTCATCCCTGTTCACATCATCTTCATCATGAAAATACACAAATTCTGGGTTGCTAAAGCAGCACAGTAACTCAAGCTTTCACAGCTTGCAATCTGTACACAGCATCTACTCTAAATAAGACAGTTTGTCTACATGAAAAAAGAGCTTCCACAGCAATTAACATTTTCAGATCACTGCAAAATCTGAGTCGTAGCTATTGTTATTTACAGGTAGGGTCAGCATATAAATCCACAATACATACTGAATTTCAAATGAAGTAGATCAGAAAATCAAATCTAACTTTGTTATCTTACTAGCAACGGCTATGACTCAAAATAGCGTACAATATATGAGTAAGTGTTAAAAAAATACAGAAAACACCAGTCAGCCAGGATGTCTGCTCATGTGATAATTCTCTCTTCAATGCAGCCAATTTGAAAGCTAAAAAAGAACAATAACTGTTCTACGAGGATTTATAAATAATCACCCTTGAATTCCTTAAGAAAGGAAACGGACACTATGATGACGCACAAGCACTCAACATATCTAAGCTTTAAAAATAGAAGAGTGCTGCCCTATAGATAAAAAAAATGCCATGACTTTAAAATGTTGGTACCACCTAATCCAGCTGCTCTGAAACAAGAATTGGGCAAGAGGAGATAATGAATACAGAAACACAGTAAAACAAGAAAAACCCACCAGAATATGCAAATAGGGCGAGAACCTGAACTTCTAATTGCAGGGCAATTTCTCTCATGTAAAAATACATGGAAATCTGCTTTTGCAGAGGAGATTTCTCTCTGTTTGGCTGCTCCACCACAGGATAGCTTGGACAGTCTGCCACACCTTGTGACCAGGCAGCCATCAGGGCTGTCTCCCTGTCTGAGCTGCTGTAGAAGCTGGATACCTCCCACCCTTGGCAGAATTCTTTCCTTAGAGCTGTCCCTGTTGCACAGCAAAGAAATTCTGGCTGATAAAATGGCTTCTCATTTGTCAAGGGGGTGAGGGATGACAAATAAAAAGGTCTAACACCCATATCTACAAGTAAGGTGGACTGTGTGGATCTTCATATATTACAAAAAATTGAGACCTGATTTGACTACAAAACTAACTAAACTGCAACAAATTTGTATGACCTTTGCAAAGTGTATCTGTAATTATTTCTTACACCACTTGACCTACAAAGATAAAAACCTAGAGAAAAGCCACAGCTATAGTAAATACTGTCTTTAGACTGGCAGATTAAGGGCTGTCATAATAAGCCACACTGAATTTCAGAAAAGCTGCCTCAGAAAGGGAAACACTTGCTGTTCTGGCATCTGAAGATCACCATCACAGATACATAATCCTGTGTGGGGCAAGAAAAGCATTTCTATAGTCTGTAGCTGTTTGGTTACATATCACCAAGGCACTCATCTTCCCAGGTCTCCAAGCAGAGGAGAAGCCCTGAACTCAGCTGATATATGTGTGAAAGAGCTAACCTGGTACTCTGGAGAACTGCTGCCCTACTCACTGCATCTCACAAGATGCAACAAACCCCTGAATGATTTACACCACAAATGGATCACGTTTCCTGTACAACAGCATTTTTGGTTGAGTCACTCTATCTTTCATTTCTTTGCTGCCCTGGAAAAGACTGCACAGAATGGTGAGGACAATGATGTTTTTCCTCACAGATAACCAATTATAAAACAGAAGGTAGAGAAGATAAGAGTGTTGAGAAATTATGCACAATGTAGCAATGCAGCATCACATCTACTAAGACGTTTAAGGCTACAAAGACAAGTTACATACATTAGAAGACAACTATTTTTCTTCTTTTGGTCAAAGTCTTTCAGGCCACCTCTCAGTACCCATATTCTCAGTTTTCTAATACAATACTTTTTGCTAATTCTTTTGCAAAGGCAATGCTAGATTTAAAAATAATAATAGAAAAGTGTCTTTTCTCTAAGGTTAAGTTGTTTGATTTTGACTTTGAAGGCTTACGACATAAATTATGTCATAAATCATGCCTATAAAATAAAAAGCCAGGAGCTAGAAGTTTAAAAAGTTACAAGAAAATGAAGACAGCTACAAAACTGCTCAGGTAAAATTTTCCAGCACAATATTGTATTTGGCTTTCTAGTAAACATTAGGAAAACTAAAAAAAGCGCAAGAATAGTAATGGAGTGAAGAGACTAAATATAAGTATTTTAAAAAGTAATCAGAGTACTAAATTATATTCCTTTTACTGCTCACTTCTTTCAAACAAATATTCCTGATCTATGCAGGGTATCTAGGACTGAGCTGCAAAAGAACAATCTACAACAATTAAGAGTGTAAAAAGGGAAGAAAAAAAATTGTTGAATATGAAAAGCACTAACACCAAGATGCATGAAGTTTCAGAAAAACTGACATACAGATAGAATCAGGAAAAAAAATCCAAACCCCAAACACAAGCCCATGCTTTGCAGCACAGCTTATGAAAATCCCAGGCTGCTATCAAGATAAACCCCACACACTGAGGTCAGTCTGAATAATCACATAAACATCTTTAACATGACTTCAACACAAACAGAAACCCTAAGTCAAAAGTCCTTAAATCAAATCCTCACTGAAGTTCTGATTAAGGCAAAGTTCTGAGGACAAAGTAAGATAGTGACTGCATCTATCAAGTTGATGTTGATATTGATATTCCATGGCACGCCAGCATGGACACAGCTGATAGAGTACAACCCTGAACTGAAAACACTGGGCCCATAATTCTCTCCCACAATGCTGGCCCTTCCTGTGTCACCCAGCCTTAGAAGTCTGGAGGGAAGGCAGTTCTTGTAGCTTGGGGCACAAAGGAAAAAGTATTGTCTAGAGCTCAATTGCTTCAGGCCCCCACCCCCTCCCTTGCATGAGAACAATCTTATGCACATGTAATATCCCATGTGAACTGCCAAACATAATCACTTTTTACTGACTTTTTGTATTTTGCTGCATGTATTTAACACAGAGACAGAAGCATGAACGAGTTACTACCTTGTGTTTTGGCTGCACAAACCAAGTGCCTCACCTGCATACATGTGGTATGTCAGCCTCTCGATGAGCTTCACAACAGTTCCTGCCTTGATGATGGGGATTCCAGATTTGGGCTGCATGTTCTCTTCAAACACAATATTCTCTTCAGAGTCGGGTTCTGCAAATCTATAAAGCTCAGGATTTGGAAATCTCATCTGCTCCTCTTTTTCTTCTTGTAACATTGTTACATCCAACATCCTTTCCAGCGTGCTTCTATATTGCAAAGATATCAATGCTGCCATCCAGTTGTTTTTCTCTTCAGCTGATTTAGCAGCAAAAATAACACTGTTCTCATCTTTTAAGATGATTTCAAAAGCATGTCTATACTCATTAGTGTCATCTTTATCATTGATTTGTACCTTTCGCATGAAGAACTTCTCCTTGAGTCGATATTCTGCATTGCTAGCACCAGGAAGTCTTGGCTGGCCATGATTTGACTTACAGCAAATCATCAAGCCATCAAAGAGGAATATGTGTCTCTCGTGCTTTGCTCCTACACGTGTGAGTGTTCCTTCCATGATGAACTCGTTACAGCACTGTCCAATGTCTTTACCCTCCCAACCATCAATATTTTTCTGGATTTCATTCATTTTCTTAATTGCTAGCTGCTTCCCCTTCATCTGCTGAGTATAGAACCGGCATGCGGATTCACTTCAGTGGAGGATGGGAAAAAGGCAGCCTATTAGTACACATGTTTTTAAAAAAACATAACCACCACTAACACAAAAACACCAGATCACCCTTCTGAGTATTCCACTCAGAATGCAGAAGTGAGGATTCCACTGAGAATGCAATTTCATCATTCAATATCAGCACCATTGCAAAGTCTTGACTAAAGTATCTCATCTGACAAATTTTCTACTTATCTTCAGCAACAGATGTTTTACCTAAACACAAACAACCAGAGGCAGGCAAGCTGTGAGTGCTTCTTAGCCCAACAAGCCACTCACTTCCATAACCAACAGAACAATTCTAGATGGCATTAATTTGAAACAAGTACATTCAGAAAAACATAAGCTGTTAAATGCATTCATGTTCAAGCCTAAAGGTTACCCCTGGCAGCACAAAAATTGTCTGGCAAGAAAAATACTGAAACAGTTTTAAGAGCAGTTTCAAATTCAAGAACATTCCCTTCTAACCACACAGAAAGGTACTTTTAGAATATTTTTAGGTGGTTATTTATTATCTGAGCACAATTAACCCATAACTTTTGACTTACCAGTGAATTCTCAGAACGTCTCAACTACCAGTTTGCAAGGACACATAGAAATTAGAACTGTTTTAAAACAATAACAAATTATCTTGGCTTTGATGTCACTTCCTCTGAAAAAGCAGGCTTGTCACAAACTATTTTGTTCATTGTTTACTAAAAGAGGAAACCGGGAGCCCTGGATTTATAGCAAAGCATTAAGAGCAGAGAGCAGAAAAACCGGAAACGTTTACCTAAGCCTTCGTTTTGCAAGGCTTTTGGAGCATATCCGTTCCATACTGCTTTGAAGATTTAGCAGGGCAGTTATTGCTTGCTTCAAGCACTCCTTATCCTCTTCATCCTCACTTTTTTCTTCCAATTGCTGTGAACATTGAAAGTCAAAGACAGGAAGTGTTACAAGCATTTCGGTACGTGCAAATCTAGAAGTCTGACCCAGGAAGAAGAAATCTAACCTTCTGCTGATTTTCCATGCTCCTGCTTGTTATAAAAGTTAATGGTAATAACCAGGTATGTTACTGACACAGGTGAGAGACAACTCTCTGCTAAGAGCTTAATCTCACTAAAATATAGCACAGTCACCAAGGTCCCCCAGACACAAACACACTCAGACATGCAGTATTTATCTCAAATTGGTTTGATTACCCTTACAGCTCCTTAATGGAACCCATGTCAGGTGTTAAATCTTAAGAAGAACAAGCAAGGAAGGAGGTCCCCATACACACCATACTACAGGACAAGATCAAATCAGTCCATAACATATAAACATCCTGGAACAGGCAAGCTGGATCCAAAGCTAAGCAGAATTTCTTCATCATATTTAAAAATAGAGGATTACAAAGACTCTCACCTCATGAATAACAGTCTAATTACTAAATCAGGTGGAAGGGGACCTTGGAAATTATCTCAAGCCAACCTCCAGTACAACTGCAGAGCCAACAAAAATCAAGTTGCCCAGAGCCACAATGAGTTTTGAATCTAAAAATGAAACTAAAACTGGATAAGAAGGGTTAACACTTAATATTTTGTGTCTAACTACTGACAGGTAAAGCTTTAAAACAAGATATGCCATGTTTAAGATTGCTTAAATTGAAGATCTGCATCTCAAATCTTCATTTAAGCACTAAGATGTTTCATGTGAGTGAAAAAATAGGTGACGACAGTTGTGGATTAGATGTCAAACTGAAATAACATTTGCAGAATTACTAACAGACAAGCATTTTAGACTATCACACACCAAGAATTAGCTCCACACAACTAAAGGATTTGTTTTGGTGGTAGAAGTGAAACAAAGGCCAGAATGAACCAGAATGAGACATCCTTGGAAAAAATAAAATTGTGCTGTTTGATTGCAGTGTAAAATATAAGTATTGTCCTCCAAAATCCAACAGAGTACAACAGTCATGTTTGACATTTTAATGGGTCAGGGAACAGCAGTAATTTTTCCCTAACTAGAGTTAATCATTCAATGCAACAGCTGTCAATGCCAAAGACCACTTTATTTGTTTTCAGCCATAAGGATGACCACAAAGTTTATTCTAGGCAGCTCTGGTTCACGTAGCATCATCTGCTGTACTCTCAACCTAAGCAGCATTAGGTGGGAGAGCCTACTTGAGTAACAACCACTGAAATAGGTCCGAGAATGCACCACAACAAGCATTACTCCCCAAAAGAACCTAGGGAGATGACATCATCCAAGAAGGAACAGACTACCCTCTTCATATTCCTCTACTCTCCAGATTCAGTGGAGGTATCATCTCCCCTTTGATTCAGTTTTGCAGATCTGGGTTCAGAGAGGATTTCAGACCGAGGAGGCAAGTCTACCACTGGCAGAAGTCTTGAAAGAAAGCTTTGAGAAAGCTGTAACTACCTCTAAGATTTTGCATCTTTCCTGCACAACCATTCAGAGAAGGTTCTTTGCCTTGTGTGCTGCCTTTTTACCAACTTTCATCAAAACAGTCTGGATTTCCTACAATTTCTGGGTTGCTACTCTTCAGCAGTGGAAGAGATTGCTTAAGCCTCGTCTCCTTGAAAATAAGCTTTACTAGGTCCTAGAATATTCTGTACAGTCTCTTCAGAAACAAACTAATAAAGATTAACATTCATTACTGCAAAGCATTTTGCTCTTATGTTGCTTTTTACAGCAACCTCTCTCCAGCTGCAAAAATGTTGATATTTATCCACGTCCCAAAGCAAAACACATATTTACATACAGAGAAAGTAGTTAATTCTTTCCCAACGGGATCCATTGGGAGTAATCCTATTTCCAATGGCAAATAGAAATGAAATCAAAATCCAGTGAGTGTAATTATGCTCCAGGTTTAACATTTAGAAAGTGCTCTGCAGAAATGTCTTATCTTCTGTGTAACACCAACACAAATGCCAAATCAAGCAATACTCTGAACTACTATGAAGACACTTCTCTGGACACAGAAATTTGGAAGTTTATATTCCAGCTTGGTATTGTACAGTTACCAAAACCAGACTTAACCAGAACTCAGCGTAAATTACAGCAATGATTCATCCACTGCCCCTGGACAGTTTAGAAAAGGTGGAAAGTGAAATAGCATAACTGGAAAGCATCCAGAAAGTTTCTCTGCAAATCCCACTCATTCTTCTATAGCTGTGCAGTGCCCCCTAATGAAGAAACCAGGGAGATGCCAAGTAAGTGGTGAGGGGGCTTTGTTTGTTTTTTTACAGAAAGTGCACTATATACTACAAAAAAATATTATAATATTATATGAAGTGCAGACTTCTGATTATCAGTAGTATTATAGAGATTGTAGGTTTTAACAATCTTATGAGAAAATATTGGCTTATCATTCATGTGATTCCCAATACTCCAGGCACAAGACACTGTTCATTCAAGGAAAAAAAAAAAAACAAACTTGGAAAAATAGACTGCTAGAGAAGTCCCTAACAAAAAGAAAGTACTCTACATTCTAGACCACAATTTCTGAAGAGACACCAAGAAGTGGAAGACAAGGTATTTTGTTCTACCTGTTGCATACCATAAGGATTACATATTTATAAATTCAAAAGAGATAGAAAATAGATCCTTCTCATGCAGTGCACAATTAGACTGTGGCAGTTGACCTCTTACACTGTCAGAGGAGCATCTCTCTGGAAATACAGTGATAGAAAATACAGAGGAGAACCATACCAGCAGGTGTCATGACAGATATGAAATCTTGTACTTTAGGGTTTGCATCACAACCTAGACTTCTGTCTTCCCAGAAGATTAAGTCTAACCACTGAAATTTGTGAACTGCAAGTTCCCCAGTTCCTCTGGGAATCAAGACCACAGCTTCAATACACAGAAGACCGAACTATTTTGTAATCAACAATAAGAACCAACAAGGTGGCTCAACAGCACAGATACTTGAAAGCACTCTCTGATTTCCTGTAGTTCCTAAAAAACCCAAAAAACTCAGCCCAAAACAGCAGTGTACTGGGGATGAAAGAAAGTGTTGTCATATCTAGAAACTTTTAATTTTTAGAAAGCATCAGGAAATCATCTGGGACAGTAAATGGGGACAACTGCAGGGAACACTATGCACTTCTGGAAAATGTTAGCAGACTAAAAAGCACCTCACACTTGCACCTTGAAGCAAACTCCACATGCCATATTCCTGAACATACATACACAGCTTCAATGCACTGAAATTTGAAAAAAACATTTAGTTCTCATATAAACTCAGACAATCTTGAGCACAGTGCAGTAAAAATATTCATACAGTTATCTGTTTATTTAGAGCTACATTACAGCAGGAGTGTCAGTTGCATTGACAGTGGAACAGAACTTAGTATCTTACTGAAGCAATTATAAAAACCTTTTCTCCACTCAAAGTTTAATTATGTCTACTCCCTTTAATTTTTAAAAGTTACATGAACTAGCACATGTCAAATATCAAACCCCAGATATCAGATAATTAGTTACAAAAAGCCTTTAGCATTCTCTTGGAAGTACATTTTAAAAGACACAGAAGCTAAAATGCCCTCATCTTTTATTTCATGTTACATTTAACTCACAATATAAAATATGATCAACCCATTGGGAAGCATACTGGACAAGTAAAGCATCAAAACAGAGGAAAACAAAAAGCATTTCAACTTTTAGTACAAGATTCCTTGTTCCTTCACCTCTTTACTATGTGACTTAAAATAGATCCTAAATATATGTTGAAAATTCAAGTACATCAAATGTCCTCCGAGCCCAAAAATTGTAAAAACATTTGGGCTAAAGAATCATGTGAATTTAAGGAATTGTTACTTTGATTACCCAATGTGAACGTTCTTATTTGGGATGGTGTATGTGTGAAATTAAAGTAATTATGTTTCAGACTTCAATTACATTACTCTGAAGTGCCATTTTGAAAATCAGGATGGACACTGAGGAAAAGTCAGGAAGACCCATTGAGAACTCTATACTACACATGCCTGTCAGCTGATGTTTCACTAATTCAACAGTTCAAAGTTTTCTAGAACAGGTTTCATATGTGGCCAATTTGCCATTAGCATTCCCATAAAGGGATACAGCCTGTCAGAAGACCTTATTTGCTCCAGGGCTACAGCACCCTGCTAAGTGTTTCACCTGGTGTCTGCTCAGCAGGAACTGTTCATTCAAGGAAATCAGTTTCTGCAATTTTGCTCTCAGTTTCTGCAGCTGGGAAGGGATTCAAGTATGCAATCAATGTTAGGTTACACACTCAGCATCTCCTTCACCAAGGAAGGGATAGAAAAGCAAAGCCTTTTTTCCAAATGTCTTCTCTGAGGTTCTCACAAAACTATTTCCTAAACATTCAGACTTTGTAGGCTACTAGCAGCCATTTATGCATTTTACATTCCATTACTGCGAATGGCTACTTTGCCTATAGGAGGCCTTGACTTCTCCAAGTACAGAAAACCCATTTGCTCTGCATTTTTCAGAAATACTTTTTTTTTGTTGGTTTTTTTGTGGGTTTTTTTTTTTTTTTTTTTATGTGCTGATGTCTCCTTCACAGCAGCATCATTACCTTTCTGCAACAAATGTACAAGTTCACACAGATCCTTCCAGAGCCTTCATGCTCTGAAACTCTCTTCTCTCTTACTGTCACTTTGGTTTGTCTCATCACTATTAGCAGACCTGCAGAATACATTAGAAATTTACAACTCATAATTTAGTTCATAACATTTAGTTAGATCAGTATTTGAAATATCACAGAATATCTACCTACGTGCTTCCACACTTGTAATTGAGGTCTTCCATTTCTTTCCCCCAAATTTTCCATCACAGTAAAGACAATGCCATTTGAAAACATCTTCCCTTTCTCTTTCGTAATTCCAAAGTGGATTACAATCTACTTTTTCTGCTTTGAAACAATTCAAGTGTGATCTTTGCCAGGAAATTTTACTAGATGACACCTCTATGTTTGGACAAAAATGTATGAATTTTTGAACAGAAATGTATGAATATTTCAATGCTACATTAGGTGAACACACAATTTCAGAGATCATTCTGAGAAGCAAGGGTAGAACCCTGCTGATTTTAAGAGGAACACTGGTGGTTAAGTAAAAAAAACCAGCAGGTGAAATGAAATGAAACAGCAAGTGACAAGAACAAACCATGAATGCCTTTGTTGTTCCACTTGTGTTTGTCCTTTGTATTTCCATCAGTTTGCATTGAATATCTCAAAATATTGACAGAAAACATAAACTTGCACTGTTGTAAGAGAAACAAAGAAAGCTGGCAGTGGGACTAAATCCATAGCTCCATATCCTGAAGTATTTCCAGTGAAGTGATGCAAGCATATGGAAGTCTCAACTGCTGCTCTACCTCTCTCCAAGGATCTGCCTTTTGTACACAAGGTGGCAGGAGAAGAGGACAGAGAAATACACTACAGTTTTTAAAAGATTATGCAACAATACAAGTGTATCAGAGACTGTATAATGACTGCTACAGTCACAAAAACTAGGAGTTGAAAATCCCAGCTAAAATAAGCTTCTTAACATTCAGTCCTTGATGGATTTTGTCAAAACTTTTATTTAGCAGGGAAAAAAAGCATCAAAATTTGTGCAAATTCCTGTAACACCCACGCATTTTCATGGGAGCTTGGCCTTAGGTGTTCAGCATGCTGAAGCTGCTGCCATGGAAGCTGAAGTGCTCTCTACCATCACTAATAGCAGCCACTGAAAAGTGGGAACAAATCAGTTAATACAGCTCTTCTAACTCCCACAGGACTACAGAGCGTTTGCCATGCAGGTGGTTCTGGAAAACTGATTGGAAAACAGGACTTTGGAACCCTACAGTTAAACACGTAAGTGAAGTCGTAACACTGAAGTTCAGGACATTCTCCATTTGACTTCCCAAAGAAGTCTGGCCCTGTGACTTCCCACTCCTGCCTCAAGGGATCAAAGTACAGCATTTGCTGTTACAGGTCCAGTAGGACTGACTGACACAGCTCAAGTGCCACTGAGGACTGGAAGGCAAAGGGTCACAAGGAATATTTTAGGCTCACCTTTGTTATATTTTAGCCAATTCTTTCAGAAAAGCAATTTTAGAGGGATAATAGAAAAAAAATATTCTCAGAGGTACCTATTTAGAAAGGAAAGATACTTATTAGAAAATTTCCTGGAAAGGGACATCTGCTTCTCAAAATCACAGCTACATCCTGTATATAAGGAAAAAACCCTATGAAGCAAAACGTGCAGCTCCATTACAGCTCCACAACAGAGGACATAAATCACTGACAAATGAAGTGACACCCACATGCATAGATTCATCTGATACACAGGAAACACATCAACGAGTGCCACAGCTAGAAAGAAAATTAAGGACCAATTAGTTTGATTAACAATAACCAAATTTCTGTGAAAAGTGCACACACACCCACAAATGTGTGACAAAGTTTTATTTTTCCCTATCAACCTCTGGAACCTATTTCCCTTTTGGCTGATGAATACACAACTGACTTAAGGGATAAACCCACTAGCACTTAAAGGAGAAAAGAAATAGAAATACTGTCAATGAAACCCCACAAGCAAGAAATAAATACAGAATCTCATTTCTTCATTTCACCTGGCTGTATCAACTCTGGCTTCCACCACATGACAACTCCTGTACCTTCACAACATTCCAGTTCTAACACAGGTCTTCTTAGCCTAACAATATGAAGTTTCTTAAGTTTTTCACCTACTGTCACATTCTAGGAAAACTCTTCTTAGACTTAGTCCAAATTTTACATCACCCCAGCTTTTTCTCCTAAGAAACACCCAAATACACTGGGTAGACCTTATCACACAGAGATAAACTGATAGCAACAGTTTGGTCAAGCTACACTTCCTTTAACACACAGACTTCCATCTGTCACAGAGACCTAGAAGTGCACATTATCTCCAGTGGATGGAATAAGTCATCCACATCTGCAGCTACATACACAAAGATATGTAAAACATTAATACTTCTGCTTTTTATTTACTTCAAATGGTATTGTGCATACAAGATACTGCCCTTGGAAAGAAGCACTGAAGAAAAAGTGATTTCAGAAAGTAAAATCTTGTGCTGATATTAAGTGAATACGTTCTAGAAATAATTCACAGCTAGTTCAAATCCATGATTTACTGGTTTTAACAGTAATTAAAGGATACTTTGCAAATTGACTAAAGCAACAGAACCTGTTAATCACAGGGTTTGTACTGAAGACAAGCAGTCCAGACAGTGTTATGAGACAATGATCTACAATTGCAGATATTGTAAAACCTTTGCAGACTGACAAAGTTCAACTAATTAAGACTTTGATTCTCCACCCTGGGCTGGGTTACACCACTTACAGATGGGAAATCAAATCCACTCAATTTGTTATGCTCTGGAACAAAACACTGGGTGAAACAAGGCTGAGAATTAAAGTGAAGTCAAATAGTTTGGGATGTGCTGCCCAATAAAACACACAGCAAGAAACTTAGGGGATCAAGCTCAAGATACTCTAGTCCTAAACTAACATTGCACTACCTTGTGCCTTCTTCAGGTAACAAACTTAACATGTAACAAATTTAATACTAACAGGTTGGGAAAAGGAGAGGTTATCATCTTGAAAGACCTTGCCAAACCAGAATTATTATTTTTACCATTAGCATGGTGGAAGAGGAAGACAAAAAGGTTCAACTAAGGAGTATTTCTGCTTGAGCAGAATTGCCAGTCAGCAAAACCTGAAAAATTACTTATCTCAGAACAAAGTTTGAAAAAAAACCCCAACATAACAGATGCTGCTGTGAAATGAAAGCATCCTGAGATTTTAAGTAAATTATAGATAGAATTCAAATTAAAATATAAATATTAAAATATTGGCATTAATTTAAAACATTAAAATATATTAGCAAAGAGATGATAGTTACTATTCCTAAGCCATGGGATTCAAGTCTGCAGTTGGCTTAAAAAAATCCGAACCACAAAAAATCCCTACCACGCTCTCCTGTTGCCCACAATATACTGTTTCATCTAATCAAAGTTTATACATGCTTTGCAGCATTTCTACCTAAAAAAGAACTTTAAAGTAATCTATTCACCCAATGAAAGACTATCATACATGCATACAAATGTGCAGCATTTGAAACAGTGCCCAATTCAATTCAAAGGTCTTGAAAACCTCTTTCCTCAATTACTAAATATCATAGAAATGATTCTATAATTTAGAAAAGCTCATTTATTATCTGAACATCTGCAGAAAAGTGCAGTTTCACGCAAAGCTGCTATCTTACATAGTTCCTATATAAAAGTTTGAGGACTTTCAGATTGGTTGAAGCAAAGCACAACTGAAGGAAGACTCAGCTAAAAATATAATATGCATTTGTGCATTCCTGGTACCCTGTCCACCTTAAGGAAGGCTTTAGTTTCTAAATAGAGTAACCTTTAGTGAACAGAAATTTACTTTTTTTTGTAGTCTGGATAGTTAGAAGATAACTGAAATGCATTTTAAATAGATTACTTCAAAATATGCAACATTATACAACACATCTCAAAGATAAATGCTAACCTCTCTATCCTTAAGTATATCTATGTTCAAGAGAAATAAAATTTTTTTTCCACCTGCTACTTTGCCAACATTTTGTCTTTTCTTACCAGAGGTCCATTTTCATAGCATTTTAAACTTGATTATTCATAGACATACTTGCAATCACTAACTCAGGCCTCTTACCAGACAAGAGAATTCAATACTCTGTATCAGTGGAATTGTCAGGACAATATAATTGCACAAATATCCTTCTGTGGCAGATAAAAATCAAGCTGGAATCTGTTCAAAGATTCCAGATATAAGGAAGAAAATATTACTGCTAGCAAAGACTATTTGAGGCAGGGATTCATATTGAATTGCACACTGATGTACTCATTGACAGCTGGAGATGCTGCCACCAGAGATGTTGCCTCTCTCTTCATGTGCCCCTATTATCCCTCACTGCCTATTCTGTGTACATGACATGTGTGTGCTGACAGACCACAGTGACAGGTGTCCAACTAAAACGTGACATGAGCAACATGGTGGGAAGAAAACCTGGGTGCTTATTATCAGATACAGAATAAAATCCAGCACAACAATATCAGACTGACACAGGGTAGAGGAGTTCTCTGTGTGTGTGTAGAGCATGAATGTGAAAAGAATAATTTTTCACAAAGCAGAGGTCATGAGTTGCAAAAAGACTGATAAACTTGGGAGGAGAGGGGTCAGCTTAGACTCCAGCCTGCCCTAGAAAAGGCAAACACAGGCTGCTCCCTGTTCCATAGGCACACATGCTCTCCTTTCCCCCCTAAAATTGCCAGTGGCAAGAAGCAAGGCAGGATGGCTGGGTGTCAGACAGCACTAAGCCTTCATGCTTTGTCCATTAGGTAATACAGTGCCATGTTCACATAGAAGTATGCAAAGCCTCCAGTAGTGCATTTTGAGACTGTGTGATAACAGTGTGACCAGAGATACCCTATGTCTGTGCAGTTCTTTATCAGACAAAATGCAAACAAGCTGTGTCAAACCTCCCTTCCAATGGACTGCCATGAAAGGAAATGCTCCATATTTTAAAGATGTCTGAAGTCAGACCAAACCCATGAATGAAACAAAGAGATCAGGCATACATCCCAAAATTTTTCAAAAAACCATATATAGCATGTCTGTTATACCAGACATGCTATGTGCCAAAAGTGTACATGTAGATCTAAATCACTAAAAATGAAGTTACATATGTAGACACTTATGCTCAAAGATGAACTACTGGCTTATCCAAAGACAACCAACCAAACATTCAAGGAAACACAACAGATTTCTTTAAATTTGTTTTGGGTTTTCGTTTTTTGTTTTACTTCTGATCCAAATTTTTATAAATAGTTCTTTGGAACACTGTATACTTTATGAATTTCCATTAAGCCCACAAGAAGATCCTACTGGAACATTTTCCTCAAAATGCTTTACAGTCCTTAAGGATCATTATGCAATACTGATAAGTGACCCAGAGAAACATTCTGCAGCTATTATATGTGTATTGTTACCCTATCAATGCAAGGTCTAATTACAAACAGCCCAAGTATAAATATTAACCAAGCTTTCCCTTTGAAGGAAAGATATCACCTTTACAGTCCTGTGGGATGTGCACTGCAAGAACACTGAAGCTTTTACTAAAATAAAATGAAGTCTGAAGGGGAATCTTGCTGTGATTACAAATTTACAAAGTAATAGCCTGGCATTTTCTGTAATACAGCCATGTGCCATCACCTCCTAGCACTGCTGAAACAATCATTCCAAGAATATGAGTGTGTAGATCTCTACTGCTTTCTAGATTGATAGATAAGTCAACAGAAATAATTATCAGCTGATATTCAGTTAATTACAGCATCCACCTGCAGAGCACACAGCCTGCTTTTCTCTCAACACAGCAGTTTTATTATTCACATTCTAGTAAAAGATTTTACACCTAACTGAGCATCCAAAGTTCTGACCTAACACTGAGAACCATGGAAAAAAACCCCAAAATCCCCAAACACATCTGATTTACACAGTATTCTTACTTTTAGCAGTTCAAAATAATGAAGACAGTGGTAAACAGGGGCGAGGAGGAGCCGGGGTAGAACATATTGAACAGCTTCTTTAAAGCCTTCACCTATTGACTAGAAACAAAATAAGTTTCAGTCTTAAAACAATACATGTACTGAAGCAATAAGACAATGTAATTAACATAGTAATATCAACAACATGTCTTACTTAAAGGCAAGTTACCTGTAAATAAAATGCTGCTCCTGGTTTGGATAATTGACTTAGAAAATGATCATGAAACCCAGGTCGTAAAATATCTTGAGCATATGATTCATAGGGATCAAATGCTAGTTCCTAAAAAGAGACAGAATAATTTTACAATCACAGAATCCCAGAATGGCTTGGGTTGGAAGGGACCTCAAAGATCTTCTAGTTCCAACCCCCCTGCCATGGGCAGGCATGCCATCAGTTTACAAAACTGTTTTAACAGCTAAACTTCCATATTTTTTATAGAAAATATATATCCTACATAGGAGAGAATTTTCTGCATACTTTTCCCAAAACACCCATGGAATGAATCAGCCTAAAAGAAATTCTGGAAGTCAACTGGTCCAATTCTTTGTTCAAAGCAGAGCCTACCTCAAGGCCAAAGACAGACCCATCATTAAGCTGGCTGAGAATGCTCAGGTCTCTCATCCTGTTGAGTTCCCACTCTAAGAACAGAGGCACCAAAACCTCTTTGGGCAGCCTATCCCAATGTTCAATTGTTCTCATTGCAAATTTCCCCCTCTCCCCCAGTATCTAATCAGGATTAATCTTTTTGCCATTTTTATGCTCTCACTCATCTGCAAATTTCCCCCTCTCCCCCCAGTATCTAATCAGGATTAATCTTTTTGCCATTTTTATGCTCTCTCACTCATCTCACAGTTCACAACTGAGAAGAATCTGCCTCGGCCATCCTCACACCTTCCCTTCAGGTAACTAAAGACAGCAGTAAGATCTCCTGCTTCAGCCTTCTCAAGAATCAACAAACCCACCAGTCTCAACCCTCTTTCTACATTGTGGGCCTCAACTCCTTAATCATCATGGCAACCTTAACTAAAGCCTATCTTGCCTCTCCTGTACCAGAAAGCCCAAAACCAGAGACAGTACACCAGATGTGGTCTCAAGTTCTACACAGAACTGCCAGCAACACATTCCCTAATAAAACCCAGGAGCTAGTTAGCCTTCACATCCCATCTCCAAGGATCTCCCAGCCCTGGTAAGCAGACATTGCATGGGGTTGTTTGCTCCCAGCTGCAGAATTTCATGTTTGCCTTTACTCAACTCCAGGAGGCTCCCACAGGTCCATTTCTCCAGCCCGTCAGGTCCCACAAGCAGCAGCTCTGTCCTCCTGTGTGTCCCCCCACAATTTGGCAGCACCTACCACCTAGATGAGGCAGACCTCCTTCCACAACACCAATACAGACATTAAACACTATTAAACCCTGAGGAATGCTGGCAACCACTGGCCTCCAGGTGACCTTTGTGCTGCTGATAACAATCCTTCAGAAGCCTGACAGCTCAGCCAACTGCCCATGTTCTACAATTCAACCAGCTAGGCTGCATCTCACCCCTGCTATGACAGACTGTGCTGAAGACCCTGCTTAGCTCAGATAAGAGATAATAACTGCTCTTCCCTTCATCCACAAACACAGCCATCACTCTGAAAGCAGTCAGCTGGACAGCTCCAGTTTGTCCTTTGGAAATCTGTGCCGGCTTTTGCCAATGACCTTCTAGTCCTTCACATGGCTGGATGTGAAGCCCAGGAAGATTTGCTGATCTTCTCAGGTACTGAGGAGAGGCTGACCAGCTTCTAGTTTTAAAGGAACCTCCTCATCAATGTTGAGTTTTTTTCAGCTCCACTCTCTGAACTTTAAACAGCCACTCTAAAAGCTGAGATTTAGTAACTAAAAAGATAAGAGTACTTTAAAAAATGGACAGTCCCTTCATCACAGTGGGGTCACAGATCTGAAACTGAAGAATGCCAGCTGGAACAGAGATCTAATTGCAAGTATTAAAATATGAATAGCAAAAAACCCCATCAAAACCCACAACACCATTCTCTTACCTCTGCCATATCTTCAAAACAGCTGCCTACTAGTGGGTGAGGACTACCTTCATCTGTCATTTCAACAGTGTCCTCTATATGACCCAGTAACTTCACACTAAGCTCATGGATGTCTGATATACGACTAAATATATTTTCCACATCCTGCAACAAAACAAGACAAAAGTCAAATGTACAAAGCTACTCTGTTCTGATGTAAAAGTCAAGAACTTCCTTAAATTGAACAAGATTTTACAGAAATTTTATAATACACTTTTTCTGTGATTTATGCAAGATCATAAAATGTATTTTAAAAATAATGAATATATAAAGATATATAAAATGTACATTATTGAAACATGACAATTATGATATTAAAATTACAGGCCTGTAAGTGAACATAAGTAAATGGGAAGGTTTCTTCCACAGTCCTACAAAATCTGCAAGTGCTCTTTTACTATTTCCATATCAGAACTCAAGAAAACTGCTTTTTCTACTACTGATACATTAAACTCAACAACAGTTAGGTTTGGGAAGTATCCACCTATATTTACAGATATGATAGCAGGTGCCTTTTGTTTGTGGTTTGTACAATACTTACATGAGATGAAAACAGTTTGGAGTTGGAGGCATATGGCTCTCTAAAAACTCTGATAATGAGGTTCAGTTCCCTTATGTATTGTCGAACTTCTGCCATAAATGACTTCACTAGGTCATAATAGGTTTGCTCCCCTGAGGTGGAGGGTTCTTCATCAGATAAAGTTAGTGCACTTAAATCTTCTACATCTTGATGGAACATATCCATTAATACCTAGGCAGCAAAGAGAGGGAAATCCACAAAATGAGAACCTTCTCGAGATTGACTATGAAGTTACCAATAAAGACAGCCTATTATTGCCATGAAATCAGCCTGATAAGCAATAAGATCGTTGTATTACCACTCTGCAATCAGGTAAGCATTAGAAAACCAACACCCACTGCTATGAATTTGCAAGTCACTATTTGCAGTGGCAATTTCTGAAGACTCCCAGTCACTTAGACCAATCCAGGCATCTCTCCAAGAACATGGTCCTAAAATCAATTACAAATTTAAAAGGTGAAGTACACAAAACCAATCAGCATTTAGCTGTGTTCTGTTGCTCTGAATCAGCAGTACACAACCTAAGTTTCTGAAGATACTGTCTGAAGATAAAAGTTGCATGTATTCTGGCTTTTCAGCTTTCAGGAACACACACATGATCATGCTCAGAAGCCTGTGATCTACCTGCAATGAACACTGGCCTGTCCAGTTTCTGTCCTTAACTGCTGAGCTCTCTTGTTAAAATGAACCCTTGAAGAAGGGCAGCAGCTTCAGAAACAGTTCTGGTGCAGAACTACACAGACAACAGGAACTCTAAACACTCTGACTACCAGAGGTCCCAATTCATACCCAAGCAAGATTTACCAAACACAAGCCATCAGTAATTTAAAGTTCTCAAGAAAAGTGGATCACTGGACACTTCCACCAAATGTGCTGTGTGACGCAGGAATCATTACAACAACTCTCTAGAAGCAGAAAAATGCAGGACATGTTGCATGAAGCCTGACTTCTGAAACTCTAAGAACAGGAGGTGATTCATGCGTCAGAGTCAGTGACTGTACGCAGAACTCAAGTTTAAATGAGAATCCTAATTCTGGGGAATGGGACATTACAACATCACTACTGTAGGAAATCACATGGAATAATCCAAGTATTCAAGGAGACCCCACCATTTCTAACTTTCTTTCACAGATACAGTTTTAGCACACTGCTAGGAGATTCCAGGCTGTAGCCACCAGGCCCATGTCACTCTACTAGGGAAAACTGGGCTGAGATGCTAAGGAGATGGGGGTTTTGTTTGACCCACAGAAACACTACTTTTTACATGCAATACAGTCTAAAGTTAGTGCTGCTTCACAGTAATTTTTATAGTATTCACATGTTGCTGACATTAGGCAGGTACAATCAAGAGAAAGAGAGATTTAACAAGCACAATCAAGAGCTTTATAAGCTCAATTAGCTTTCTGGTAGTTTTGTTCCATTACTGGAACCATATTTTATGACACTAATTTCTCTTAGAAGATATATTATTCCATGTACTCACTAAGAAAAAGACACTGTCCTCTCAAATTACCTACAGATTTAGTTGTTAACCTGACAAACCAGAGTTGGGCTTACCTTATCAGCACACATTGCTACTTTAATATCTTGTTTTGTAATCTCATAATGTCTTATATTCCGCACATAATTCCCAACCAGTTTTAAGATGTCTGCAGAAATGTATTCTAATACTGCTACTATGTAAACAGATACTTGGTGGTCAATTTTGTAGCCTAGAACTTCCTGAAAAGGAAAAAAACAAAAAAGCATTCCACTGTTACTCAGACGATGAAACAGACACTGTAGAGTACAACTCAAACCAGTCAGTAAGCTTAAGACCCTGCTCAATAAAGATTCACCACATATCTACAGCCTATTTTAGGAATAGAAGCACAGGAGTGAGTAGGCTTAGAGAAGAAACAGTGACATTGGAGATGCTGCTCTATTAAAAGTGGAAGCGACAAGAGCCAACCAACTGTCCCAAAAACCTCACTTAAACATTTAGGGCTATTTCCACGAGTTTCTTGAGTGTTTTCTTAGTCATGGAAAATGAAACACAATCAAACTTATACAATGGGTTCTTGGCCTTGTTTGTCCAAGGCAGAATGGAGTGATTTTTAACTCAGAAATAAGTATATTCCATTAACCAGAACACTTACAACTATGCAACAAACACAGATATTCTTAATTCCTTTAGTTCACAGTTCAGGCAGCACACAGACATTACATGAAACACAGGGGTTGACCTGTAACTGCATTCTGAAAGCAAGATTCCATCACTGCTTACCTTTAACAAGGGATGGATTTTTTCTACCGGAAGAGACAATGGATTCCTTCGTTTCCTCTTCTCAATAGCAGACTGGGCATCAGCTATTGCCCACTTATCAATAGGATGGGGAAAACTTTTTTGAACACGATCCTTTAGACAAGAAAACATGACCAAGGAGTAAATGCACCATCTGAATGATCTCAGCAATGTAACTGTGTTGTCAAACTGCTTTCTATTACTTAACAAAGAAATGGTTGCTAATATTTGGATTTCAACAATAAAAGCTTATACAAGATGTGTAAATGTTATCATTTTGGTACATGCTGCTCACTACATGCATAAGGCTGTTTCAGGGTACCATTATCAGAGAATTATCTACTGCTCAATATTTAAGAATTAAGCTGCAACTCAAGGCACAATTTGCTCCCCTTGTGCCATGCCTGGTAACTCTTTATTTGAATACATGACTGCATACCTGACACTTTATTCCCTGCACAGGATGGTCACTGAATTAAATGATAACAGGCTTTTTGTTTTGCCTTTACATATCAGCATATGGTCCAATCTGAACACATGCAAACTGCCCTGATGATGACAATGAACATAACAGGAGAACAGCACTCACATATTCTAAACCAGTTTCAGGCTACAGGTGGGCCAGACATGACCCAGTTTATTTACTCCTTCCAGCAGTGCCTGAGGACACCTGCACACTCCCATGCTTTGAACAACTCTCCTGCTAGAACTCACACACAGACCTCTGGAGGTTTGAAAGCATCACCATGCTTTTTTGTAGCCCTAGTATCCACAGATGCCAGAAATCTATTTTCTCACATAACTTCACATTTATTTTTTCAGACCACAGTTCCCACTGACTGTTTCAGTTGCGAGTGCTCACTTACGTAAATATGGCTCCTGTTTGAGTAACCATGAAATGAGGAAGACAAAGTTAATAACCACTTACAGAGAGCTGGCACAGGAAAAAGTACACAAACAAAAACTTTCTAACAAAAAAAGTGAAAGAATACTATTCTATAAAGGTAATACCCAACTTTTCAAAGTGCAAACTTTTTTCTTTCCTTTGTAACACTTTGGCAAAAGGAAAGCAGAGGTCCTACAAAAAAAAAAGTCTGATTCACTATCTAATACCAACTCACACTCCTAGTCTGTTGACTGAACAATGAAGGTGTCCCAGGGGAAAAAGGAATGTGTTCGACCACATAATTAAAAACAGCATCATTGTGCATGGGGGTAAATGGTGGTTGTTTGATCATCTCTACTTTTTCCATTTCTCCTGCTTTCACAGCCACAGGACTTAAAATACAACACTTTGTGACGACTTTGTGACGTTTTTGTCAGTGTTGTTTAAAACAGCATTAAATAACCTTCCCCAAAGCTCTTGTCTCTTGAGCTGCCGGACCAGAATGATGTTGCAAAACAGGTCAGCCATTAAAGAGAACACTGGAACACCACTGGAGGTGTCAGTGTTCAAAATGGAAGAGGAAGGATGAAATTCATCAATCTTGAGCTCTCAGACAACCACATTTTTAAGTGTTTTTTGTCAGTGAGGTTTTATTTGCTATTAGTTCACTTTCTTCAGAACGTGAGGAAGTCACTTGGCACAGGGCCTGCTGCCAAGCACTGGAAACCAACAGGCACACAGACTCTGTAGCCTGGCACCAAATCTTTAAATCATGGTTAAGCACCACGTGCTACCAAGGTATTCAGGTCCTACAAATTTAAATGATACAGCTTCACTAATTTGTTTCTCAGATGGAAAAACTCTTTGGCTCAACCTCTCTTCTTAAACTTTAAGCTGCTCTGCTGAGCAGCAGAAGCTGTAGACCTTTGAAGAGGAACTGGTAAGAGACAAGGTCTCTGTTCAGAGGAAAGAAGCATTCCTAAACTCTTTCTGAAAAACTGATATTTTTGTTTTAATTTCTGGGACAGCAGGGGATATATCAGCCTAAATTCCATGCTGAGAAAGCAGCACAGAGCCTCAGACTAAGCAGCTGTAGTTTGCATACAATATCAGGGGAGGAAAAAAAAGGTCTTTTGAAAGGAACCAGTCAGCTTTATAAACAAAACTCACACTCATCATGTATTGAAAAGTAATATAGTACACAGACAGTTTTGCTGTGCACTGAACAATAAATTCAACTGATAGGAAAATGAGCTATTAGGGAACTCAGCAGGCTTTATGCAGAAGGCTGTACTACATAAAGATACATAATTACTGGTTTCCTTTTTGCATTATGAAATGGTTAATAGAATAGCTTTCATGTAATAGTTCAAATTATTTGCGAAAATGTTTGTAATAAGTGTTCTCTATACCTCTACATCCAGGAAACTTCTTGGTTGAGCTTGACACAACATATTTAACAACTGAAGAATTAACTCCTCCACATACTGCAATGCATCTTCAGTAGAGGAAAGCTTAGGATGGACTTGCACCTGAACCTAAAAGAAAGAAGAATTCAAGATTTGAGTTTTGTTCTTCCCCAAACCACATGCTTTACTTGCAAGAAAAAAAGATGAGAAAACCAAAGCCAAACAGCCCAGAAAAACACAATAACATAGCTTTGTTAAGGTCCACCAGACAAACGTGAATGGCATTTCTGTCAGGTGCGAGGGTTTCAATCTCAAATGCTTCATGTACTCAAATCACTATAAATTGTATTTAATGTCAAGAAAATGGTTCATTAATAACTGTGGTTTAAAAAAACTTTTAAAGCCCTTGCATATACTTATCTCTCTCCACTAGATCTTTAACCATTGTTTTTGCAAGAGGTTTCAGCAGTGGGGGTTTTTCCCCTTTGACACAATCCACGACAACAAAATACATAACATTTTTCACAGAGCACACTACAGAAAAAATTACTTCAGTAGCATTTATTATTTCAAATTATTGAATCCACTCTCAGGAAGCATTCATAAGATTCACTTAGAAGTTTGTTTCCATAGTGATTTTTTTTTAAATGTTAGCCTCTAGTAAAAAAAAACAAAACAAAACAAAACAAAACACTTCAAAAAAGGCCAGAGTGTTGTCCTGGCATTAAGTGGCAGTTGAAAGATTTTGAAAATTTGGTCCCAATATGTTTATGTGTATGTCATAAGTGTGTCTAATTTCTTACTGGTGCAAATTCAAAAAGGAACAATCCCCCTGGCTCATGCAATTTTTTTTCCAGACAGTCATGTAACTTCTGACACCTGAGGTATACTTTTCCTTTGCACTTCTGTAGTTCACAAATTAGCAAAGTTTTAACCACCCAAAATTTCAGGTACACAAAGCTCAGTGCTTCAGAGCATAAACAGGCAGTTTAATCTCAGTTCTACACCGATGGCAAATATTATGCCAGGGCAAGCTGGCTGCTGACTTTCGCAATGCATCTGTCAAGCCCCAATTTCATCATTTTACTGTTCCCTGCACACAACTCAAAATGCCTTCAGTTCTCTCAATCACTAACATGAGAGCCTAACAACTCTGAAGCAAAACCCAACAATCTGCCTCCTCCAAATGTTAAACCAATGTCTACATTCAAATAATGCTGCCATAATTATTTAATTTCACACCTGAGTCTTAATTCCTGTTTGCAGTTATAGCAAGAACTAAATGTTATGAAGTTCAAACACAACAGCCTCCAACAGAAATCCACCTGCCTGCTAAGGCACTCATTAGTCTGAAAGCTTCATGTCTGGGCATAGTCCTGGTGCTCACTTAACTGCTGCTGGGATTCAAATACGCTGGATCACGCGTTTGGCTTCTTGCAGACTGCACACCCTTATTCAGCAGGTCTTAAAAAACACCTCCAGAAGTCACTGCTTTTTAAACTTAAAAGCAGTCTGGCAAAAATAGAACAGAAGAACTTCTCTCCATTTGACTATTTTGATTATGCTAACAGTTTCACTTTTCCTAAGAACTTCACTATGCACAGCTAGAGTGTGTTTGTGGAGCTACACGAATAACAGCATGCCAGGCAGTCCCAAACATTATTTACAATTCAAACACTGACATCTGAAATACTGTACCAGCTTGGAACACCTTAACACCAGAAATTACAGACTTGCCAAAGTGTTCTCTTAAAGAGCAGAGCTGATCTGAGCTGTCTGGAAGATGCTGCCTTTAATGTGTCCTTTTTTTAAAGCAGAACTGAACAGATTTGTATTACAGTGGCCCTATATTATACTCCAGCACTCTGTATTTCAAGAAGTGTTAAATTACCAAGCCAATTCAACAAAAATACTCTAAAAGTACAGAGCATGATGAACCAGAGTGATGAAGAGCAGCTCTGTTTTCTCCTTTACTTAGAAAACAGACCAGACTTTAATCACCTCATTACAACTCCTTTGGTCTGTGACACACAGCCTATAAGAATAAGAGCAAACAAACAAAAATACCACATCAGGCCATAACCTGAAACATTATCCACAGTCAGCCAAAACAGAGTCAACAATGATAACCTACTCCAAGCTCAGGAGATAAAAGTTTCATTTCCCTAAGCATTTCTGTCTGGGGACAGTGACAACATCATTCTCAAAGGCCACTGCCCAGCTCCACTTTAACAGAGCATCCACCTTGGCAGAAGAAAACATCATGAGTTGCCGCTGGCTTGCCAGCACAGCTTATCTATATTAAGTAGATGGTAAATAACCTTCATTGCTACGTGACACTTAGTATCAGTTAGGGTTCAAAGTCATACAAGTGAACAAAAGAAAACAACCAGACTAACAAGGAAAAGTACAGCACGCTTTGGTGCACAGTTTTCACAGACATGTGTAATTTCAGTATCAGCGCTACTGTAGTACCCAAAGGCTCAGACTGAGAATAACAGGGTGTTATTTGAGGGTACTTGGTGTAAGTCCATTATCTAAGCCATGATGCAAGACTGGGTAAGATGCAAGATATAGTAAAAGACAAGAAATGGGAACATCTGTTAGCATAAACCATCACATGATTAGTTTAAAAAAAGAGAAGATCGAATTACCAGGGGGTTTCCATCTTTCTCATAAAGTCATCTCAGATTTTAAATTAAAAAACCTGGGCCACCCTGCCTTATCACCCTTGAAAAGGGGGAGTATGGCTTGAATCCCACCAGATCCTTCAATCCCACTTAGGAAAACACATGATAAAAACAGACTAACAACTTCTGAAGTGTTGTGATGTTTAGATCAGATTCTTATCTAAACATTTAACCTCTCCCTTAAATAATGACAGAACCATTCCCTTCCCTCCTACGCACACAATAAAATGTCTATCTTATGATAAGACAAATTACTAAAAACGCAGTTAAAAAACTTTTAGAAGAAGCTTCAAATACCCCATAAATTCCAAAGAGCAAATACAACCTACATCACCTACAAATCCCTGCCACCATGGCTGTTTTCATTCAACTCATCTATTCACTTATTTGAAATATCCAATCTTCTCAATATTTCCTAATTCTCAAAAGAGAAATGGCCAGAGTTTTCTTTATTTAAAGATAAGCAGAGCCAGCATTTCTTGAACAGCTTTTCAGGATCTGCTTAAGAACATCAGCAGAGACAAACAGTGCCTGCTTAAAAAAAACTAAATTATAAAACTTAAAGAAAATTCTACAATATGAACACTTGGCTTTTTTTTCCCCCTGCCTTTTTTTGTCCTCTTCCCTTAAAATCCACAAAAGCAAAAAATTTCTATCAGGAGCAGCAAGACCTTAAAAATTAGGCAGCCATAAATCTAAACTGGCAGAAAAAGTCAACGAAATCAACAACAAAGAAGAAAGTGATTAATGTATAACACAAATATAGCTGGTCTTTACTTAATAACCTATACCAGATTATTTTACATAAAATCTTCTCAAAGCATTTTTTTTCAAACTGTCCATAATAAATTAGAATATAAACATTCCCACAAGCCTCGTGGGGAGCAGTAGGAACTTTAAACCAAACCCTGAGAAATGTTTCATTTAAAGGACTGCAGATCTAACAGCTTCGGGTTAGACAGAGGCTTGGTCCCCCAATAGGTCCAACACAACAACTCCTAGGCTGGTCACAAGATGACCCAAACTCCAGTCTAGAGTGACACCCAACAGCTTGTTCTGCACTAGAATGAGGTGTTTGATAATAGATAGGGAAGGAAGACCCAGTGAATTTAACAATCTGAGTGATACATCCTCAGGAACAGTTTTCTGTTACCTGTTCCTCAGTGGCTATGAGAAAAAGCCTAACAGGTTGCTTGTAAGGCAACCTCACATTACATAAACACCAGCTTTATGCTTCCAAATCATCATTAACAATCAACACAATCAGGTTCACAGGTGTTCTGTCAAGTACAGAAAACACCAGGCAAATCCTACAGCTTCTGAAAACACTATCAGACCTGAGCCCATCAGGAGCAGCAGGAGCTCCAGGAGCTTCAGAAAATGGCATAACAAAAGGAGACAATTCTAAAGCAGACAATTCTAAAGGAAATAATTATATAGCTACATAACAAACCGAAATAAAAATGAAGCATCAAACTGAAACAAAAATGAAGCATCAACTGCGGGTTACAGATATTTTTTCATAACTGGGCAAGACTATCCCCGTACTGCAAGAAGTCACATTATGAACCAAAAAACAACTCCTGCTAAAGAACAACTGTACTTCACTGCTGAGCATGGGCTGTGCTGCCAGTCTGCCCTGCTGGCAGCTGAAGGACTTGTAAAAAAGGGTCTACAGGGAAAAAAGCATTTACCACATCATACCAATCATGGAAGGAGTTCTGTAATGAGACAACATGCCAAGCCACCCTCCAAAGCATTATCAGAGAAGGTAACACTTTACTGACTGTAAGTAGTTTTCTAAACTGAATGTTTTCTAAACATTTGGAAATGGATTATTAGTAGAAATAATCCATCATAGAAACAAATTTGGCAACAGATGAGATCATTCTGGCAAGAATTTTCTTCAATTCAGCACCTTTGAAAGTCTTCATTAATGCTGTAGCTCATTTTTACTCAACACATCCTTTCTTTATTTTCCCTCAATGACTAAAAAACCACTGACAAGCTTACCACTAAACACTCCAGGACAAAGTGCTTTATGTACACCTTGCATGGATGAGTGTTCTTATAGAGTCAGCACTCCTTAAAAAGCTTTTTCTTCTATTCTTGTACATCTCTGCTGATATTTGGTAACCCTGACCATGTTTTGTTACCTTGATCAATTAAAAATACAGGAAACTAAATCAAATACAAATGTCTTGGATGCACTCTTCAGCAACAATTCACCAAGGATGCAGGACTCGGATTTTTCCGAACACTTCTGCTGAGTCTCAAAAGGGCAGCAGTATTACACTGCTCCACTGAGCAGGTGAAAAAAGTCATGCAGTGAAGACTTCAGCTGTAGGAGGTTCTTAGATTTATCCTCCACAGCCACCAGAAGAAGAGATGATCCAAAGTGACCAGAAATTAAGAAAGCTCAACATCTTGTGTGAAGCAATGCTAAGAGTAAAAAGTACTATTCTAAGTAGCAAGTGGCAACTGGCTTGTCACCAATTTGAAGAGCCAGGTAATTAAAAATCAGGTAGAAATATCTTTGCCAACAGCAGCTTCCTGAGAACTCTGTAGTGACTGAAGCAGCTTTTTCCATGGCTTTTGCTCCACGAGAGGTCCAGATGACACATGGAGTCCCTGGAAGCACACTGTCAGGAACAGTTTCCTTAACTGAGGAAGCAAATCCCATCAGCTGCCAAGCCGCACCAGTCCAATCATTCTGACCACAACAAATTCCAGCAGCACCCCTGGTTAACTGCTCAACTTCTAAACAATTTGGGGTATGCAAAGAGTAGAACACTACTTTGTTTTTCTCCATCATCAAATGGCTTAAGGTATCCATCAGTAAGGATGACATGCTTCGTACTGCAAAACCAAGGGATCAGGAACAAGTGCTTCATACACGTGCAGAGAAATTCTGACTCCATGAAAAAGTTATACTCACAAGATGAAGTCATAAGGAATGATGTGCAAGGAAAACTATCCAAAAGGTTATGACCAGAATAAAGTGTGTAAATTCACTAGCAGAGGAACACCAGTGCTGGAAGAGGCATCACATGGCAGGTGTAATTCCTGAGTCTGTTTTCCCAGGTGCATTAAAAGCTGTGTGTCTCTGTCTCCAGGTACCCGAGACCTCTGGTGCTCCAAACGTCTTGAATCCTTCATCTTCAGCATCTCACAGCATCTCACCTTCTGTCCATCCTTGCAACTTCAATTTCAGACACCTGTTGTTATTCTTTCTTCCTTTTCTTGTACCTCATCACCATGATTACTGCCTTTCGCCAGCAAACAAAGCTCCCTGCAACACTCCTCTTTTGCAGCTTCAAAATAACTGTGACCAGGCAGAGAAGAATCTCAGTTGACATCATTTTCTTCCTAATTGAGTGCACTGGAGTCTATCTTGACAGCATCTGAAGAAGAATCAGAAGAAAAGGGATTACATTATGGTCTCAGTGGTACAAGAGCTGCTCTTTGCAAATGCAGCTGTTCAAAGCAAATGCAGCTCTACTGCTAAGGTTCATGTCTAATGAAACACAAGGCATGGTCTTCTCCAAGAATTGCCTGATGTAGGAAGAGATTTATTCTTACTCTATATTATTGGGTTTGCTGCTTGATAAAAAATAGAATCAAAATAATCCACTGGGAAAAAGAAAGCTATTTGCCATGATTCAACAATACCCATTTTTTTAAGAAAGCAATCCCGAGGCTGTAGTTTGAGCACTGCATTAGAAGCCAACTCACAGTTACAAAAGGGCAATGGCATTTTAATGATTCAGTCCACGTGTGGCAGCTTTCCCTGAGAGCTGCAAACACTCCATCCTGGTATATGTGCTCTTACTTAAATGCCACTCTCCTCAATGGACCCATTAATTCAACACAGGTCTCCACAAATGGTTAAGTCTAAGTTCCAGCTCTGCAGGAAATATCACAATTCTGCCTCTACAACCACCTGGCTTCAGGTGGGGTTCAGCTGCTGTCACTACCTTAGAATGAGTGTCAGCATCTGGTCAGCCAAGGGAGAAGTGAAGGAAAGGTTCTCCTCTTGCAACAATGGGGCATACGTGACCTTCCAAAAATCTGACTCCTACTGAGACAGCAATGCTCTGGCAATTCAGCAAAGTCACAAGGCACCAGGCTCCCTCCAGGACAGTCCTGCCCTTTGACCCCACCGGGAAATGCTGCCACCCTCTCCCCTTTAGCAGTCCCACGTGCTGGCCTGCAGTGCACCTCAGGTCTGTGGTGAGCCACCCGCGGGGTCACTGACTGCACTGCTGCAGTGCTGCACCTGCCTTGTCAACCACGACAGACAACTGACCCCTCAAGCAAGTTCATGGTTTACCTGCCACTCGTGACAGGTTCACTACTTTAGGGGTCTTTATCAGGGCAAAACACCCTACTCAAGACTATCTGTACCTCTGTCACGTTAGGAAAATACACAGTATTCATGGTTTACCTGCCACTCGTGACAGGTTCACTACTTTAGGGGTCTTTATCAGGGCAAAACACCCTACTCAAGACTATCTGTACCTCTGTCACATTAGGAAAATACACAGGTCTGCCCATTAATGAAAAAGGCAGTAAGATAATGATTTAAAATTTTCATCTGCCATTTAGTTTTCCTGTAACTCAAGTACTTGGGTCCTCAGTAAAGCTGGTGACAATCTGGACAGATTATTTATTTCCATCTTTACAAAAACAGCAGTAGTAGGCAGCAACAGCCCCAGAGAAGGTAAGAAACAGGTGGTGATCTCATGAAAAGCTGAGGTCAAAAGAGCCAACACCTGCCAGACAGTTACAAGTTTCAGAGTGAAGCCTTCAGATCTAACTCCACCTGCCTCCTGTCACCCCTCTACCCACAAAGAGAAACAGAGCAGACAAAACCAAGACAACGATACCTTGCAGGGCCAGCTCATCGTCCTCGGTAGCTTGTCCTCGTTGGCCTTCTCCTCAGATTCCAGAAGTCCTTTTCCCACTGCAGAATTCATCCAACTCCTTCAGGAAGCATCTTTAAAGCAGGGTGACTTCACGAATGGCTTGTCCACTAGGAACAAATCTGGTTCTTCATATGTCACAAGTTATCCCAAGGTTTTAATGCTTGCTTGCTTTGAGTCCTCACTCTGTGTACTCCAACTGTCAGCACTGAGACTCCTTCCAAATCTCACAAACATTTGCTGCACCATGGAATAAACCATCCTCCAGAGGAACAAGCTCTCTGTGGCTGGGACCTTGGGTAGCTCCGGTTTCCAAGCAGGCTTCAGCTGGATGGGTGTCCAAGTGCTCACAAGCACCACAAGTGAGCCGTGTGGTTAGTGCTGAAGTTTCAAGGAAGCAGCTATCCAGGGATAAGACATTAACAGCACGTGCTACGGATGAGACAAGCAAAAAGACTTCCAAGAACTGGACAAAGCCACACAACGCTGGAGACCTCAAAGAGCATGCCCAGAGAAAGAGAGGCAGTACACTGCAAGGGGAAATTAGGAAGAAATACTGCATGGGTACAACTGCAGCGCCTGAGACCGCTCAAGGAAGGAGCTTTTCAGGCAAAAGTTGCAGTTAAGCGCTGTAACTAGACAGTAACTCAGAAAGTGTTGCTGTGCAGGACTAAATCACGTGAAGTTCTGCAATCTGAAGCCAGTTCAGGTAACAGTGTCAGAAAACTTGTTTCTTAAGCCTGCTACTTTCTGGGTTCAGGACAGAAGAGGAGCCCTCACAATTTTTTCCCCTCTTCCGAATAAATTCTTTCCATGCCACAGGCACAAGCCTCACCGTCCTGAGGGAGCAAGACTTGCTAGTTTGTCCTGATTAAGCCTTCTCAGCAAAAAGGTATTTAAACTACGAGAAGGTTAACTAAAAGCCATTAGACACGAACACTAATTAACAAAAATTCTCTCGGGAGCTCCTCATAACAATCCCCCCCTATTCCCGGTCGTGTCACCAAGGGAGACCAGCAGAGACCCGCACAGCACCGCTTGCGTCCCCGCGGCCCGAGGGGGACGGGGCTCGCGTGTCCATGGCGCGGCTTTCACCGACACGGCTCCGTCCGTCCGAGCATCGCCCCGGGCCGGCTGCGAGCCCCTCCGCGCCGGGGCGCGCTCCGAGGCGCCCGCCGACCCCCGGCGGCCCCGGAGCCGCTCCCGGNAGGCAAAGCGGGGGGCCCCCCGCGCGCCTGCGCCCCGCCACGCGCGGCCGCGGCCTTCCTGGCGGAAGTGACGTTAGGGGGGCGGGCCGGCCGCGCGCGCCCCCTGGCGGCGGGAGGGCGAATGGCGATCCCTGGGAACGGCGGGGGCGGGAGGTGAGGAACTGGGAATGGGTCGGGCTGGGACACTGGGGATGGATCGGGCTGGGACACTGGGAATGGATCGGGCGGGGGGCCCCCCGCGCGCCTGCGCCCCGCCACGCGCGGCCGCGGCCTTCCTGGCGGAAGTGACGTTAGGGGGGCGGGCCGGCCGCGCGCGCCCCCTGGCGGCGGGAGGGCGAATGGCGATCCCTGGGAACGGCGGGGGCGGGAGGTGAGGAACTGGGAATGGATCGGTGTGGGACACACGGGATGGATCGGGCTGGGACACTGGGAATGGATCGGGCTGGGACACACGGGATGGATCGGTGCGGGATACTGGGGGCTGGGACACTGGGAATGGATCGGTGAGGGATACACGGGATGGATCGGGCTGGGACACTGGGAATGGATCGGTGAGGGATACACGGGATGGATCGGGCTGGGACACTGGGAATGGATCGGTGAGGGATACTGGGGAATGGATCGGTGCAGGACATGCAGGAATGGATTCAGCTGAGACAAGAAATTGGACAAATATTCCAGGAGGCCTTGTGTGGATAGACAAGGAGCTCTTGGACAAGCTGAGACACTAAAGGAGGCTGTGGAGGGTGGAAGCAGGAGCTGAAGCCTGGCAGGAATACAGAGAAGGTGTCCGGGCAGCCAGGGATAGAGGAGATAAAGCTCCGAGAGAGTTAGACATGGCCAGGGACATCAAGGACAAGAGGAAAAGCTTCTGCAGGTGTGTGGGTGATAAAAGGAACACCAGGAAAAATGAGGACCCTCTCTGGAAGGAAAGGGGAGACGTGATTAGCTGGGATGGGGCAAAGGCTGAGGTGCTCAATTACTTTTTTGTCTCTTTCTCCACCGGGATGTTCTCCAGCCACACTGCCCGAGCTGCAGAAGGGAAAGGCAGGGCCTGGGAGACTGAGGAATCACCTGCTGGAGAAGATGGGATTCAAGGCTGTCCAAAGCACCTGAAGGTGCACACGTCCATGGCACCTGATGAGATGCATCCACATGTCCTAAAGGAACTGGTGTCTCCCTCCCCAGACAGATTTCTACAGCTTCTTCCACACCTCTCATAGATGACCTTCCTGTACTTTAGGTGTGTTTCCTTGGAGGGAGGCAAGAGGTTTGGGCACACTCCCTATTTTTACCAGCTATTTTCCCTTGCAATCCTTCAAAACCCAGCAGGGCTATTGCCAGAGCTGAACCCTGGGAGCTGTAAGAAATGTCCCCTGCCTGGGGACAGCCACCCCCCCCAGTGCTCACAGCATTGCTGGGCTGCCCCAGCCCCACTGCAAGCTCCCCGTGGCAGAGCTGCAGGCAGCCAGCAGCGTGCCTCACCTTGCACAGTCCTTGCTGTCAGGTAAGGGCTGTGGGATGCACAATTTGAATCTGAACCCCCTTTTTTTGTGCCACCAGATCCAGTTTCTGACACAGGCAGGCAGCACTGCACGGAGAGATGGGAAAGAAAAAGATAAAAGCAGTGTTCACTGCCTTGATCCCAGCTTCCAGGAGCACTTCTGTAACACACACAATGGCACTGCTTTCTTCATTCCCTGTAAGGAGGCTCAGTTTGGGCCAAAGCACTGATCAGATTTGGCTGCCAGCTGGTGAGTGCCTGATCCTGTGGTCAAATCAACCCTCCTGCCTGCCAGCAGCTCCTTCCAATTGCTAGGAGCAAGCATGGAAGGGACTAGGAGGAGGAAAAGGGAAGCACAGAGGTGGCTGGAGGAACTGTGTCCACCATCCATGGCAGAGGCCTTGCTGGAACCTCATGGTACCTGTGATGGGGTTTCCTGGCCCTGACTGGGCTCCCATCAGTCAGCCACACACTGATCCCAATCCTACACCAGGATTCCAGTCAGAAGCCCCTACCAGGCATGGCTCAGGAGAACTTTAGTTCAAGGCAGCTTTAGGTCTAGCCAAGGAGACCTTTTGGTTTACCAGACACCCAGGCCCCTGGGCTCAGCTGTCAGCAGAGCAGGCAAGCAGCTTGAGATGTGGGAAAGGCAGTTTTGTGGCACAAACCCCAAATCCCGCAACAGGACAATTCCTCAAAAAAGCAGGAACTCTTCACTTCTTACCTTTGAGGCTGGAGAGCAGCATGGGAAGAGCAAAGCTGTTCTGATTCTACCAAGAGACTGGAAACAAGCCTGCCCTAGCACAATGCTCCCTTCTTCCCACATGCTCTCTCCTCATTATCTTTAGCCCTTCCAGCTGCATCCCTGCATGCATGCTCGTACCAAAAATGCCCAAGCAGAGTAAAAACCAACAGCCCTCAGCCTCTGGTGCCTATAATTCAGCAGTGGCTTGAGGAACCTGGCCCCAGCTGCTACAGGACCCCCCCAGGAGGAAGCACGTTCATAGCACATCAGCTGCAGTGCACTTTGCTAAATGTGAGTGACTTTCTGCATGTCCAAGTGAGGAACAGCCCACAGGGGACAGGATGGAAATTGCGCTTGGGGATTTCACAAGGGCGCTGTGAAGCACACACAACTTCTCAGCTTTTCTGAGAATTCAGCAGTGAGGCTTGTGCCACCACCTCTTCCCCCACAGGGTGAGCAGAGGCTCAGGACAAGGAACAGCCACAATGGGGCTGGCAAGAGGCAGTGAGCTCGAGGCCCACAGGCAGAAAAATAAACCTGCTGAATAAATCAGTGTTGCAATCAACAGAGATGGAACAGCAGGAAATGGAGGGACAAAACCACAAAAGGTGTAATTTAGAAAGACTTAGCTGAAATCTACACGTCCACTGCCCAAAGGCCAGAAGGGTATTGATGCCAACCCAAACTGAGTGGAGCTCCAGCAACCTCTGTTCATACATTCAGAGACGCCCAGCTTCTGTGTTTGGCACAACCATTTAATAGCAGAATTGAAAACTCAGTATGTTCCATTTTAATCTTATGTGGAAAATCAGTGCAGGTGATAATCTAATTGTACAACAACATGTTAAAAAAATTTATTTTACATTATGTACATTAGGGAACATATTTCAAAGCATTACCCATCACAACAATAACGCAGGCCATAAATCACTTTTAATTTAGTTTGGTTTTAGTGTATATTATCACAATAAAATATAAAGAACATATACAAAAAAAAGGAGTCAAATGTGTGCATTTTGCTTAAAACTTGGCATTTACACACTCCATTGGAAAATAGCAGTCAAAAATACTTCTGATCAAAACTAAGTTCCCGTGATGCGTAGTAACCATCGTGTTGTTTCAATGAGGTAGTAACTAAATTTTGGCCATGTGTTAACATCCTAAAATCAAGAAAAGTGAAAATGGTTATAAGGCCAAAAAAAAAGGTCAAAATGGCAACATCTCTGAGCCATTTCCACAATGTGGAATGTTGCTCCTTTTCATCATGATATGAAACTATTTAGTAAGACAAACAGTAATAACTATTTTTTATCATTGTATACACTAATAATTCAAACAACTATTGCAGAATTACAGCCAGGTACCACTAGTCTGGGACTGACACCCATCCATAAGGTATTGTTTTCAAGCATAGAGAAGTAATCATAAGGAAAGTTTTAATTAAATATAAAAATACAGGTGTTTAACTGGTTTGTTTCACAAAGGAATCTACCCAAATAAACAAAAAAAAGGAACTTTGAAGCCCAAGTCATATCCACAAAGTCACAGCTTACCTTTGTGACTAAATACATCACATCTCAATACATTGTGCAAACATGAACACCAGTGTGTTGTATTGAAATTAAAACAAGATTGTAATCCGATTACAGCCTTGGTTACAATTTCTAAAAGTTAATATTTATTTGTATTAGTAAATTACATATAATAAAATACAATAGTGTTGCTAAATGTACTATATTTGTTGCTAGAATCCCACTTTATAATAAACACATGAGACGTCCTTATAATAGTACCCCGATTTAATTTCTGCATCCTCAGTGACTTTTACATCTGTACAGGTAAGACACTTGTACTTAACAGGAGGACCTCTATCTACAGAAAGTCAGTGTAGGGCTTCAGCAAGAAGTTTCACTGAAAAATACTGCATATGTACAAAGATTACATAACAGTAAATTAAGCACTTCTGTGGTATCATAATGCTTCTGTGTCCATACCACAAACAATTTTCGTCTTCCCCTCATGCCACAATAAATTATAAAGTAACTGAAGTGGGGTTACTGCAGCTTTTGTGCAATTCCAGCCAGTCACGAGTGCTGCTGCAGCAGGAGTGTTCTCCTCACAGTGAGCTGCCTGCCACGTGCTGCTCTCAGTAGCTGTTCTCATGGCCTGCCAGGATATACAAATTGCTGTTGGCTGTCGGGTTGTCCGTCGGCCTGCTCTCCAGCACCACGACCCTAAAATGGAAATTAAAAAAGCCACAATGTCAAGTGATCCTTCATTTAAAAACAACCTCTGAGTTTAATTAAATATTCTTTCCTAGGATCCATTTGACTGGTCGTTATTTCTCTTTCCCTGGATGCCTTTAGTCCAAAAGCTCTCAAACCAATGCCAACCTCAAAGCAAGCTCACAGTCTTACCCAGACAAGTTCTCCAAGGATCTCCCACAGCCTCTCTGGGCTCCTGCTACAGTGCTGAACCATCCTCACCAATCATGTTTATCCCTTGCTGCAATGCATCCCTATTGCCTCTCATCCTTTAGTGAGGGCTTCTGAAATGGGTCCATCACTCCCCTACTGAGCTTGTGCTTTCCTGGAGCTTTGCAAAGCAAACCTATTCATCAGGCTCCAGTTCTGAGAGCTGTTTTTCTGCTTCTAGCCACAGGAATCACAGATGAACAAAGCTGATTCTTCTGTGAACACCTCTAGTTAATCTCTGAGCCTGTGTAACCTAACCCACAGAAAATTCCTTCAGCTCTGAAAGTTGCAGAGACCAAAATTTGCAGGCAAAGAGAATCCTCAAGGAAAGGAGTACTATGTGAAGAGTTTCCTCTTTCTTGCCACCCACTTTTGGCTATCACTGGAGACAAGAGACCGGGTTACATGGGCCTGCAACTGCAAAGATCATAAGGGAAGTCCTAGACCAGACCTTTCTCTTCAAAGAAGAGAAATTAGCCATCACAATTTTGTTTCACAAACTATTTAAATTTTTTTCATCAGGCAAGAACTGCTAAAACTGCTAAACAGACCAGGACATTCATGACTGACTTCTCCACAAACATCCTGAAGTGAAGGCAGATAGTGGGAAACTCAAATCCCTCTTGTGGATTCAGACAGGAAAGTGTGCTGGCTCCAAGACTAAAAAACCTGAAAAAAACCTGACCTCTACTCAACATGCTCCACAAAGAGAATGACACCTCATGCAATGAGGCAATTGCCTGCCCATGAGGAGAAAGCAACACACAAGCTTTTATTACACTGACATCAAGGTTTTTGATTCTCAGAACATCAGCTCCTATGAACTGTCTAGGAAAGGACTCCTGTTACTGGAAAAATGTTTCACACTCAAGCACAAAACAGGACAGAGCTGCAAGGAAAAGGGTATATGAAGAAACTGGAATTAGTGTTTGTTGCAGAGCGAACTCTTTAAACATTTGCTTAGACTTGAAAACTATCAGAGCAAGCCAGAAATAGATGGGACCATATTTGGGGAAGAGGACATTTTTACAAGGCAATTTTTTGCAATGTCATTCTAAAATTCCACGTGGGTTTACTGCAAGCAGGGTAAGACAGAGGCAATTCTCAAAAGAAAAGTTAAAGCCTATTTTTGCAGTTCTTGTGAATTCATTACTGGTGAAACTGTCATGTCAGCATGCACTCCCCTGAAGACAAAACAGCTGCTGCTTCTGTGGCTCTTACAGAAGTACAAAGTTCAACACCAGGGCAGAGAAAGTTGAGGAAGTCAGGGACACTCCTAAAACAGCACTTGGGTCACTCAGACAGGTCCCACAAGCAGATGCCGAAGAACAGCTACATTGGGAGCTATCAAGAGCTCCTACAAGACCTGAACCGTCATGTTGGGAGAAGAACTGGTAGATTTCCTTTCTGGGGTGAAAGTGAGATATTTAAATTTTTTAAGTACTTTTTGCACTTATTTCCAAATCTAGAAGCAGATTTTGATGAGCTATTGCTGAAGAACATCTGAAAGTAAAGATTTCACCAAGTTAAACAAAAGAATTACAATACAAAAAAGAAAACACTCCTGGAGATTGTGACTGCAGCCAAGTAAAAGCTTCTTGCATGGCTAAGTACTTCTGGAGGTTTTTATTTATTTTAAATTTAAAAAGAGAAAAGTAAAAGTGGAGAACTGGAAGGCAGACATGTACACAAAGGAATGTCTAAGATGCCTAAAAAAGAATTTGCAAGAAACATGGAAAATACTTTTACAAGAAGAACACACATTATTCCTTTATTTTTGTATGTCCTGTTTACTTCTCATCTTACCTGTCAGATCCCAGAAGCCTGAATATCCTTGTATTATCAGAAATTTCTTGTGTGATCTAGACAATAAAAAGAAATATTTACATGTTAAGACCACAAGTCTTTTCATTTTGTTTTTAACATTAGTCAAGAGAAAAGAATTGACTGTGACTGATGTTACCAACTGACTGCCAATTGAAATCCAATAGAGACTATAATGCAACTGTCACTTTTAACTAAAATATAGAAGTTTTCTGTAATTCCTCCCACATTACATGTATTCCTCTGCTAGCCACTGCAAGCACAACAGCAGGGCTCAGCTTGGTACTTGAGTTACCAGTGCAATTGTCTTTACAGCCATGGCTGAAAGAGATAGGGTGCAATTAATGTCACTTTAGGGTGTATACCCAAAAATGGGCCAGGCAAATCACACATAAAACACATTTTGTTGAACTGCTGAATAATAGTAAGAATGCATTAAGTTCATATTCTGAAAACCCTAGCAGAGAAACAATCTAATCTGTGGTACTTATGCCCACTGCAAAAAAGAAAACTTCATCTTTTGACATTTCAGATGAGTGCAACAGACCTGTGTGTTCTGTTGGTGAACTGTACTTGTGTGATACATCTTTATGGTCATATGAGTATCAAAGCACCCACAAAATCATCATGTTCATTAATGAAGTCAATCAAAGCCCAGTGCAGACTCCAAAGGGTATTCAGTCACTTTGTGATCAGGCAACACTGTGTACAAAGCTCCTCTTCTGAACAGCCAAATTTTACACTCTGGGGAAAGTAGGCATTCTCATCTCCTTCCCAGACCCTAGTAATGTTAGCTGACTTACTGAATTCACTTCTGGTGCAGAGAACTTGCAAGAGAATTTTAATTCACAACAATGAAATCCTTCACTTTTCTAAGAAAATTAATTTCTACTTTCTGTGAGGCTAAGGCTGTAAAATCTTTGCCCAAATTTTGAACCTCTTGTGTCAGAATTCACAGTTCCCTCTTTCAATTTTCACACTTGATCAACCATGGTGGAAGGTCACAATTGTGGAAGGAAACAACTTTGCAAGCAGCTCAAGTCACCCCCAATTAGGCCAACTCTATTAGAATAGGGAGTCTGAACTAATGATGCCTTCAAAGAAATGCTGCAAGTTAAGTCAGTCAGCTTTTTGTCCCATGCAACAACTTCCTACCCACTACACAGTACAAGATTTCCCCCAAAGTAACAACCATGGTCAAGACCTGAGCCTGGCACTGAAGGCTTTTCATATTACAGCAGAAAATACATTTATTGCTTTTAACAGCTGTAGCTAGTGGGACAGCTAGTAGAGATAAGGAATTTAAAAAGGCCCAAAAGCTTACCCAAGACGTGTCCTACAGAGAAAACATTTTAGGTGGCTTGCTTTTCTGTCAACAGCCCAGTTCTGCTTTCAGTTCTTCATTTAGGTTCTGGCTTTGGCTTGACAGCAACAAAGCAAGCCACTGTCCCTGATGCTTTACATAAACAACAACATGCATCCATTTGGGCTGCAGCACACTGGGACATGGCCTCTCCCAGCTGGAGCAGAGCCACTGAGTGCTCTACCCTTTTATAGAGCAATGCACAAATGCCACAATAAACATTTGCACCTTGGAAACAAGAAGCAGTCTGACTCCAGCCTTTGGTTCACACAGAGCAGCCTCACTGTTAGCACAGACTGGGTCAACTGAGGCTTTGTGCAAGTCAGTATAGTGCTGGAACAATGTGGTGTGACTGTATGTGTACCTTAAAATACAATTAGTGATAATGAGCTCAATTTGTCAGTCAATGAAACACTGATGGAGTAACTGGAAATACTTGTAAATATTCATTAATAACCAAATTAATTAAATTCCTATGGAGTACAGAATTTTCACTAACAGGTACACAAGGTGTGCAGCAAGGGAAAATAAAAACTATTTGGGAAGGTGGTTATAGTGGTTTAACTCTGTCTAAAAAATCACATTCAATGGGCTAAAAAAGTGACTACAAGGAGATTTTAGGGAAAAAAAACCAAATCAACCACATTTAGGTCAATCTGGTATTTTTCTACTGAATATGGAAAAATATTTCTTGTGAAAGCTGCACAATTCTTCAAAGTATTCGTAAGCCAAGAGAACATGGAAAAGACTAAAAAACATCAGGCAACTCATTTGACACTGTGACAAAAAGCTGAAGTTTAGCAGTGGAACCACTGGCAAAGCCTAGATTTCTGTGAGAGGCTAAGGAACTGACAGTGGTCTTGAAAGCAATTTAAGATGAAGATTAATATCACCAAGAATTAGACTTGGATATTTTCTGTGGCATCCTGGCCTGGGCTTTTGTTTCTGCTTTGTCAGATGTGAAGGGGTTCTTGCACAGCTCCACCAATGCTTTCCAGCTTATGAAACAAGCTTAGAATGAGAATACAGCTCCTAGGTCCAACCTAGGAAATTGCTGAAATGTTTCACTCTTTTTCAGGCAGCTGTATTGTGCATTTCTCCTCCACATGGCTTACATTAGAAGCCAGAATTTGATGCAAAATGTAGAACTCACCTCATTTGATCTAAAACTCCTTCCTTGCATGCCATGTTTCCAGAATGCTAACACACTGTCTTGTAGACAAACTGGTAAGAAAGAACACTGGAATCAGTTTTGAGGCATAAACTCAACCCTTGCTTTTAAGGCCAAAAGCACAAGACTATAGTTTTGAAATCTGTACATGTATGTTCCATTGTATGACATCCACCCACTCAGACTGAGGAAAGCCTTCCAGAAATCTGAAAACTGAACCTACCTCAAAAGTAGCTGCATTTATACATTTATTTGTTTAATGAGCAGGGTTTAAAAACATTTCCACCTAACCAGAAAATATTCTAAATGTCTAGTCCTAAACATGTCATTTTCTTTGAACAGGAAATGCCTTTAATACTTGCAGACAAAATATATGGAGTTTTAACAGAAAAGTTAAAATATATAGGGATTTTTAACAAAAGTGTCTTTGGAGACACTGCCAGGACAGTAAAGGCCACTGGAAACTCATTTTGTGACAAGCAGGGTGAGGACTACAGTACATGCAGAGGTCCCAGAGTGAGAAGCTTCAACTACATAGAATCCTTCTCCACATTCCCAATCACCAAGAGCCATAAAAGTAATGTTTTTAATGGGAATGTTTTCTTGTCCTCTTCTCTGTGGGAGATTGGATGGGATCTTTGGGAGCCTGAAACTTTAAAGCTTCTCCTCAGAAATAAACTCCCTGCAAGTTCTGATGATTTTAGAATCCATTGTTCCTCTTCTGCTGCTGCTACCTTTCATCTCTGCACACATCTCTCCTACCCCTCTTTCAACAGCAGGTGGTGCAATCCAGATATGTAACTATTGGAGAATTGCCAAAACAATCAATTCTTTCTGTTTCACAAATTTAATTCATTCAAATTCTACACAAGGAAACAAAATTCATGCAACCTGTGACATATCATATAATTTAATCTTTGAGCTGCTTTATAGAAATGGACTGCACAAACACACATGCAAAATGAGTTAGGCATGGGTGATTCAGAGTTTATGTAGGTTGTGTTAAGGCATTCCCTTAGAGGCTAGAAGTCTTCAACATGCTTCCAAGACATTTAGCTTAATCTAAGAAGACTCCAGGATTATTACTTCATTCCAACTGTTCCTAGGAAAGCACATGCTAAACCTTTCACTGAGTCTTCTTACACAAAGTGAAATGAGTGAGGTAGTGCTCCATATGCCAAAGACTACACAGGTAGCATACCTAATTCTTTACTGTAACATTGAACAAGTTCATCATAGAAGATCTCAATTTGGAAGGGACTCATAAGGATCACTTAGAGCATCGTCCAGATGTTGCACAAGCTCTAACAGGCTTGGTCCTGCAACCACTTCTCTGGGGAGCTCAGTCCAGTGATCAATCACCCTCTGAGTGAAATGTATTCCTAATATCCAACCTGAATTTTCCCATATGCAACTCATATAATTTCCATGTCCTTACTGCTGTTCATGACCTTTGGCTGCCAGAGCACACTGTTTACTCATCTTCAGCTTGTTACCAATCCCAACCCCCAGATCTCTTTCTGCCAAGCTGCTCTCCAGCCTCTCATCCTACAGTTTGTACACATAACTAGGACTACCTCATCTCAGATGCAGAATCCACCACTTGCTCTTGTTAAATTTCATCCAGATGGTGATTGTCCAACTCTCTGACCTACAGGGATATTCAAGACTAATAATGAAACCCAGCTTACCTATTGATTCAATCTGAAAGTCAAACGTGAGCTCCGATGACAGTTTGCGGCTGGATTTTAACCTGCCTTGCAGATTCACTATTTTTATGCAGCCTAGGCAATAAATAAGGATATGTTAACCAAGGATTATCTTCAATCCACAACCTAATTTGAAGACATGTATGCATGTATATGCATACATATAACATATATTTAGTTGATATCAAACTTACAATCCAAGCACACCAAAATGGTATCTCTCTCCAGCTGTGTTACATGGACAACACTCGTCTCCGTAGTGTCTGTAAAAAAATGACAGTGTTAGTTCATAACATACATTAGCATGAAATTTGAAATGGAAGTTCTAGAGTTTGAGACATTTTGATGGATTAGTGCGTTTTTCTACTTAAAATCATCATCTTAACAGTGACATTACTCTTCTTTTAGAGATGCATGTCCACTTATCCAACTTGCTGGCTGTGACAGGAAAACTGAAGCTGCAATACTGAAGTATGGATTTAATTCAGCCTTTTCTGAATGTCACAAAAGAAAAGTGACCTGTACATTGTTCTCCATTTATTCTCTCTTGGTGTAATTGAATACTGCTGTTGCAAAAAGCCAGATATATGTGACTGTCCACACTATGCTGCATCACTGCACTTTTCTTTTGTCTTTATTTCTAAATCCTGATAGGGACTTATATACTATTACTTAATTCTTGATGCTATTTGTAGATGTTCCATCCCCAGATATTCCAAAAATAGGGGCTTATTTCCTTCTCCAAACCCTCAAAAGAAGGGCTATTTTTTCTCTTCTGGGTTACGGCTGCAGCAGTCTCCATCACAGTAAATGGGAATTTGACCCACAGATGATTAGTGGACATGTCAGCTCAAAAGAGAAGTGTAGTTTTGGTCCATTTGTTTATTAACATTAAAGTTACATACAAAGCAACTCTTACTAATTCAACATTACTGACAGATTCTGTAGGCATCTTTCATATAGCAAAGAGAAACTCAGTAAATCCATTACACATGAGAAATTAGAGCACATTACCTAGAACACAAAAGCAGCTTCCGGTTAAAATTATAAAAAAGAAAAATCTGTTTGCATCATTGCTCTCCTGCCAGCAGGGGACAGAAATAAGCTGATGCAACAAAAGGGTTTAAATTTGAGCTACAAAAATAGAAGAAAACAACAACATAGACACAACGAGAACACTCAAGTCATTCAAGGAAATTGTAGCAAAGAGTGGAAGGCACAATGCAAAAAAAAAACAAACCAAAAAACAACCAAACAAAAAAACCAAAACCAGAGAAGAGATTAGTACTCTTATATTTATGCACCAATGCAGACAACATTAAGAGTGAAATGACAACAGGACATTCCTCTTCAGTGTGCTTCCTTTATGGGCTGTGCTATAAAGTCACACAGTTACATGCAGAAAGGATTGAAAATAAAATGCATTGTCTGAAGTGGTAAAGTGTGTTAATTTGCCATCCACTGCTCACTTTGAGTATTCTAACTATGCTTTAAAGTGTGTCAAAATCTGATTCACTTTTCAGCAGCAGCATGATCAGTGGGTATCTTCCTGGAGGAAACTGTTCTTCCTAGTGAATTTCACAGTACACACTCATCTGGACTCACGCACACATGTATACCAGCACAATTTATTATGTATAAATTCACCATGAACCAACAATGGATCCATAACAGGCAAAATCAAAGCTATTTACTGCTTCTGAACCTGCCAGCTATGACTAGCTCCTTACTGCATCTAGGTTCAGGGGGCAACTGTGTAACTCTAAAAAAGTAATTCTTAATACACTTCCATGGGAGAATGTCTGCTGCTGCTCAGATGGTGGCCATCTCATCCATGGTGCCCACACTGGAGATGGGAAGGCACTCGGTTTCCTGCTACAGTGGTCCTAATCCTTTTTGCTTCCACAAACACCAGAAGAATGCTCTATCTCAACAGGAGGTGACAACACCATTTCTAACCATGGAGACACATTGGGAGAGCCAAAACACATCTTCCAGAGATGTTAGAAGGAATTGCTCAGAATGCAATTTTACTAAAAGCTATTAAATAAACAAGTTATTGTGCCAGGGTAGAGCACAAAACAGCACAGGGGGTAATAAAGTACTGCCTAATTTATGGAAATGCAAGAAACCATAACTCCATCCTCTGCTATACCAAAAATTTCAAGGAATCCAATCAGTTCAACAAGGAGAAACATAAAAAAAAGTGCAAGTGCAAGCAGGTTCAACCAGATACCCCTTTAAGCAGAGAACTTGCAATTATCAATTAGCCTTGATGATTTAACCATTTGCTTCCTTAGAGAAGCCTGCCTTTTAGTGCTTCAGCTATAACAGAAGAGCAAAGAACATTTTGGAATGCAATGACAACAGCACACAAACCTGTTTCTGTAAACCACGAAGAGGTAGAATTTGGGTTGACAGTCTCAAACTTCACCACCTGGTTGAAGTCTCTTCCTCTACTGACACCAACACAAACTAAAGGGAATTCCTGCTCGGGGACTACCAGCATTTCAAACAATCTCAGTGGACAAGGTACAGGAAAATCTATGTGCTAGATGAATAAGCAAAAATAGATATTAGAAGGGAAACAAATGTAGTCTGAGTTGCTATTAGATATTCAAACTGTATGGTAAATTTTATGACATACTTTGTAACATTAGGTTTACTTCTTCAGATAACAGGAATTGATAAATACAAAAGAAGCTTGGAGCATCTCATGTCAATTCAGTTAAAATAAAATAGCATGTCTTTCATCATGTGTGTCCTTTGCAGCTGCCCACGGATAAGAAGAGTGCTCATCACTGCTCTCCCTGGCTACTGAGCCTCTAAGCCTTCTCTCCCAGGCTGATCCAGTTATAGCAGCTGCTTTTTTATAAACAGGAGCCCACCCTGGCTCTGTCTCTTCAGGTGATGTCAGATGGGGAGATTACAAGCATTTCTGGGGACCTCAGTGTCAAAAACCATAGAATAAATGGTCACCTTCTCTAGTATGGGAGCAAGACCACTATTAACCCCTGTCCTAGCCTGCCAGCCTCAGTTTTCTATTGTGCAACTAAAGGGCAATGTTCATGGAGAAGAGGGCTTGGTTCTCTAACTGAAGTGCACCCCAAAAACATGAACATTTATTTTGAGTCAGTTAATACATGCCACATTTAAATAGTTATTTTCAATATAATATAAGAGAAACCAACAGAAAATCTAATAAATCAAGAAATGGCTAATACTTATTCTTAACAAGCCACTACAAGATAATTAGAAGACAACAAGAAGAATAATAGTAATTTTACCTTGATTAACATAAATTTTTGCATTGGTTCAACCCATTCTAACAAAACAATGCTAGACTGTAGTGCTCCACAAAGGTACTTGTGGCCTGTGTAGGGATTTCTCACTGCCAAGAAAAGATAGAGAATATTAGTGTATTAAGCACAGGCAAATTATAAATAATTTCCAACTATGTAACAGTCCATTTACTTTTGGAAAATATACACCACCCCCACTCTAATGTTTTATATATTTAAAAAATAGCTGATTGCACACACATTTGGAGTGTCTTGGGTCTACTGTGTTGGGTTGCCTAAGCTATCTCAAAATCACCACAAGCAAGCTGTTAAAGAATGGCTTCTTCTACAACACAGTTACCCACCAGACAGTGAACAGTTCAGCTGCCTTTCAAGCACTGCCACAGCAAGTGTGAAATCCAGGAGCTCTGTAATTCTGATGGGCAATTCTAGACCATCAGGAAATCCAGTTGAAACTGAAGAACAATAGAAAAGCAGGAAGTGCTGCTCTTCCATTGTCAGAACTCAATTAAAAACTGGCAGAGAACAATAAAGCTGCAAAATTGGGCCCCGGGAAGTTTCACAACTTCAATTCTACAATACTGACAAAACTTCACTCCTTAAGCACTGCCAACATTTCCTTGAAGACAACCAAGTGCTATTTTGCACTTTGTACAAATACATCTGAAGACCAAATTTTACCGTGCAGTAAAGTGACTGTGGGCCATCAGGCAATAAGCAACATTTTAGATAACAAGCTTCTACAATCCAGAACTATCACAGAAGTGAAATATACTCACACTACCTTATTGCCACAGAAACTCATCAGCAGTCCCTTGGCACTTTAAACATCACTGCTTTATTTCATTAATCCAAGTTCTCACTCACCATCAGACTGACTGCAAAATGCATTTGCAAAGTGCAAAATAATACTTGCTGTGACCCTGAGTAAAGCTGAACTCAGCAGCAGAAATTACAAAACAATCACTAAAACCTGTAAGGAGCAGAAAGAAGACCAGAAGTTCTTGTCTTTTTCTGTCTCCTGTGGCACTCCTGCTGCTCCAAGGCCAAAAGCAGACTTATGTGCCAGCAGGAATGGGGGCTCAAGTCACAAAAAGTAAGACTCTTAGAGCCATCCTTGCTGTGTTCACAAATTATCACTCACACCTATCATGCATGAAGGGCTCCAGGCTTAGGAGGCTGAGATATCTCTGAATATGAAGACTCCTCTCATAATGACAAGTACCACAGCACCCCTGTTAAGTTCTGTGCCTGGCAGGACAGCAACCACAGAATCACAGAGGAGCACATTCTTGTTTTATGAACCTAGAAACTTAGGGACTTCCAAAATTAATTTTTCTGTTAGAAAGTCAGAGTTTTTACATACTCTGACCCCTGTCACTTCAGTCGTCGTCCCATGAGTGTTCCCTGCAGCACTCATTAACAATCTCAGTGGTTTGGGGCTTTTTAATCTATCTGCCTCCCTTTTACAACATCTCTTAACACAGTGCAGCTTTGAGACTTTGGTACTGGCATATTATTAAACACATTATAAAGGCTTCAGAGACAACACTGTCCTCAAAGACTTAAAAATAGTCCTTTGCTTTTTACCACCCAGTACTGATAACTGAAACTTCTGCTAGGAATGCAGGTGGCTTAATCATGATGGCAACTTCTCCAAGTTTCTCCATCATGGAGATTAGGTTCTCCTTGAGAATTGGTTTGAATTTTGACATCATTCTGGTTCTCTGCATTTCTTGTAAATTGTCTTTAAAATATAAAGAGCTAAATGGGAAAGTTTCTACTGCTTAAACCCAAGGACTAATCTGAATGAGCTCATCATCTAAAAATGCACAGCTTCATAATAATGACAAAAGTCTCTTCTCCCTTTACCTTCTACACTTGACTCAATAATCTTAATATTGCCACCATTTGTGCTGCCCCTTCACACTTATTCTCCAGACCTACACTTACCAACACAACACTTTTGACACCATTTAGTGTCAGGAATTTTCGTAGATACCGCAAACTTCCTACAAAAGATAAACACAAAATTACTGATTGACTAAAACAATTGAGTGAATTTTCTTTTTAGACATTCACTGATAGAAAAACATCTGCCACACCAAAAAACTAAAAAAAATACAAGTTTGTATATTTCTTGTGAAATCATGGAAACAATAATGTGAAAATTTATCAGATAAGCCAAAATGTTATTTGCTGGTAACAGGACTCAGAGTTTCTACATGCATCAGAAGACAACAGGCACTATTGAGACTGGCCACAGTACTCTTAACAATAAAAATAAGTAATTTGATGCTGTAGAAAAGATGGGAATAAATACATTGACAGACAGATGCTGCACTCAAAGCTATGAACTGAGAAAACAGCTGTGTAACATTTCAAATGGAACTACCCAGAAGTGACTGATAATGCAAAAGGACTGAACAGCATGAAAACTGAGTACTGGTCACAAATTTTCATTGGAACAAGTCATGGAAGGTTTGAAAGGAACTGCTCAAGGATACTCCAGGGAAAGAGGCTGGAAAGGAGACTTATCACTGACATATTTTCTGCTACTGAATGTCTGCCTACCAAGTATCATAAACTGAGGTTAGAACATTTTGCAAATGAATATATAAACCTAACAAATTACTTCAAATTCAATTTTGCTTTGCCTTTTCTCTACCAAAACCTCTGCTTTTACCATTTTGCATGTAGCACTCACCATCATAGTATCCACAATCTTGTTTAAGAGTACACTTTATGCTCTGGTAGGAAAAATTACGTTCTCCTACATACTTCAAATGTCTGTCTTCTGCCTGGCTAAATGTGACTACCCTGACACCCTACAACCAGAGGTAAAACAGGAAAACTCATTATTTAAATTAATCTTTCCTGTCTTCGAATGACTGGCTTGGCACTCACATTCAGGTTATGCTGCATTTTTCCTGGGAAGTGACATGACTGGACAAGATATTTTCTGAGTCCTCTGCAACTTAGGTGAGGTACTATTCCAGGGAGAATCTAGTATGGTTTTCCTAGCATGATTCTTATGGTAATTATGGTTATTAGCCCACTGCTGATTCAGTCCTCAAGCCAAAGTCACCCACCAAAGTCAAATTTGGAAGAGAAGAGCAGAACAATAGTGCAGGTACACAGAAGGTAACAATTTAAAGCACAAATTATCTCTTAGTTGTTTAGAATTTACCCTCTAGAATTTTCAGACAAGTGTTACACCATTATGTTTGAGGTAACTGAACAAGAAGAAGCCTTTCCTGAACCAAAGAATTACCTGTTAATAGGCTTTTAATAGAACTAAAGGTAGCAAAGAATCAAATTTTCTGTAACACAATTTCCTAACAGAAATCCTATTCTATTAGAAGAACCAGTGTGTCACTATGCACTTTAAAAATCAAAGATTTTTCTGCAAACTAGATTAGAGTTACTACCTTCTTCTGCTGGGATTTGAATGGGCCACTACTAAGGCTTGTTTGGCAGTGCGCCGGTTCTGGCCAGGACAGGGTTAATTTCTGCAGCAGCCAGGAGGGGCACGGCCATAGCTTTTGTTCAGCATCAAGTACAAGCAGGGTGTATGACACTAGACTACACGTGAAAAGAGCTATGCCCAGAAACAAGAAGTTTCATAACCAGAAGGTAAGGTGTACCAAAATCCATTTCTCTAATGAGAGTAATTCACATGCTGATCCCTTAAATGTAGGGCTCAACCCTCTCATTAATGCACATGAGTCATTCACTGCAATCTGTGAACAGAGCCCCCCACTATTTGGTGTTCCCAGAGCTTCACAAGCATCTCCTGAACTCCCAGAGCTAAGATATTCTGATATATCCGATGATGTGTATTTACCTGGGAAGTATTCGGTCAGGGAGTTTATGTGCTGGAATAGCAACAGGTAACTTTTGCATTTGCCTTGCATAATCAAAGAGTCCTGGTAGATTATGGGAATAAAGCTGAGAAGCTTTACCTGGCAATTAGAAAACAAACCACACTTCAAATACGAAACCAAGTGTTTACCAGCACTACCACTGCAAGGTAGCACAGTAACTTACCAGATATTGATAACAAACAATTGTTCATGACATATAACCAGGTACATCTTCGAGGAAATAGCTGATAAATGGAAGGAAAAAACAAAGAAGTAGCATTCAATTTGATATACACAAGACAGCTATCAATTAGTATTGCTTAGATGACAGGACAAAGCTAATACTGACTTGCTTTTTGCAGCAGAAGTAAGTTTAAGCCAAGTAATGTTTACCTGGATTCCAGAGTTAATTCAGAGTAAATCTTAGGCACATACACTATATTTAATATATGAATTAACATTTAGACAATTAGCACATTTTATACTCATCTCTTCTGGTATATTATATTCCACAAGATGTTATTATAAAGATGAATCAACCCTTTTAAAAAAAATTCAAAAATCACTGAATTTTCTCCTTCAAAGAAGAAAAGCTCGACAACCAACTTCAGTAAACTAAGCGCGGTCAACAAATCATGTTCTAAACAAACCACAGTGTTCTAAAGCTTGTGACAGTCCAAATCTCTTGAAACAATTAAAACTGGTACTTTGAAGGGATTCTTCACCTTCACCTGCATGATTACACATTTCACTTAAGTGATGAATGAGTGCAACAAATATTCAAGGCAGAGCTGGTTTTTGTCAAATCCTGCAATTCCTAAAAAGATGGGGTTGAAAGCAACAAGACATCTCTCAAAAAACCCCAAAAAACCAACAACTACTTTTTCCCCCCTCTCACCTAACTTCTGAAACTTATTGACACAAGATGTCATGGAGGTGGAAAGTACCAACACAAACAAGAGATTAGACATACTCATGTTCAAGAGGTCCAAAAGGAGACAAAAAATAGGTAGGGATCCTCCAACATCCCTGATTCAATGACTCTAGTGGAGTCTGAGGAGAACACACAGTGACCAAGCTCATTGACACTTCCCACTGCCACTTTAGGCAAGAGACTATTGGGCTAGATAAACCACTCAGGAGCACAATTGTTTTTCTCTTAAAAAAAACCCAAAACAACACCAACAAAAAACCCGCAAAACAAACAAACAAAAAAACCACAAAAGAAAAAATACCACAACTCTTCCAAAAAAAGGAATAAAATATTAACCTTGAAGCTATTCTAACTCCTGGAAACATGTATTATGTCTCCTTTGTCCACTGATGAAGTGAAATACAAAGAAAACTCATCAAGAACACTATTTTAGCTTTTATGCTGAGTTGTATCAGAGTGAGAGTAAACAATGACATAAAACATAAAATTTGGAAATGCTATTAAAGCCCTACTGACTGTTATCATAAATATTGATGCAATAAGTGGTTAGCACAGAGGGTGCATTTCTATTCCTGAACTCTTCTCACAACCTAAACACACTGTAAGAAACACCTATGGTAATAATCTACCACACTGCTTGTATCAAAATTTAACATGCAGGGTTCATTGACCTTCTGTAGGTGTATGAGCATATTGTGACTCAGTAGGTTTGGATCTGAGGATTAAAGAATAGCAATTCTTCAAATTAGCAGGTTAATTGACCTCCCACTCATTCCTTGTTCCACACAGGACTGGCTGTGTTAGCAACTATTTCTTCTTGTCTCTAAGTGCTCATTAAAATATTTCCCTGAAGCTCACTAGGCAACACACTACGTGATTTTCATTACAGCTCTTCTTCCTTACCAGTTAACTGCAACCCAAACCAAACCCCAAACAGTAAAGAAAAAATCCAAACCTTTCCTTGGTCTACCTGGCCTATCAGAATTATTATTACATCAGTGATATTTCTCAGGGTAGTTGTTACAACTGCAGTGCAGCAGCAGAGTGGTACCTGAGCTAAGTTTAAACCAGGTAACTCGAGCACCAGTATGATTATGGGTTACACTGAGCTCAGTTCAACTAGACCTCCCTCTCAACACAACAAACACCTCTAAAATGTCTGGACCCTGGAGGCTGAACAAACACCAGTGCCTCCAGCTTACAGTGTGAAGGCTTGCAAATTCCTTGCAAATTCCTCCATCTTGATGGCAGGTGCACAGCTCCCTATGGTAGGGAGAAGCAAGAAAGAAAAGAAGTTTCTTAGAGAGTAACTAAAGAGCTGGAGAATACAGAAAGGCCTTCAACTTGCATTTTCCCCTCCCCAGCATCCCTTAAAGAAATTACTTATTGTAAGACTGCAAATACAGAGCTTTAGGTGGAATTCAGCAAGCTGAGTCTCATCAGCAAAGCTGCTTTTAAGACCACAAGAATGGACTCCTGTGAATAAAGGATCTCTTTGCTTCCCTGTAGCTGAATCACAATGTTTGTTGCAATAATTCTGTATTGTAATGAAGTTTTAAGGAAAATAGAAACTTTCATCTAAAATGCATCAGGGAAATTCCATACTGTTTACCTAATCATCATTCTGTACCTGCAGAACAATGCACTATGATGAAGTTCAAAACATAGACAGATGAAGATCTCCTATATAAACATGGTTCAGCCTACAAACACAAACATGACTGAAAAGTATCCTCAATAGCAAATATTTAAGGTAATTCTCAGTGTAGCCAGTGCCTATGCAAATATAGTAAAACGCATTTTTATAAGGATTATACAACATTAATCTGAGGGGTTAAAAATGTGATGTATTTTTTTAAAACCAGAAATATACCTGCTCCATTGACGTTTCATGAAGTTCATTGAGGTTCAGTGTGTAAATACCTTCTTCTGCTCCAAATATTAAATACTGATCTGCAAACACAAACAAAAAGAGGTAGAAATCTTAATTCAGGAAGGTATTTACACCTTTACCAAAAAGCAACATCGATAGACATGGAAACAAATCAAACTATAAGTTAAGTGTATGAAAGCATGGAAAATTAATCCTGATAAGGAAGCTTTAATTTATGAATGGGGCTGTTTTAAGTCATTAGGAAAGCTCAGGGGTTTTTTTGAGTAATAATTGAAATATTAGAAAAAAGTAATTCAACCACAAGCAGGAAATCACATGAATAACTTCAGCATATCTTACTTAGACACTTCCATATATTATGGAAATATCCATTGCCTTCTTTGAGAGTACTTCCACAGCAGTAGTGACTTGAACATTTTCTCATTAGTCTGTGGGTGCCTCAACTCCTGAACATAACCAAATCCCTGGATTGTACATAGGCATGCAAACAAGGCAGACATCTCCTATGAGATGATGTCAACTGCCAAGGATTTACCCTTCCTTAATTCCACTTTCTAAAAAAATCCAAATATTTTCTTGCTGACCAGCTCACTAGTATGTCTCTCTAGCTTATAATCAAAGGGTGTAATACCAGGCAAAGTGAGTACAGTATTACCAACTATCCCTTTTATCAGGCTAGATATTAAAGCACTAAAATTTATGCAAAAAACTAAAAAAAAAACCAACTGCAGAATCCTGTAGGGCCAGAAAAATTACCAACTATCCCTTTTATCAGGCTAGATATTCAAGCACTAAAATTTGTGCAAAAAACTCCAAAAAAAACCCCAACTGCAGAATCCTGTAGGGCCAGAAAGATCTCAGCTAAGACCTCCAAAAGTCAGATTTTTCACAGATAAATTAGGATGGTCTTCTTTTGGACTAAAATGTTGAGAAGAGTCTTTAACTTGAATATGCAATTTATTCTTTTGAATCAAAGCAAAAAACTTCATCCAATACATCTTAAAAATAACACAACTTTAGACAGCAGTAGCATAATTAAAGAATGACTCCTGCTTATATGAATATATGTCTGTTTTAAAAGGAATAGTCCTGCTCTTCTAAGCACTCTTGAAATTCAAGGAGAGGACAAAATGGGTAAAATACTCATCATATTGTACCTCTTGTATCTGGATTTATCCAAGATGTTGCACAATGAATTTTTAATGGACAGCCATTGAAAACCTTTGAAAAGCAAGCACCCATCTGTAGAAGTAAAAATATTAAATACATACATATGAAAAATTAAAATGTGACCTTCCCAAAAAGGATTATTTTTACTTCAAGTAGTAACAAAAGGTTAAGAGTCATAGCACTGGCTTAACATTGCTAAGTCATATTAGGTTTTTTAAGTAAAAAAGCAAAGACTACAAACATTCAAAAAATGTGCTCTTTCACCCTGCCCCCAAGGTGCATTTGTGTGACTCAGCAATACTCACATGTACTTTAGGTGTGGGAGGAAGGCCGTTACTAATTGGTTTCTAGAAAATAAAATTTAAAAGTATGTTTACACTCACATGCACACTATGCTTGAACATGTATATTCCCTCCCCACACACAGCATAACCACAAGCATTCAGCATAATTTTCTTTTCATTAAGATCTCCACTATGATTCCCTAATACCTCCTCACTGCATGTTTGCAGTGTTGTGCAACATTTTCACGCTACAGTGGTGCCTGTAAGAACGTCATTTCCAGTACTAGAGAGTTTAAGCAATATTGGAACAATTGCTCAACCCTTCAGTATTACAGCATTAAATGTTACCACTCAGTGCTACATGCACTTTCCTATGTCAGTATCAATTTCTCCTAGCACAAAGAAGCTTCTGAACAAACCCATCTCACAGGTAAATTTCTAACACACAATTTCAAATGACAAGTCCAAAGCTGTGCAGGTAATCCTACTTTTCGAAGTATTGCCAGTATTACTGGCACTTCCTTAAAACAAAACAGACTCATCACCACATTTCTAGTCTATTTCCTCTTCACTTCTCACAAAAAAAAAATTACAATTCCAGCCTCACACTTGGAAGGAGCCCTAAAGATGGCAGTCCCATGTTATATTTAATCTAGTCTAACTACAGCATATTCCATTCCCTCATTTCCCTGTTTCCTTAAACAATCATTGCCCAGTACAGCACAAGACATGGCTCTCATTATATCTCTCAGGTGTGTGAAAGACCAAGAAAATTGTATATATTTGTCATTGTGTTTGTTTCTAAGGAAAACTAAATACTGACAAAGTTCAGACTAAGACTGTATCACAACTAGACAACCAAGGAAAACTGTTTTGATTCAAAGTAAACAGGGTGCCATCCAGCATAATTTCCATATTAAAGAGCACGCCTGCTCCTCTTCTTTGCACATGTAGAACAGTCATGACAATTCTAAAAGAACACCCAGAAGCTTAAATACCTACCAGTATTTCCTTCTTTTCTTTCCTTGAGAAGTTAGTGTCTCTAGCTTCATTCTGTTGATGTGGCAGTTCCTCTCTTTCACCATTTAATTGCACAGAAGTGACTCCATTACCTAGAAAGATTAGTAGTTAAGAATGTGTCCCTCTGTCTTCACCTCAAAGAGTAATCTAGCCTAAAAACTCTTAAGTGGGCCAGAATTTCCAATTAAGTCAGAACATACACTGTATATAATACAGCATAAAATACCCTAATTTATTTCTGAAGCATGCACGTTGTTACATCTGCACATATCCATCAAGCCACAATCCATGACTTTTGGTAATTAATGTAACACCTCTAACATAATAACTCAAATCTAACAACTCTAACAGGAGCACAGAAAGGGATGCAGTCACAGTTATGAGGGAAAATGTGTTGACCATACCTAAAGAAATACTTGCCAGTAGCTAACACTTCAATTATTGATTCCTTAGAAACACAGCCTTGTTAGAGTCAGATCTTTAACAAATCAACAGCAGAACTAAGTATGAAGCAAGGAAAAGCTACCAAAGTAACAACTGAGAGGTAGACATTGAGCTTGCTTAAGAGAAGCCAGTCCAAGACAACTCTCAAGGCTTCAGACTGACAAAGGCATAAAATGAACAGTCTGAGCTGACAGTAAACAAACATAATTACCTCCTATACTCCCCAACCCAGTTCATTACATACAAAAGCAAACTTTGTATGTAATGTTCTTGACATGACAAATGACAACAACAGCTCACACACTCAACCTGAAACCTACAAACATACTTTTTTAGAATCCTCATACTCTACATTATAAGCCTGTTGCTTAGGAAAGCAATTGTGTCACCAATGGCATCAGCAGGAATGGTGTCAGTGACTTTGATAGAAGGTACACTTGACCCTTTGAAGAGTTAAAGCATGTTTTTTTCATGAATTTTGGCTTTCATGCACTTTGTTACTTGCCCACCACAGAAAAAATTACCTCAATATCTTTTAATGTGTACACAGCTAAGAATACAGATATAAAATCACATTAGATTATTTAAGAAATACTTGTATACTCCTTGGGGTCATGTTTATTACCTAAAGGATTAGATTTCTGTGGAGGTAACCGAGGAGGTGGTGGTCTGGGTGGAACATGAGATGTAGATTTTGCTGGACTCTCTGATGTTGGGCATCTCTTGATTGTCCCTTGATTTTCATTTTCAGAAGAGTAAGTTTCTTGGGGGATAAATATTGATTTAGGCTGAAAGAGACATAGTAATAATCAAAACATAAAAAAAATTCAAAGCATCCATGCCACTTATCAATGAGCTAAAAGCTCCATATGCAGAATTTTGATCCTGAAATTTTCACAAGTAAAGAGCCACCACAGTAATTTAAATATTCTCCACTTATTTGTTTATTTAAAGTGCATTTTTCTGCTGAGCAACCAAATCCCCCTCACTTACCTTTGGTGGTAAAGGAGGTGGCACTTTAGGTTTCATAGTAGCTCTATAAAGAAAAAATACCAAAACAGAGAGAAAACTTGAATAGCAGTCTTCAAGAAGACACAGGGTTTCAAAAATGCCACATAAATAAATACCATTAACTTGTCAAGAGCACTATTATATCCAAGTAACTGCATCACAAATACTTTCAAACATTTTGTTATACCTCAGATACTACATGAAAACAAGGATCACATGTTCCCCCCCAGAGAGCACAGAGTGTCATGAACTGATTTGTTGAAGATGCACAAACTTGTGCAGAACAAAGTAGGGAGAAACAGAAGAGGCCTGACATTTGCCCTGCTGAGAGGAGAAAGTTAAGGGTATCAGTGAGCTGAAGGGGAGTTACAAGAAAACTAATGAAGACCATTCCCTGGAGAAGTTACACTGATGACTTAAAACAGCTTTACACATAGAAGTAAAATCCATCTGCAGTGGATGGCTACCCTCGTGTTTAGGTTGATTTTTGGTTGATGAGTCTCTTTTTTAAGGGAAATCTTGGGAAATACAACTTTTCATGCTAGAGCAGTCTGGTCCAAGAATACAAGATATTATCAGAAAACAACACAGCTGAAGCACCAGGAGCACTCTTCCTCTCCCAGCTCTGTGGTTTAAAAAATATGCTGCATTTAAAAAGAAAACACTAAACTCTGAAATTTTTCATGTTTTTAAAACCTCTTCCACTGTTCTGTTTTCTAATCTTTCAGGAACATAAAATTATTTCCACTAAATAAACCAGGAAACTTGACATTCTTCCACAGTATCTTCCTTATTTTTAAATTATGTTCAAAGCAGTAAGATATCTGCCTGTTTGTTTACAGGCCAACAACTTGTCGGCTTGGCTTCATTCTTTCTAGGAGTTTCTGTCCTGGCATCTTAACTGTTGTTTGTATTGTAGAGAAGCTGGAAGGGGATTTTGAGAATAAGTTCCCCTGTGTCATGCATTTCAGCTGCTCTGGTGGAAGAAATTATCTTCTCTTAATAATATGGGGCCTAGGTTTAAGTTCTCTGTCATGAGGGTTCAAGGTCCATTTCCATTTCTTTTGTATTTTTCCCGCATTTCAGACAACCAATGTTACTGGGCAGCCAAAGAAAGCAAAAAGGCAACAATTTGCATACATGCGACAGATGTGTGTACAAAGGACCGTGTGCCCTTGTCTGAACAAGAGGGTTTAGGTGCAGCTTGTCACTGCTACCCATGCAGGGCAGTGCCCCAGTAATTGCTGCTTTCCATAACCAGGAAATTCAAGTATCAGAGCCTTGCTGCACATGAGAGAAACAGAAATATCAAAACAATATTGTTAAATGAAGAGTGATAACTTGATATTGTTCTCTGAAACATGGATCCTCTGCTGCTACTATCACTCAATTTCATGCCGTGGCACCAGTTTGGGCTGGAAGGGGTACACTGGACTCTCTAGTTTTGTTCTGGATCTGAAGGGAGAAGTAAATGATGTCATATGTGTTCCTCAACTGCAGCTCCACCTCACAGAATATAAATCAAACCAAAGCCTTGAATCTTCATTGGGTTCCACAGAAAGATAATCAAGACCAGGCAGATGAACCAGTAACTGCAGCAGATCTTTGGGCTCCAGCAGATATCAAGAGAAGGGCACGGATGCAGAATCTGTAACCCAAGGTTGAAGGATTCAAGCTTTTACACACTGTCAGGCCCTCTCTGTAGGGCACAAGTACTTAGGTTGATATACCAGAAGAAACAAACAGTATCAAGTCAATTCTGGAAGACAATCAGTGACTACGGGTCCCCAGGGTCAGACAAATTAGAACCTCTCCAGAAGCTCTCTCAGGCTCTTTCTTGCCTAACCTAAAAGAGAAAATCTACAGAAACACAACAGCCACATAAGCAACAGAAGTCAGTGCTGTTTGAAAGTTCTGATGGAGCTCGTGCAAGGATCTCAGATCTCAAAGCACTCAAAGAAATCAGTGCTAGCACTTCAAGACAGCAGGGATCAAGAGGTTCCAAGCCCTGGAACATTACTGAATTGATGGCACTGGCTGCAAACAGAGCAAGAAGTGTAGGGGGCAAAAGAAACATGAAACAAAAATTAACAGAAACAGAGCTGTACACAAAAAAACCCAAAATACCCAGAGGTTCATATGGATGGAGGAACCAAGCTGAGGCGGTTCACAAAAGCAGTAAAATGACTCAAAAAAGAAAAAAAAAAAAAGAGAGATTATAGTTTGGTTCTCTGCAAGAGAGAGATGCCAGCAATAGATAACACATGTTTTAAAGGTTTCTTGTATGAAGCAACAGCTTTCCAAATTACCCATTAACAGAAAGCAAACAAAAATTATGTCTCAATGGCATTGTTCATTTTGGTCTTTAGACCAGATTTCTTTAGGAATGTAAATCTACATGTACAGGTTTTGCTCTTTAAATTGTTTCAGCTCTCATCTATCAATCAAATAGAGCCCAAGAATATCTATACCAGTGGGATTTTAATATGAACATTATTAATTTGACACATGCCTTGCAGTCATATGTGCTCTCTCTGAGTAAAGGATGTCAGCTCTATTCCAAAAACCAAACACCCATACAAGCATCCTCCTAGCTGAGAACACAGAGCAAACTCAAACATCTAGAAAAGCCTGTAGTGTATATATTTTATCTACTTTTCATGAGCTTTATTTTGAAATATAGCTATCAGTTCTAAAGAAGGTACTAGGACTGTAGTCAGACATATTACTGGCTCAATATAATGATGCCAAAATTTTGTTCCATAACAGAAAATTAAAATAAAGCTGTATCAATCAAGGAACAATATCCCCCCCCCCATTGATAACAATCAGCAGAATAAGACAACTTATGGTGATGTAATCTAACAACAATGTGAAAATCCCTATCTTTAAGAATGCCATAGCAAAATGAGTCCCGAGTTGTTACAGAATGTGATTCAACCTTTTTATTTTCCAAATACTCATCTATTCAAGAGTCTGACTTTATTTGTTTTTAAAAGAAGGACTTACTGTTTAGAATCATCATCTGCATCATCATCATCTTCTAAATGTGCCACATGCCCCCTAAGAAAATGAAGAAGATAAATATGGTTGAGTGAGTTGTATAAAATTTACCTTGACTGTTGTGAAACATTCTGAGCTCAAAAATCTACCTCTTTTATAGAATTTTACTGTCTTTTTAAAAATCATTACTGTTCTTTAAAGTACAGTTGCAATCTAGGCAACTAAGTGTCTCTCACAGGCTCTCAGCAAGCACAGGGACAAACAAGAAGCAGTTGTGACAGACAAAAAAAATCAATGCATGAATTACTTTTGAAACACACACGAGAGGAAAAAAGAAATAGAATTACCGCTGATGTAGTTCTTCTTCAACTGATTTTAAGAGACTCCTTCAGCATTAAATGAGAACAAGAACATAATTTAATTGTGGTACACAAGCACAATTATCAAAAGCACCTATGATTCTTTCAATAAATAATTCAAAGTATGTTATTTCAGCTGGCTTTCAGAATATTCATCCAGCATCCACATAAAAATGAACACAGCTGCAAATTTTTAAAATTTAGTGTTCACACAACACCCTTTCATGTGTGTTTATTAATGTATTGCTATTAAGTGCAATGGTCCTTTTTCATCTTACTGTAAAACAAGGACTGTGTTACTTTAATCCAATTTTAAATAAGAAATCCATACGAAAACCATAATACTAAACAAAACAGACTGACAAGTGTGAAACTACTGTTAGGATAAATTAATTCTTCCCTGGTTAATTTTTTGTAACATTCTGGACTTCATACTCATGTTTTTGTTCAAAAACACAGAGAAGAATCACAGGACTAAGGAACAAGAGGATTTCAAAAATGATCAGTACTGATTTTTTCCCAATTAAAGACTATGCAAAAAGATCATGCTCTATGCTTAGGCTTTCTGCATTTTTAGAATGATTTAATTTAGCAAATCAAAGGTAGGCCTCCTAATTCTGGCATGCATAAATGTAATTAAGTAATTGTGTGCAAAGGGAAAATTACATGGAGAATTATTTCATGATTAATACATCAAGATGATTAAAAGTATGAGCATGAAGTTAAAGGGCTTGCTAAGAAAGGTTAAATTTTATTTTTTAAAGGATCTATAACTGCATGTTCCTAGTGCCCTACAAAATAAAGAAGGACATAAAGTAATGTCAAAGAGCAGCACTGGCAGCTCTCAGATGGGGTAAATTTGTGCTCTGTGGGACCTATCATGCAGAATATCCCAAAACAAGTAGACCAAGATAACAGCTCTTAAAAGGAAGCTTACACCACCACAAAAACAATATGGTCAATACAGCCTCAAATACTGAAAAGTGCTGCAATTCTGTATCATTGGAGTTACTATTATTTTAGAAATAAATAAGTGATTTTGGAATTTTAACTGAGAGAAACAAGTTTGACTTATTGTACTACATCTGTTTTAGCTAATGTGTCGTTATATTAAAATAGTCTTGAATTAATTAAAGACAGAAAATGCAGTGCTTACTCACTTATTTGCACCCAAAAAGTAGCCACACTGAGGACCATGACCATATTCTAGCTGTAGATCCTAAAACATAAGAGAATGAATCTTTTAAGATGAACAGGAGAGCATCCAACACACACCCTGTGCCATGCTGCTGTCATCCCCTCTGCAACACCTGAGATACCAAACAAGCTGAATTCTCTGGCCCTCCTGCCCCCTAACACCACTTTCAGGCCCACTGCACCCAAAAATCTCCTCTCTGTTTGCTCCACCTCTAATTCCTTTTAACTCTGACCCTTGCCCCTTCCTTGCACACAAGAGATTCTTTGCTCAAATAAAGTTAGCTGCATAAAAGAAAACAAAACAACAACAAAAATAATAAAACAATAAGAGAAAAAAAAAATTCAGGACTTTGCAATCTACCAGATTCCATAGAGAACCCAGCTACCCCTCACTGGCACATTTAGTAGTCATTTCAGAAGGGGAGTTCTGGCAGAGAGCCTGAAATCCTTTAGCACATGGAAGCATTTAAAAAATAACCAGAGAGGACAGTAAGTGTTTTTATCACTCTGGTTATACCAATATGTGTATACTGGTTAGGAAGATTTTTTCTTTGGAAAAAAAAAAAGCCAAAACAGAATTAATAAAGTCAAATGCTCCAGCAATCATGGAGTACAGGCTACCAAGAAAAAGATGTGCTAACAGGCCTTCAACACTATTTTAAAATAAAAACCATAATGGTATAAATATTTAATGCATTAATGGAATACAGGGACCTCACTGAAGCACAATCAAATCTGCATCTGCTGAGAGAATACTGCTATAATTACAGTCTATTTTTTTTCTTCAGGTGGATCACAACAGGAGAAATATGAGGATAAATTTGCTTCCAAAATAGTGAGTGTATTCACCAGAAGAAACAAACTATTGATCACCTAAGTTAGTGATAAATGGAGCTACACTCTTCCTTCTCAGGAAACATTTTAAAGGTCTCCCAACACCTTCTGTTGAAGAAGCCCCTTTCAGCTGCAACCCATACCTAAAAGCATGTCACCCTTCAGCAAGAGGCTCAAACAGCCAAGCTTTAAGAGGAATAAATCTGGATTAGATGGGGCTGATCTTCCAAAAGGGCATTTTTAAAAATCAGAGGAAAAGTCTCACACCAGATTTGCCAGTGTTCCAAGCTGATGAAGTAGAAACCACTGCAGCCCTCAATTCCAGGCTGAAGGGCAATCACATCAATACAAAGCTGTAAATATTGTTTTTTGCTTGCCAAGGAGTTTCAGGTTGTTTACTGCACCCTTTAGTCTGCCCTGTAAAGCTAAGTAGTAGTTTGCACATGGGTGTGTCTACCACAGCTGTCAGTAGCATTTGGTTGCTTCAGTGACTGTACATATTTTCCCAAAACAAGTGAAATACTGTGGAAAAAACACTATGTAACTGATAATTACTTGACGTAAAAGAATGTACAGATCAGAGAGCAAGCCTGGTGCTGGCATTTCCTGAACCATGGAGAGACTGACTTTTCAATCTCTGTATCAACTTTATTATACATCTTTATTCTAGAATTAAATGATCCTCCCAAACCACCAAACTCTATCTACCTCTATTGATCTGACTCCTCACCACCAGTGGATGTTCTACAATCCACCAGCAAGAAACTGATTCAACTTTCTTTGCTCCAAGTACTTCTATTACTTCTATGCAATCTCAGAAACTTCCACCTGCAAGCACAGATATTTTGAGGATTCAGGCTCTAGAGCAGAAAATCACAAGACTGGAAACATAAGGTGTCACCAGAGTCACAAGCAAGTAGGTTAAACAGGTTGTGTGAGTCTCTGTAAGAGGATGCCAGAACAAAGACTGGGAAACTGTTGAGAAAAGTAACCCTGTGACAGTGAGGTTGCTGAGGGGCTACAGAAATCTGAGATTTTCACCTTGAAGAGACAAGCCCTCAATGTTGCAAAATGCTGGGCAGACCCAAATGTCTGTCCATCTGAATTTACATACAGTGCAATGCATGGATACAGACAGACACACTGTACAGCAATGACAAGGAAAATATTAAGAGAAAAAAAATAAATCCACCTAAAACAAAAGGAGCCCTTCTCCGCCACCAGACCTTTTAAAAGTTACTAGAATTTTCCTTATCAAAGATGACATCTGCCAGAATTATTTATGTCTAAATGTTTTAAAGGGCAAAACCTGTCTCTGGTTCCATTTACTGTTGTGTAACATACATTTGACTACGATTTTAATTGGACATGCATACTCTTCCTAATCCCTTTAAATATTGCTGGTTTTCACTCCAAAGGTAGGGTCAACTACTCTATTACCAGGGAAATTTCTCCTTTTCTTCACTTGATAAATACTGAGAGCTGGAGAGGTTTTAAAAAGTGAAATACATTTTCCTTCTACCTTCTATTTCAAATACACAGAGAATTTATAATTTTATATTAACTAAACCTAGCTACATATTTGAAACAGAAACATTTGTAAAAACTGCATGTATCCAGCAAAGCCTCCAGTGAGCTGCTATACTGCACCAGAACACCCTATAGAAATAGACTTTTTTAAAGCCACACATAAAGGTGTCAAGACTTATAAGTTATGGATTTCTACAGGGAAGAACACATTAGCATTAATTACTAATATATGCAAAGTTACCCATCAACTTCATCAATCTACATTAATATTTTCATTTAAAATACATACATACAATGCTGGTTAGTTAACTCAAATTCTCTGATTTTAGATCAGACAGAATTGAAACAGAATTAATCTGACTAGACAGATATATTCCAATAGATCTTGAGATCTACAGCCAGCAACAGTGAGAAGAGGTCTGTGACCTTGGTGTTGAATCAAAGAGGCAACCCCAGGTTACCAACAGTTGATTCCTGAAACAACTCATCTGTGTGCAAGATCAGAGTGCTCTTTGCTGGAAGGGATTGCTTTGGGAAACAGGTAATACAGGGAATAATCACCAGCTCTTCTCAGCAGCTTAGGTAACATTAAAGGAAGCTGACATGTAGAAAGCCACATCATACCCTTAGATAAATCACATGTGCAAAGTAATCAATGACTAAAAAGAGTATTAAAAACTGTATAGAGATTTCCTCAAAACATTTGATGGAAAGGCCATGCCATGAAACAAATTGCCAAGGAATGATCAAATCTACAACACCTTCTGTGGCTTAAGTTTAAAAACCTGCTATTTAATGTCTGCAGAATTTAACTGTAAGTTAACTGCTACTGTACCTTTAACAGTCTTATCATTCTAATTTATTCTATAGGGCTGGGCTGTCCTGGAAATATATTTTTCAGTGTTCAGGCCTTCAAAAACAAAATGTATCCAGCAAACCAGGAATTCTCAGTTACTTCCTACATGTGCTGTTCTTGAAATCTAACAAGACCACTTAAAGTGACAAAATTAAGACTTGAAATGTACAAAATGCTGGGGACATAACTCTGAATTTCAAAAAATACAAATCACCTTTGGACTACTAATGTAAAAAGGAAAAAGGCACACATCTCTATCTCAGTAAAATGACAAAGCAATTCCTATCTCATTGCTTCATCAAAGGGAAGTTAATTTTTAAAAGAGCCTAGCACTACCTAAGGCATATTCAGTATTTTAATGCCTTTATTTCAATAAAAAGTGCATTCTTGAATTTCTCTGGATAGCCTAACACATCATAAAAATCAAGTTGAATGTATTTTTTTTTGAACAAGCTAAATATAATTCTTCCCTGGTGGCTGAGTGAGGTTTTGCTGTGCATTACAGCTACACAACCACTGTTCCCTTCTTCCTTTGTGCTTCAGTTCTCCATGCATTTTGTACATGAACGTCCCTTTGCATCCTAGCTGTAAAACTGAGCATTTCATTTTCTTAATTGCTTTTTCCAAGAAGAAAATACCCCAAACGTACAGGGAAGGAAAACAAAAGAACAAAAACCACTGGCACTTTTTCCCCCATTTCCACTTATTTTCTTGTGATCTAAGGATCATGCTCCATTTCACTACCTAAAGCTGGAAAAGGTATGAAGACTCTCTGAAATCCAATACTGATAGCTGCAATATGTTTTTAAAGCAATTTTAACTAAATAGGATAGGAGTCTTCAGGGCTTGCAGCAAAGAAAAAGCGTATGTATGTATGTGTAGTGAGGAGAAAAGTTACTTCAATTTAAGAAAAATGCTCCTGTGTAAGGTTCTCTGTTACCTATGTCAACCTCTTTAGTCCAATCGTTTCCTAGCAATATTTTAGCTTTTCTGCCACAACTAATTAAAAATCACAGAATAGCTATATGGAAATGCTACATTCCTAAAAGTAAATGCTACCAAAAATGATCACAAATTATTAAGCCCACAGTGTATGTATGAGCCAAAAGAAAACAAAAACTAACCATGACAAAAGTATTTAAATAGCACCAAGTGTATAAATGCACCTGGCAAGGACAACAGTGCAGACAGCAGGGGAACTGCAAAGCTCTAACTGAATTCTTTGCTAAAGAAGTCCTAAATGAAGGCTACATTTGTAACAACTGAAAACAATTACAGGTTGGAACCTGAGATATCAAAGCCAAGTTTTATTCAATTCTGTCACTTTAACAGTAGAATTCCACACTTTTCACTGCGTGTTATATCAGGTTAAATTACTCCAGGCCCCTAATTTAAACAGAAGTAAGCTAGAGATCACCAGGGGTTCCTTCCACTTCATCCTTTTTTGGGAATTTTCTGATGGTATTTCTCACTTAACAAGATGTGCAGAACAGGTCTCCATGTATGAACCAAATTATTTTTCAGCTCACTACAAATGGGAAGAAAAATGTTTTGCCACAGAATTTCACTATAGACCAGGATAAGCTAAATGAAAATATTTTCATTTGGTTCAATGTGACATTTTGTTTTGAGTTAGAAAAACAATAAGCTTTTGTGACTCAGGTTCAATAGCATAGGTTAAAAATGTCCCAGAATAAAGAGCACATATTTTTAAAGTTGACTTTGATTTAGACCATTTCCTGAGCTCACTGCAAACGCAATGCTCAACTCTGCAACTTATTTGAGCTAGGATCCAAACAATTGCCTTTAAAATATACAGAAAGACGTGAAAAGATCTACCTTATGCAAAGTCTAATGTGCACATAAGAGTAAGAAAAATAGGAACATGCAGAACTCCAAATGACAGGAAGTAGCATGTGGAAAAAAAACCTCAAAGGATGGAAGGTACCCAAGAAAGTTCCTGAGAAACTTGTTGCCTAGTTGCAGAAAAAAAAAATCTATCTTGAAAGACAGAAGAGCCTGCATCTAGAGCAAAATAGACTGTTATTTATTTAGCTATGAATCAAAGGAGTGTATTTGTAGAAGATGAAAGAGAAGCACTATTTTGTCCTTTCTGATTGCAATTTGCATTAAGTGATACTGGGGTTTGGATACAAAATTTTCTCTCCAAACAAGACCTGCACTGAATTTCTCCATTCCTCTGGCAGATCCAGGTAGGTGTCTCAAAAAAGCTTAGGAGGGGAAGAAAAAGAGAGAAATTATTTTTATGGGTAAGAGCGAAATTATTTTTAAGGGTAGCCACATCATAGGCATCAGATATTTGAAAGGTAATGTGCACAAACTGCCACATGATCAATCCAGCTGTGCAAAATCCTGTCACTCAATCCCCAAATTTGCCTTCAATATCAACTGTATGTGGCCCAAAATATGCCTCAATCTATGATAATTTTTTTAAAATCATCTTCGCTCTGCAATGGAATTGTTACTTATGAGGTATTTTATAAAACCAGTACAACAGCAGGGAAAGAGCCCAGCAATAGTAGGTGATACATCACGCTTGTGAAAAAGTATAATTGTTTTGCCTTGATAACATTTGAAAAATTCACAAAGCACTTCTCAATGAACATATCTGAAACCAATACTATCAGAGCAGGAGTGGGAGAAGGAGACAGAGAATCTCTGATCAGTGCATCCTCCAGAAGAATGAACCAACTAGTAATTATCTCCTCTAAGAGTTAGATCTTACTGAACAATCTCACAAACAGGCAGTGCACTGCCATCAACTCTGAATTCTCCACTTTGATTCACAATGAGCACAGGAGGATGTGAAGGAAGCAGTGAAACAGAGAAAGTACTGAGGAGTGACTATAAAAACACATCTCATGATTGTGACAACAACAGCACTTGGTAAGTTTTATAAGTCACAATTTTTGAAGAGTGTATTGAACAGCATGGGGTAAAAGAAGGATGGGGAAGAACAGTCCAGTTATGAGATATGTTCTCATTCTGCTCTGAGACCCACAAACACCAGGCTAGCAAGGTATGTGACAACACTGAAAGTAGCCTTAAACAAAAAAACAAATTAAAAAGTGTTAAACTGTAAAGAGGAAACCAAAAGCAAACCAAACTGAAAAGCCAAAAGCACACTCTCAAAACAAGAGGAACTGCACAGGATGGGGGTGTTGCCACCAGGTAAGGAAATCTAAGCTACTAATCTCAAAACAATTAGTGAAGCATTCTTATAAGGAAGCAATACACAAATTTCTTTCCAAGAAAGGCTAAGACAGTCTAAACTTTCACTAACTATGTTTCTGGCAGATTCAAGTCACACCAGGCCAACAGATGATGTAACAAACAAACAAAAAAACCCCTAAAAACAAAACACATCACATAAAACCCAAGACATTCTGAAACACCCCAGTCTCCCATCTTCCTCTCAGTGCACTTATATTAAATATCTCATGAATCCAAGAAAGTTACAGATTAATGCTCTTAATTTACTACAGAATGTTTCTTCCTTTTTCTCAATAGTCTGTGTCTAACTACACAAAGAGCAGAGACATAAGAAAACTCTCTTCCTAGAGTAATTTCCACAGTGTGATGCTAACAAACCAAGTTTTTTAGCAGTGCAACTATAGAAAATTTGGAAAATCTATCAGACTTTAAATGATGCCAAATGCCACTGAAAACAATTATGAGCTCACTTTCTGTTATTTCTATTAAGTGTATATTCATTCTGTAACATCATTACCATCTGGAGAATTCACAGTCTTACATAATTTTATAGTCTTGCATGGCATCATTTAAAAAGAACCTACCAGACAAATATCAAGAAAATGTTTCTTCTATATTCAATCACCCTCCAAAAACGAACAAATTACAGACAGTATGGCAGTAAAGAAATTACAATTAATGCATGAATGCATAACACTGAGCCCCTTCTATAAGAGTGATTCATGTAAACATGAATACAGGTTAAATACTGTCAATGTTGCACACAATAAGAATTTCTTTCTACACTACAGAAATACATATACAGACTAATAGCTACATTTAATGATTTTTACAGATGAAAACACCACTACTACAACAACAGGACAAAACATGAACTTTGAAAAAGGAAAACAAGGACAAAACTAACACTGACAAAGAAAGGCATAAGACGAAAAATACCAGGTTAGATCTTGCAGTGTAGTATATGTCCTCTGAATTGTCCAAAAAATCGCTACTGTCAGGCTGTTCATTAGGTAGAGATCAAGAAAAGCAAATTATTTATATTGTGACAAAGTCAGATGCACATAAATGTAAACTTTCTTGCTAAAAAAAGAGATACTGTTAGTTGAAACTCAAAACCATGTTAAGACAGCTCTTGCAATGGAGGTAAAACACAGCTAAGGGAATGGTCACATCACCAAATACCAAAATGATGAATTACTGTTCACCAGCTGAGCTGTGGTAATGTGTGACAAACTGTCCCAGCAAGAGTCCAGTTCAACATCTCAGTGCAGCACTGACAGTAACTTCTCATGCTGCAGGGGTCCAGGGCTTTGTGCACTCACACACATGAAGTGACTGAGTGCAATTTTAAGCATGCTTGGTGAGACAGAAGCAAAAGCATCAGAACTGCTTTAATGAAAACAGATCCACACTGTTACTGCTGGAGGAAGAGACAGTCATCTCTTGCTCCCACTTCCATTTCAAAGACAACCTCTGCTGGAGTGGGCAGATTGTTACAAACTTCTCCCACAGATTGGTTTGTGCTGAGGCTCTTAGCTAAAGCTTCCACTCTTTGAATAGGTCACCTGTTTGCAATTTGCCATGCCAATTTAAATTGTCCTTGGTTCTTCAGCTAATCTATAACTACATGCTTTTAATTTGGTCTCTGGACTCAACATCATTATTTTTGAAATCATAGATCTGTCTATATCAGGTCTGCATGCTTCTTTCTGACATAAAGCATGGAGCAGTTAATTTTCCTCTTCAGAAAGATTAAACTAACAGTTACAGGTGTTCTGTACGGACAGGAAGATGAGGCAAGTTCCTTGGACAGGTTTCTTCTATGCAATATCTGACCAAAACAAACAATACTAAGATATTTTGTTATCAGCAGAATTCATCTGGATGGTTCAAGTCCCCTCACCAAGCAGCAAGAACTTCTGAGATTCCAAAGTACAAAGGTCCTAACTGCTAACACATGGTGTTAGGAAAAGGCTAGATTCCTCCCTTTCAGAACACCTGTCAAAGAACTGCTCTCAAAAGCTGTGCTTTCAACACCTCAGAAAACCTCTCTCCAGTTTAGCTAAAGTTCCCAAGGTGCAACAAAAGCACCACTGCCCCATGGAGTTATCCACTATGGCTTGTATCGTCAGTGACTGATAAAAAGAAAGAAATGTGAAAAGTATTTTTAAAACTTCAACCTCTCCACTAACATATTTTTACAATTATAATTCTATGTGTGTATAAATAAAAGTCTTAATGAGCAAAAGCATGACAGTTTCAACTATACAATGCTTCCAACTGTATTTTCTTTACAACAGGGAAGCAAAGACAAAATAGCTTGGAATAAGTTCCAAAATAATTTTGACTTAAATGATGGGTTTGTAGTGGAAGCACTGCCTTCATTATCATACTTAATAAAAACTTACATAACCAGGGCTCCTAAATAATGCTGTTATGCAGTTATGCCAAGGTCTAAGTAACACATCTGAAATACTTGTCTAAATCCTATGTGTGATTTGGTAAGCTGTTCTCCTCCATCTCAAACAGGCACCAGAAACTGAGGCTCCCTGTCCAGCCAGTTCTGAGGACAAGCAAGATTAAATACAACCTCTTACAGCCAGAGTCTGCTGACCCACTACCAAAGGGCAAAGCACTTGGAAGGATTATTTCAGTACAACTACAGAGCACCACAAGGAAGTCTGTGTCAGAAATCCGACTCACATGTGGTTTGTAGACTACAGAAGTACATTCCTAAGTACACACCCTTCCAAAAACCAACTCTGAGCAAAGCCAGTGTCCCTCCCACCTATTTACTAAGCCAACTTTTTCTCCTTAACACCTGCCTTAGAAAAACAGAGAGAACACGTAAGTCTGCAGTGAGGAAGCAAAGGAGTGTCTTTTTATCCAGGAACGTGAAGAAACTGCCCAAGTGCACAAATGTGGAAAGCGACAGTCTCCATAGAAGGGAGGAAACTACTGCCATTGTAAGACAGCACAGACACCTCTTCCCTCACAGCCTGAGTTCTCTTGTACTGATGGGTCTGCAGGAGGAAACACTGGCAATACACTGTGACAGAAAACAGCTGCCAGACTCAGCATGGCTCAGCTGTGATGCAGGGCCACAGAAGGATTATACAGAGGAAAGTATTTTAAAATGCATCATACCTCTTCCCCAAGCTCTCAATTTTATTATTTCCATTGTCAATACAAGAACAAGGGAGAGAAACAGATGAGCATACACAAGAATTCTACAATTTAAAAAAAACTCTGCCAATAAAGGGAATGGTATATTGGGCAGTGAGGGACAAAGGATAGAGGAAAGCTGCAACACAAAGCTGTTGCTTAGCACATACAGCACACCTGGTAGAAACCACAAGTAAGGAGGTTTGCTACCTATAGGTGTAATGGCACAAAAAACCCACTATGTCACAACTTGTCAGTAAAATCACGAAAAAGTTCAGTAGTACCAAGGAAACATGCTACAGATCTTGGATTTCGCCTCCCTCACAGATATTTGTAGGGATTAATGTGTAGTGCATAGCCCATGCTGCTTGTTACTCACAAATTCATGATGTGGTTCTGTCTCTTTCCTCAATGGTGGATCAAACTTTACTTGGCCAACTACAGAGGAGAAAAGGAAAACAAGAATTTGGACTCCAGTTAGAAAATACTTAGCTCCAAAGGCTAACAAAAAAGAAAAAAATCAGTTTAATGAGTGTATCATATCCCCACTGACAGAAAGTGGTGACACATGGACATACCAAACTTGTGACTGCTAGAAAAACTAATGGGCACAGAAAGTACTCTTCTATCACAAAGGCAGCCCAATCACTATTTGCCTCACCTTCTCATGAGAAGGAACAGGAAAAGCACTGAGCAAATAGGGCAGTGAAGTGTCCCCTTCAGAGGTGCAATACAACTGTACTTTATAGAAAAAAACTATCCATGATGTGAATTCACTGTTGGATCTGTTCTTCTGAGAGACTCACTAGCACTAAAGAGTGCTGAATAAAGTTTGGTGTGAATTAACCACATCTTCCAGGACAACTCTGGCAGGACTTCTTGAACACTCCTACTCTCGATTTTACCTTAAGAAAAGACAGCTAAAGCTCTAAGTATTTAATTCAAGCAAAATAATTACTGCAACTTGGGGGATGGAGTCTGCTTTTAATGGCCAATGAACAACCTCCTCCCTTCCTGACCTCTGTGTGATTGTTTCAATTGAAAAGCAAATCCAAGATCCTAAATTAACGAAGAAAGAATAATTCTTTGCCATTCTGTTACCCAGCTGAATCTGGCATTGGTCTGAATCTCTTTCCTGGAGTAACATATAAAACTATGTCAATCAGCTCTCAGAAGAGATCAGGCTGTGTCTTATTCAATTAAGATGAAACAATAATGAACTCTGCTGAAGTGCTGACAAAGGATGTGCAAAAATATTTTACACAACTTATATCCTTAAGTGAAACAGTCTAAGCTTTTACTTTCCTAGGTATTTCACTAAAAATGTTTCTATGTATGTCAGATACTCAAAATACCAGCTGAAATAATATCAATGATTAAATACATCATATTGTCACATTACACATGCTTACAGTTTATTTCAGAGCGTGTCTTTTCTTCTCTCCCATTTCTACTTGTTGAATGAATTCTGTGAGGCACAACGAGAGGCTAGAAGGGAAAAATAAAATATTTTAATACTAAAATATATTCACTTGAAACCTTGTATTGTGTAACACTTTTTAGCAGGCTTCTTTAACGTAGCATCAAAAAAAAAATCAAGCGAAAGCTAATGTAAAGATTGTATGCATTTTTAATATATTAAAGTTGGAATTATTTGGAGATATTTTAACTGTTGAGTGCCTTCAGTATAAGAGATTTTAGAATACTGCATTTGAGCAAGTAAAGCTAATGCTGGCCAGCTTTTCTCTTTGCTCATATAGCATTTTCTTTTTTCACCATTCAGTTTAAGGGTATTGGTAGTTTTTAAAATTAGCAGTAAGACTAAATCTGACTTACTGGCAGATTTAATTCCATGAGATACTGAAATAATTTTCCCAGCTTTTAACTTAAACTGATTTCTAAAATGTCATCAGTTACGTTATTTAAGCAGATGAGAAATCTACCCAAGATTTACAAAGCTGAATAGAATGGAGTATTCCTGGTACTCCTCTGCTGTGTGGCAAGAAAGATAGCAAAATTTCCACAAATTCACCTTCATATTTATATTCCACTTCTAATTTTTCCCTGAATTTCAATTTACTTCTCTACAGGATGAAGTGTTCTGCACTTTACAGCCTGGCTTTCTTTTTTTGCCTTTGTTGGATTTTCCCTCTTCTTTCTACATTCACCACTGCAAGTTCTCTTAGAAATGTGGGGGCATTCTGCACCCTTGTTCACTGCCTCAGGATCCATGGTGAGCATCTTTGCATGTGAATCACCCTTTTGTTACCAATACATTGTTGCGGTACTTTCAAAGTAATGAATAGCTCAGAGACTCTGTTCATTTCTAAAATACTATCTGCAAACATGATTTCCTTTCTCCCCTTTTCATCACACACTACTTCCTGGGGGCATTCTGCACCCTTGTTCACTGCCTCAGGGTCCATGCATGCATCTTTGCATGTGAATCACCCTTTTGTTACCAATACATTGTTGCTGTACTTTCAGAGTAATGAATAGCTCAGACACTCTGTTCATTCCTAAAATACTATCTGCAAACATGATTTCCCTTCTCCCCTTTTCATCACACACTACTTCTTTGATTCCTGTTAGCATCCAACACCTGTACATGGTGTTTCACCTCCCATTTTGTTCACTTTGCTCTTCCTTGAAACTGTAGAGATTTACAGACTGTGGATGTGTATTTTCTCCACTCTCACCAGCAGTGGTTTTTTTTTTTTTTTATTTTTCACAGCTTGTATCAATCTTTCCCTTCCACAGTTCCATTTTGTCTATTGTGCATTCTTTGGGCTTCAAAAATGGTTGGCTACAGCATGTCAAGGTTTGATCTGATACCATGTGCTGAAAAGTTGCTCATTTATAATCCTTCACTAAGAGGCACTGCCTGGTCATGTTTGATGTGTGTGCATGTGCAATTCCAGCACCAGGAGCCCAGGTGGAGCAGGGCTAGGAGGTATTTTCACCTTTGCAGCAATACTGTGTGAGCACTTAGACACTGACACAGATGCCTGTGTTGCACTACAGACAGAGCCTGTCCTCCTATCATCTTCTACATGACCACAGAACTACATTCAGGATCAAATCTTCATCTCCCAGTCATGAGGACAAAGTCCTCAAGTCACTTTGAAATATGTGCACTGACAACAGGCTGACACAAACACCTGGCATCTGAGCTGTTCAGGAGGAATGTGCACTGACAACAGGCTGACACAAACAGCTGTTCAGGAGGCCAAAGGAATGTAGGTTAACTTCCTGACACAAATGCCATTTGGGCACAATTTCCATCATGGCACAGATCTCAAAAACAATCTTATCCGCAAAATTTGCAGCGTGCTAGGCATAAAACATGAGCATCTTTCTCTATGCAACCTTTTCAGCTAATATCACACTTATCCTGAGAATCACTGTCATAGACATAGGGAGAACAGGCAATTGTCAACATCTCCTAAGTCCAGAGTTCCAAGCAGTAATCCTGTCCATGACTGAATAGGAAATTAAGCGAAGCCCTCCATGAGCTGGGGTAGGGAAAAATACTGGAAATGTCAGTTTCACATACAGTTGCTAAATGAACAATAACTGCATGAACAGAAGAACCTTTTTAACTATACCCAAATAATGGGATGGATTTTAGTTTTTACACATTAAACGCTTCACCTTTGAGTTTCGAATTATATAAAAATGTAGCATGGTACTCCTCAGAGTGGTGGCAAATTCAGATCTACTTCACAGCTCTGCAGACTATCCAAGCAGTAACAGATTGCATCCCTCTAAAAGCAGCACAGGCCAAGCAAAGACCTGTCACCACAGTGGGCAGCAGACCTGCCTTCAAAGACCACTGACAGAGAGATAAGCTTTCTCGTCTCCAAAAAAGAAAAACAAGCCACCAAAAAACCTCAAAACATTAGCACTACCACTCAAAAAAATCCATAGCTCTAAACAAACTAAGGAGGAGGTCTGAAGCTCTCAATTCTCAACGGTGTTTTTGGACTATGTTATGTCGTACCACGTTTTGTCACTTCTTTTGATTTTTGATGGATGCATTCAGGCAACTGTGACAAGCACAGGACTGACCAATCCCTAAATTAACATCTCCAGCTGCCTCTGTGAGCAGGTAAGTTTTGAAGAAAGTTAAATTGTCCATAAAAGAAGCACATACACTTCTTACTAGACTCCTTTTTATTATCAGAAAAACCACAATGCCAAGGACTGCCCTGCCTGTGGTGAGAGTCTTCAGCTGAAATACAAAACTTGCTAAGCTTCTCCCCAGAAAAGGCACAGCTTTTGCTCCTGATACCACACTTCATTATGGTGTAGTTGATAAGTGATACAGTAGACAACAGAAGATCCTTCTTAATTTTAAGTCACAAGGGACATATAAGAGGGAACACTAGTTTGTAAGAAACACCTCTCAAAGGGCCTCACAGCTCTCACTCATCACTGAGCAGAGAGAGGACTAAAGGACAGTAAAGAGTTTATGGTGAGAAGATCCAAATTACTCAGTGCAGACCCCATGTAGAATCAGACACCTTTCTCTTAAGTGACCTGAAAGTCAACTACATTAAGGGAGTTCCTGTGTGTTTGACTTTTAATTTTTTTTTTTAAATCAGAAAAAACTACTAAATTTTTCTTCCACTCCCACCATGTACATTTGCTTTTAAAAGTATTGACTATTATTTCATCCTTATGCCTTAATTTCTTTCCCTCATATTTGGAAAATGTGTAAGCACTGCACTCCATAACACCAAAAAAATATCTATTTCACTTTGGCTTCTTTCCACACTTTTTATTTTATTCATCTTTTATGAAAGACTTGGTGAAAATCAACTGGTCTTTGCTGTTCAAGTGGGTAAAAGCTAATTTAATTTGTAAAATCTGAAAATTAGTTGCATCTTTTAAGCTTCTTTTCCTCTGAAGGCATTTGTAGATCAGTTTACCCACTAAAAAGAACCAAAAATATGTAATTAAGGAATCAATGGCATTTGTTTTAAAAGGATTACATTTTTTATTAAAAAAAAAAGGGCCATCAGTTAGGGAACTGTAAACATTTGAAAAGTATTCACTAACGTGCAGGAAAGTATGAGACAGGATGAAGTAAAGAATATTTATCTCTTTTCTCTTATTTATTAAACACTTCAGTCCTGTGCTGTTTATCATCTTACATAAGCAGACTACTTTTTCCCAGCTATTTGAGCAGAAAGTCAGAAAGTCTTTGATAAAACTGTAAGTAAAATCAAGTTTCAGAGTATTCTAAGATGGAAAAATACAATCTGCAAAAAACACACATCAAACCACTGCACAAAAACAACTACAGGATCATTCTCTCCTATACAGGTTTATGAATGCTTTCTTTGCAGATGGAAACATAACTTCACAAAGAAACATACAGCAGAACGCATGACAGAACTCAGGACTGGAGAAGCAGATCACATTTACTGTTTAAAATTGCTGATGAACAGCAATGAACAAAAATTTGAGGCATTTAAATCTCTTTTTCTTCAATCTTCCCTTCCCAAAAATATAATTATTTTTGCTAAGTGCCTGTATGAGTGAAAGAGCAGCACAACTAAAAGTAAAAGCAACCCCTGAGACTATTCCCAGATCACAAAAAGTCCTGGGGCCCAAAAACTTAATCTAGTTTTGCTGGCAAACAAAAACTTAATCTAATTCTATGATTAGAAGATACTCCTACCTCAGGATCATCATCATCAAAATCATGGTAAGTGGAATGATCAGGATTATTCATTTTATCCAAAAGTTCAATGGCAAGACTTCGATTTAACGGCTGGGTAACAAAGGGATGCTGAAAGACACAGGGAAACACAGAGATTAAAATTCCAGCCACTCACACTAAGCATATTTTAATTTTGTAACTTTATAAAAGACCCCTCATACATAAATTTATACCTGTAGCAACTTTTCAGCTGTAGGTCTTTTTTTAGGATTTTTTGTAAGTGCCATTTTCACAAAATGATGGAAACTATTGGACCTGTAAAACAAAGTGCTAAACATTAAAATCAATATCCAAGTGGAGTACATTCATTATCTACTGAAACAAAAAAAGCACTTACCATTTCATTTTGTCCTTTAATTTAGGAGGTTGGAAGTTGCTTTTTGTCATTAGAAAAAGTGCTCTGAAAAAAAAGAACAACAGCATTTCTGTGGGTATGCTGCAACACACGAGATAAATTATTAAATACTTTATATAATAGGCAGCAAGAAGCCACATCAGTTTAGGAGATTCAACCAGGACTTTATACACTTGTGCACCAGAAGGAGTTGTTAAAATTTCTGTCCAATTTCTGTTCACTCAGAACCCTCACAGCCCAGTGCCCATGCAATACACCCAAAACCCACAAGCACACACAGCCAACTCTTCAAATGGATTATTTAATTAGCTGCATTTACCACCAAGCTCTAACCCCTTACTAACCTCATTGGATGTAGGTCAAACATTGGAGGCTGAAGTTCAGCAAGCTCTATTGCAGTTATTCCAACTGCCCATAGATCACAGAGCTGGTTATAGCCACCTTTCCTTTCTACTGCAGCAACTTCTGGTGCCATCCTGAACAGTAAGATATATTTTTAGGTAAACTTCTCACCATATATCAAACATTCTTTGTACACACAGTATTCTCTTCCTTAAAGCTCTCAATTGATAAAATCACAGTATATATAGATATACACTCACAAGTGTGTGTGTAAAAAATTATGTAATATACACCTGGAGTTTCCCTCAGTCATCTTCTGATAACTAACAGGCAGTTTCTACAATGGTTATTCAGGAGTAAGTGGATGAAATCAATCTGTCTCAGACTAAATACTACTCAACAACCAAAGAGCCTGAGGTATAATTATTCAACTACAATAAAAATCCACATAACACCCAAATTTACATACTGCCCATAAAGTGATCCACTGACTTTGAAGAAAAGAATTCTAACAAGAGAAAGAGCAATAAAATGTCAGCTTTTTTGTACCCTGAAAGCATGAGACTCATTGTCACCTCTGTATACAGCACTCCTTGTTTGTAAAGTCTGTCTCACTCATGGCAGGTGACCTCTTTATGTCAACAAAGTGGTTTCACATTCCCAGATGGCAAAAATGAACAAACATAACTGGCACATAAATAAGAATAGCTAAAGGAAATTATTCACTTGGAATTGTCACATGTTTTTAATGGCCAAAGTGAATTATGAATTTGATTGTCCTATGCATCCCTACAAGGTGGCCAACATGTTATTATTTCTTAGCTTTAAGCTTTATCAGTCCTGATCACCTGCAAAGTAGCACTAAATAACTTAAAAAATGTAACACAGATGAAGTCACTTAGAGAGTGCTCCAGTAGATCTTCAAGCAGCATCTCAACTGATGCATTACTCAAATACAGAGATCCTGTGGTGACAGCACCGAGCCTGCCAGAGCTCAGAAAGTGTTTGGACAATGCTCTCCTACACACGGTGTGACACTTGGGGATGTCCTGTGCAGGGCAAAGAGTGGGACTCAATGAGCCTTGTGGGCCCTTTCCACTCCTTATCTGCACATCTGAAAACATCAGCAGGTTTGGTGGTAGAAGTTACTTCACGTTTGCATAACTAAACTATATTTAGACATATTTCTTCCAGAGTTCATTAAAAATCCCAATCACTCTGAATCAAAAATGAGGGAGCTAATACAGGAGAGGGGGAACATGGGCTAAACATTTAAATGAAGGGTTATTAGCACTGCAGTTCACCTGCCCTGAGACACATGTACATCTAATGACCACTAAAACCTTCACATGGCCTGTTTCAACTAAATTTTCTTCTCTGCAATCTCAAAAATTTTGCTTCCTTGCTTCTGCTCTCAAATCTCTGAGAAGTTTTGCAAAGAACAAGTGATGCTTTCCATCAGCATTTAACCTATGTAATACTTTCAAAGTTATTATTTAAAGTAATTTGAGAAACATGGCACAATTCAAAAGTTACAGGACCTTCAAGCACTGAGGTCACCCAGACATCTTGGGAAAGAGACACAAACCAATCACATAATCGTGACTGATGGGTGTTTGTGCTATTCTGAAAGGGAAGTGAAGCCTTGGTGTGAAGAATGCTAAAAATACTGTGCTTGGCTATTTCAAGTCAATACTTGAACATAGGGTTTTTTCATTATATATATTTTTATCTTGCACCTACTATGCTGTCAGACTACAGAATTTTTGTATCTGTCTGTGAAACATATGACAAAAGTACTGTTTTACAGTAGAGAATGTGTCTCATGTACTGCAAGGTGAAAGGGGACAACAACTTTCAGTAAGAAAAGGATAAAATGAAAGGCAGAACTTCAGCTAAAAATTACATACACTAATGGGGAAGAATAGAGATGCAGCACAGGTAGAACTGTATCACAGAATTCAATCAGTTTAGGAAGAAAAAAGGGAGAAAATGGCTTAGAGAAACAGTTCACGAGCAGCAAAAAGTCTGTGGATCTGTGAGGACAAAGGAAACTCAAGTAAAAAAGCTGTATCTAGGCTGGACGGGAAAAAAACATAAAATACCAAAATAAAAAAAGTCAGGGATTAAAAAAAAAATTTAAGATCAAAGTTAAAAGCAAGCAAAATTGCTGTTAGTTTTTAGGTTTTACTAAATGAAAATAAAGTAGTCAACAGTGATGGCACTACACAGCCTTTCAAGTTTTCAGAGCATTAAAGCCTTTTCTCTGACACTCAGCTAATTCAGGATTTGGAATAAGTAACACAGATATGATCACCAGAAAGTCTGACACAGCCTTTAGTAGTTAGTCTACCCAGGAATGACAGAGCATGCCTTTATCACAATTTTTCAACAGTATTATATGTGCTACCATTATATCAATGGTCAAGTAAAACACAGTTACCAATATGGGGTGCCAATGAAGGATTTCCTTTTGGCAATTGTAGCTGTTATCTGTGCAGATACTCCAAAATCAGCTATTAAAAAAAAAAGGCAAAACCAAAATGACAGTTAACAAATGATTGGATGTAATTAATTGTTAATGAACACAAGTTTGGTTTCCCCACTGTTAAGAGGTCCTTAAATATACTGGAAATATTTAACCACAAAAAAACCCCAAACGCAAATAACAGAAACTTGGTCTGTCTCAGATACCATTGGTCAGCTCCCCTGAATCACCTGCCAAACATGGACACAAATGTCCCTCATACACACAAGGAAGAGCAGGCTGGCACAGAAGACCTCACAGGTACATGAGGGGTTTTAATAAGACAGAGCACCTCATTTTGTGTTACCAAAGAGATTCTTTCAGCTAAGCTTTCAAGGTACATTTCACATTTAAGGACTCTCGATGGTAGAGTATATAAAAAATTTATCAACCCCTGTGATTTGACTTTTATTTTTCATTTACAATATCAGGTCTTTTACCTCACTGTTGCGAAATTACTCCAACTAATCCTCAGATACTAACTTGATGGTTTAGTTAGATACCACCAGCAAGATAAAAAGAATTCTGATATTCAGTAATTCCTTATATGAACCATCACCTCATTAAACAAAGCAGAGCATGCTGCTTCTTAAAGCACATAAAAATATTAATTTTTAAGCACTAAGATGTATTAACTCACCTAACTTTACATGTCCATTATCAGTTAAAAGAATGTTTGCTCCCTTTAAAAAAAGAAAAGTTTACATTAATTAAAACATGCCAATTTCTCCAATACAACATAAAAAAAAGAAATATGTGGGCTCTTATAGCAAACTAGGGGCTAACGACTAAGCAAGGATTGTATTTAATAAATCTGCAGCCTTATCAAGGAAATGTCTGTGAAATTAGCAAGGTGCCATTCTGTTATTAAATAATCTCCTCGGATATACAGTGTTTTTCATTAATTTTTACTTAAGTCTATGGTACTACAGTTTACATTGCACACAAAGCCTCTCAATAAACAGTATTTGCCTGTACTGATTAATTCTTACTTTTTTCTATTTACAATGACTCAAAGGAAACAGGAACTCAAAAGGTCAAAGTGGAAACAATTTCATTTTCTTTTCATAAGTAGGAGCTCATTTTATCTTGTTTGAGAGCCATGCTTATAATTACAGCCTTAAGGACCTGCCTCAATAATCAAGCATTTAGCAAAGCTACTTCCATCCTTATGCAACAGAGATTCCGTTCGTGCTGGACTTGGAGAGGTCATTTTTGTGTGGCTGTGTGTTCCACTCAGTTCAGCTCAATAACCAAAACTAACCCAAAGCAGAGATTTGTATTACAAAATTACAAGATGAAAGGACCTGATTTGAAGACTGAAACCAGGTATAGGTTGAGCTGAGTGAAGGTTAGAGCTGGCTAAACACAGTTCCAAACATCAGCACTGCACTGCCCATCAGGTAGATGGAAAGGCAGCAGAGATGAACCTCCAAAGATCTGTGTTTTTCCAGACCATGGCTTTTCCCAGAGCAGGAAAAGTCAGGCCTGCAATAAAATGCAGCTAACTTGGCCCACGCTACACAAGCACAGTTAATGAGCTTGGCAAACAGTGTAACAGCCATGCTTACATGCTCTTGACCTTGGTCACCTTTCAAACTAACAGGACAGGTACTCTAAACATGGAACTCAGCTACTGAGGGAAGCAAACAGTTCAGCAGTCAGGCAATCTGCAGATGAAGACAGTACTTTTCCATGCTCATGAGAACAGATTAAAAAAAAAATCTTCACAATGTAATCAATGTAAGCATTTATTAGCACAGTTCTGCTTACAAAAAGTATCTATGGACTGTATCCTTACAAGCATTTTATAAAGTATAGTGGAAAACATTTAATCTTGGTGCCTGAAGTAATCTTTCATTCAGAAATTACTTCTGTGAGTGCTCAAAACTCAAATTACTTTTGTGATTGCTCACAACCCACATATTCTTCGGCAGCCATTGAGAACACTTAAAAATCAGGCTGTATGAAGGCAACTACAGTTAATGCTGCTGGGAAAAAAAAGAAACCAAAACCAGCCAAACAAACAGCATGCAACAACACAAAAGAACATGATGATTTACTGTCAGATTTCCAGGAGGAAGCTTGCCAACTTTGGAAGGGTTTTGGAAAAACTAGGTAGTAAAACTTCAGGAACAAAAAGTCAACGGGAAGCACCAGAAGGAAACTATAACAGAGTATAAGAGTCTGAACAAACCACTTTTGATACAGCTTTGCTGAGATGGAGATTTAAGTAAGTCAGTACTAATAGCCTGATTTGCAGCACCCTCTCTATTTTTATCATGCGAGGGAGGAGACAGGAGCAGTCTCCAAGAACCGCACAGAACAGCAGCCTCTGCCCTGCAATCTGCTCACCACGATGCAAGAAGCCAAAGCAAGAGCTCTGCTCACTAGCTGGTTCAAAAAGAAGGGTATATGGAGCTCCCTGGAAAAGCTGTGGGAAGAGCAAACTTTTGCACAAGCACACACCCTGACAGCCATCTGAACACATACTGCTCTGGACACCAGCTGATGGCTAAATTTCATAGCACTGGTCCACCTAAACAGTTCCAAGGAAAAGAACAAACTATTTCTTTGCATATATTTTAAACAAAGATTTTTTTTTGCCTTAGGCAGAAACTTTTATTTCATTCTAAGAGATGAAAAATTCCTACATATTCAGAAATGTACTGAAAACTGATACGTAACAGTAAAGACCACTGGAGGTGATGCAACCTATTTTAAAAGCACCAAAAACCCCTTCAGTTTTTACTTACCTTTATATCTCTGTGCATTTTTCCTTTACTGTGAAGGTAATATAGTCCCTGCATAAAATATTTAAATAGTAATTTAGTCCAACATTTTTCATTTGACAAATATTTCTTATTTAATTACCACGTATATTTAGGATCCAATTTAATCATCTAAATGACTCACTGACTGAAGAACATTTTTATATTTCAGTGTAATTTGCTGTAAATTTGCAGATTCAATAGATGTAGCAGCATATCTAATATCTTTATTTAAAGTAGCATACCTAAGTATCTTTATATATTATCTAATATCTAAAACACAGGCAGTAATACCAGTCACCACACCTACTGGAAGGAGAGTATTCCCCAAACACGTTTTCCTCTGGACACAGTAACTATCACCTTTTTAAACCAAAGTTTACTGGCAAATTGACTAGGAGTCTTCTATTCAGCAGTCAGATCACTGGACTACTAGTAAAGCTACCTCCTGTATCATTACATATTTCAATCAAGCCTAGAAATTCAACTCTATTTCATGGATTTCTGCAAAAGCATTCGGCCGCCTTGCTGTTGTACCAAAACATTTTAAGACTCAACAAAAGTTAGAAACTAAGTTTAAATTCTGGAAGAATTCTGTAGAACCAAATCCCTGCATGACAAATCAGAGACCATGTCACTTTGGACACTCCAGGCTTATCTCTAGAATTCTCTTCCTGAAGCAAAATCACACACAAATATCTTCCTTGCTCTGTGACCATGAACCTTCACAAGGCTCCACGTTCATGGGAAATACCCACGTAAAGACTCATGCTTTTTTGCCAGCTCATGCAATACATCAGAGAGTTGACTGCAAAATTTAAAGCGTAATTAATCAAAGCATCTCCCAGACCACTGCAACAACTTCTGCACTAGGCAGAAGAGTCCCATGTACACTCCTTAAATCTCTGGATGCTACTGGCATACAAAGGCCATTAATTCACACACTTTTAGTACTGCCCTGGAAGAATGCAAAATCACCATTTTCAAAACTGAATGTCTGGAGACAATTACTTTAAAGATCATATTTAAAACATCCATATTTTCAGAATCACATCTTATGAATTCCAGCAAAATGGACAGCAAGTATATTTTGAAAATGGAGGATTCAATGGGCTTCTAAATATGGAAACTGAATGTTAATACCAGCATCCAAGTGAGACTCTGGATTCAGGGACACTGGTGGCAAAGTTAATATTGGATAAATTACTTCTGTGGATGGATAATAGCCTACATTCTCAGACTTCTTACTCGAGAAAATGGTGTTCCATTATAAGCTGCAACAAGATATCTGAAACTATGCATTATATTTGGTCAGAGTATTATAAACATGTATTTACATACAATTTAAAATATGGAAAAATGGGTCAATGTATAACATTTAGAAAAGAAAAAACAGTAAGCTTTTTTCTCACACACAATTTATACATATTAACCAAGATATCTTCCCACACAAATAAATGGCTTCATAAATTCCATTCCAGACTACTCACTCCTCTATATCTAAGAAGATTATGGAATTGATTGATGGACTATCTGGTGGCTAATGAATTGCTAAATGATTGTACCCAGAGAGCAGTGGTAAACAAGCTCAATGTCCAGAATGACAAGTGGTGTCCCTCAGGGTCCCACACTAGACTTTTTAGTAACTCCATTGTTGATATAGACAGTGGGATCAAGGGCATCCTCAGCAAAGGTGCAGAGATCTCATAAGAAATATGGGGACAAACATTTTAGCAGGGCCTGTTCTGACAGGACAAGGTGTAATGGTTTTCAAATAAAGGAGGGTAGATTCAGATTACATATAAGGAAGAATTCTTTTATTATGATAGTGATGAACTATTACAGGTTGCGGAGAGAGATGGTGGATGCCCCATCTCTGGAAACATTCAAGGTCAGGTTGGAAAGGGCTCTGAGCAACCTCATGTAGTTGAAGAGGCTCCTGCTCATTGCAGAGCGGGGGTCTTTAAAGGCCCCTTCTAAGGCAAACCATTCTACAAGTGTCTAAGAACAAAAAGGTTTAAAGACTCAAAACCCTTAATGCTCCCAGATGTCACATTAGCCCGATCTCTAAGTAATAAAAAGCACCACATCCTGCAAGTCAGAAGGCAGCAGTCTCTGGCATAGCACAGGGAGATGCTAAGTGACAACCAAAGGAGACAAGGTTTAAAGACTCAAAACCCTTAATGCTCCCAGATGTCACATTAGCCCGATCTCTAAGTAATAAAAAGCACCACATCCTGCAAGTCAGAAGGCAGCAGTCTCTGGCACAGCTAGAGACTGGGAGATGCTAAGTGACAACCAAGGTAGATGGCTTGGAACAGAGCTATCTTGAAAGAGTGAGAGGCAGCAGGTCTCATCTGATGGCATTCAACAGGTTTGCATTCACTGCAAGTCAAGAACTGCTCTCTCACAGGGAAGCAAGACATCCATCAAAAAGGCAGTCCCTGATTAGGTTTTACTGCTGTACTGTAACTTAGGAAAGAAAAATGAAAGCTAGCATACCCACAAGGAGAGGCTAATGACCTCAACATCTCAAGCACACAGGCAATTTTTTTCCTATTGGCACAGATCAATTATTAGATATGCAAAACGCAGTGTTTTAATTTTCCTTCAAATGTGCAGTAACTAATTTATACCATAAACACAGATTAGGAAAACATGCTGCTTCCCCCCTTTTAAAAACAGATATAAAATTAACAGCAGAAAGATGACAGGAGCTTTCTTCAAATGATCCAGGGTAACTGAGGTTATCACAAGGAGAGGCTAATGACCTCAACATCTCAAGCACACAGGCAATTTTTTTCCTATTGGCATGATCAATTATTAGATATGCAAAATGTAGTGTTTTAATTTTCCTTCAAATGTGCAGTAACTAATTTATACCATAAATACAGATTAGGAAAGCATGCTGCTTCCCCCCTTTTAGAAACAAATGTAAAATTAACAGGAGAAAGATGACAAGAGCTTTCTTCAAATGATCCAGGGTAATTGAGGTTAAGCAATTAGACAAATTTCTAGGCTGTAATATGGGACCTCCTCTAAAGTCCCAGAAAAGCGCTGTGTCATCCAGTTACCAGACTTCCATAGCATCACATGTTATTTGTAGCTTTTATTACTTTTTGTAGCTTTTAATACTTTTACATTAAAAGACAACCACAAGAACCTGAGGAGACACTACCTGTAGTGTTTCTCTGCTAACATAGGCAATCTGTTGCTCTGATAGTGGTCCAGTCACTGAAATGGAAGGGAAAAAGAAAAAAAAATCTCAAAATCAGGTAAAGATACCACCTATTCCAAATTCATACCTCAATTACTTCCATTCAAACAGATAGGACCTTACACTATGAGTCTCTAAGTAAATGTGCTTAGTCTTTATCCCAGACTGAGCCCCCTAAAGACCACAGCATTTTTTAAAGTCAAAAATGTCCAGTACTGTTAGAATGGAAACTACTAATTCTTCTGTATTTAAATCTCACAGTACTTAGGAAAAAGAAGCACAAGTAATGATTTAAACATAACTCTTTCCCCTGAACAAACCCATTGTGTTCTTCTATAGAGGGCTGGACTTTCAACTCAGTGACTCAGAGCTGCAGCCAACTCTGTTCAGTCCCCTTTGAGCCCTGGGCAGTTCTTTGTACCATTTGTGACCTGTTCTCTCCTTACATCCTTCTCACTGCCAGAGAAACTGTTCCCTCCAGCTTCTCAGCCTTTCTCTGAAATCAGCTGGCAGCACTGCTGCTCCTGGGCCTGCCACACCAAGCATCTTCTCAAACTCCCCCTGTAAGCAGGTTCAGCAGTTTTCCTAGGGAAGGAAGAATCTCTCTTCCTTGAGGGTCCAACTTTCAAGTCTCTTAGAGGAAAACAATTACATTTTGAACAAATACACAAACCAAACAGTGAGTGGCAAGCAAGGAATGGTCTGTGACTCGTCCTAGTCACTGGACTTTGATCCTGAAATTAAAGGGGTTTAAGACCAGGAAATGCAGTCCTGACTGTAAGCTTTTCAGGTTTTGCACAGAAAACAAAGAACTTGGAAGGAGTTTCTCAAAGGACACTGAAGGAGTAGAAAGTTAAGAATGAATCTAGATTAAAGAATCTAACTGCTTACCTTCTACAATATTAGTGTCATGCAACATATCTTCAAAGTAAGTCTACATCCAACTTCTCTTTGCTGAAAGAATAGCTCCAAACCCACACAAAACTATATATACACCAGCACTCACAGCAGGCATATCTAGGCACCTATTTTTGTTTTGAGAAATTTCATTCTGATTAACTCAAATGACTTGAGATTACAGAGGCCTATAGTTCGATTGGAATAGGACTCTCTAAAACACAATAAAGACCAGAAAAGAACCTTCCATTCTAACTACCAGCAGAGAAGCCAAAAATCAGCTGCAACGGGAAGCCACTCCTGTAGACATCTGCTCAGGCATTTATATGGCATGAGCTCATTTCCTACTCTACAGGTGTTCCACAAAACAAAGCCTATTAAACATGCTTTTCTCAAAATTAGCAAAGAGTTAAAGCATCACCAAGGCCACACTCAAATGCCTATGACAGGAACATGGCAGGAACTTGTGAATTGGTGCTTCTTTTAACTGCACCCAAGGTAAACATAAAAAGCTGCTTACGCACAAGAGACCCTCACACATAAAATCTTCACAAGTTAGAATATGGATAGACTTCCTCAATAAAAAACATCACCTGAGAACCCCAAAGCCATTACTCACTTAGAGCATATTCCTTTCCTACAAGGGTCTTAATTCCATGGCAATAAAGTCCTTCAAAACTGATTTTGTCTCTTGAAAAATAGCAAGCAGTTGATTGATCCTGTCTTTATCCAACAGATTCACAGACAGCCCTTGTTTCTTTGACTGCTCACTGAAGCCAAGCCTAAAGCAAATATAGAGACCACCTTTGCTTTTCAAATGTCACACATCTAGCCTAAAAAAAACCCTAAAGAATTTTAAAAATACCCTCATGGAATACAATAATGGTATGCAAACATTCAAACAGTTTACAAAGGACAAGAGCATCCATGCTAAGCATTCCACATACTTAGTATAATCTATACTACTTCCTACAGAAACCTAAATTCAAAAGCTCAGAAACAAAATGGCTATGAAGCAAGACAGCACATCAAGACATAATTTTTTTCTTTTTACAATCTGTAATATTGTCAAATATTTTACAAATATTGCAAAACATTTTATAGCCTTTGAAAAGCAGTGACGGGCATATGAGCCCAAGAAGGATGGAAATAACTTCTGCTGCTAAATGCCCCCCCACTAACATTGTTCACAAAACTCAAACCAATTAAATAAAAACATGAGCTAAAATTGACCTTCAACGAATTATTATGGATACTAAATTTAGGATTCCTCCTCTAATTCCAAAACACTGCAATCATTTCAATTTTTGAAAATAAGCTGTACTTCGATTTTAAGGAATAAAGTCTTGACATACCATGATAAATATCCTGTAGAGAGCCACCTCCACAGAACTCCATGCAGATCCATAGCTTGTCTCGTCTAAAGAGTGAATAAAACCATCCATTAGCTGTCAGATTGTCAGAGGACTTGTAAAACATAAGTCAGAGGACTCAAACACTATAAAGCACAACACAGCATGCTCTGTATTATGGAAAGTACAAGTCAAATAATGAGTATAATTTAGTCCTTATGTGACACTTCACTGTCCAAATAGTAACTAATGAAAAAGTAAAAAATATTCTACTTTAATGAAGCAATAAAAACAGTATTAGTGAAACATTCACACTGATTTTTGTTGAAATACATTTGTCTGAGAGTAGAGACAAAACAGATGTTGGTTCTTATTTCTTCCTTATTTTCACTTCTCCACATATTTCACAGCAGAGGAGTTAACACAAACAAGAAAAAAATACAAAACAAAAAGCCCCAGGGGTCTCTCAACTAAATTTCTTTCACAGTAAATTAAGTGAAACTGTAGTGCTTTAGTCAAAGCTAGGCAGAGCACAGCCCATAGTGTGGGTAAGTACCTGCTCAGATAAAGTCTTTTCCTTCAAAAATACCTATGGATATTTTTGGTGGCAGGGTCACAAGGGAAGTTATTTAGCTCTTCTTCCCATACTAATGGAATCAATTCAGTGTGATTCACTGTAGCTCCACAAAAGGTGCTTTCCAAGAATAGACAACGGGCTGAAGGATTTAAAGGTATCTTTTATCATGGCCATTAACTCTATTTTCACTCAGTAATTTTCATTGGTAAGATGTGGCCACAAAAAGGCACTGTGCAGAGCAAAAAATCTGGGACTTGCCTAGTCATTCCTGGCCATCAAAATACTCAGGTGGAAAAAAAAATCCCATACACCACCTTAGAGCAGACAGTTACCCAGGAGAACCAAAGGAAAGACGGATGGTTGTTCTGCAGTTCCCTGATGACCTGGTCTTGCACTCATATGGCTCTGTTAGAACAGCTGAGACACATTTGTGACAGGGTTTGGGCAAGGCAATGATGGAAGTGCTGAGCTTGTCTCCTGAGCTGCAAACTGCAAGTGACAGCTAGAATAGCTGCTGCTCCAAGGAGAACTCTTTCTTGGATGTCCTCCCCTTTTATGTCCAGAGTGCACATGGTCCTCAAAGGTACATTCCCAGCTGCTTCCTCTAGGGGTGGGAAAGGTATTGTCCAAGCATTACAGGAGTTTTAAGCAGCAGAATTTCCTGGCTGTTAACTCCATACATTTCAAGGGGTCAATTAAAGCCTTGCTTGAAATAATATTAAGACTTTCCACTGAAATAGCTGACCAAAGCCAGACACAGAAGCAGTGTGACAATCCATGCAAGAAAACTAAGCAAGGAAGAGATGCCTCTTCAGTGGTTCTGAGTCCCTTCTTTGTTCCCCACAATGATGCAGGATTCAAGATAGGGACACTTTTGGGGGCACTGGACTCATGGGCCCATGTGGCTGCATCCTGTTTGATGCCAAAAGTAGCAGCACTGTGGAAGTGGGAAGAAGCCAGAACTCTCCCAGCAAAGTAAGACACATGAAGCATTAAAAGTGTTGCAAATTCTCACTTGCTTACTGGGCATTCACTTCCCAGTGTGCAAAAGCCCTACAGAAAACAGAAAAAGAACATAAGAGGATCAGAGGAGGTGACTACATTTCTTAGTTTCATTCTAGCCTTCTATCACTGTGCCTAAGCACTTTGACACAGGTGAAGATCCCTGTAACAACCAAGAGCAAGAGTGTAGAGTCTTTCTACAGAGCTTGCCTGAGCAGCAAGCAAAACAGAGACAGGATCAACAGTACCACTGAGAGTCTGCAACTCAACACCCAGGCTAACAGGAAGGCAGAAATGTCACCGTCTGAAAAATCCCTACACAAACAGGAGAATCCTTGAACAACAATATGCTGATGACTAGTAAATAAATATAGGACAATGGTATTTTTCTTAGTCTTCTTAGCATTGAAATATGCTTGGAAAACAAAAGGTCAGACAGTAAAAGGTCTCAAAGACAGTGACTTGATTGCCCAGACCAAAAAAGAAGCACTGCCAAAGACAGAGGAAGGGACCAAGGAGGAGTGTAAGACAGTGACGATTGCCCAGACCAAAAAAGAAGCACTGCCAAAGACAGAGGAAGGGACCAAGGAGTGTAAGACAGTGAAAAAATATATAGCATATTAGCAAAAATTTAATTCTGGGTCTCCAAAGGTATACTTTGATAATCTGAGACAAGAGGGAAACATTTCTTTTAAAGAAAAAGCACCTCCAGCTTGAGTACAGAACAGGCAGTGTTTCAATACAAAAATGGTCAAGAAAGTTGAGTGCAACAATAGCAGTTGTGCACTGTTTTCACATGAAATTTAAAATATCATCAGAAGCAGCTTTTTATTAGTTATGCTACGCAATCTGCTCCCACTACAACTGGTTAAAGAAGTAGTTGGTAAGACAACTGAATACATTTGTCAATGTTTCTACAATGCAAATAACCTCACCTCCAGAAAAAACCACAAAACCTTCACATTCTGGTCAGAAGTTCACACGTTGGAAAAACAGACATTTTACTGAAACAGATGTAAAAGATACTATATACACAGACACTTCATGCTTGACATACTTCTGCTTAATTTTCCACTTATTTATTAGATTCAAAGCTTTTAAGCATCAACTTATTTGCAAGAAAACATGACTATGTGGTCAACAAATAATGTTGCTAGAAGAAAGATCATTTAGAGAGAGATACTGTAGTAAATATAACAGATTTGAAGGTAAATGAAAAAAATACACAAGTGGATAATACTTCGTAAATTGTATTTTGTCTATGTCACCTTATAGATTTGTCCTTTACAAGGGGACAGGGACACATTTTTAAGTGAACAAAAGAAACAAACTGTACCTGAGATAGCTGCCAAAATAAGCAACAATGTTCGGATGTTTACAGTCTTTCATCATAATGATTTCCTGCTGCACAACAGCAAAATCTTCTCCTGAAATGCAGTAGAACGAGTATTTTCTTTGGCCTGGGTTATAGTCACATCTAAACTTTCAGCACATGTTTATAAAATAAACATTCTTAGTAATTAAGGCTAATTATCTGCAAGTTTCACAAACATAAATCAGCTGTAAATCAGTATTTATTAGCAAGGGCTTAGCAATAAGTAATGATATTCTGAAGTTCCATTCTGGGACAGATGGACCTCACATCTACTGACAGTTCTTACAATATTGGCCATAGCTCTTTCTCAAGTCCTTATTTTCCCTGAGACCCCACTGTGTCCATCTGCATAAGCCCTGCCAATAGCCTGGGTTCTTAAAAACACAACAAAACTCTGCTATTTTTGGCCACATGCCCATTCTCGTTAGCTCATCTGCCTAAGCAAAAAAAAAACCCTCAAAACCAGTCACTAGCAAACTGCTGCTGCAACATTTCAACAGACTCCACAAGAATGTAAATGTATGGACTGTAACTCACATCCAGAAAACATTGACACAGTGGTGACATTTACCTGAATCTCACCATTTGGTACCTTGGTTGTCCCAGTCTTTCTATTAAAGGTTCTTACCAGATTTGTACACTGAGAAAATCATGTGTCAAACTGAAAACACAGCTGAGATGTTTTTCTTTTGGTTTTTCCCAGTATATTAACACACTGATGACCTATCCATTGAGTTATTTATAACCAGAAATATGATATTCCCATGTATTTTATTTAACCAACAGCAAATTTCAAATCATAAGCTGCAAGTCAACATCTATCTGTAGTGTGTTGCTGATGGCTTCCTGGCTAGACTTTTAAACACACAGACACTAAAGAACAGAGGAATTTATTTTCACACATGGACCTCCCTGAAAGGACACAATTCCTCCAGTGTGTGACCAGCATTTTCACTGACTCAGAGCAGTGTAAAAAGCCTTAAAGCAAGTCCCTGAACACTGTTAACCCTCAGTCTGCACACTGTACACCAATCTGCAAAGCTTCCAAAACATGTGAAGCCTACTCTTTGAGCACCACTCAGGCGTCCAAAGGCTGCAAAAAATATTTAAGTGCAAGATGCCAATCGTTCACCCATCACCACAGAATGAGGGCAAGTTCCCCCAGCTGCAGGGCACCCCCATGCTCTGCACAGTTAGCTGGACTGATAACCCACATCATCCACAGCCAAGGACTCCAGAAATGGGAACTGACAGAAGAAAAACACAGAAGCAGAACTAGACAGGAGCATCTGAGATCACACTTTCAGTGTGAGGAAAAGAAGTGTGATTAACATATACTTTTTGAACTACCTAGTAACATACTGTCCTGTCTTGAACTTTTAAATGTGTATCCACTGTGAAAATACAACATTTCTACCCCCTTCCAGAATTGTATGAGGAAAAAAAAAGGAAAAAATTAATACCTTCTTTCCCTTCTTGCCCACAGACCTTAAGGATCAAACCAGGTAGTTAAAATATTACACACACCCCAACATTAAATCTGGAAATGGAACACCAGCAGTTAGAAGTTAGACAAAAAGTCTGGATGTTTTACTTCCCAGATTAATCCTTTTCAACAGGCCTACTCTTACTAACAGAACAGACTTTGCAGGCTGAGAGCAGATCTGTAGGGCAGACGTGCTTTGTGAAATCACCACAGAAGCACAGTGCAAGCATAAATCTAGCAGACAGTGAAGTCCTAATCAGACCCTCCAAAAGATTTTCAGGAAATGTACTTGACTCCCAGATACTAATGTTCAGCTATTATTTCACTCTTCTTTTTAGTTCTTCCTCTACTCTTTTACCAGGCAAGTTCTTTTCTGCCTTGCTGTCTTCTTGTGTTCTAGAAATTTTTACAACACATGGGTCGAACACAGGACAAAAACCCTCAATAATGTTCAGCTATTATTTCACCCTTCTTTTTAGTTCTTCCTCTACTCTTTTACTAGGCGAGTTCTTTTTTCCCTTGCTGTCTTGTGTTATAGAAATTTTTACAACATATGGGTCAAACACAGGACAAAAACCCTCACAATTCTCAGTGACATTTTCATCAGCTTTCACTTAACTGTCCTCCAATTAAATTTTTCCTCTTACATCTTGTTTGACATGATTTTTTTTTTAGAACAGTGTACTTTTTTCTAGACCTTCTTTCAATAAGTGGACTGGATTGATTTTGTAAATTTGTAAAATGTTTCGTTTCTGAGGCCTACTTAGTTAAGAAACCACTTACCTGGTTCTAGTTTTATTACTTTAATTGCTGCAAGCTCACCCGTGTTGACATTTCTAGCCTACAAAAAAACAAAAAAAGAGTATTTAGAGAGCAGAATGCAGCACCCACCTCTGCATTCTTGACTTGATGTTCTCTGGCAGCAGTAGTCAAAGAGCAACTGAGGTACACGAGGGTTTAACACAGTGGAACCACTTGTTGGGGAACACTAAGCAGCTGATTGATACTGAGAGCTGAAGCTTTAAGTCTGCTCAGGAAACTACAATGCCACACAGCACTTGAATTATGCAAGTCCTCAACCACACTGTGCTTCAGTATGAAAACCCATAAACAAACCAACCACTGAGAGACTGAAAAGCAGGTGTAACACACGTGGGTCTCTCAGCAGCCAAGGGATCCAGGGCACGCCAAGGGCTGTGCTCTGGAGCGTGTGGGACCACTTGCAAGACTCCCAGATGAGCAATGCAACGCTGCTTCCCCATTTTGCTATGTGCAAGGCCCCTTGAACCTTCTTCTCCAAAAACAGCCTCCCTTGCTGCAAAGGGTTGAATAAAGCAAGGCAGCAACAAAGGAATTAGGGAACATTCCCCTCAAAACATTCCCTTTAGACACACAGCAGCCAACTGCAGCAGCAATGACTCAGGAGCTTCACTGCATTTTCACACACAGAATGCTCTGAATTGGAAGGGATCCACAACAATCATCAAAATGATCAGCCCACACAGGGATCAAACCCACAACCCTGATGCCATTAGCACCATGCTCTGACCAACAGAGCTCTGTCCTGCTAAGGCCTTGGTTCTACTGAGCATCCAAGGAAGCTGCATGTTTGAAAAGCCATTAAGAAACAACAGAAATTACCACAAAAAGTATTTCTCTTCTACAACTGTACCACTGGACTTCTAACTGAAAGCCAAAAGCCATTTGCCCAGGACTTTCAGAGCATTTCTGTGCCCCTGCACCCAACCATGGACAGAAGGCAGCAAAGCTGCTTCCCAGCACTAAAGCAGCAGCAGCTCCTGAAATGCCTTGCTATAGCCTCTTCTCTCCCCAGGGGAGGCTTGCTACCTGTAGGAGGACAGATTGCAGTGCCCAGGCTACCCCTACACAGGGCTCAGAGCCTGCTTTTGCAAAGGCCAGAACTACAGAACTTAACACATGTAGCCAGGGATCCACTTTGTAAACTGCTAATAGTCTCATTTAAGTCACATTTAAGTCACTTTAGGAAGTCAGGAACTCAGAGTTCCTTTACGGACTCACCAAGTACATGCAAGGTTTGTTACATGGCACCTTGGGACCTAGTTGTGGAACCAAAAGTGGAGGGGAAAATACCCCTAAGACTATAAAAAGTAAGCAATAATAAAGTCTGGAAATAAACACCAAGGGTATTCCTGTGTTTAGATATTTACTCAGCTCACTCCTTGGACAGCTGATCTCAAACCTCTCACTATTCTTTGGTGTGGCAACACTGCTGGAATGCTGGAAGCTCTGGCATTTGCAAACAATTTACAGGCAGAGAGATTCCGAGACCAGTGGGAATCCTGTGAAAGTCAAGGAGTAGTCCAAACCTGATTGACTGTGGAAAAAAAACAGTTAACAAACAAATTTTCTCTGGCAGCCTTCCCTCTAAGTCATTATGTATCCACCCCACCAAGGGCAGCAACCATCTCTGGTGGAAAAAAGATGCATAGACATTAATAACAGCAAAAACATGAGTTCCTTTCATCTGTACCAGAGAATAAAGGCAGCACATGAGAAAGTGCCACTACTGAAGCATGAGCTAGGATTTTTACTCCTTATTTCTTTTCCTAACATACTCTCTTCACTGCAAGAAACAAACAAGCAAAATGTTCATGAATCAAACCTCCGTATTTTTTACCTCCAAGACAAACAAGAAAGGTTACTGAAGTTTTAACAAAGCTGATCTGAGATCATCAAGGGGGGCTTGTTAACACTTACAGACTTGTTTTAGGGCAACTTGCACTAATAATATGATCAATGAGCTACAACTGTAGTGGATACAACTGAGAAGACCCTGAAGTTACACACTCTGCACAAGCCAGGATGGAAACATTTCACAGGCCTCAGAAACCCTGCTAATGATTTTTTTGTTTTATTTATTTTTAACAACACTATGTCCAGCTGTCAGCAGTTTGTGTCACTGACAAAGGCTCCATAGGTCACTAGGCTCTATAGTGCTGGGGCAAGGAAAGAAAGACAGAAGGTTTTCCTGGGCTCATGAAAGCTAGGAAGGAGGAAGAAAATCTGATTTAATGCAGGCCACCAACACATTCAGCAACACAGGCTACATTGTGCTTAAGGGCATAGATTAAAAAAACATGACTCCAAGTTGAGAATCTGTATAAATTACAATTTTGCATCTTGTTGCATTTGGGTTATCAGCATTGAAGGTGTTATCAACAGTGGGCTCATGAAAGCTAGGAAGGAGGAAGAAAATCTGATTTAATGCAGGCCACCAACACCTTCAGCAACACAGGCTACCTTGTGCTTAAGGGCATAGATTAAAAAACATGACTCCAAGTTGAGACTCTGTATAAATTATAATTTTGCATCTTGTTCCATTTGGGTTATCAGCATTGAAGGTGTTAACAACAGGAATATGAATTGTCTTTGTTAATCTGAGTAATAAATAGATTATTCTGATTGTAGTGACAATAGGGCTCCTTGTAAAGGCTAGGGATGACAATGAGGTACCCCTGACAGGTTTTACTAGATCTCAAACACCTTTCAAATCATCAGCCATGAAGCAATCCTTCTCCAAGCTCACTTGAATGAGAAACTGAGAATGACTGAAGCACCATATGGTTTTCAACACCTGCTGGAGATGGCTGTGACCCTGAATTTGAAGGTGCCTAAGTATCTACCACACAGCACCTCAGAATGTGGAAGACACTGTCTTAGACTTATTTAGGAAAATCCACTGGAATTGCCAGTTGCTTATGGGATTTGAGACTGAAAATCAATAAGCAGTAGGTGGGGTGAAGAATGATTTCAAACAAGTATTTCTGAGCTGACAAAATGCAACTAAAATTTTGAAGAGGCTCAGGTAAGAAAACCCTGGCTCATTTTTTTTACCACTTACTCTCTTAGCTGCTCTAACTCCCAGCCTTTGTGGTGCTGGGGTTTACAGCACCCACTCATTTCCATGAGCAGGATCCTTCAAATGCAGATTTCACTGTGTCAATGGAAATATAGGTTTTGCAGAGGCAAAGATTAGCCTACAATACCTTCATCTACATGCAGACATTTTACCAAGTGTATACAGCATTTATAGAACGTCTGTTCTTGAAAACCATAGAAGGATGCCAATTCTATCAGCAGCTGAAAGAGTGATACTCTTCCAGAGATCTAGACTGCCATCTGAGCAGGAGTTTCAACTGCTAGGTCAAGCTGAAGGAGCACTACCTAATTAAACAGGAAATAATTAACAGTGTACTCTCTAACAACAGCAGGATATCAGAAAAAAATTTTATATTAAAAACCACCACCAACTAGAAATAAAAGCTAAAAACTGTCAGGCTTTGATTACCATTCAAATGGAAACTGATAATATAAAGCATATAATGCTGCAACAAAGCCGAAAAAGCAAAAGTCTAAGACAGGGGCTTCTGGTTTTGACCACTTCCTGTGTGAACTACTGAACAAAATGATTTCTAAACAGGTTATTATTCCATGGGAAAACTGGTCCCAGTGTACAAAGAGGCTTCCTGAGCCTGATTAGCTCCACTCTACAGGAAAACGCACCCAAGAGACTCCCCAGCCCTCTGCTTCCAGCCCTTAGAGCCCTTCTCTTCAGCCTCTCAAACCCTCACAGCTCCCCCAGCTAAAAATAATTACCTTCCACGTTCTGGTAGACAGTGTAATACCACAACCCAACAGAGTGACAATTTTAGAAAGCAATGCTTTGATAAAGTTGATGTTAAACAAAAACCGCTGCACAAGGCACAGATTACTGGTTAAGGAATCCACAGTCCCAGAAACGAAGCCTTATAGCACTTACTCAGTGCAGTAAAAACGGGATGGCAAAACATCCACCTCCCTCTCTGCCTACCTGACAAGCTTCAAAAACCAATTAAAGCTGAACAGAAAGATGTCAAAACATAGACATTTATTCCTAACAAAATCAAGAAGCTTTCAAAAGCTGTAATGTCAGTCTGGAAGAATGAAAGACTAAAATGCCTATCAAAAAGCATGGTTTCAACATTTCAGAAGCAGCAAACTGAAGAAGAATTGATGCCCTAGTGGATCACCCCAGGAAAAAGGAGCAAGGGCACACACATGCAGAGAAGAGGACACCAAAAATCAAAAGCATGGTTTCAACATTTCAGAAGCAGCAAACTGAAGAAGAATTGATGCCCTAGTGGATCACCCCAGGAAAGAGGAGCAAAGGGAAGAAGACACATGTAGGGAAGAAGACACCAAAAATTCGAAGTTCATCAAAATTCAGGCTCATCTGACCTGGACACATTCTCTTCCAGCAACACACAGAAGCTCTATCAGCAACCAGACACCCCAAAATATGGATGGCAGCAGAAAGCAGTAATAGTTACCAGCTGTTCTCTAGAGACACTCACTGAACCTTAAGTTTTCAGCACTGGGTAATGAAGTTGGTGGATACACGACTTCCCTCACCAAAATCAACCTCCCTGCTGAAAGTCTGGCATACAAAAACCAGGCTTTCCTTTTTGAAAAATGAGACCTCAAACAATGTGCACCCCAATGAGCTGTGTTCTCTTCATTTGTTATCTGGCTGAAGCCATAAATGCCAAAAAGAACTGAAAGAAGACAAACACAGTACAATATATAACCTCTGCAGGAACAACAATCTCACTAATTATCACAACTGTTTGAATTTCAGCAAAATAAGGGCCTTTTCGCAGTAAGGTGCTGAAAATCTTTGTAAGGGTCCACCTGCACTAGACAAACAACCTGTGAGATGGCAAATGAAGCTCAACCTTTATTAAACCAAAGCAACGATTTTTTTAAAAGATATGCTGTGATATAAATTAATCACATGAACAAAAATGGACATACAATCATCTCAGAAAATACTTCCAAACTCTGTGCTGTAACTACCAAAATCAAATGTACAGACATGGGGACAAACAGGAAACCTAACAATACAGTGTCTGTCAGAAAACCCTGTGAAAGCATTTGTGACCCAAACCTTAAAAGAAAGGCACGACTTACAGGGTATCTGGGACTAGGGACTGTTAGAATGCCAACTTCATAGCAAGAGACAGAAAAGTCTTCCTAAATGTGAGAAGGATAAATGCAGGGCAGACAAAATTAAGCAACTACCTCACCTGACTTCAGGAATATTTCCTGAAACCGAACAGGACAAGACATTATCTCTTTTTTTACAACCAATCAAACATGGGGACAAACAGGAAACCTAACAATACAGTGTCTGTCAGAAAACCCTGTGAAAGCATTTGTGACCCAAACCTTAAAAGAAAGGCACGACTTACAGGGTATCTGGGACTAGGGACTGTTAGAATGCCAACTTCATAGCAAGAGACAGAAAAGTCTTCCTAAATGTGAGAAGGATAAATGCAGGGCAGACAAAATTAAGCAACTACCTCATCTGACTTCAGGAATATTTCCTGAAACCGAACAGGACAAGACATTATCTCTGTTTCACAACCAATCAGCCCTAATTCTTCTCTTATGCTTTGCTGACCACTGTATACAACTAAATTCTTTGCAAAAATGAAATAGAGACATACCAGAAATGACCCACACAAGGAATACATGAAGAACTAAGCAATTCAGGTAACACTTAATCTCTTACAATAAACTTGCACTTGTGCTAGCTAGAATATACCCATCATTGTTGACAGTGAATATTTGATAGAGAGCTAATGGCATGACATGTTACCCATTACCTTTCTGCAATTAATCCATTATGATTTGCTCCAAGGCCCTTTTGAAAGCTGAACTTTGGTGGAAGTGCAAACAATTGTAAGATATTGGATTGAGCCAAAAATCTGTACTGGCAGTGCACTGACATGTCCCTTTCCAGACACCAGCTTAGAGAGCAGGACTCACAGCAGCACGATTGCATCCATCTGACCACATCCTCCTTCCCTTCCAACCTCTGTAGTTCAGTCCCCACCACCAGTTCTTAGGTCAAATTCAATAAACTCCAGACCAGCAACTCAGCCTCTCTTTAATATGTAATTTTTTTAGACAAAGCAAGAATTTAAACCATTGCCTGCTCAGTTCAACTACACCAGAGTAAACGAAGTAGATGCCACTCTGCTCTGCATCCAGCTCCTGAATGCTTTGCCAGGAAATAAGATTGCAGAAAGTCAGCATTTAGCAAGACTCAACATAACAAGACTGTCAGCTTATTAAGGCAATAATCCCTGCTTGCTAACAGCAGAAACACTTTCCTATGTGGCTCTGTCTGCTAAGGGGGCAAACCCACAAATGACAGCTTGAAGCTGCCCAAGTATGTGCAGTGAAACCCCACCACTGATGAGCACCCTTGGCACACAGCTGATTTCAACTCCACACAATTATTTCATCCACCTCAAAGTTCTCCTACAGGTGACAGGTGAAAGCAAAGAAAGGGGCTTTATGAAATCACTTGCAAACATAAGGTAAAGCATTAGTAAGCTCACATGTGGATGAAACTTCAGACAATATTACTGCTTGTAATATTAGAAGTAACTGGATTTCACTGCTGTTTCTGGGCTACTTTTATGCTTCACTTTGAAGACACCTTGGGCAAGACCTTGCCTCAGAATGAAACAGGCAATAAGCCTCACAAGAGAAAAGCACCTCTCATTTTTCCTACAGGGTCCACAATCTAATCAGAAAACACTTACCTCTCATCTAGAAGAAATAATTATAATACCAGCCTAGTGTATCCTGGTCCTGCTGTATCACCATCTATCTCAGCTGGTACAGGCACACTGTAAGCATCAATAAATCCACTCTGTGCCTCAAACAAGAAAAAGTCACAAGCAGTGCCAAACACTGGCCACTCACAGAGCACCAAACTGAAGGTTACTGCAATCTAACTGTGATAAACATCAAGGAAACCTTCACAAATCTTTAACAGGTTTCAGAGTGGTACTGCATACATAAATATTCCAAACTCTGTGGCTGAAGGTAATGTCCTTAAAATGAAACCAATAAGACACGTGACTTGGTTAATTCACATCCTTCAGTCACACACAGACACTGAAAAAAAATTTGATTGATAAGGTATCAGAGTCAATGTGCCAGTTAAAAACTGCAGCAGAAAGATAGATACACACAACATAAAACAGTTCACAGAAAAACAAAACCCCAGAGCATAAGGCAAGTAAACTTGGACAAGTAAAAGGTCAGCACAGCACACAAATACTCAAGAGAAAGCTAGCAAGGTGGGGCAAACAACACAAAACACCCTTTCAATTAAACAATTAATAAAGCGGGGAGTTAGCAAACCAAGAGTGCAGTAAAACAAGAGGATTTAGGTCCTGAAACTTTCATGACATTTAAGAGAGATGAGATTAAACCAAAATCAGCCCAACTCAAACAAGACTTCGTTCTAGACAAATTCACCTAAAGTGAAAGGCAGCATTAGCACCAGTTCTGTGCACCTCAAACTGTGGAATGGTTCTGCATGTTTCCCTAAAGTCCTGCCTCCCAAAGCAAGTTTCCTCACACACACCCTGTGATGAGAAAAACAGGCCAAGAAGATGCTTGGAAAGTACACGGTTCAAACAACGCTTCCACACCACAAACTCCAGCTCTCCCCTCTGCTCCAAGGCCACACAAGAGCAGGTTACAACCAGAGTCATCCTATCCCAGGGAGGGGCTGCCACATCCCAACAGCCAGCTGGATACACAAATAGCAACATACACTGGCAGAGCAGAGAAGCTCATCTGACCTGGACATAAAGCCCCTCCAACAACAACAACAACAAAAAAAAAAGGAAAGAAAGAAAGAAAAACCAACCCAATTCTGTTTAGCTGCTTTAGCTTTGATTCTCCGACGTTTGCTGAAGTTAGGTCGGAATTCTCAAAGACTCTCATCCCAACACAACAGCTCGCCCTCCACAGGGTCAGACTCGCGTCTCGCACCCACACAAACACAACACACCGGCATTCCCACACAGGACGGCGACGGGAGCAGCGACCGGGGCTAACACGATGGCACTGGGGCTAGTAAGCTCCCCGCACCCCCAGAGCCCCCGGCTCGCTCTGGAAGAGACGCGACCCCCAAAAGCTCCGCCCGTGACACAGCCGCCCGAGCCGGCGCCCCGCAGCAGCGGCCAGAGCCGAGCGCCGGGGCGGCTCCAGGGCGCCGGAAGCCGGGCCGGGGCCGGTCCC